>NC_133127.1:22957149-23595253 GCF_048418815.1 Hemitrygon akajei
CTACAGTGGACGTAATCTCACTTGCTCAGCCGTGGATCTCTGGTACAATAGGAATATTTACAGTACATATCCCTCAATTCTAATCAACAAACTCCAAAACTTGGGCCTCTGTACCTCCCTCTGCTAATAAATCCTTGACTTCCTCACAGAGAGATCACAATCTGTGCAGATCAGAAATAACATCTCATCCTTACTGACAATCAACACTGGCGCACCTCAAGAATGCGTGCTTAGTCCACTGCTCTACTCTCTGTACACTCATGACTGTGTGGCTAGGCACAGCTCAAATGGCTTCTACCAGTTTTCCAATGACACAACTTTTGCTAGCAGAACTTCAGATGGTGATGAGGAGGCATATAGGAGTGAGACAAATCTGCTGGTTGAGTGGTGTTGCACCAATGAAAAAGAATTTCAGGATGTATTTTGTATACATTTCCCTGACATTAAATTTACCTTTGAAACCTTTGAATTGATTGTGGACTTGAGAAAGGGGAAGTTGAGGGAACACACATCATTCTTCATCAAGGGATCAGAAGTCAGTAGTTTTAAGTTCCTGGGTGTCAACAGCTCTGAGGATTTATCTTGGGCATGGCGGCAGCTATATTTCATTAGAAGTTTGATGAGAATTGGTATTTCACCCAAAACACTTGCGAATTTCTATAGACATCCTAGTTGCATGCTCATCTGATATGGAGGGCTACCGCAGAAAGCTGTAAACTCAGCCAGCTTCATCATGAGCACTAGCCTCCCCAGCATCCAGATCACTTTGATAAATTTTGATAAATTTATTTTGAACTTTGAACTATCAAGCAGGAGGTACAGGAGCCCAAAGACATGCACTCAATGTTGCAGAACAGCTTCCTCCCCTCTCCAATCAGATTTCTGAATGGACATTGAACCCATGAAAACTTCTTCAGTATTGTTTTCCATCTCTTCTTACATCACTTAGTTAATTTATTTTTATATATACTTCTTATTAAATTTATAGTTTTTAAAAAAAGTTCAAAGTTCAATGTAAAATTTAGTATCTGAGTGCATACACGTCATCACATAGAACCCTAAGATTTTTTTAACCTGCGGGCATACTTAGCAAATCTATAGAACAATAACTCTAGACAAGATCAATGAACAATAAAGTGTGCAAATGTAAATATAAATAAATAGCAGTAAATAACGAGAGCATTAAATATTAAGATAAGGAGGCTATAAAGTGAGATCATTGGTTGTTGGAACATCAGAAACAGAATGAGTGTAGTTATCCCCTCTTGTTCAAGAGCCTGATGGTTGAGGGGTAGTAAATGTTCTTGAAAGTGGTGGAATGAGTCCTGAGGTAAGTTATATTCAACCTGATTCTGAGAATTATCTCAGTACTGCAGTAGTTCATTTAATTATGAGCTCTTTTGGAGTGAGATCTGAACCCAAAGTTTTCAGACTTTGAATTGAATTGAATTGACTTTATTACTTACATCCTTCTTGTACATGAGGAGGAAAAATCTTTATGTTACGTCTCTGTCTAAATATGCAAAGTGCAATTTATAGTAATTTATAATAAATAGTACATACAACAGGACAGTTAATGTAACATAGAAATACAATTGTATCAGCATGAATTAATCAGTCTGATGGCCTGGTGGAAGAAGCTGTCCTAGAGCTTGTTGGTTCTGGCTTTTATGCTGCAGTACTGTTTCCCAGATGGTAGCAGCTTGAATCCCCAATGATTCTTCAGGCCCTTTTTACACACCTGTCTTTGTAAATGTCCTGAATAGTGGGAAGTTCATGTCTACAGACACGTTGGGCTGTCTGCACCACTCTCCGCAGAGTCCTATGATTGAGGGAAGTAGAGTTCCCATACCAGACAGAGATAAAGCCCATTAGGATGCTCTCAATTGTGCCCCTATAGAAAGCTTTTAAAATTTGGGGACCCATACAAAACTTCTTCAACCATCTGAGGTGAAAGAGGTGCTGCTGTGCTTTTTTCACCACACAGCCAGTATGTACAGACCATGTGAGATCCTCAGTGATGTGTATGCTGAGGAACTTGAAGCTGTTCACCCTCTCAACCTTCACAGCCAGCTCCTTTGTGTTTGCACCATTGAGGGAGAGGTTGTTTCCTTGACACCACTGTGTCAGGGTGATGACTTCTTCTCTGTAGGCTGCCCCATTATTATTTGAGATTAGACCAGTGTAGAGTCATCAGGAAATTTAATTATCAGATTGGAGCTGTGGGTGGCGATACAGTCATAGGTATACTGAGAATCAAAGGTTGTGTGCATTGTGGACCTGTGGACAAAAGCTAACGCTGGTTTATATAAAATATAAGTTTCTGAGGATTTGTTTTCCAATTACAGAGGATCTGTCTCCAAACACATTTCACCTCTTTGAGTTTCCTTATCAGTTATGCATTTTTGTAATTATCAGTAGCATTTCACGAATCAATGATGACCATTTATTTAACAAAGTGAAGTTGTCAGGATAAATAGACTGAGCAGTTAATAACAACAGAATGCAGAAGTATTGAATTTGCTCCAAATTTTACTAATGTTTCCAAGCAAACTGGTTTTCCAGATAGCAAAAAAAAGATTTACTGAAGGAAATCAGAAGGTCAGGCAGCCTTGGATTTTACGTGGACAAGGCCCTCATGCCTAGGGGGACACATGCTGCGGCTGCCAAGGGAGAGGATGCTGTAGCCTGGTTACCATTGGTTTCTATACTAAGTTAGGGGCTGACCACCCCCCTCCCTCAGTGCTGCCCTCCAGTGTCTGCTCAGTGGAAGACAAGCTGGATTGCATTTGTCTGTGGCTGCACTTGTGCAAGATGAGAACTGCTGCGGGCTTTGTTTTGCAGAAATATGGCTCCAGGACAAACTCAATGCAATATGAATCAACAGGCTATGACCCTCATGGAATTGGGCTATATTATTATTATTTATTTTTCATGTTATTTTTTAAACGTGTGTTTTCTGCTGTCCTAATTATATGTATATATGGGCTGTGTGCTTTGTTTGACTGCATGTACAGTGTTTTGCAACTTGGCCCAAAAGAATGCTGCTTCATTTGGCTGTATTCATATGTAGGGTTGAATGACAATTAATCTTGAAGTTGAACTGATATGTGAGGAAAATTTCTTCTATGGACGGGCTCATCCTGCTCTGTTCTTCCACCATCTTTTATTTTTGCTCCCAATTTCTGTATCTGCATTCATTTCTTTCTCTTTATCTTTCAGGGAATCTGCTCTCTGTGCTTTGGATACATGCACAGGGGGCAAATATTGGACCAGCCTGAGATGTATTTCATTGTTTACCCCCTTATGTCAGTTTCCTTTCAGCAGTAAAATACCATCTGTATAAAGCTATTGTTATGAAACAAACCAACAGCAATAGGTTACACCTGGAGTCTGGTTTTGATGTTAAAACCACTATCTTTATTAGTAACTACTTAAAATATTATAACTTAAACAAGATAAACAAAAGTTAATAATGTTATGTGTATCAATATGTGTAAATATAACTCCCAAACTATCAAGCCTGGGGGAACACGAGGAAATCTGCAGATGCTGGAAATTCAAGCAACACACACAAAATGCTGGTGGAACACAGCAGGCCAGGCAGCATCTATAGGGAAAAGCACTGTCGACATTTCTGGCCGTGACCCTTCGTCAGGACTAACTGAAAGGAAAGGTAGTAACAGATTTGAAAGTAGGAGGGGGAGAGGGAAATGCAAAATGATAGGAAAAGACCAGAGGGGGTGGGGTGAAGCTGAGAGCCAGAAAGGTGATTGGCAAAAGGGATACAGAGCTGGAGAATGGAAAGGATCATGGGATGGGAGGCCTAGGGAGAAAGAAAGGGGGAGGGGAGAACCAGAGGGAGATGGAGAACAGGCAGAGTGATGGGCAGAGAGAGAGAGAGAAAAAAAAACAACTAAATATATCAGTGATGGGTTAAGAAGGGGAGGAGGAGCATTAACGGAAGTTAGAGAAGTCAATGTTAATGCCATCAGGTTGGAGGCTACCCAGCTGGTATATAAGGTGTTGTTCCTCCAATCTGAGTGTGGCTTCATCTTGACAGTAGAGGAGGCCATAGATAGACATATCAGAATGGGATTGGGACATGGAATTAAAATGTGTGACCACTGGGAGATCCTGCTTTCTCTGGCGGACAGAGTGTAGGTGTTCAGCAAAACGGTCTCCCAGTCTGCGTCGGGTCTCACCAATATATAAAATGCCACACCAGAAGCACTGGACACAGTATACCACACCAGCCAACTCACAGGTGATGTGTCACCTCACCTGGAAGGACTGTCTGGGGCCCTGAATGGTGGTGAGGGAGGAAGTGTAATGGCAGGTGTAGCACTTGTTCTGCTTACAAGGATAAGTGCCAGGAGGGAGATCGGTGGAAAGGGATGGGGGGACGAATGGACAAGGGAGTCGCATAGGGAGCAATCCCTGCAGATAGCAGAAAGCTGGAGGGAGGGAAAGATGTGCTTAGTAGTGGGATCCCGTTGGAGGAACAAGGCTTAGAGCCTTGAGATGGTAAAGTAGGAATGTTCAGTAATCCAAGGAATAAATTATGGGAGAGAGATATTTGTAATCCAAGGTAAAATGTAGAGAGAAGGTAATTATGTTGAATTCCACACGTTCCGTGATGGTAATTAATAAATACCAGTTGTCGAAGATCCTCAATCAAGCTGTTTCAAATCGACACACGAATTACCACCAAAGTGATCTGTCACAGGGATGACGTCTTCAAGGGGTTACCACATAACATACCCAGGCAAGGGTTAACTTTGAGTGGTCCCACGGGACATTCCTAAATCCACTCCTATGGATTATACAAAGTGACAGCCACACATTTGATGTGTACTGGATTGATAATCAACCCACCCTTGTGGGTATAGCAGAGTTCCAAATTCCCAGCTTCGACAAGCTGGAGTTGCTACCTTTTCCCAGTTCGTTCCTCTCTCTCTCTTCTTCTGACTCCTGACTGCGACTGTCTGTGTCCTTGTTTTAAAGGTAAACAAGCTGCGAGTCAGTCAGTGAACAACATTGTAGTCCTGCCTCAACGAAGCGCTCTTTTAAAGTGACAGTCCACAGTAAAGAAAACCTGTGGGTTCGTAACATGGAGGGGGCAGCCGAGGACACAGGACAGTTGAAGAGGCAGCTGATTATGAGATTGTGGAACAGGCAGTTTTAGGAATGTCCTGTGGGACTACTCACAGTTAACCCTTGCCTGGGTATGTTATATGGTAACCCCTTGAAGACGTCATCCCTGTGACAGATCACTTTGGTGGTAATTCGTGTGTGGATTTGAAATGGCTTGATGGAGGATCCTCAACAACTGGTATTTATTAATTACCATCATGGAACGTGTGGAATGCAACATAATTGCTTTCTCTCTACATTTTACCTTGGATTACAAATATCTCTCTCCCATCATTTATTCCTTAGATTACTGAACTTCCCTACTTTACCATCTCAAGACTCTAAGCCTTGTTCCCCCCAGGCTCGATAGTTTGGGAGTTATATTTACACATATTGATACACATAACACTGTTAACTTTTGTTTATCTTGTTTAAGTTACAATATTATAAATAGTTACTAATAAAGATAGTGGTTTTAACATCAAAACCAGACTCCAGGTGTAATCTATTGCTGTTGGTTTGTTTCTAAAACATTACAGTTCGTAACGAAATTGGGGCCTGCATCCAGGATATGAATAAATCTGGGGGCTTATTGTTGATTATTTACTGATTTGATTGGGGAAATCCCTTTTGATTTACTTGTGTGTGGAAATCAGCAGCAATACATATTGAGGCACTTCTGGAAGCGCCAAATTGTGGGGAATTAGGGGGACGCCAGAAAAGACGAATTGGTGGCTATTGCTAAAAGGCTGAGACTTGTTTCAATAAATGGTCTATGGGAGAGCCTGAGATTCAGGGAAAGATAGCTGAGTACTATATTTCTTCAGGGAAGTTTGATGCTGAGGTATTAGAATTGTTCCCTGAAAGTAAACCAGTTACCCCTGAGCTGGACCAATTAAGGGTTTGACCGAGAGAGAGATTAGAAGCTGCGGAAAAAGATGAACAGAGGGAAGAAACAGAAGAAAAGGCATTTTGACGCTGAGGAAGCAGGAAAACAGAGGCTTTTTGAGTTGGAAAAGATAGAGAAAATGCAGCAAAGGGGTCTACTGACTGACCCTGGTGAGAAGATTGTTGCCAGTCGGGAAGCTAAATTGGTCCCTCCACTTAATGAAGCTGAGGTTGATAAATACTTTCAGCATTTTGAGAAGTAGCTCAGAGTCAAAATTGGCCGGAAGGAAGCTGGTCTGTCTTGTTACAGACTGTATTTATGGGTAAGGCTCAACAAGTTTACTCTGCTTTGTCTATTAGAGATGCAGCTAATTATGAGACAGTGAAATTGGCTGTACTCAAAGCATATGCATTGGTTCCAGAAGCCTCTAGACAAAGGTTTAGAAGTTTGAGGAAATCTGTGAACCAGACTTATGTGGAATTTGCTTATGAGAAGTTTGTGTGTTTTGAAAGCTGGTTCACATCTAAAAATGTGGATAGTAATTTTAACAGCTTGAAAGAGTTGGTCTTAATTGAAGAATTTAAAAGGCACATCCCTGATGACATAAAGACCTATTTAGATGAAAAGGATGCTGCCACTTTTCAGGAGTCTGCTAGATCAGCAGATTAAGTTTACCCCGAGTAAGAGCTTCCAAAAGAGTAGCAGGGATAACCAGGGTAAACCAGAAATTAAATCTGGGGCTAGTGACAAAAATAAGTAAGTAAGGGAAGCAAGTGAAGGAGAAATATTCTGGTCTTACTTATTACTATTGTAGGAAAGCTAGTCATGTTATGGCTAATTGTTCCGTCCTGAAGAAGAAAAAGGAAAAGGAGGCAGTCCCAAATGCTTGTATTCAGCAGGTTGAAATATCTATAAACCCACAGGGTTCTGAACATTCTGATGAGGCTCAATTAAGGACTGAGAGGTCTGACCGAGTTAAGAAGGGATTCAATCATTTTATGTCAGATGGGTTTGTATCAGTAAAGGAAGGGTTAACCCCGGTACCAGTGAAAATTCTTCGAGATACTGGGGCCCCACTGATATTGGACAGTGTTCTAAAGTTTAATGGTGAGACTGACACTGGTGAGGTAAATTTTATGAAAGGCATTGGGAGTGACATTGTTCCTGTACCTCTGCACAAAGTAATTTAGCAGTTGGAGTTAGTGACAGGACCTGTTAAAATAGGACTCTGGCCCAGTTTACCAGTTGATGGTGTTTCTTTGTTGTTAGGAAATGACCTAGCAGATATACAGTTGTTCCAGCAGTGCAGCTGACAGCTAAGCCAACCACTGACGACCCACAGATGGATTTTAACATTTATCCTTCCTGTGCAGTAACTTGAAGTATGGCTAAGAAGTCAGCCAATGCAGATAGTTCTGTGCAGCATGATTCTGCTACCCATGATAGCCAAAGTCTGGAATCAGGGTGTGATGACTTGTCAGGGACTTTTATGCTTTCTTTGTTACACCAGGATTCAAGTAGTAAATCTGACAAGAAAGATTTGTCTCTGTCTAGGAAGGAGTTTATAGCAGAACAGAACTAATATAGTTACTAATAAAGATAGTGGTTTTAACATCAAAACCAGACTCCAGGTGTAATCCATTGCTGTTGGTTTGTTTCTAAAATGTTACAGTTCGTAACACTATCAATGCTTCCAATGTTATTGTTTGTGGCCCAATGGGTAGGATTCATGCTAAGAGGATTTAGCATAAGGATTCAAATCTCATTCTAGTTCTGAGACCACACACCAGAATGGTGTCTAGGCAGTGCTGCATCACTAGAGATGTGATCTTTCAGCTGAGAAACTTAACAGAAACTCTTTCTGCTCTGGCAGATAGAAGTTATCTCTAAAGAAAATAAATTCTTGAAGACGATGTGAATTATCTCTAATGACCTGTCCAACATTTCTACCTCAAGCTGTATCACTAATGAATTAGCTTTTCATTAACACATTGCTTTTTGAGATAATGCTATGCAAAATTTGGCTGCTTTTTCCATGATTTGCAAGGTAACTGCTCTTCAAAGTAGTTTTTTGGCTCTAATTTCCTTTGGGATGTCCTAAAATTATGAAACTCATCACAGAACTGAAAGTCATCCTTCTGATCCTGGAGCAAAAATGCACTTCTAATAACATTTAGTTGCTGTAAGTTTCTTTCAGTCAAATTGAGGATGAAAGCTGGGATGAGCTCAGATGGAATAGTGGGAGAAATGGAGGTATGATGGAATAGCCTTGCAAACTTAATGGGCTGAATGGCCCAATTTTGCTTACTGTATATGTCTATTGGCCTTAAAATATAAATTCCTTTTCTCTCTCCACTCAAGATGCATGCCTTGATGACTATTTAGAGTAGGGGTTCCCAACCTTTTCTATGCCATAGGCCCTACCATTAACTGAAACCCTTGATTTAGAGTACTTTTTTTTCTTTTCATACTGTACCTTTGATACCATTGAGGTACTGATTTGATGGTGGGATTGATGAATGAAGGATACAGCCCCAGATCAATCCTATGAACACACAACTTATAAGGAGTAGGCCACTCAGCCGCTCAATCTTGCTGCAGCATTCAATATGATCATGGTCAATCTTAATTCCAAGTTGCTGCCAATCCCCCTGCGGACTTATTAATTTATCATAGGTTTGAATTTCATAAGAAAGTCAAATAGTTGCAGGTATAAACTATCACTTAGCCACCATTGACTCATCCTCCTCATTTCCTTTGATTCTCTGTTAGTCCAAACTTCTACCAATCACAGTTTTTAATACGTTCAAGTGTTAGATGGGAGAAGCTGGGGCTGTTGGGAGGAGATAGAACATTGTACAAGATAATGATTGGTTTAGTTTGGATAAAGAAAGGGTAGTAGCTTCCAATGGTGGATGATTCGAGAATTAGGGGTTCCCAACTATTGTTATGACACCATTAACTGAGGAATCTGCGGACCCCAGATCAGGAAGTCCTGTTCTACGGCTGAAGCGAGGGAACTTTTTTTTCAGTGGAATATGATTATTGTCTCATGCTGATAGCTTGTAGGAGTAATAGCCAATTAGGGTGTAGAAAATGGAAAATAATTCATGGAGGGTCCCAATCTGAAACATTAACAATTCCTGGGTGGGTTCCTGTAAAGTGCTGCCAGGAGAGGTGGTGGAAGCAGATATTACACGTGTGTATAAGGGGATCTTATATAGCCACATGAATCTGCAGAAAATGGACGGGTATGAACCATCCAGGCAGAAGGGGATTAATCTACTTAGACATTATCAGCTTAATTAGTTCATCACACACTGGGCACCAAATGGCCTTTTGCTGTGCTGTACTGGTCCATGTTTTTTAAATGCTGCCAGACCCTCTGAGAAATTTGTTCCTCACTCTAGATTGCAGTGTCTTGTGTCTCCAGGGAAAATAATTTGGTGGGCTTTGGGGAAAGAATGGAAAATGGGGCAAATGGTTTGTCTACCTGAAATGGGCCTTGGCTTGATGGGCTGAATGGTCTTCTTTTGCTCCATATTAATTCTGTGATCTTATCATTTAACATCCATCACCTACCGGGGTTAAAAACTCCAAAGATTTGCAGTACTTTACATCTCTCCAAAGAAGACAGTTCGCTTTATCTCAGCACTCAGTCCCTCCTTTAAGACCATAACTCCTCATTTCAGACTCTCAGCCCGAAGAAACATTCATTGGGCATACACCTTGTCAATCATATTCAGTAATTTGAAAAAGAAATGTTTTCCTCCGCAAAGATGGAAATAATTAACTCAAGATATTGCTCCTTGGCTCAGTTTTTAAAAATATTATATTTGGACTTCTGCACAGGAATGGTCTCCAGAGTGTTCTGGGGTGGCAGAGAAGAATATCCTGAATCATGTTTCACCATCTTTTAATGAGTGTTCTGCTAATGTTGTTGAATTTCTGATACCCCTGTCATGACGCACACTTCTGCTCAGCCAAGCCTCGGCTTCTAGTTTGTCACTAAACTAAGCACCTGCCATATAGGCAATATATCACAGCTGTTACCAGTCTCAGTAACAGACAGGTAGATGGATGAGGACATTGCAAAGAACCCTTCCAAGCCTGACTAATTAAAAGCTTTTAAAATCTACCTCCACCCAAGGAGTGAAAGAAATCTTTCGACAGTCTGGCACTCAGCAAAGCGAGCCCACTCAATATTCATTTACACCTCACTCCATGCATTTGTATGGAGTTTGACTTATTAAATGTCACACTTTGCAGCCTCTGGACAATTGCTAGCAGTCTAAAATTGTGAAACTGTGCACTTTGATTTAAAGCACACGAGGATAGACAATATATGAGTTTCTATCACTGTACCTAGTTATCAGTGACTCATTGAATTAGCAGGACAGGACATTCAGATAAGGAATTTGCAGCTTTCTGAAATGGAATTCTAAAATAATGGTTCCTTTACAAAAAAGTATCAAGCTAAGGATTTATTTGCTAATATATTGAAAATGGATTCTACCCGGTGTATTTGACTGATATTCTACATTGGAGGCATAAAGTTGGACAGTGCGGAAACAGGCTCCTTGTTCCAGTTGGTCATAAGAACAGAAGAATTTAAGAAATAGGAACTAGTGTAGGCCATTTGGCCCATTGAGCTTGCTCTGGCATTCAACAAGATAATGGCTGGTCTGGCTGTGGACTTAGGTCCATCTACTTGCCTTTTCCCCGTAATCTTTTATTTCACTGAAGTGAAAACAAATCTAACTGTGTCTTAAATACATGAAATGCAGTAGGCTCAACTGCTTCCCTGGGCAGAGATTACACTGTTCTCTCTGAGCTGTGTGGCTTGTGGCCATGCAGTAACAGAAATGCTCCCGTGGACTCACGTTTTGTTGTTGTACAGATGGAATTTTCTTTTATATAAAGTGCTGCACAGTTTTCAGGTCACGTAAACATTTCCTGCTTAGAGCAATGGTTGATCTGCACATCTGTAAAAAAAAAAAATAGAGGGAACATCGGCTGAGAACTCCATGAATTAACTACTCTTCGGAAAAAACAGTTCCATCTCTATCCGAAAATTACTCCTCTGAATCATGAGGCCATATCTTCTAGTACAAGTTTCTTCCAACCCATGGAAACAACCTTCCTGCCTCTATCTTATCTATCCCTTTTATAATTCTATAAGATCCCCTCTCATTCTTCTGAATTCCAGGTGACTCAATCTTCCCTCAGCACACTCAGCCTGATGAAACTTCTCTGCACTGCCTCCAAAGCCAGTATATCTTTGTTCAAGTAATGAGACTAGAATTGGATGCCGTACTCCAGTACCCTGTGTAGTTGCAACATAATCTTCCTACTCTTAAACTAAATCCCTACATCAGTGAAGGCTAGTATTCCATTTGCCTTCTTGATAACTTGTTGCTCCTGCAAACTAATCTTTTGTGAATCATGAAAAAGCACTCCCAAGTCCCTCTGCAAAATAGCAAGCTCAATCTTTCACCATTCAATAATGTGAACTTCTATTTTTCTTTCCAAAATGGATGACCTTCAGTGGTGGTTCAGTATGAAGTCCGGTCCGCGTACTCCGGGTTTTCTGGCGGTCCCTTGCTGCGTTGGACTTAACTAGAAACACCTGAGGCTCATATTGGAACTGGGAATATAAGTGGCCCTGGTATTGAGTGTGGTTGGGGGTTGTTTTGTCAAGATACTCATGGCATAAGATGGCTGGTGGAAGACTAGAATGGACTCTTGCTATCCTGGGACTGTGTTGGAGAACCATGGCTTCTGGGAGCTTTGCTGGTAATAGTTGGAGTATCCATTGTGGTATGGATTCAGCTGTTTCCCAAGCCAGCTGGGTGGCTGTCAGCCACTCTGAGTTAGGTAGGGAGCTGGTTGCTTCTGTAGCCAGCCAAGGCTGCTGGCTGTAATGGCTACTTGGATCTACCCTGATACAGAGGTGGAACTGTCTGTTGTTCCTTGGTGTTTGTCTCTTCCTGTCTTTGCCCCTGTGGGGTAAGTCTGGCTGTTCTGCTGTTGCCCTGTGGGGGGAATCAGTCTTGTCTTGTTTCTGCCTCTGTTGGGTAGGTCAGGCTGTTCTGCTGTTACCCAATGGATGGTCCTGCCCCACCTTGGTGTGGAGTTATAGATAAGTCCTGGCTTGTCAGTGGATAAGTCCTGGCTCCATGTTGATGTACAGTTCCTAGTCTGCCCGTAGCTCCAGCCTCTGAGTTCCCCAAGCTCCAAGTCTGCAGCCTCCAGCTTCAAGCATCAACCCAAGCCTGCAGCCTCTGGCCCCAAGCCTCTAGTGAAGCCTCAAGACCCCAAGTCCCTAGCCAAGCCTTGTCACATCCTCGCCTGGGTTTGGGGGTCTGAGCCTGAGGCAAGACCCAGGTTCTGGGTCCTTGTCCAGTCTTGGGCTTGGAGTCCACCCCAGACTCCTTGTTCCCAGTCTCTTGTCCTGGTCCTGCTTCCCCTGCCTAGACTGCATCCTGTCCCATCCTTGGGTTCTGTCTTGTCCTGTTTCTGGGACTCCAGTGTCTGTGTGCTGCAGTTGGGTCCTGATTCAACACCTGACCTTATGACACCTTCATTTACCAACACTATACTGCACCTGCAGGCCCTTGCTCAGTCAATTAACGTGCTCTATCTTTCTACAGACTCCCTGCATCCACAGCACAATTTGTTATTCTACTCAGTTTAGTGACATCAGCAAACTTAGATACGCTACACTTGGCCCCCTTTTCTAAATCATTTATGTATATCGTGAACAGTTGTGGGCCCAGTACAGACAACCTGTGGCACTCTGCTCTCCACTGACTGCCAAGAAGACAAATACACATTTATCCCAACTCCCTGCCTTCCATAACCAATACTCCATCCATGCTAATACATTACCCCCAAATTTATAAATCCTTTACTTCATGGATGTATTTTATGCAACACTTTATTGAATGCCTTCTAGATATCCAAGTATAAATGTCCACCTGTTCCCCTTTATCTATTGTGCTCTTTATATCTTCAAAGAAATCCATTAAGTTTGTCAAACAGGACTTACTCTTCCATAATCCATGCTGTGTCTGTCGGATGGAACCATTTCAATCCAGATGTCTTGTTATCTCTTAGTGAGAGCTTCAAGCATTTTCCCAACTACAGATGTTAACCTAACTGGCCTGTAGTTATCTACCTTCTGTCTGCACACTTTTTTCTTGTTTAGATGTTCACTGTGTAAGACTCAAAAAAAAAAAACTAAGTTATGATAAAAACAAATAGATACAGTAGCTAGATAAAGCAAAAGACACTTCCCACAATACCATGAGCTCTTGTCCCAGGCACTGAACAGGTAGCATCTGAGCCGTCTAGAACTCAACCCAGGCTGCTGCATAGCCCAGGTGATTATTTGTGCTCAGCAAGCTTTGTACATGGTATCAGGTTATTAAAGCACTGATTACAGCACAATTTAACATTTTCACATCATACACATGTACTTTGCAATACAAAGCAGGTCATTTTTGTGAGGTAGGAGAAGACTTGTACACTTTCTGCTCACTGGTCTAGTTTGTTTGAGACCAATTGCTGAGAAATATTTTAATTATTTAGCATGGGTGAGTATTGGACCAGAGCCATTCTAACTTACTCAGCTGCCTGATACAGCTGGTGAGGCCTTTAACTATTGACATAGATATGCAAGAGTATCTTATTACATAAATCTTTCTAATACAAAGTTAAGGCCAATGCCTGGCAGACGTATTTGCCAAGAGAGATAAGAAATGGGACAGGTCTTCTCCAATCAATATTGCTGATTACTTTATTGAACCTTTGCCTGTAACTTGTTAGCAACACTGGTATCAATAAAGATTGTTAAAAAGAAGGTTATATTGGGGGGAAATCCCTGTCTACCTCCTCCTCAGGATATGATGAGTTGGCGAATAAGACACACTCCTGTGTCTGAAGCCATGCCAATGAGCAACAAGAAAGCTGTTTTGCCTGCCAAAAGCCCTAACAAAGCCAACAAATCAGATTAGGCCATTTATCCCTGAGCAAAATCAATATCCATCACTATTAGGGAAGGGTTCCAAATGAAATGTGGTCCCTTAGCGCAATGTTGAGCTGATTAAGGTTGTGCTGTTGAGAAGGGAAGCAAAGGATTCAAATCAGGAGCAAAATGTACCACAGAAGCTGAGAAATGCGGGGCAAATTAGAAATTGTATCCTGAGATGGTTTAGAATGATTTTTCAAATTTTAAATGTCAGTTGTTTACATAATGATCTTAATTCAGTTTTGGCTGCGTAATATCCGGTGTTTGCATTCATTCTCTTGTTGCAGTTGATTAGAAGGCAATCATTATGGAATTTCCCGATTTCCCTATTTAAATCATGCATGAAAAACAGTGTCATGTTTCCCATGCATGACCTTGGTGGTTGAGGATTGGTACTAGAAATCCAAGCACATTATTGGTGACACAAGGCTCCTGCTTCCCAGATCCGGAGATATGGGTTTGATCCCAGTGACATTTGATGCTATTGGTAGAACCTGCACAAATGCGCACTTCTACGGCAAGATTCGACACCAAACATGTCGCTTGTTTTCGGTAGATGTGTCCTGCACATGCGCAGGAGGAGGAGATTCTCTGAAATCTCCGTTTCAGTGTGGATAGAGATATTTTCAAAAATGCATAGTGTGGACGCCTATCGTTTTTACGCAAAACCGGCGTTTTCAAAGTTATCCGGTCTAGTGTGGATGTAGCCTTAGAGAGGTTGCAGAGGAGATTTACTAGGATGCGGCTTAGATTACAGAACATGTCTTATAAGAAAAGATTGAGCTGTTCATGCCATCAAATTAAAGGTTACCCAGACGGAATATGAGGTGTTGCTTCTTGAATTTGAGAGTAGTCTCATCGTGGAAGTACAGGGCTGAGGTGATCGACAAAATGCTCCCCTGATCTAGAAGAGGCTGCATCGGCAGCACGGGATACAATAGCAGACTCCAGCAGGTTCCTACTGCTGAAGGACAATAGTTATTCCTAGATTTGGTGGTTTGGAACTTTGGGCTTCTGTACCTCCTGCTGGATGGTAGATAGTATGACCCGAAAGGTGCCTAACTTTAATGATAGATGCCATCATTTTGAGGCAGCCCCTCCTTTTAAAAGTGTGGAGGGCTGTGCCTGTGATGGACCAGGTTGTGGACACTGCGCACAGCAGCCTCTTGCATTCCTCTGCATCGGAACAACTGGAATCATGGTGCAAGCAGTCAGAATATTTTACTGTACCTGCTGACAGGCAAAATCCCTAGTAAGTTTCTGAGAAAGTAGAAGTGCTGCTGTCTGTCTGGCAGATAATGTTGGAAACACTCCAGCAGGTCAGGTACAATCTTTGGGAAAAGGAAAAAGAAGTAATGATTCATGGTTTTATAAGAATGGAAGGAATAGAAGCATTCAACAAAGACATAGATGGCTGATCTTGGTCTCATCTGCGATTTCCCCTCTGTTCTTCATAACACTTGACTCCACAACAGAGCAGAAATCTACTTCAATGACCCTGCACTGGCAGCTCCCTAGGATAGGTATTTCCAGAGGTTTCCAATTCTGAGCAAAGAAATATTGTGTTCAGTTCTGTTGCCTCATTATAGGAAAGATGTGGAAGTTTCAGAGAGGATCCAGAGAACATGTCTAGATTAGAGTGCATGTCTTATGAGGAAAGATTGAATGTCCTAGGGCTTTTTCTCTTTGCAGCGAATGAGACTGAAAGGTAGCTTGATAGAGGTGTACAAAATAATGACGCATTGATTTTAATTAATTTATTGAAATACTGCGCAGAATAGGCCCTTCCAGCCCTTAGACCCGTGGTGCACAGCAACATTCAATTTAACCCCAGCCTAATCATGGGACTACTTACAATGACCAAATAAACTACCAACCAGTACTGTTTTGGACAGTGGGAGGAAACTGGAGCACCTAGAGGAAACCCACACGGTTGTGGGGTGAACTTTCAAACTCCTTACAGACAGCGGTGGGAATTGAATCCAGGTCGCTGGTACTGTAAAGTGTTGTGCTAACCATTACACTACCATCCCTACTTTTGATAGAAGTGATAGCCAGCTCCCTTTTTCCAAAGGCAAAAATGACTTTTGCTAGAGGTGATAGAGAGCAGAAATGGCTAATACAAGATGGCATAATTTTAAGATGATTAGATAGGGGTTGTAGTGAATATGTCAGAGGGAGGTTTTTACACAGAGAGAGGTAAGTACATGGAACTTCCAGGGCTGGTAGTAGGGGCAGATACATTACAAACATTTTAGAAATGTTTAGATTAATACATGAATGGAGGACTATTTGGAAGAGAAGAGTTAGATTAATCTTGAAGATGCTTAAGGGCAACACAACATCATGGTCTCAAGGCCCTGTACTGTGCTGTAATGTTCTATTTCTATATTCAGTGTTCTTCATTTCCACCTTAAAATGGAAATCACGTATTCTGAATCTATGCCCCTTGCCTGTCATTCCCTCACATGAGAAAACATCTTTCACATTTCATTCTGGAAATCACATAGTGCTCAGATTAAATTTCATGGTAGTCTATTTCGTTGTTGTTGTATATGGAGCAGATTCTGGAGGGAGCTTAGTGGAAGTGAAAGCTTCACGGGATGAGCTTTCCTGGAAGTAATTGCTAATTTTCTATCCTGCTGACTTGTCTGCAAAAGTCATGAGTTCATCAAATGGCGACATTGCCTCAACTAATAACTTTTATCTAGCATAAAATTTTCTTGAAAGGAAAAGAAACAAATCTCTATTTTTTAGTGAAGGTGCCAATCATCTTTTATATAATTGCAAGATAAGGGCATGCCACATTTATCGTTCATCATTCGTTGGTCTACAAATGGTGGTGATGAGCCACCTATCTGCCAGTTCCTGCTCATGCTCATAGAGTCATTAAGCACTACAGCACAGAAATAGACCCTTCAACCCATCTAGTCCATGCATAGATGACCACTCTGATCTTCAAGAGGAAAAGTTTTGTCTCTTGCTAGCTTTTGCTCTTAATATATTTGTGGAAGCCCTTGGAATTCTCCTTAACCTTGTCTGTTAGAGCAACCTCATGCATTCTTTTAGCCTTCCTGATTTCCTTTTGAAGTATTTCTTGCATTTCATATACTCCTCAAGACCTCATTTGCTCCTTCCTATCTATACCTACTATACATCTTCTTTTTCTTAACCAAGACCTCAATATCTCTCAAAAACCTAGGTTCCCTAAACCTCTTTGTACTTTATCTCGACAGGAACATACAAAATCTGTATTCTCAAAATTTCACATTTGAAGGCCTTCCACTTACCTTTGCCGGAAAAACAACCAGTTCTATTCCACACTTGACCGATCCTTTCTGATAACATCGTAATTTGCCTTTTTCTAACTTAGAATCTCAACCCAAGGACCAAACCTATCCCCCTCCATAATTATCTTGAAAATAATGACATTATGAACACTAGAGTTAATGTTTCCTTGTCACCTGCCCAGTCTCATTTCCGAATAGAAGATCTAGTATCACTCACTTTCTGGTTGGGATCGCTATGCACTGATTAATTTGACAAACTCTACCCCATCCAGCCCTTTTACAATATGGGAGTTCCTGTCAATGTATGCTATCATAATGTAATGCTTCATCCAACAGTCTGTAATCTCTCTACAAATATGGTCCTCTAAAATTTGGAGTATTGGGTGGTCTGTAATATAATCCTATTAACATGGTCATCTCTTTCCTATTCCTCAATTCCACCCATATCACCTCAGTCTATCCTGTCTGCGCACTGACATGACATTATCCCTGACTAGTAATGCCACCCCTTCTTCTTTCTCTATCATGTCTAAAACAACCGAACCCTGGAACATTGAGTTGCTAGTCCTACCTTTCCTACAACCAAGTCTCAGTAATGGCTGCAATGTTATCTCCATATCCTAAGCTCATCCACCTTTTGAGCAATACTCCTTGATTGAAATGTACACAACTCAGAACATGTTCAACCTTTCCATTCCTGACTTTGTATGTTGGCTTAACAACATCTTTCCCCACAACCACTCCACTATCTGTTCTAGCACCTTGGTTTCTATCCCCTGTAACTCTAGTTTAACCCCACCCCATGCAGCTTTAGCAAACATTCCCACAAGGATATTAATTGCCCTCTAGTTCAGGTGCAAACTGTCCCTTCTGTACAGGTCTCACCTTTCCTGGAAGGGAGCCCAACAAGTCAAAAACTCTGAAGCCCTCCCTTCTGCACCATATCATTAGCCATGTGTCAAACTGTATTAACTTCCAATTTCTGGCCTAACTAGCATGTGGTACTGGTAGCAATCCTGAGATCATAACCCTGGATGCCCCATCCGTTAACTTGGCACCTAACTGCATGAACATATGGACCTCATCATCATTTTTATCCATGTCATTGGTACCAGCATGTCCATGACCCCTAGCTTCTCACCCTTCCACTTAGAAATGCTGTCGACTCATTCAGAAATCCCTGCCCATGGCAGCTGTGAGTCCACAACCCATGCAGGAATATTGTTTTCGTCCACGGACCTAATGTCTGTTCCCCTAAACATGAATCCCCTATCACTACAGTTTGCCTCTTCTCCTCCCTTCCCTTCTGAACCACACAGCCAGACTCAGTGCCAGAGAACTGACTGCTGTGGCTTTCCTCTGTTAGGTCATTCCAAACATCCCTCCCTCAACAGTATCAAAAGCAATATACTGGTTGTTGAGGGGGAATGGGCACAGGAGTCCTCTGCACTCCCTTGCCTATTTCCTTTCTCCCTCCTGATGGCCACGCAGTTACCTGTGTCCAGCATTTCGGGTGTAACTACATTCCTGCCTGTTATGTCAATCAATCCGTTAGTCTCTCAGATGATCCATTGTTCATCCAGTACCAGCTCCAATTCTTTAACATGCTGCTCATCTGCTGTCTCAGGTACCTTTCAAACAACTCCAGTAGATTAATCAAACATTATTTTATGTTCATTAATCCAGATTGACTCTGCTCAAACATATTATGTACTTGATTTTGCATCTATTATAGATTTTAGTTCCATTAATTAGTAAAACTAATTCAGAATCAGAATCATGTTTATTATCATTGATATGTCTTAAAACGTGTTGAATTGTGATTGCAGTGCAAGAAATAAAAATTACTATAAATTATGATTAAAAAAATAAATAGTCAAAAGAGTAATAGCAAGGTATCGATTGTTCATGGGTCCGAGGATCTTTCAGAAATCTGTTGGCGGAAGAGAAGAAGCTGTTCCTAAAACTTCGAGCTTGGGTTTTCAGGCTGATAGTGGTAATGACAAGGAACCACCTTTGTTTACTAATAGTATGTTTAGCTATTTCTTCATTTGTTCTTCACAGTTTCTGAGAGATTTCACTGTGTCTTCTTCCATGAACACTGCTACAAAGTATTGGATTAGTTAGTCTACTCATTTTATTATACCCATTATGGATTTGCCTGTTTTATCTGTAAGTGTCTCACATTTGTCCTCACCACACTTCATTTTAACATACTTACAGAAATGTTAACAGTCTGTGTTATGCTTTATGCTTACTTAGTTTCATTCCATTTTCTCTTTTATTTATCAATTTCATGGTTCGGTTGAATTCTAAAAGGAGCTGCTCAACAGACCTATCATTTTCTGGTACTTTATCAGCGTTTTCCTTAGATTGTATGCTACCTTTACTTTCTGATGTCATCTATGACTGGATTATTTCTTTTGTATCTCTGCACTTTCGTATCCAGTTCTGCAGCCACTCACTCACAATCCAGCTCAAAGATATTTCAGCATCACATTTGATCACATACTGAGTTCAAATCAAAGTTGAGGTCAAAGTTCAGTTCATTGTCATATGTACAAGTGCATCTATACACTACGCTTACGTGCCGCAGTATCACATGCACATAGCATCATATAGTCAAAGGTAAAATAAGTTTATTATCAAAGTACATATATATCACTATATACTATCTTAAGATTGACTTTCTTGCAGGCATTCACAATAGAATAAATAAGTACAGTAAAATCAATAAAGAACTATGCACAAAGTCTGTAATTCATAAGAAAAACAAATTATACAGAATCTTTACAAGAATGAATATGATTAAAAGAACACAATTAGAACAACAAAGTCCATTTTAGTACAAAGTGGTCAAAGTAATCACCGTGTTGCTAAACTATAATGACTAGGTTTGTGCTGGTTTCATTGAGAACTGAATGGTCGAAGTGAAGTAACTGTTCTTGAACTCATTTTCAAGGACTCTTCAACTCGTTCTCAGTGTTCTTTGCCTATTAATATATTATTATTTGTTTCATTTTGCATGTGCACAGTTTGTATCATTTGCACATTGGTTGAATGTTTAAGTTGGTTAGGTCTTCCATTGATTCTATTATGATTATCATTCTACTATGGATTTATTGAGTACAAAAAATGAATCTCAGGCTTGTATAAGGTGACATATATGTACTTTGATAATAAATTTACCTCAAACTTCTTGAACTTTGTTGACGTGGGCCTTCAGGCTTCTGTACCTCCTGCCCCATGGTGGCTGCAGGAAGATGGCATGGCCTGGATGGTGGTGATAGATGTTGCCTTCTTGAGGTAGTGTTTCCTCTCAATACTACCAATGGTGGGGAGAAATGTACTGTGATATATTTCTCCAAGTCTACTATTCTCTGGAACTGCTTATGTACTTGCACATTTGAACTGCTGTACAAGACATTACATCTGTAAAAATTTGTTATAGTGGTGACAAGTCAAACTTCCTTAACTTCCGAAGAAAGTTATGATCTTGATGAGCCTTCCTTATAAAAATATCAATGTTCCAGGCCCATGATAAGCCATCCAATATGTTAATGCTCAGGAGTTGTGAGCTGTTAGCTCTTCCCACCACTGATCCCCCAATCTAGAATAGTGGCTGGGGGCAGATTAGTTATGACCATCATGAATAGTAGGGCTGAATTGTCAGCTCTTGCTCCTGTTATCTTATGATCTTATCAGCAACACCCTCCAAGCATTGGTGAGAAGGTTAACCATAGAACATTACAGCACAGAAACAGGCCTTTTGGCCCTTCTTGGCTGTGCCGAACCATTTTTCTGCCATTTTTAGGTGACCAAAACTGCACACAACTCCAAATTCAGTCTCACCAATGCCTTATACAACCTCACCATTACATTCCAACTCTTATACTCAATACTTCGATTTATAAAGGCCAATGTACCAAAAGTTCTCTTTACGACCCTGTCTACTTATGACGCCACTTTTAGGGAATTATGTATCTGTACTCCCAGATCCCTCTGTTCTACTGCACTCCTCAGTGTCCTACCATTTACCTTGCATGTTCTACCTTGGTTTGACCTTCCGAAGTGCAATACCTCACACTTGTCCGCATTAAACTCCATCTGCCATTTTTCAGCCCATTCCTCCAACTGGTCCAAATCCCTCTGCAGGCTTTGAAAACCTTCCTCACTGTGTACTACACCTCCAATCTTTGTATCATCAGCAAATTTGCTGATCCAATTTGCCACAATATCATCCAGGTCAAGGTGGTTGGTCTCATTCATTAATTGATCTCATGATCAATTAGGTGGTTGAGTCTCATTCATATATTACAATCAGTAAATGACCAGTACTTCACCAGATTAGGGCCTTAAGCTACCCCATGAAACCATCTGAAATTCTACAGCTCCTACCAGAACACACTTCAAATCCTATAAGCTAATGACAGCCTTACTTTTAGATGGTGTTCCTTTTGGGTGATTGCAAGTATTGCGAACTCCAACCCTGTAATGGGCTCAGGCTGTCAGATCTAAAGACTCTAAAGTAAAATGTGGACAACCATAAAATGTATGAAGGAAGAATAGGGAAGATGTGCCCACCTGTTGCATCAGTGGGCAAATTGTGAACGTGGTTGCCCTAGTCAAACATTCAGTAGGTCTTCATTCCCTGAAGCGTAGGAGAATAAGGGGAGATGTTTTGAGGTATACAGAATTATGAAGGGTGTAGATAGGGTGAATGCATGCCAGTTTTGTCTGCTCAGATTCCCCACACCCAACCTGAAAGGAACAAGTGTGTCTGCATTCACCCTATCTGAGGGGTGAAAGAAAAAAAAGTCATGGGTTTAGGATGAAAGGAGAAATATCTAAGGGAAATCTGAGGAGGATCTTCACTTATAGGGTTCGTTCATTGTCATCGATGAAGACCTCGACACCATTAGTACCTTTTGCAAGGTTGAGTTACTAGCTTGACGCTCAACCCAGCATGGATGGAGAGCACGGGAGCTGGCTGGATTCGAACTTTCGCCCCGAAGTCCAGCACTGATGCCACAATGCCACCATCTGGCTAATAATGGTGTCAAGACTGGCGCTTGATTTGGTTTTAAGTGAAGGAGAGTTGCACAGCGTCAGACTCACTCTGTCTTCCCAATTCCCATCTGGATCCAGTGGCAAGACAAGAGTCGAGACGGCTGGGGATGGGACTAGGAGCAGTGGATGACCAGGACATCTTCTGTGTCTTGTCATGCTCTATACATTCTATGGCGCTTGCAGAGGCCACCTTCTTGACAGTTGGACCTTCCATTGGTCTCGTCCGCTCAATCCACCTGAGTCTGTCTTCACATGCTGGGAGAGACAACTCCCCATCTCACCGAGGGTTTGAGACCCATTGGATACCCTCACCTGTTTTAGCTGGCTTGTCAAAGCCGTTGCCCATGGTATGGCCGCTGTTGCATGCAAACAACTACGGGGAGCCACAGGTGAGAGCTGAGTGCCAGGTGGGGACCAAAGGTGGACTAACTGCCTGAAAATGACTCGACATGGTCCCCCACCAGAGGTTCTACCCCTTCCTGACACCCCGTACACCCCATTTATAGGGTAGTACAAGTGTGTAATGAGCTGCCAGTGGAAGTGGTCAAAGTGAGTTCAGTTAAGAGATATTTCGATAGGTGCATGGATGGGATATGGTCATGGTGCAGGTAGATGGGACGAGGTAGTAGATTCGATCAGCATGGATGAGATTGGCTGAAGATCCTGCTCATGTGCTATAGTACTCTATATTTATTGAACTCCTGATATTTCTGGTGGTGTCATAACCTATGTTCCCTCTAAGGTGTGCTTGTGTGTGTGCGCGCACACATCTTTTGCTACCATCACACAAATGAATGTAAACTGCGCACAAAAGGTTGTCACCCTTTACCTCGTTGGCATACTAAGTATATTTCATAATTGTATACAATCATATTTCCTTTCTGCTGTGAACAGTGTTGACAACATGGAGTTTGTGATGATTTGTCTGCAGATTTTAGAACTGACTTGTTTATATTATTTTTATTGAAGAAATCATTCATTCACAATGTTGAATTCCAAAGAAGCAAAGGCCTTAAGTACAGAAGAACTGCCAGTTTATCTAAAGCAGAATGGCTTAATGGAACAGTAGAAACTGCTACACCAAAAGCTCATGAGGTCAGGAACATGCAGCTATGAGAAATATTTATATACAGTACGGAAACTGTATACCAGTGCTACTTGTGTGTATTGTCATGATGTAAAAGTTGCTGGAGAATTTGATAATTGGAAATGATTTTTTAAAACATCATTTGGCAAGCAAACCACATATTGACAGTGTGCAAAAGATCCAGTGAGAAAATCCTTCATTACCCGCTACAGGCCTGCTACATACATTTTGAGAGTATGCACATGTTGTTGTCATTGGGCAAAAAATTGCACAGCGCAATATTTTTGTGCACACTGGTCATTACAAATTAGAGGGAACATTGACACATTACCTGAAATGAAGCTTGTTGAATGGATTGTTAACCTTGCAACTGAATTACGACTGCAATTGCCATTCAAAGATATAGTGTAAAGCCCATTGCTAAAATTAGCTATGTCCTGCTGGGTTCATGCAAGCACTGCATCATTTTCTGATGAGTTGTGAATGGAATTAAACATTTGCAATCATTAGTAAGCATTCCTGCCTTCACCATAATGAAGTCAATCTCATTGATGGCACAGCTGAATTTAGTTGAGGCTATTAATTAGTCTGCAAATGATCCAGGCAAGAGGAACACTTAGTGGTGTTCAGAACTGGGACCTACAAATTCAAAGACTCCTGTTCAGGTATACATCTGTTGTAAGTCACCCTTTTGCCACTGTTTTTCTTGGAATTGGAATTGAAATTGGTTTATTATTGTCACATGTACTGAGATACAGTGAAAAGCTTATCTAGCATAATGAATATTGATCTTAGTAACCAACCTTCAGTTCTGAATATGAATTGAAGATTAAATCTGAAATGCAACTTTGATCAATGGGTTCCTAACAACCATGAACCAAGTTAATTGGAAGGCACTACAGGAAACCGGCTGACTTAAATTGATTTGTTGTGTGTGTTTGGCTGTCTGTAGTATGGGTGTGAAGGAGAGAAGTCCAGAAGTGGTGTGTAGTTGAAAGGAAGCATTGTAAATACGGAATTGTGGTGTGAAGTTCAAAGGAAGCATTGTAAACATGAAAAATCCAGGACAAGTCTTTAATCTTTAGCACATGTAGTGTAGAGTTGGGCCAAGCAGACCTTTTCTCTCTGAAAGGGTCTCCATCTGATGCCTGTCATATAAAGAGGCTGGTGCATTGTTACCAGTACTTCTCTCTGCTGTCTTCATTCACGCAACAACAAACACAATAACAGTGTGTAACAGCTACAAAGTAAGTGCAGTACAGGTAAACAATAAGGTACAAAATCATAACAGATCAAATCATTACACAGTGCATTGAGGTAATACAATACAGTACTATGCAAAATTCTTTGGCACGAATTTATAACCAGGGTGCCTAAAACTTTTGCCGAGTACTGTATTTGCCCATGTGGAGTAGAGAGCGAGTCTGTAAATCTGGCAGGAGCAAAGAATGTTAGAAATGGTGAGGGTAGTGAGTCATGGGAGTGGTGTGGATCAGGTGGCAGAGAAGAAGTGCCAAGCATGGGAGATGGTACGGGTGTAGACAGACCCAGCCCTGTGACACAAAGCAAGATCACTTGATTCCAATCAATTGGTTTATTGATAATTACAGAATGTCTGTGGTGTTTCCCTACCCTTTCCCCTTCCCTCCCCACTATCGGTTGCACAATAGAGACCCATATCGGAATCATGTTTGTCTTCACTCACGTATGTCATGTTTTTTTTGTGACTGCAGTTAAGGACAATACATAAAATTTTATATAAGATGAAAAAGGAGTAGATAGTGAGGTCAAGAGCCCATGTTAATGTACAAGGAAACCATCTAATAAGTTTTTAACAGTCTAGTAGAAGCTGTCCTTGAGCCTGGAGATACGTACTTTCAGAATTTTGTATCTTCTGCATGATAAAAGGGGGAGAAGAGTGAATGTCTAGGATGGATGCGTCTTTAATGATGCAGAAATGATTTCCTGAGGCAGCAGGAAGCATAGTCAGAGTTTAATGCAGTGTTAAACGTTACAGCGAGTCAACCCAGCCAAAAGTGCAAATATATCTGTTAGTAATGTAGACAATGTGATTAGATTCTGAAACATGAATTAAATGAAAATGTAATTATAATCCCAAACAATTATTATGCCATTTTTACCTGGGCATAGTTAAAGGCCCATTATAAGTGGCAGTTGAGTTCAAACTTCAATCCAATTTGCACTCTAATTGGAAAAATGACTTAATACAATCTTAGGAAATGATAATAATGACATTTGAATGTAGTTCATTTAGAATGACAATGTTCTGTGCATTTTGGTGATTTCCAAACAATACTAAAATAATTCATGCATTTTAGTCTGTGAATTCAGATCTTCTAGAGTATAATAAAATCATGATGAACATCACTGTCCAGGCAGAACAGCAGGGCACATTAGTCCAGTGAGGAGTCTTTGAACTGAAACAACCTCTTCTCATTATACCTTCAAACCCACACAAAGAAAATGTGACAGTTATTTGTGTGTTCTGCAGAGTGCATTTTGACTACTTTAGTAATCAAAGAACCACAGACCATGAATGTTATTATAGTCAATAAAAAATGGAAAAATACTTTGCTAAGCTATTTCAGAGCTAAAATGCATAATAGACAAGAAAGGATAAAGTGCAATGAAGTGGTATATAAGTGGTATAATGTAACAACTGTTTGACTTAAAACACAAGACAAAAGTGCTGACTCAGAACAGCATCAAAAAGGAAAATTCTCTGACAATTTCCTGTACCATCTCAAACAGTTAGACATAAATTTGAGGCTGATACTTCAGTGCAGTGCTGAGGATTTCCTCTTTCACAAGAGGCGTTATGCTGAGGCCCTGTCTGTGTTTTCAGGAAGATGTTAACTAATCCAAGGCACTGTTGAAGAAGAGCAGAGGTGACCTGGTCAATATTTATTCCTTGCTCAGGATTACCACAAATCAGATTGTCCAGCCCCTGTCTCGTTGCTGTCTATGGAGGCTAGCTGTGTGTGCAAGTTGACTTTAATTTCCCTGCACCACAACAATGAGTAGGATTTAAAATTTGCATCATTGTGAAGCACTTGGCGAGGTCCTGAAACTACCGGTCCCCACACCTGAGATCCCCCACCACGAGGTTCAGGAACAGTTATTACCCTTCAACCATCAGGCTCCTGAATCAGTGTGGATAACATCATGGACATCAACACTGAACTGATTCCACAACCTATGGGCTCACTTTCAAGGACTCTAAAACTCAAGTTCTCAATATTATTTTTGTATTATTCTGCATTAGCACAGTTTGTCTTTTGCACATTGCTTGTTTGTCAGTCTTTGTGTGTGGTTTTTCATTGATTCTATTGCATTTCTTTGTTCTACTGTGAAGAACCAGCAAAAAAAAAATCTCAGGGTAGTCTATGATGGCATACGTGTATAGTACTTTGAAAATTGAACTCTGAAAAGGAGCCTGTCAGTTGTTAATACATTACAGAAAAAAATAAGCGTTTTCATCAATACTTGAGAGAAGATGCAATGTTCCTGATGGGTTGCTCCTTGTTGCTTACAATCCATCATGTAATCAACAACTGTTATGTCAATAAGCACAGAATCATTGACTTGAACCGCAAGGAACACACACTTCATTATCATTTTTTTTTGCTTTAAATCCACGCTACATCCTCCACGTGTCCTTTCTTTAAAAAAAAATGTCGGGCTATGGGGAGCAGAAAAAAGTGATTGCTTTTGCTTAAGCCTGCTGCAGGCATGATGTGACAACCGACCTCTTTCTTTTATACAGAGAGATGCCATTCAGATATCATGTTACTGAAGGAGATGTGACATATGAGTAGGGGAAATGTAGAACGAGGGTGTAAGGGAAAAGGTCGAGTCTACCTGGAGGATCCAGTCAGCAACCTTCTACTATGAACCGCATAAGGGACAATATGGTCCATTACAATTTTTCTCCTTTTTAGTTGTCTTACAAAGTAAAAAAAAAAGTAAACTTGTATCAAACTCACCAAATACCACCCAGAGATTTATATATAAAATAAGGAGTGAAAAAATAATAATGCAAAAATGTTCATTGGCCATCAGATTTCTGAACAGACAATGCTGTTGCTTAACCAGCAATTTTAAACACATTTCTGGGCATCTCAACCTTAATTAGGAACTTGTCTTCTCCATTCTCAGTGGTATTTTTGGTTTTATTTGTATTTTTTTCTTTGGCATTTCCACAAATAAGGTCACTGGTAGTGCATCTGCATGGAGATTATAATCTCACCGGTATGAATCAGAACCAGAATCAGGTTTAATATCACTGATATATGTCATGAGATTTGTTATTTTGCAGCAGCAGTACAGTGCAATACATTAAAAATTGCCATAAGACATTAAGGAACATTCTGTATGATGAATAAAAAATAGTGCACAAAGTGAGCAAAATATTAAGATTCTGTTCATGGATTTGTTGACAGTTTAGCAATCTGATGGTGGAGGGGAAAAGGCTGTTACTAAAACATTGAGTGCGTACCTGCAGGCTCCTGATGGTAGCAATGAGAATAAGGCATCTCCCGGGTGGTGAGGGCCCTTAATGATGAATGTTGCTGCCATGAGGCAGTATCTTTTTCAGATGTCCTTGATGGTACGGAGACTAGTGCCCACGTTGGAGCTGGCTGAGTTTACAACTCTGCGGCTTTTTGCCAATCCGCAGCATTAGTGTCTCCATGCCAAGCGGAGATGCAACCAGTCAGAATGTTCTCCACACTACATCCACAGAAATTTGCTAGGGTCTTTGGTGACATACCAAATCTTCTCAAACTGCTAATGAAATGGAACATGTAGTGGGTCTTCATTATGGCATTAATATGATTCTTATTTATACACAAAACAACCAGATTTAACTAACTCTGCACCCCTGAAAGGGGTGAGAGGATTCCAGCAGACAGAGGCAGCATGTGCAAGCTTCATAGTGGGCAGTCAGCAGGATGGGGTGCAGGCTGATGTTCGATTCCATTGTGCACCGATTAAAGTGGTGAGGGAGATTGAATCATCAAGCAAAGTGTGTAGGGTGAGTACTGGCTGCCTGCCTTTTGATCGCTTTGCTATGGAGAGGGGAGAGCTTGGCGCTGTGCTCAGAGGGTGTTAACCAGATTTTCTGCATTTTTGGATGACAACTTGGATGATAGACTTTTTATGCAATCTTACAGTTTTTTTTATTCTGTGTTCCCCCCCCCCCCCCCACCAATCTTCCTGTTTTTTTCTGCGCAGGCAGGGAGACTTGGGGGTGTCGATGTGTCTGTTCCATCTTGTTCATTTTTTTTGTGGGAGGGAGGATTTGGGGGTTGATTTACCTGTTTCATTTTTTATTGTGCGGGGAGGATGGGATTTGGGGTTGATGATTGTGCTTCCTTTCTTTCTTGGTTTCATGGCTACCAGGAGAAGAATTTCAAAGTTTTATACTTTGATAATGAATAAATGAACAAGAAGTCACACTGTTTAAAGAGCTAGCATTCTAACTGTGTTCTTTATCCTCACTGAGATCCAAGACCTCAAAGGATCTCGGATACAGTTGTAGAGATGTGCCTTGGTGATCCGGATCATGGTCATTCTCAGTTTCTTAGCCTCAGAATCACACTAGGGTATTGCTATCTGTTATAATTAGGCTGCTCATCATTTGCTAGGGAGATCTTTAATAGTAAGAAGATCTCACCATTTTCTTTAGTCCATGGGAACAGAATGAACACGGAACTTTTCCTTCACTGCAAGTTTCTCCAAAATTCAGATTCCTGCAGAATGGACTTGGAGTCATAGAAAACTACAGCATGGAGACAGACCCTTTGGCCAATCTCATCCATGCTAAACCATTTAAACTGATTGCTCCCATTGGCCTGCACCCAGACCATAGCTGTCCATCACCCTCCCATCCGTGTACCTGTCCAAGCTTCTCTTTAACTTTGAAATCAAAATAGCATCCACCACGTGCTGACAACTCGTTCCATACTCTCAGCACCCTCTGGGTTTGCCCTCAAATTCACCTTTTACCCTTAATTCATGATCTCCAGTTGTCGTCTCACCAAACCTTAGTGGAAAAAGCCTACTGGCGTTTACCTTAACAATACTCCTCAAAATTTTGTATACCTCCATCAAATCTCCTGAATCTTCTACCTTCTAGGGAATAAGATTCTAACCTATTCATTCGTTCTTTACAACTCAAGTCCTCCAGACTTGCAACATCCTTGTAAATTTTCTCTGAAGCCTTTCAATCTTATTTACATCTTTCTTGTATGTATGTGACCAAAACTGCACACAATACTCCAATTAGGCCCTGCCAACATTATTATACAACTTCAACATACCATCCCAACTCCTGTACTCAGTGCTTTCAATAATGAAGGCTAATGTGCCAGAAGTTCCTTTACGACCCTATTCACCTGTGTTGCCACTTTCAAAGAATTATAGGAAACAGAAACCTAGGCCCTTTGGCCCACAATGCATTGCTGAACATGTCCTTACTTTAGAAATTACCTAGGGTTACCCATAGCCCTCTATTTTTCTAAGCTCCATGTACCTATCCAGGAGTCTCTTAAAGGAACCTATTGTATCCGCCTCCACCACTATTGCTGGCAGCCCATTCCATGCACAAAATAACAAGAGTACATCAAAGTAAGAAACACTTACAATGTCTCAAAAGAGAAAAAAAAATTAAGGATTGAAAAATATGGTTACACAAAAAAAAAGGAAAAAAAACCCTACTAAAGCAAAAAAAATGTGAGGGGGAAAAAGAATCCATTAGCTGTTCAACCCCAGAGCCATGCGTCATACAAAAAGCTTCTAAAGATAAACATCAAACCGCCAGCAAAAAATATTATACCAAAATTTACAATTAGATCATGGAGGAAATCTATCAATTAACTCAAATGGTATTAACGAGCAAATGAACCCCATCTTTTCTCAAAATCAAACAGAGGTTCAAAGATTCAACTTCTAATTTTCTCCAAACTAAGACATAACATCACTGCGTTTTTTTTTTAAACTTACCTCTGTATCTACTTCTAAGCACCTTAAAACTGTGCCCTGTCATGTTAGCCATATGAAGCTATATTCACAGATCCCTTTGTTCTACTGTACTTCTCAGTGCCCCATCGCTCACTGTGGTTAGTCCTCAAAAAGTGCAATACCTCACACTTGGTAAGACACAGGAGCAGAATTAGGCCATTTGGCCCATCAAGTCTGCTCCACCATTCAATTATGGCTGATCCTTTTTCTTTGCACTCGTACAAAAGTGCACGAATGCACTTGTCTGCATGACATTTCATCTGCCATATTTCAGCCCGTTTTCCCACCTGCTCCAGATCCCATTGCAAGCCATGACAGCCTTCCTCACTGTCCACTACACCCCTAATCTTGGTGTCATCCACAGATTTGCTGATCCAGTTAACCACATTAATATCCAGATTGTTGACATGGATGACAAACAACAGAAGATCCAGCACTGATCCCCGTGATACTCCACCAGTCACAGGCCTCCAGTTAGAGAGGCCAACTGTCCACTACCACTTTCTGGTTTTGTGGGAGAAATGGGAGAAGCCAATGTCTATTCCAATTTACTACCTGATCTTGAATGTTGAGCAATTGAACTTTCTTGACCAACCTCTCATGTGGGACCTTGTTAAATGTCTTGCTGAAATCCATATAGATAATATCCACTGCCTTGCCTTCATCAACTTTCCTGGTAACTTCCTTGAAAAACTCTTTAAGATTGGTTAGACATAACTAAGTCTTTATTCTTTGGAGTGTAAAAGATTGGGAGGTGGTCTTGATAGAGGTATTTCAAATTATGAGGGGGATAGATAAAGTTGATATGGATAGGCTTTTTCCATTGAGAGTAGGGATGATTCAAACAAGAGGACATGAGTTGAAAGTTAGGGGGCAAAAGTTTAAGGGTAACACGAGGGGGAATTTCTTTACTCAGAGTGGTAGCTGTGTGGAATGAGCTTCCAGTAGAAGTGGTAGAGGTAGGTTCTGTATTGTCATTTAAAGTAAAGTTGGATAGGTATATGGACAGGAAAGGAATGGAGGGTTATGGGCTGAGTGCAGATCGGTGGGACTAGGTGAGAGTAAGTGTTCGGCACGGACTAGAAGGGCTGAGATGGCCTGTTTCTGTGCTGTAATTGTTATATGGTTATAACTTACCAAGCACAAGGTCATGCTGACTATCCCTACTCAGTCCCTTTCTATCCAAATATGCCTATATCCAGTCCCTTAGAATCCCTTCCCTGTCCTCTCTAGAACTTCTGACTGTAATCTTGAAGAGTCTCTTGCAGAGGGAGCCTGCTTTCTGCTGGCACTCTACTTCATCAACTTGTCTAGCTCCCTCTGATCCTTTGGAGCTCTCTCCCATCTGTTTTTCATCATTGCCACATCGTCATCCAGTCTCAACACTTCTTGGAAGGGTTGAGATTTGCTCTTACTGTTCTATGTCCTTTTTAGAGGTGCAAGGCTCATATCATTGGGTATATTTAAAATAGAGGTTGATAGGTTCTTGATTAGGTAGGGAATCAAAGGTTATAGGGTGAAGGCAAGAAAATGAGGTTGAGAGGGAAAATAAATCAGCCATGATGGAATGGTGGAGCATACTCGCTGGACTAAATGGACTAATACTGCTCCTATATCCTAGCTATATGATATAGGAGCTGAGCAACAGATAAACATCTATGAGAGATTGTAACATATCATTAGGGAATGCTGGATGAAATCAACAATGTTGATTGTAGAGCAACACATACAAAATGCTGGAGGAGCTCAGCAGGTCAGATGGCACCTATGGGATGGAATGAGCAGTCATCATTTCAGACCAAGACTCTTCATCAGGACTGGAAAGGAAGGGGGAAGAAGCCAGAGTAAGAAGTCCAGGGGAGGGAAAGGAATACAAGCTGGAAAGTGATGGGTGAAGTCAGGTGGGTGGAGGAGGGAGGATGATGTGAGAAACTGGGAGGTGATGGGTGGAAAAGGTAAAGGGCTGAAGAAGTAGTAATGTGAGAGTGGACCATGGGAGAGAAAGGGAAGAGGAAGTGCAGCAGGGGCCGGTGATAGGCAGGTAAAGAAGAGGAAAGAGGGGAGCCAGAGTGGGAAGTGGAAGAAGAGGGAAAAGATTACCAGAAGTTAAGGGAAATTGACATTTAATTGAGAAGTTGAGAGTCAATTGCAATATCAATTGCAGCATTGTATTCCACAGCAAAATCAGCATTGCTGCTCTATAAGACTTGCAACTGAATTGCCATTATTTATGCTGCTTTCACCAGTAGTCCTAATGTTTTAAAATCAGCATGAAGTTATTTCCTGACCAAAATAATTAGCAGCAGGAAGAAATCCCACCCACAACCCCCTACTTGCACTCTTTTGAAACATTCAAAGGCTTGCTGCTGTGATGGAGACTGATTTGGAGTTTGAGAGCATTGCTTTTATTCATTGAAGTACAGTGGTAGATTCTGCTAACTCTACAAAATCTCTGCGGCTCCACTTAACCATTTAGTCAGCATTCAAATTGAGCTTATTGCCATATGCATATTTATGCACAGCTGCAAACAGCAAGTGAATCACAGACACATTACATCAGTGACACAACATTCGCAAGGAAAACGTATATAATGTTATTGAAAACCTTTATAGTAAGTGTGGTGGAAAGTGTGCTGACTGGCTGCATTACGGCCTAGTATGGGAACACCAATGCCTTTGAGCAGAATATCCTATAAAAGGTAATGGATTCAGCCTAGTACATCACGGGCAAAGCCCTTCCAACCATTAAGCACATCTACATGAAACGTTGTCATAGAGAAGCAGCATCCATCACCAAAGAACTTCACCACTCAGGCTATACTATTTTTCTCACTACTGCGTACAGGAGCCTAAGGACTTGCATCACGAGGTTCAAGAACAGTTACTACCCCTCAATGATCAGGCTCTTGAACAAAAGGGGATAACTACACTCATTTAAGAACTCTGTTACATTATTATTTCATGCTCGTTATTTATTGCTGTTTATTTACATCTGCATTTGCAGAGTTTGCTTACAGTTAACTGTTACTATTCTATAGATACAGTGGCATGCAAAAGTTTGGGCATCCCCAGAAATTTGAGCTCTCAGATAACTTTTACCAAGGCCTCAGACCTTAATTAGCTTGTTAGGGCTATGGCTTGTTCACAGTCATCGTTAGAAAAGGACAGGTGATGCAAATTTCAAAGCTTTATAAATACCCTGACTCCTCAAACCTTGTCCCAACAATCAACAGCCACGGACTCCTCTAAGCAGCTGCCTAGCACTCTGAAAATTAAAATAAATGATGCTGACAAAGTAGGAGAAGGCTATAAGAAGATAGCAAAGTGTTTTCAAGTAGCTGTTTCCTCAGTTCATAATGTAATTAAGAAATGGCAGTTAACAGGAATGGTGGAAGTCAAGTTGAGGTCTGGAAGACCAAGAAAACTTTCTGAGAGAACTGCCATAGGATTGCTAGAAAGGCAAATCAAAACACCTGTTTGACTGCAAAAGACCTTCAGGAAGATTTAGCAGACTCTGGAGTGGTGGTGCACTGTTCCACTGTGCAGCGACACCTGCACAGATATGGCCTTCATGGAACAGTCATCAGATGAAAACTTTTCCTGCATAGTCACCACAAAATTCAGCATCAGAAGTTTGCCAAGGAATATCTAAACAAGCCTGATGCATTTTGTAAACAAGTCCTATGGACTGATGAAGTTAAAGTAGAACTTTTTGGCTGCAATGAGCAAAGGTATGTTTGGAGATAAAAGGGTGCAGAATTTCATGAAAAGAACACCTCTCCAACTGTTAAGCATGGGGGTGGATCGATCATGCTTTGGGCTTGTGTTGCAGCCAGTGACACAGGGAACATTTCACCGGTAGAGGGAAGAACGAATTCAATTAAATACCAGCAAATTTTGGAAGCAAACATCATACCATCAGTAAAAAAGCTGTAGGTGAAAAAAGAATGGCTTCTACAACAAGATAATGATCCTAAGTACACTTCAAAATCCACAATGGACTACCTCAAGAGGCGCAAGCTGAAGGTTTTGCCATGGCCCTCACAGTCCCCCAATCTAAACATCATCGAAAACCTGTGGTTAGACCTCAAAAGAGCAGTGCATGCAAGACGGCCCAAGAATCTCACAGAACTAGAAGTCTTTTGCAAAGAAGAATGGGCGAAAATCCCCCAAACAAGACTCCTAGCTGGCTACAGAAATTGTTTACAAGCTGTGATACTTGCGAAAGAACTTTGGCTTTGGGCCCTTTTCCTTTTTGTTATTTTGAAACTGTAAAAGATGGAAATAAAAAAGTAATAAAAGAAGATGGTTTTCCGCCTGAATTTTACAAAAGGTTTAAAGATTTATTAATTCCTCCTTTTATGGAGCTAATACACCAAGTGGAAAAAACGCATAAACTTCCAGAATCTTTTTTGACAGCTATTTTAATAGTATTGCCAAAAAAAGACAGAGATCTTTTAAAGCTAACATCATATAGACCTATTTCTTTGTTGAACATGGACTATAAAATAATAGCAAAGATTTTATCTAATAGATTATCTAAATACTTACCAAAATTAATACACGTGGACCAAACAGGATTTATTAAAAATAGACAATCGGAAGATAATGTAACTCGGTTACTTAGCATAATTCATTTGGCACAAAAAAGGAAAGAAATGAGTGTGGCAGTTGCTTTGGATACTGAAAAAGCATTTGATAGATTGGAATGGGATTTTTTATTTAAGGTATTGGAAAAATATGGATTAGGAGTATCTTTTATAAAATGGATTAAAACCTTAAATACTAACCCCAAAGCTAAAGTGGTGACAAATGGCCAAATTTCAACATCATTTCAGTTAACAAGGTCAACTAGACAAGGTTGTCCATTATCACCTGCTTTATTTGTGTTGGCGATAGAACCATTAGCTGAATTAATTAGAACGGACTCGGATATTATGGGTTTCAGAGTTAACCAGGAGGAATATAAGATTAACTTATTTGCTGATGATGTTCTGATTTATCTAACTAACCCATTGCATTCGTTGCATAAATTACCTTCCAGATTGGAAGAATATGGGAAAATATCAAGGTACAAAATAAATTGGGATAAAAGTGAAATTCTACTCCTTGCTAAAGGAGATTATAGTCAATGTCGATTAATAACTCAATTTAGATGGCTGATAAATGGTATAAAGTATTTAGGTATAAGAATTGATAATGATATAAAGAATTTATATAAATTAAATTATTTGCCATTATTGAAAAAAAATCAAGAGGATCTTGATAAATGGATGATGTTACCAATAACATTAATAGGTAGAGTAAATGCTGTAAAAATGAATATATTCCCCAGATTACAAACACTACCAATACAATTACCGCAGAAATTTTTTCAAGAGTTAAATAAATGCGTGAGGAAATTCCTTTGGAAAGGTAAGATGTCAAGAATATCTTCACAGAGACAGCCATAAAACAAGAATCCCCACAGAATAAAAGATAGTAACCAATGTTATTGTGCTTTCTGTCAGTGGATAAATAATAAACTTCCTATTGTAAAAAAAAAGAATATCGTTAGAAAAATTGACATGGAAATTTGACCTAGGAGGGTTACAATTACCAAATTTTAAGAATTATTACAAAGCAAATCAACTTAAATTTATTGCATCTTTTTTTTGATGAAGATAAACCGGCATGGATTAGAATAGAATTAGACAAAATAGGAGAAAATATACCAGAAGATTTTCTATATAAATGGGAATCTAAATGGATACGGGAAAAGAAAGAATCTCCTATATTAAAACATTTGATTGATTTATGGAATAAGATAAATGTTGATGATGAGATAAAGAAATCTTTATTAGCAAAGAGACCTTTAATTCAAAATAAACTTATCCCTTTTACAATGGATAATCAACTTTTATATAACTGGTTTCACAAAGGGATTAGATATATAGGAGACTGTTTTGAAGGAGGTATATTAATGACATTTGACCAATTAAAGAATAAATATAAAATATCAAATAACACTCTTTTCTGTTATTTCCAATTAGAGGCTTATTTAAGAGATAAACTGGGTCAAATAATGTTATTGCCAAAACCTAATGAAATAGAAACTTTAATTCATAAAGGAAAAATTAAAAAAATTATTTCTAGTATGTATAATTTGATTCAAAAACAGGCAATTAAAGAAGGAATTCATAAGTCAAGACAAAAATGGGAAACCGATTTGAATATTAAAATTGATGAAACAAGTTGGTCAAGATTATGTCTTGACAGTATGACAAATACAATAAATGTTCGACTAAGATTAGTACAATATAACTTTTTACATCAAATATATATCACACCACAAAAAATAAATAGATTAAACTCAAATTTACCTGATCAATGTTTTCAATGTAATCAAGAAATTGGTACTTTTTTACACTCTACTTGGTCTTGTTTTAAAATTCAACCTGAGGTAGTGACCACAATAGTGTCGGTTGATTCAAGAAACAAATGATTGAAAGGAAGTACAGTTCTTGATTCTGTTAGTGTGAGACTTCAGGTTTCTGAACCTTCTGCCTGGTGTATCTGTGAGAAGATAGCATGGCAGGAATCTTTGATGAAAGAGATAGCCGCCTTGAGGCAGAGCCTCGTGTAGATATTTTCAATGATGGGGATGTGTGTGCTAGTGAGGTGTTGAGCTGAACCCACTACTGTCTTCAGCTTCTTGCATTCCCATACATTCAATCTGCGTCATGGTTAGCACTATGCTATTACAGCTTGGAGTTGGGAGTTCAATCCTAATGTCCTACTCTTGCAATTCCTGGATTTTCTCCTGGTGATTCAGTTTCCTCCCACAGTCCAGCGATGTACCAGTTAATGGTCATTGTAAATTATCCCATGATTAGGCTAGTGTTCAATTGAGAGTTTCCTGGGTGGCATGGCTCAAAGGGCCTATTCTGCGCTGCGTCTAAATGAATAAGTAAATACCAGACCACCATGATGCTCCCAACAGTACGTTCACAGAAGTTTGTTCGAGTGTTCAGTAACATTTCTAAGGGAGAGTCTGTTGCACCTTCTTTGTAAGTACAGTACTGTGCAAAAACCTTAGCTTCATATAGTTAGAGAGCCTAAGACTTTTACACAGTACTGCATTGTCAATGAGGAGCGGAGGATGGGTTTTTAAATCTGGTCAGAACAAAGGATGGTGAGGGTGGAGGGTCATGGGAGGGTGTGAGACAGCTGACAGAGAAATATTGCCGGGACAGGGGAAGGCATGGGTGTAGACACTCCCAGCCCTGAGACACAAGGCAAGGTCTTTTGATCCCAAATAATTGGTGTATTGATCATTACAGAATGTTTCTGTGATACTTCCTGCTTTCTCCCCTCTTCCTTCCAGTTTTATAGGACCCTGGTCAGACCCCAGTTGGAGTACTGTGCTCGGTTCTGGTTGACTCACTATAGGAAGGATGTGGAAGCCATAGAAAGGGTGCAGAGGAGATTTACAAGGATGTTGCTTGGATTGGGGAGCATGCCTTATGAGAATACATTTAGTGAACTCGGCCTTTTCTCTTTGGAGCAATGGAGGATGAAAGGTGACCTGATACAGGTGTACAAGATGATGAGAGGCATTGATCGTGTAGATAGTCAGAGGCTTTTTCCCAGGGCTGAAATGGTTGCCACAAGAGGACACAGGTTTAAGGTGCTGGGGAGTAGGTAAAGAGGAGATGTCAGGGCTAAGTTTTGAACTCAGAGTGGTGAGTGCATGGAATGGGCTGCAGGCAATGGTGGTGGAGGTGGATACAATAGGGTCTTTTAAAAGACTTTTAGATAGGCACATGGAGCTTAGAAAAATAGAGGGCTATGGGTAAGCCTAGTAATTGCTAAGGTAGGGACATGTTCGGCACAACTTTGTGGGCCGAAGGGCCTGTATTGTGCTGTAGGTTTTCTATATTTCTATGTTTTTTCCCAACCATGACTCCCCTTTCCATTCCTCCTTATCATTCTCAGTCCAAAATAGAGACCCATATCAGAACCAGGTTTATCACTCACATATGTCATGAAATATTTTTTGAGGTAGCGTTACAGTGCAATACATACAATTGCTACAGTACTGTGCAAAACTCTTAATTACCCTAGCTGTATATACATGCCTAAGATCTTTGAAGATTTCTATATATCTCTGATTTGGACCCAGGACAAGTGGTCTGTTATTGTTAACACCTGTTCCACGACCCATCTACTGATGTAGACTGACCCATGTTCACCCTCCAGAAGTGTTCACATAATCTGGCTATTCTGAATGACACGAAGAGGCAAAAGAAAACACATAGTAGTCTGCTGGAAGAGGAAATAGGAGAGTGGAGAAGAGGTTCTTTATATAGTGGGGAGAATTCAGCCATCAGTGCCCAGAGATTTTGTTTGGTAAGGCAATTAATTGCTCTGTATGTGACCACAAGAAGCTAGAGTTGTGGACACAACTCAGTACATTGCAGGAACCAGCCTCCCCTCTATGGACTTTGTCTGTACTTCTCACTGCCTCACTAAAACAGCCAGAATAATCAAACTCCCCACTCACCCCTCTCTGCTCCACTCTTCTCCCCTCTCCCATCAGACAGGTGGCACTAAAGACTGGAAGCACATACCAGCAGGCTCACTGAGAGCTTCTATTGCATTGTAATCAGACTCTTGAATGAACCTATCGTACAATATGATGGACACTTGGCCTCACAATCTACATCATTATGATCTTGCACTTGATCATTTACCTGCACTGCACTTTTGCAGTAGTTTTTACACTTTGTTCTGCACCGTTATTATTTTACCTCCTTGTAGTTCAATGTGCTGGGCAGTGATTTGATCTGTATAAACAGTATGCAAGACAAGCTTTCACTGTATCTTGGTATAGGCGACAGTAACATGCCTATACCAACGAGATAATGGTAGATCTGCCACACCTACAGCCATGAACCTGCACAAGACCACATTGTCATAAATAAAAATTTAAACTTAAGGTATCAGTAATGATGAGCATGGACATGCTGACCAGTTGTACAAAAATATTCAATTCACTACCAGACTTGGAAGAGCTTAGTTCCACTTCTGGTGCTGTTTGATTTTTTGTTTCACTCTGGAGACATAAGAATCTGCAGATGCTGATGACTGGAGCAACAGCCATGCACTGCAGGAATTCAGCAGGTCAGGCCTGACAAACTCACATCATCCAGCGACGCCTTCTTTGCACCATATGACTCCATGGTTCCTTGGTCTGATTTGCAACAGCACTAGGATCTGGAACAGTTATTGCCCCTCAGCCATCAGACTCTTGAACCAAAGGGGATAATGAATAAATTCTTCTCTGGCTTCCAGCTGATACAGGTATTGACTTTAACCAACAGTTCAATGACAAACTCTGCCATCTTCATCAGGGATGATGCCTGGGCATGTCTGGTCTGGTGATATGTATTACCAATGTCATCCATTTTTCTTGATTAGTTAGCCCTCATCCAATCAAATTTCTGCTGTACAACTTTGTTTACCATCAAATATTAGTTCTTGCTAAGAGTGAGACTTCGCCTTTGTTAAAGTTCTTTTCCTTCAGTTTTATTTCAATGGCTTCTTCCACAAGGTGGTCCCAAAAAATATTGGCACGGCGCAGTAGTTGTGTGCTGTCGAAGTCAATCCAATGGCTATTGTGAATGCAATGTTCTGCCACTGACAATTTTTCTGGATAACCCAAACTGATACATCTCATGTGCTCCATGATACAATTTTCCACCATGTGTCCTGCCTGGCTGATATATGCTGCTCCACATTCACAGGCAATCCTGTAAATGTCAGCCTTCCTGAGTCCAGGTCTTCCTTACAGGTTTGTGGATGGTATTAACCCGGTATTTCTTCAGGATCCTGGCAATCATTCAGGAACTGTGAAAATATAGAGAAGACAGGTGGTGGCAATGGGTTAGGTTTCCTGGTTTTTCTATCAGCGCTTTTAAGGGTCGGGTTGATTTCCTTCACCTTGTAGCCATTCTGTAGGAATGTTGTGCATAATCATCTTACTCCTCGTGGAAACTCTCCAGGTTCAGAATAGTTTTCACACAGTTAATTGAAGTAGAAAGATCTGCTTTATGTTGGGAGGCATGATAGTGGCTGTTATTGTTGAGGTATAAATCCGTGTGACTGGGTTTCCGATAGACACCTTGTTTGAGGCTACAGTTCCATTTCCAAACACTGCATTTGCCATGGCCAACAGATTGACTGTGACGGCACAAAACTACTGTGCCATGCCAATGACTTTTGGGACTGCCTGGCAAAGGAATCCATTGAAATAAAACAAGGGGAGAATAATTTTTCCGAAGATGAAGGTCTCACTCTAAGCAAGAATATCCCCAGACCAGACATACCCAGGCATTATCCCTGATAAAGATAACAGTTTGTCATCTAAACATTGGTGAAGTCGATACCTGCACCCCGCCAGAAGCCGGAGAAGAGTTTATTTGTCATGTATGCCAGGAGAGCACTAGATCCTTTTTCAAAAGTGATAGCTTCACTCAACTTCATTTATCTCATCATTGAAATATTTCAACAACCTATGGATTCACTTTCAAGAGCACTTCAACTCATGCTCTTGATACCTGTTACTTATTTATTATTTATGATTTCTTTTTGTATTTGCACAGTTTGTCTTCTGAACTCTAGCTGAATGCAGTTAGGCAGAGCAAAGTTATGATGGTGTTAAACAGTGATTCCTTTGCTTGCATTTTCGGAAACAGCTCTATTTCTATCTTTGATATCTTTTTTTATTCTTTTTAAAGTTCTTTTGAAGACCCTGACCTGGAGTTACACTCTGACTTTGGTCCTTTGCAGGAATGGGGCCCAAGGACACGGCCTGGAAGACTAGCGCACCTTCAGGGTGCCGGATTTTCATGGCTGTGGAGATGGGCTGATTCTAGGCTGGTGGGCCTAGCTGAGGTGTCACAGGAGAACACAGAACATTGCAAATAATGATTTAGCTGCCGTGGGCTGTGTGTCCAGAGATCTGAGACTTTCTGGGGCTGACTGTCTAGGCACAGAGCTTGGAAAAAGCAATGCAACAGACTTTTACCAATATAAATCGGCAAGTTGTTTGGTATATCTCCCCCCCCCCGCTGTGAAACTGGGGCACCTCTTTTTCCCTTATTGGGGGAGAGAGAGAGAGCCTGTGGTATGTTGAATAACCATGAATATTCAACATGAATAACCATGTTGAATAGTCTTTGGGGTACTGCAAGTTTGTGTCTTTATTGATGCTTTGCTGCATGCTTGAGGGCGCCAATGCATTTTTTTTGCTAGTGATTGGGGGGGTCGTTGCCTTGCTGCTGCTTGTGCATGGGAGGGGGGAGCTGGCAGGTTGGGGTTCTAACGTTTAACTGTCATTCACTCTTTAGGGCATTCCTTTGTTTTTGTGGATGTTTGTGAAGAAAAAGAATCCCAGGATGTATATTGTATATATTTCTCTGACATCTCTTTGGAGCGTAGAAGAATGAGAGGGGACTTGATAGAGGTCTACAAGATTATGAGAGGCATAGATAGGGTAGATAGTCAGTACCTGTTTCCCAGGGCACTAATAGCTAACACCAGAGGGCATATGTACAAAATTAAGGGAGGGAAGTTTAGGGGAGACATCAGGGTTAAGTTTTTTTTTTACACAAAAGGTTGTGAGTGCCTGGAATGACTTGCCAGGGATGGTGGTGGAGGCTAAAACATTAGGGGTATTTAAGAGCCTCTTGGACAGGCACATGGATGAAAGAAAAATGGAGGGTTATGGGGTAGTGTGGGTTTAGTACATTTTTTTAAAGGACTATATGGGTTGGCACAACATGGAGGGCTGAAGGGCCTGTACTGTGCTGTAGTGTTCTATGGTTCTATTAAACGTACTTATTGAAACCTATTGCCCCAGTTGGGTGGTCTTTCATTGATCCTGACATGGATATTATTCTATTGATTAGTTGAATATACCAACAAGAAGATGAATCCCTGGGTTGTATATGGTGATATATATGTGCTTTGATAATAAAACTAACATTTAACATTGATCTTTACAGCAAGGCATACAGAGAATTTCTGCAAGCAAGTGGGGATTTGTGTAGATAGACCTAGTTGTCATAGTGGTAATACGCACAAAATGGTGGAGGAGCTTAGCAGATCAAGCGGTATCTATGGAAGGGAGTAAACGGTCGATGTTTTGAGGCTGAGTCCCTTCTTCAGGTCTGGAAAGCAGGGGGGTAAAAGCCAGAATATGAAGCTGGGGGAAGTGGATTGAGTACAAGCTGACAGGTGATAGATGAAGCCAGGTGAGTGGAATGGAAGGTGGGTGGTGGAAGGGATCTGAAGTGACGAGCTGTGAGGTGATAGAAAATGTAAAGGTTGAAGGACTCTGTTAAGAGAGGAGGGTAGACCATGGGAGGAAAGAAAGAAGGGGTCACCAGAGGGAGGTGATAGGCAAATGAGGAGAGGAACAAGAGTAAGAGGGCAGCCAGGATAGGAAATTCAAAAATGGAGAAGGGGGAGGGATGGTAAGTCACTGGAATTAAGAGAAGTTGATGTTTGTGCAATCAAGTTGGATACTACTCGTAGATGAGATAGGTCTGTTAGTATGTTATACAATTTTATGACTCTGAGGAGTATAGACTGGATGAGACAGAGAGAGTGACATCTAGCTGGGCAAGATCCATTTGAAAGCTACAAGATTCATTAGCAGTGAGTCCTATATGAGCCAATAAAAAGAAAGGTGGTGTAAGTGGTGCAGCTGTTGTAACAGCAGGCCAGTACTAGAGTGGTCAAGCTTTGGCTCAACAGGCTTCAGTGAGAACATATGGAGGCTAAATGTGCTGAATCTTTTCGAGTCATGTAGCTGTTGCAGAACTTAAGTTTAAGAAGTTTGAACCAATAGTATAACAAGTTTTGGCAGAATGGTAGTTAAGGCAGTGGAATCTTCCTCTTGTAAGGTGTGGGATTGCAGGAAAAATAAGTCTTCCCGATGACTCCATATGCAGGAAATTAGACCTAACCTCTGCTCCTAATTGAGAAGTTCAAGGAACTGGAGCTGGAAATAGATGTACACAGGACTATCCAGGAGGCTGAAGATCACTTAGATAAGACTTAGATTGAGGTTTACAAACTGAAAATGCAGCTTCATATAGCAGATGGGTAACCACTTGGATAAATTAGGGGAGTAAGCAGTGGTGCAGGGTTCCCCAGTGACCATTCTGCTCAGCCAGAACTATACCCTTTGGATTCTGCCGGAAGTGGACCTATCCGGGAACAGCACCAGCAGCCAAGTCTGTGGCACTGTAGCCAGCTCTGACGCTCAGCAGGGAAGGGTAGAGTGCGGCAGTGCGACAGTGATAGGAGACTTGATAGTTATGGGGAATGGACAGGAGATCCTATGGCAGAGAATGAGATGCCAGAATGGCGTATTGCCTCCCAGATGCCACGGATAAGGAAATCTCAGAGTGGCTGAGATGCATTGTCATTGAGCAGCCAGAGGTCATGGTGCACATTGGCCCCAATGACATGGGTAGTCATTGGGAAGAGGTCCTGAGAAGCGAGTACAGGCATAAGGCAAAAGACTGAAGAGCAGGAACTCCAAAGAGGTAATCTCTGGATTACTCCCAATGTCACATGCTAGTTGGGGCAGCAATAGAATGATAGTGCAGATGAATAAATGGCTGAGGATCTGGTGCAGGGGGCACGGTTTCAGATTTCTGGATTATTGGAAGCTCTTCTGGGGAAGGTATGAACTGAATAAAAGGACAAGTTAAACCTGAAAATGAGGGGAACCTTGTGGGTAGGTTTGCCAGAGTTTTTAGAGAGGATTTAAACTAATTTGGCAGGGGGATGAGAACCTGGGAGATGGGATGAAAGATGGGGTGGTTGATATACAAGTAGATGCATTGTGTAGTGAGACTGTGAGGAAGGTCAGGGAAGTGATAGGACAAAATTGCAGTCAGCGGGATGAGTCAAAGAGCAACGGGAGCCAAGTCAAAAAGGGTGATGAATACAGGACTGAAGGTGTTATATTTGAATGTGTACAGTATACAGAATAAGGTAGATGATCGTGTAGTGCAGTTAGAGATTGGCAGGTATGACGTTATGGGCATCACTGGCTGAAAGAATATAGTTGGGAACTTAACATCCAAGGATACGCATTGTACCAAAAGGACAGGTAGGTGGTCGGAATGGGTTGGGTGGTTCTGTTGGTAAAAAATGAAATCAAATCCTCAGAAAGAGGTGACATAGGATTGGAAGATGTAGAATCCTTGTAGGTCGAGCTAAGAAACTGCAAAGGTAAAAAGGCCTAATAGAAATTATGTACAAGCCTCTGAGCATTAACCAAGATGTGGGCTACAAATTACAATGGGAGATGGAAATGCATGTCAAAAGAAAAATATTATACTAGTCATCGGGGCCTTCAATATGCAGGTATATTGTTAAAATCAGGTTGGTACTAGATCCGAAGAGAGAGAATTTGTAGAATGCTTTCAAGATGGCTTTTTAGAGCAGCTTGTGGTTGACCCTACTAGGGGAAAGGAAATTCTGGATTGAGTGTTGTGTAATGAACCAGATTTTTTTGAGAGGTAGAAAAACCATTAGAAGGCAGTGATCATAATACGATTAAATTTAACCTGTGATTTCAGAAGATGATAAAGTCAGATGTATCAGTATTACAGTGGATTAAAGGGAATCAGAATCATGAAAGAAGAACTGCCCAGAGCTGATTGAAAGAGGACTCTAGTAGGGATGATAACAGAACAGCGAAAGCTGAAGTTTCTGGGGACAATTTGGAAGATATGGGACGGATACCTCCCAGACATAAAGTAGTATTCTAAACGGAGTGTGAGGCAACTGTGGCTGGCAAGCAAAGTCAAAGACAGCATGAAAGCAAAAGAGAGAGCATAAAGTACAGCAAATATTAGTGGGAAATTCGAGGATTGAGAAGCTTTTAAAAACCAAAAGAAGGCAACTAAAAAAGCCATAAGGAGAGAAAAGATTAAATATGAAGGTAAGCTAGCCAATAATATAGAAGATGCCAAAAGTTTTTTTTCCAGATATATCAAGAGTAAAAGAAAGACAGAATGGATATTGGACCACTGGAAAATGACACTGGATAGGGAGTAATGGGGGACAAAGAAACTATGGATAAACTTAATAACTATTTTGCATCAGTTTTCTCTGTGAAAGACACTAATAAAATGTCAGAAATTCAAGAGTGTCAGAGGGCAGAAGTGCTTTTGCTAAGGAGAAGGTGCTTGTGAATCTGAAAAGTCTAAAGGTAGATAAGTCACCTGGATGAGATGGACCACACCTGATGGTTCTAAAAGAGGTGGCTGAAGAGTTTGTGGAGGCATTGGTAATGATCCTTCAAGAAACATTAGATTCTGCAATGGTTTTGAAGGATTTGAAAATTACAAATGACACTTCACTCCTTAAGAAGGGAAGGAGGCAGAAGAACGAAAATTATAGGCCTGCCATCAGTGGTTGGGAAGATGTTGGAGTGCATTATCAAGGATGAGGTTTCAGGGTACTTGGAGGCACAGGGTAAAATAGACCAAAATAAGCATGATTTCTTTCAGGAGAAATCTTGTCTGACAAATCTGTTAGAATTATTTGAAGAAGTAACAGACAGGATAGACAAAGGAAAGTCAGTGGATGTTGTTTACTTGGATTGTCAGAAGGCTCCACATGAGGCTGCTTAACAGATTAAGAGCCCATGGTATTACAGGAAAGAGACTAGTATGGATAAAGACTGGCTGAATGGCAGGAGGCAAAGAATAGTATTAGAAGGGCCTGTTCTTATTGGCTGCCAATGAGTAGTGGTATTCTGTAGGGTTCAGTGTTGAGCCGCTTCTTTTAACGTTATATGTCAATGATTTGGGTGTCAGAATTGGTAGCTTTGTAGCTACGTTTGTGGACAATTTGAAGACAGGTGGAAGAGCAGGCAGTGTTGAAGAAGCAGGGAGACTGCAGAAGGACTCAGACAGTTTTGGGAGAATAGACAAAGAAGTGCCAGATGGAATACAGTGTAGGGAGGCTTATTGTCGTACACTTTGGCAGAAGGATTAAAGGCATAGACTATTTTCTAAATGGGGAGCAAAGTCAAATATCAGAAGTGCAAAGCGACTTGAGAGTTCTGGTGCAGGATTCCCTGCAGGGTGAGTTGGTGGTAAGAAAGGCAAATACAGTATTAGCATTCAGAGGGTCATAGAGTCATCGATCAGTACTGCACGGAACAGGTCCTTTGGCTCATCTAGTCCATGCTGAATCTTTAATCTGTCTAGTCCCACCAACCTGTGCCTTGACCTTGACCCCATACCTCTTCCGTCCACGTACCTATCCAAATTTCTCTCAAACTTTGCAATTGAACCCATATCCACCATTTGCACCAGCAGCTCTTTCCACACTTACCACCCCCTGAGTGAAGAAGTTCCTCCTCATGTTCTCCTTAACTTTTTCACCTTAACCCATGATCTCTAGTTGTAGTTCCACCCAACCTCAGTGAAAAAAGCCTGCTTAAATTTACCCTATCTATACTCCTCATAAGTGTGAATGCCTCTATCAAAACTCCCCTCAGCCTTTTAGAGAACCTTTCCTTATAACTCAGGTCCTCAAGTCCCAGCAACATCCTTGTAAACTTTCTCTGTTCTCTTTCAATCTTGTTTACATCTTTCCTGTAGGTACATAAGTGACCAAAACTGCACATAATACTCCAAATTAGTCTTTGCTAATGTCTTGTGCAACTTCAGCATAACATCCCAACTTCCATACTCAATACGTTGATCTACGAAAGCCAATGTGGTGAGAGCTTTCTTTATGACTTTGTCTACCTGTGACAGTACTTTCAGGGAATTATGGATCTGTGTTCCCCGATCTCTATCCTACTGACTCCTCAGTGCCCTTCCAGTCATCATGTACGACCTACCCTGAATGGCCCTCCCAAAGTGTATACCTCTTTTCAAAAGGACTAAAATATAAGAGCAAAGATGCAATGTTGTGGTTTTGTAAGTCATTTTTCAGAGTGCACATAGAGTATTTGTGAACAGTTTTTGGCCCCTTAATTGTCATGACATTCGGATATGGCCCAAGTGTGGAGAGAAAGACACTGAAGTGGGTTGATAGTTCTCAGAATTTAATGCGAACAGGACTTAAGAGAAAATAAAACAATAAGCACTAAGGCACAAGGGCCATTAACTAAAACTCTCAAAGAGAGAGCTAGATGCCAACATTGCAGCTGAAAAGAATATCTAAACATAAAGTGAATACTGCTAGTCTCTAGCGTCAGTCGACTCCATCGTTCACTTTCTCAGACAAGGCCGAATACAAGCAGGCAGCATAACGTTGCTGTGCTTTTTCAAGTTTTGACAAGTATTACAACAAAAGGAAGGGCATCAAATACAATAGACAATAGGTGCAGGAGTAGGCCATTCAGCCCTTCTAGCCAGCACCACCATTCCCTGTGATCATGGCTGATCATACACGATCAGTACCCCGTTCCTGCCCTCTCCCCATATCCCTTGACCCCGCTATCTATAAGAGCTCTATCTAACTCTCTCTTGGATGCATCCAGAGACTTGGCCTCCGCTGCCTTCCGGGGCAGAGCATTCCACATATCCACCACTCTCTGGGTGAAAAAGTTTTTCTGCATCTCTGTTCTACATGGCCTACCCCTTATTCTTAAACTGTGGCCTCTAGTTCTGGACTCACCCATCAGCGGGAACATGCTTCAGCGTGTCCAATCTCTTAATAATCTTATGTTTCAATCAGATCCCCTCTCATCCTTCTAAATTCCAGTGTAAACAAGCCTAGTCGCTCCATTCTTTCAATATATGACAGTCCTGCCATTCCGGGAATTAACCTTGTGAACCTACGCTGCACTCCCTCAATAGCAAGAATGTCCTTCCTCAAATTTGGAGACCAAAACTGCACACAATACTCCAGGTGGGGTCTCACCAGGGCCCTGTACAGCTGCAGAAGGACCTCTTTACTCCTATACTCAATTCCTCTTGTTATAAAGGCCAGCATGCCATTAGCTTTCTTCACTGCCTGCTGTACCTGCATGCTTGCTTTCATTGACTGATATACAAGAACACCTAGATCTCATTGTACTTCCCCTTTTCCTAACTTGACTCCATTTAGATAGTAATCTGCCTTCCTGTTCTTGCCATCAAAGTGGATAACCTCACATTTATCCACATTAAACTGCATCTGCCATACATTTGCCCACTCACCCAACCTGTCCAAGTCACCCTGCATTCTCATAACATCCTCCTGACATTTCACACTGCCACCCAGCTTTGTGTCATCAGCAAATTTGCTAATGTTACTTTTAATCCCTTCATCTAAATCATTAATGTATATTGTAAACAGCTGTGATCCCAGCACTGAACCTTGTGGTACCCCACTGGTCACAGCCTGCCATTCCAAAAGGGACACGTTAATCACTACTCTTTGTTTCCTGTCAGCCAGTCAATTTTCAATCCATGTCAGTACTGCCCCCAATACCATGTGCCCTAATTTTGCCCACTAATCTCCTATGTGGGACTTTATCAAAAGCTTTCTGGAAGTCCAGGTACACTACATCCACTGGCTCTCCCTTGTCCATTTTCATAGTTACATCCTCAAAAAACTGCAGAAGATTAGTCAAGCATGATTTTCCCTTCATAAATCCATGCTGACTCAGACTGATCCTTCTACTGTTATCCAAATGTGTCATAATTTCCTCTTTTATAATTGACTCCAGCATCTTTCCCACCACTGACATCAGGCTAACCGGTCTATAATTCCCTGTTTTCTCTCTCCCTCCTTTCTTGAAAGGTGGGACAACATTAGCCACCCTCCAATCAGCAGGAACTGTTCCTGAATCTATAGAACATTGGAAAATGATTACCAAAGCATCCACGATTTCTAGAGCTACCTCTTTAAGTACCCTGGGATGCAGACCATCAGGTCCCGGGGACTTATCAGCCTTCAGACTCAACAGTCTATCCAACACGGTTTCTTGCCTAATATAAATTTCCTTCAGTTTATCCTTTACCCTAGTTCCTTTGGCCACTATTACATCTGGGGGATTGTTTGTGTCTTCCCTAGTGAAGACAGATCTAAAGTACCTGAAAGATCCAAAATACCACCATAATGAAATAGTAATTAGCTGACATGTACATATTCACAAGCGCCATTGACGAACTGCTGTGCAGCTTGCCCGCGGGGACATGTAGACCCTGCAGCCAAATCTGTGGTTGTGACACTTATGTAAGAAACTACATGCTCACATTGGAGAGGGTCCAGAGTATATTCACGAGAATGATTCTGGGAATGAAAAGGTTAATGTATGAGGAGCATTTGATGGCTTTGGGCCTGTACTCGCTGGAGTTCAGACGAATGAGAGGGGATCTCATTGAAACTTATCAGATACTGAAAGGCCTTGATAGAGTGGATGTGGAGAGGATGTTTCCTGTAGTGGGTGAGTCTAGGACCAGACGGCACAGGCTCAGAATACAGGGATGTCCATTTAGAGCAGAGATAAGTAGGAAATTCTCTCGCCAGAGTTTGGTGAATCTGCATAAATTCATTGCTACAGATGCCTGTTCAGGGAAAATTATTGATTATATTTAAAGCAGAGGCTCATAGATTCTTGATTAGTCAAGGCATCAAAGGTTACAGGTAAAAGGCAGAAAAGTGGGGTTGAGAGGGATAATATCAGCCATAATAGAATGGTGGAGCAGACTCGATGGGCTGAATGGCCTGAGACACGGGCAAAGGTGGATGGTGGGTATCATTAATCTTAGATGCTAGCTTCTTGAGGTACCACTTCTTGAAGATGTCCTCAGTGGTGGGGAGGATTATACCTGCGATGGAATGGGCTGTACCTACAAACCTCTGCAGTTTCTTTCATTCCTGCATATTGAAATCCCAAACTAGACAATGATACAACCAGTCTGAATACTTTCCTCTGTACAACGGTAGCAATTTGCTAGAGGCCTTGGTGACATACTGTTGTCACTAGATCTTCTGTACCATGGTGTGCTGGGTAAAGGCATCAACACGGGTGATGCTAATGTTCAATAAGCTGATTAGAAAGGCTGATTGGTTGGAAAGGTGTCAAACTGGACACACTGGAGGCCTGTGGGAGAACCAAGAACCCTACAGAAAATCCTGGAAATTCTGGACAACATTTCTCACCCTCTGCATGCCACGTTGCCTGAACAGAGGAGCATTCTTAGTAATAGTCTAAGACAACTGTGCTGCTCCAAGGAGCGCTATATGAGCTCATTCTGACTCTCAGCCATTAGGCTCTATAAGTCAACCTATAGCCAAGGAATTGATGACCCCCTCCTGTTAGACTGTTTGCTAACTTATTTTTGAATCTTTTTAATATTTGTATGCTTGTAATGACACTGTAATTTCCTTTGGAATCAATAATGTATCTATCTATCTATACCAAATCTGTTCAAGCTCCTAATGAAGCAGAGCCACTGGCATGCTGTCTTCATGATTGTACCAATATGTTTGGCCCAGGGATGGAGGTACAGTAAGTAGATGAAGAGCAGGCTGATGAGATTAGGATAATTTGGCATAGTCATTATGGGCTGAACGTCCTACACCTGTGCCATACCGTTCTCCATTCTCTGTTCTATTGACGCACACAATGGCATAATTTTGCCCCTCAAATTGCTCCAATATTACCACTGAATCTGCCTGGTTAAACTATTGATAAAACTGAGTATCTCATTGGATCCTCTTCAGTGGTCATACTACCTGGAAGAATATGTTTAACAGTGGTTCTATCATATTTGTGTCCCCGGAGGCTGTGCTTACATGGACATTTTCACACATTTACGGGAAAACGAAACTTCAAAATTCCTACAAAAACAAAAAGAGGAAGAAATAAGCTTCAGAATGGTTGGCTGGATTCCTCGCTCCTGGTGCAGCTTGAAGGTGCACTCAGGAGTGAAATCGGATGCAATAACAGTTGTGGATATACGAGCTCCTTTCTGAAGCAATCTTCATGGCCGGGGAACCATGGAACCCGTAGCACAGGAGGAGGTATTTCACATATCGAGTCTGTACAATGGCTTTTACAGGAGCCATCCAAAACTAATCCCACAGTCCTGCCCTTTAAGACAGCTCTGCTTTATCCTCACATTCAATAATTCTTCCAATTTTTCTTCTAAAGCTGCAGTGGTCTTTCTCAGCTCAGTCACAATGGCTTTCCACAGGAGGCTGACTAGAAATAAAACATATTCACTAAGACATCATTGGAAGTTAAGCTGTTCACAATGTAAGCCTGATTTCCTTCACTGCTTTCAAAAGAAACTTTTTTTTAAATGCCTCCATCCCTTTACCTTTGTATAGGTAAAGTTTATCTTTGTCATTGACGAGTCAAAGCTCATTCATAGGGATCCCTTGTCCAAATTGCTACAAAGCGCATCTTTTTGCAACAGCTGTTAGACCAGATGTTGTCCTTCCAGATAGCTATATTTGTTTTATATTCAGTTTACAAACCTTTAATCTTTGATACCCCATAGTATTGAGGAAGCCTGTGATTCACCATGGACTGCCAAACATATGTACTCTCTTAAACTGTTTGCCAACGTATCATGGATCAGCCAGTTATAATGCATTCTCCATATCTACAGTACAACAGGAGATCACTCCAAATGCTATGAATCTCCTGTGCTAGATCCGCATCCCTCAGACACAATTGTTGACTGTCATTTGTTGATTCAGCGTTGTAGCGCAATAAATTTCTTAAGTGCTCTGGCTGCTTCAAGGGGCTTGCCCACAGCAAACAATGCCGCACAGAAGATAAACAGCCTGCTTTATATAGATTAGATTTAGCTGGCAACCAGCGTGAAATGAAGTGTCAGAGTGCACTGTTACTGAGAATAAAACTGTCTCCCTGCCTGCTCTTCCATTTTCCTCCCTTGCCAGTGTTTCTCCAGCAAAGTTTTTCACTGATTGGCTTAGAAAGGGCTCCGAGAGCAGCAATGGTTATTTGAATACCCCTTTCAACTGACAGGGGCACCTGGGCCATGAGGGATCACAGCCTTTTGAATGGGAGGCATTGTGAAGATGCGCTTCAAAGCCCAATGATGTTGCTACCAGTTTTAGCAAGAATCTTGACCTTCCTTGTAATTTCTTTATCTGACTTGAGTACAGAGCAAGGCTCACCTGTTACATGTCATGGCAAGCACTCCATAACCAAAGAAGTACATTTGCACGATAGTCACTCAGTCAGTACAGAAACATATTCAGCACAGCACACAGCATTGCAACACAGAGCAGCATAACAAAGAGCAGATAATTTGTCCTCTACAATGCAGATTGGGTGCCTGCTTTGTGGAGCACCTGCATTCAGTACAATGGGAGTGCTCATAAGCCTCTGGTTGCTGCCACTGTAATCCACCATTCCGTACCTACTCTGACTTGTCTGTGGTCTCCTCCAGTGTTACGAGGAGGCCCAATGCAAACCTGAGGAACAACACTTCATCTTCAGTCCGTAAATGTTTCATCCTTCCAGGCTCAATGTCAACTTCCTCAACTTCAGCCTGACACATACTCTCTCTCTGCCTGTATCAGAACTGTTATTTACTGTAACTCATCCTTCTGTCAGCTTTTCTCCTCCATTAACACAGCCTGGCTTTCAGAATATGTCCCACTACTTTTAAAGTCAATGTCCAGTTTATCGTCATCTTCTCAAATACTTTGATGCAATGAAAAATGTATTTGGTGCAGCATCATAGGCACACGTCATATAAGCAGCATTTGAAAGAAAAAAACATAAACATGAAATGTACAAAACATTTAGACTCGTCATTCTACAGGTACATAACAGAGAGCGTCCTAACATGTGGCATCACTGCATGGTATGGAAACTGCACTATGGTGGACAGGAAGGCTCCACAAAGGGTGGTCCAAACTGTCCCATGCATCAGCATCACCAGTCTAACCCCGGACTTGCCAGGAAGCTTAGGGACCTTGGCCTTATGCAGCTCGATTCTAAACTTCCTATCAGATCACTGACAGTTGGTAAGAATGGGCTCCTTCACCTCTGCCACTCTGACCCTCAACACAGGAGTCCCCCAGGGCTGTCCTGAGTCCCCTCCCCTACTCCCTTTACACCCATGACTGTAAAGCCACGCACAGCTCCTATCTGCTGATCACATTTGCAGATGACGCAACATTGATCGGCCTATTTCTAGCAGTGACGAGACAACCTCTCCTCTGTAGGCTAACACCCTGACACAGTGATGCCAACATAACAACCTCTTCCTCACTGACCAAAAAAAAACAAAAGAGCTGATTGTGGATTACAGGAGGAATGGAGACAGGTTCACCCTGATCAGCATCAATGGGTCTACAGTTCAGAAGGTGAGTAGTTTCAAGTTCCTTGGTATACACATCACCAAAGATCTCACCTGGACTGTACACACTGGCTGTGTAGCAAAAAAAGCACAACAGCAACCCTCCCACCTCAGGTGACTGAAGAAGTTTGGCATGAGCCCCTAAATCCTCAAGACCTTCTGCAGGGGCGCTATTGAGAGCATCCTGACTGGCTGTATCACTGCCTGGTATGGGAAATGAAACTTCTTTGTTCACTGGGTACTGCAGAGAGTGGTACGGACAGCCCAGTGCATCTGTGGATGTGAACTTACTTCCATTGTAGACATTTACAGCAGCAGGAGCATTAAAAAGGCCTGGAAGATCATTGGGGACACCAGTCACCCCAACCATAAGCTGTTTCAGCTGCTTCCATCTGGCAAACATTAATGCCAGGATCGACAGGATAAGGGACAGCTTCTTCCTATAAAGTCACATGTCTGTACATTGTGACAGAGTCATAACTGGAAGATTTTTACTTCCTCATGTGGGATGGACATAATATTTAAATAAATTAAATTCAATTCAAATTCTTTTCAATCATGGACAAACAGTGCCTATAAAAACTATTCACCCTCCTTGGAAGTTTTCATGTTTTATTGTTTTATAACCTTGAATCACTGTGGATTTAATTTGGGTTTTTTTGACACTGATCAATAGGAAAGACTTTTGTGTCAAAGTGAAAACAAATTGGTCTAAATTTATTACAATTGTTAAATACAAAATAATTGATTGCATAATTAATCATCCACTTCAAGTTAATATTTAGTAGATGCACTTTGGGCAGCAATGTGTGGATAGGTCTATATCAGCTTTGTATATCTGGACACTGCAATTTTTCCCCATTCTCTTTACAAAACTGTTCAAGCTCTGTCAGATTGCATGGAGATAGTGAGTGAACAGCCCTTTTCAAGTCCAGCCACAAACTCTCAGTTGAATTGAGGACTGGACTCTGACTTGGTCACTCCAGAACATTAATGTTGTTGTTTTTTAGCCATAAATGTGTAGCTTTTCCTTTATGCCTGGGGTCATTGTCTTGCTAGAAAACAAATCTTCTCCCAAGTCCCAGTTCTCTTGCAGACTGCATCAGGTTTTCCTCCAGGATTTCCCTGTATTTTGCTGCATTCATTTTACCCTCTACCTTCACAAGCCTTCCAGGGCCTGTGGCAATGAGGCATCCCCACAGACTGATGCAGCCACCACCATGCTTCACGATATGGATGGTTTGTTTTTGATGATGTGCAGTGTTTGACTTATGAGGGATGATTGATAAGTTCATGGCCCAAGGTAGAAGTAGTCAATTTTAGAAAACCTAGCACATTTATTTTTCAACTTAGTCCCCTCCTATATTTACACACTTAATTGAGTGCTCGTGGAACATATGGATCTTGCATCCTCCAGAAAGTGTCCACAGCAGGGGTGATTGATAAGTTTGTGGCCTAAGGTAGAAGGAGATGAGTTATACAGCTCTTGTTACATGCATGTGCTGTTCAACTCTTTGAGTGATTATGCAGAAAGTTTGAAGTTAGTAACTCATCGGGGTGATTGATAAGTTTGTGGCCTAAGGTAGAAGGAGATGAGTTATTAACTTCAAACTTTCTGCGTAATCACTCAAAGAGTTGACCTGCGTGTGCATGTAACGGGAGCTGTATAACTCATCTCCTTCTACCTTAGGCCACAAACTTATCAATCACCCCTCGTATGCCAAATATATCATTTAGTCTGAAGGCTAAAAAGCTCAATTTTGGTTACATCAGACCATAGAACCTTCTTCCAGCTGACTTCAGAGTCTCCCACATGCTTTCTGGCAAACTCTAGTTGAGATTTCACGTAATTTTATTTTCAATAGTGGCTTCCTCTTTGCTGCTCTCCCATAAAGCTGTGACTGGTGAAGCACCCGGACAACAGTTGGTGTATGTGCAGTCCCTCCCATCTCAGCCATTGAAGCTTGTAACTCCTCCAGAGATGGCATAGGTCTCCCTCACTAGTCTCCTTGCACAGTCACTTTTCAATAACTTTTTTGTGGAGTTGCTTGGAGTGTTCTTTTCTCTTTGTGGTGTAGTTTTTGCCAGGGACACTGACTCATCAGTAGTTGGACCTTCCAGATACAGATGTATTTGTACTAGAATCAATTGGAACGAGTTGAATGAACACCAAATCTCCAAAAACAGATTATATGACTTCTAAAACCAATTGGCTGCACTGGTCATGATTTGGTGTGTCATATTAAAGGAGTGAATACTTGGGCAATCAATTATTTTGTAATTAATTTAGATCACTTTGCAGAGATCTCTTTTCACTTTGACACAAAAGAGTATTTTTCTGTTGATCAGTGTCAAAACAAAGCCAAATTTAAATTCACTGTGATTCAATGTTGTAAAACAATAAAAAGTGAGCCTTTCCTGGGGGGGGGGGGGGGGGGGGGGGGAGGGGAAGGTAAATACTTTTTTATAGGCACTGGTATATACAGAAAGATGCCTGAAAAGGGCCAGTAACATCATGAAGGATCCCACTCTCCCCACTTATAGACTGTTTGTCCCACTCCCATCAGGGTGAAAGCTTTGTGGTATTCATATCAGGACCACCAGACTCAGAAACAGTTACTTTCCCCAAGTAGAAAGGCTGACCAATGCCTTCACCCACCAACCCACCCCACACCCCCCAACAGCTCTACTGTGTCATTTCCTGTCAGTCAGCTTGTGTTAAAATACTCCTGGGCCTAGTGTCACTTCATCAACATACAATCAGGTTATGTATATAAGCTATCTTATGTATTTATATTTGTTTATTTATTTGTCATTATTGTGTTCTTGATCTTATTGTGCTATATTGGATCTAGAGTTAAAACTATTTTGTTTTTCTTTACACCGTGTTCTGAAAATGATGTTAAACATTCTTGAATCTTGAAGATGTTAGTATAAAATAAAACATAGTCAGATAAATCCCTTGTAGAACCAGAGGTGATGTTCAGTAATGTTCCAATGCTGAGGTAGGAATAAAGTTGTGCAACTTGGTTCAAGGTCCTGATAATTATAAGTGAGTAATTATTCTAGACACAAAGTAAACTGCAGATGCTGTGGTCGAATCAACACAAACAAACAAGTTGGATGAACTCAGCAAGTCGGGCAGCATCCGTTGACTGCTCATTTCAACGGATGCTGCCCGACCTGCTGAGTTCATCCAGCTTGTTTGCATGTGTTAATTATTCTAGAACCTGATGATGTGGGACTTCGTTTAGTGGTGTCTGAACTTGGTGACATTGTTGTCTGAATGTCTGCTGTTTTTGTTTCAGCACCTACAGTCCTCTTTTTGATGTCTAGATGGTTTCTTGCATTGAGATTGGTTGAGCAATGACTATTGGGTACAACACTGGAGATAGATCACTGATTCTAATCAAATAATACCAGGGACCTCAGAATCCAACTGAGAAGGCCTCAATATATTACCAACCCTGAAAGATGGTGTCTCATATAGCCCAGCACTCCCTCAGAACATTAAGGTGGATAACTCCCAAGAGCCTGATGGGATATACCTCAGTTTATTGAGAGAGGCAAGAGAAGAGATTGCTGGGGCCTTGACAAATATCTTCATCTCCCTCCAGCCACAGGTGAGGATCTGGAGGACTGGCGAGTTCCACTATTCAAGAAGGGAGCCAGGGATAACCCTGCAAACATTAGAGTGAGGTAACTAGAGATTATTCTTAGAGATAGAATAGGATTTAGATAGATAGATAGATACTTTATTCATCCCCATGGGGAAATTCAACTTTTTTTTCCAATGTCCCATACACTTGTTGTAGCAAAACTAATTACATACAATACTTAACTCAGTAAAAAATATGATATGCATCTAAATCACTATCTCAAAAAGCATTAATAATAGCTTTTAAAAAGTTCTTAAGTCCTGGCGGTTGAATTGTAAAGCCTAATGGTATTGGGGAGTATAGACCTCTTCATCCTGTCTGAGGAGCATTGCATCGATAGTAACCTGTCGCTGAAACTGCTTCTCTGTCTCTGGATGGTGCTATGTAGAGGATGTTCAGAGTTTTCCATAATTGACCGTAGCCTACTCAGCGCCCTTCGCTCAGCTACCGATGTTAAACTCTCCAGTACTTTGCCCACGACAGAGCCCGCCTTCCTTACCAGCTTATTAAGACGTGAGGCGTCCCTCTTCTTAATGCTTCCTCCCCAACACGCCACCACAAAGAAGAGGGCGCTCTCCACAACTGACCTATAGAACATCTTCAGCATCTCACTACAGACATTGAATGACGCCAACCTTCTAAGGAAGTACAGTCGACTCTGTGCCTTCCTGCACAAGGCATCTGTGTTGGCAGTCCAGTCTAGCTTCTCGTCTAACTGTACTCCCAGATACTTGTAGGTCTTAACCTGCTCCACATATTCTCCATTAATGATCACTGGCTCCATATGAGGCCTAGATCTCCTAAAGTCCACCACCATCTCCTTGGTCTTGGTGATATTGAGACGCAGGTAGTTTGAGTTGCACCATATCACAAAAACTTGGAAAACCATAGCCTAATTAGGGAGAGCCGGCATGGCTTTGTGTGGGGAAAGTTGTATTTTCCCAACTTGATTGAGTTTTATAATGAGGTGATAAGTGTGATTGATGAAGGTAGAGCTGTAGATGTTGTCTACATGGATTTTAGTGAGGCATTTGAAGGTCCCTTGTGGGAGGCGAACCTAGAACATTAAGATGAATTGGATCCATTGTGAATTGGATATTTGGAATCAGAACTAGCTTACCCATAGAAGACAGAAGGTAGTGGTTGAAGGGATTTACCCTTACCACTGGAAAGGGCGGATTCAACCAGTTAGAATGCTCTGCATTGTGCATCTGTAGAAATCTACTAGTGTCTATGGTGACATATGAAATCTTCTAAAGCTCTTAATGAAATAATTATTTGCATGTTTTCTTTGTAATTGCATCAATATCTACAAACTGAACCACAGTTGATGCTACAGGCCACTGCATTCCCTATTTCCCACTTCCGTGGATGTGAAGATACTTCAGCATGAATTAGGATATACAGTGTTGGGACTAACAGATTCTACTATTGAGTCCAAAGTCAGAAATTCCCTTTCAGCTAGCTAAATTAAATTTAAGTCAATCTAGATGATTTACAAAAGAAAATAACTGCTCCTGGTGAGACTTTCTAAACCTCTAGTTAGGCTCCACAGCTGGTATACTGTATTTAATTCAGGTTGCCCTATTGTGGTATGGGTTTTGGAGAGGGTGCAGAAGAGGTTTATCGGGATCTTTGGGATCTCAAATATAAATGGAGAGTATATTGTTAATATCAGGATGCTTAACAGCATTAATGTACAGAGGGATCTTCGGGGCTTCTGGTCCATAACTCCCTGAAAGTGGCCGCATAAATTGACAGGTCAGTAATGAAGACTTATGACGTGCTTGCTTTTATTAGTCATGGAGCATTGAGTTCAAGAGTCTGGATTTAGTTTTATAAAACTCTGCTTAAAAAATATCAGAAACATTGCATTAAATTATAGTTTCCAAATTATAAAAAGGATGTGAAGGGTTTGGAGAGAGTGCAGACAAGGTTTACTAGAATGCTGCCTGGATAAGAAGCTATGAATGAACTTGTTGTTTTCTCCAGAGTGGGAGAGGCTGAGGGAAGAATGCTAGAAGTTTATAAGATTGAGAGGCAAAGATAGAATAGACAGTTGGTATCCGTGTCCCAGCAATCAAATGTCTAATGCCAGAGAGCATGTATTCAATGTGAGAGGGGATAAGTGCAACATAGATTTTGTACAAGTGGTATGCACTGCTCAGGGTGGTAGTAGAGATAAACGTGCGAGAGGCATTTAAGATCTTAAATAGAAGTATGAATGTGCAGAAAAATGACATTGTGTGGGCAGAAGGGATTAGTTTTGTAGGCTTTTCATTATTGGATTAATTATTATTTAATTAAGCACATCATGGCCACATCTGATCAAGTCCTCATGAAGCGTCTTGGCCCAAAACATCGACTCTTTATTCCTTTCCACAGGTGCTGCCTGACCTGATGTGTGTGTGTGTGATTTTGGATTTCTAGCATCTGCAGAATCTCTTGTGTTTATTACTTCGAAGTCTGATCTGTTTTGCATTCAGAGATGCTCTTCTGCGTGCCACCGTTGTAACTCGTTATTATTTGTGTTAATGTTACCTTCCTGTCTGGAGCCAATCTGGACATTCTCCTCCAACCTCTCTCATTAAAAAGGCATTGTTGCCCACAGGACAGCTGCTCACTTTTTTATTGGTCTTTTGCACCATTCTCTCTAAACTCTAGTCTCAGCCATGTGTGAAAATCCCAGGAGGTCCGCTGTTCCCTGAGATATTCAAACCACCTGTCTGGCACCAACAAACATGCCAAAGTCACTTAGATCACATTTCTTTCCTATTCTGATGTCTGGTCTGAACAACATCTTACCTCTTGACCATCTCTGTATGTTTTTTTGCATTCAGTTGCTGCCATATGATTGGCTGATTATATATTTCCATTAATGAGCAGGTGTTCAAAGTTACCTAATAAAATGGCCACTGAGTGTATGTGACTCTAGACCCACTAATGTGGGTCCCACTTGACTGTATCATCAGTTCAGGGATAATTAGGGATTGATGGTAAATGCCAGCAAATCCACTGACATCCATATCTCAGAAATGAATAAGAAGCATGTTATTTCCTGTGTCTTTATTGTATTTGAGATTAAACTCTACACGCAACAGCTGTGCAGTTACTAATGGCCTTTTCAATATCCTCGTAAATGGCTTGTGGTCACTTTCCACTGATCCTGCAACCATTGAAATATCGATGCAATTTCTCACCACATCCATCACCCTCCTATAGTGTGTAATTGTTCGGTGTTGTGGTCAGTGCACACAAGGTATCAGCAAGAGATTTGACAGCTCGACAGATTGCAACACCTAATGTAGCCGGTGATATGTCAACTTGTAAAGTCTGCCCTTTATCTAGATGATGCAATATTGGTCTTGGAGATGGTGCGATCAGTTACCGTCTATTTCTAAATCAAGGTTGGCATCCAATTCAAATGAGCCTCTACTTCCCATTAGATTTTGCCTCTCTTTTTATTTAAAAGAAATATTAATATGCATATATTTGTGCATTGTTCCATTATCAATGCATCACAACTTCCCAGATCAAGCCCCGATCTAGAGATTAGAGATGGCACCCTAATGCTTTACAAGGAGAGGGCTTCACTGCAGGAAACTCCTGCTTTCTGATAAGGTCCTGAAAGATAAAGGTCTTTAAAGATAAAGATTAGCTTTATTTGTCACACATACAGTGAAATGAGTCATTTGCATCTAATCAAATCTGTAAATTTTGTGCAAGTTTTGCCATGCTTCCGGCATAAACATAGCCTGCCCACAACATTAGCCATATGTCTTTGGAAGGTGGGAGGAAACCAGAGAACCTGGGAGAAACCCACACAGTCACTGGGAGAATGTATAAAATCCTCATAGACTGGCAGAAATTGGGCCCCAATCTTACAGCTGACACTGTAAAATGTTGTACTAACTCTTATGCTACCGTGACGACCCTAACTACTCTGATGGGTAAACCAACATGATCCAAGGGCACTACAGTGAACAGTGAGTGTAATCACAAATAGACCAGACTAAGCAACGATTCTGAATCTGGAGATGCTGGCATCTGAAGCAGCACACAAACACACAGGAAGAACTCAATGGGTCAGACAGTATCCATTGAAGAAAATGGACTGTCAATATTGTGGGTCAAGACCCTTCATCTTGACTGAAAGAAAAGTGTGGAGATGGCTGGTATGAAGAGTTAGTGGGAAGGAGTGGAGCAAGAGCTGGTAGCAGAACCAGGAGCAATGAGACTGAGTCATACAGAGCCATAGAGCACTACAGTACTGAAACAAGCCCTTCAGCCCATCTAGTCCATGCCAATTTTTCATTCAAAGGTTTCAAAAGTACATTTAATATCAGAGAAATGAATACAATATACATCCTTTTTCTTCTCAACCATCCACAAAAATAAAGGAGTGTCCCCAAAGAATAAATGACAGTTAAATGTTAGAACCCGAAAGACCCCCCCCAGCTCCCCCTCCCATGTGTAAGCAGCAGCAAAGCAATAATCCCCCATCCTGTATCAGCAAAAAAAAGCATTGGCATCAACCACCGAGCACTCAAGCGTGCGACAAAGCATCAGGAAAGACACAAATTTTCAGTACCCCAAAGACTACTCATTCCCCTGGTATTCGACATACCACAGTCTGTGTGTCTCCCGCCTTTCCCCCTCTCTCCCCCTCCCTCCCCCCAATAAGGGAGAAAAGGTGAATCCGTTTCACAGCGAGAGGGGAGACAAAACAAATAGCTCGCTAATTTATGATGATAAAAGTCTGTTGTGTCATTTTTTCCGAGCTCTGTGCCCAAAGAACCTGGGTCTCTGACGCACAGCCAGCAGCCAGCTCACTGCTTTAGATCTTCCGTTTCCCACGACACGCCAGATTCCTGCAGAGACACCGGCCTTTGGTCCACCTGCCTCCAGAACCACGAGATCCCAGAACTCGGAAGGTGAGCTAATCTCTTAGGCCTCATCTTTGGCATATCGAATAACGGCCCAGTTGTGAAACCCCGAGTGTGGATCCCATTCCCACAAAGAACCAACGTCAGCATGTAACTCCAGATCGGGGTCTTCAAAAGAACCTTGAAATAGAAAACTAGAGATATTGAACATGGAAATAGAGCTGTTTCTGAAGATGTAATAAAGGAGTCGCCGTTAGGTGCCCATTTTCTCCTCTTAAGCTCCTCCTCCAACTAGTCCCATCAGCAGTCCTAGCCAGTTCCATTCTGCCTGGACCCATCATTTATAATGGAATTATCAATTAATTAGACCATAAAACGTAGGAGCAGAATTAGGTTATTTAACCCATCAAGTCTTCTCTGCCATTCCATCATGCCTAATTTATTATTCCTTCTCCCTGTAACCTTTGGCACCTCTACTAATCAAGAACCTATTAACAGCTGCTTTAAATATGACTTGGCTACAGATATACCGTGGAGAGTATTCTATCTGGCTGCATCACTGTCTGGTATGGGGCTGGTGCTACTGCTCAGGATCAAAGAAAGCTGCAGAGAGTTGTAAACTTGGTCAGCATCATCATGAGCACTAGTCTCTGTAGTATCCAGGACATCTTCAAGGAACGGAGCCACAAAAAGGCAGCATCCATCATTAAGAATGCCCATCACCCAGGACATACCCTATTTGCTACCATCAGGAAGGAGGTACAGAAGCATGAAGACACATTCAGTGATTCTTCCCCTCTGCCATCAGATTTCAGCATGGGCATTGAAACCATGGATGCTACATCATGATTTTTTTATTTCTATTTTTTGTGCTACTTATTTAATTTAACTATTTAATATATACACTTACTGTAATTCAGTTTTTTCCCTCTTATTATGTAGTGCTCTGTACTGCTCCTACAAAGTCAAGAATATTTCACGACATATGCCGATGATATTAAATCTGGTTCTGATTCCACAGTCCTCTGTGGCAATGAATTCGAGAGATTTATCACTCTGGCAAAAGAAATTCCTTCTTATCTCTACTACAGAGGCATCCTTTTATTCTTAGGCTATGTCCTCTTGCACTAGACTCCTCCACTACAGGAAAAATCCTCTCCACGTCCAGTCTATCTAGGTGTTTGCTGTAGGTTATTGATTGGAAGGTTAATTGCTTACTCTGTGTTGCTTATTATATGTCTGCCTGAACGTGTTGCTGGCTAAGATGAGATCTTTGCTGCAAAAAAGCATACAGCTGGAGGAACTCAGCAGGCCAAGCACCATCTATTGGGGAGAAAGAAACTGAAATTTCAGGTCGAAACTCTGCCCCTGTAACAAATAGGTCAGATTAAGTAAGGAGGCACAAGATATGAAGGAGCAAACCCTCTGCTGGAGGATCTCAATGTGTCAGCTGAATAGTATCACCACACTATTGCTCAAACCCTTGAGCTCCCCCAGCAGATAGTTAATTGCTCCAGGATGAGGTCTGACACTGGAGTCACAAACATGCTGGAATAAATGAGGACTGAGATTGGAGTTAATTCTAAGGCCAGAAGGTAGAGTTTCAGGGAGACCAAACCTAACAAGGAGAGCTTTCTTTGCTCAGTGTTAGAATCAGAATTAGTAGTGTGATCACTCAGATAGAGTATGATGATCTCCTAAGGGGTTGTCAGTGGATTCCCTCAATAGAGAATGCCTGCTGACTTCATTTAAAGTGGCAAGGCTGGTGCACAGGCAAACACCATGTGGTTCTTGATGGTTCAGGATCAGGGTCCAGTGGCATGGAGTACAAGACACCTGGGGACCCTTCACAGCTGCAGCCTTCCTCCACCCTCACTTTTGTGATGTGTCATCATCTTCTGACCGCTCTACCACTGAGGTCTTGGTTGGATCACTCTTTCTCCGGAACCTCCCCTTTGATCTTATCACCAAGGGTGACCCTACCTGGAGCTAAGCTTTAGGCAGTATCACTCTCTGGATCTCAGGAACTCCCAAGACTCTCCACTACGAAAAGGTGATGATCCTCGGAGAAGAGTAATGTGCATGGGCTTGCTTCATGACTAACAATCTGCCTTAATATTGCCAGATTGTTCAATAAACCATCTTTGTGCTAGAATTTTCCACATGTGCTTCAGTACCAGTCTCCAACTAATACTAGATCCTACTGAAACTTAACCCAGGGACATGGATACACATTTTTGGTTAAGGCTTCCTTTCATCCATTTTTTCAAATACATGAATGGGTCAGCTGGGTTTTGTTACTAATGTTGTGACTTTACTGCCATGCTCATGGGTAAAAGCCCCGTTAATGACTTAAGTATGGATACAAAATGTGTTGATTTTGTGGTTAGTTTACTTAAAGAGCAAACCAGACTAATGAGCTAGAAACATGTTCAAATATCACTATAATGAATTTTTAAAACATGAAAAGCAAAACTGGTAAGCATGAGCAAGAAGTTACCAGATATTTAAATATATTTACTGTGTGTGTGTGTGTGCATGCGTGTGTGCGCGAAGCTCAAATACCATCTAAAAATACGCCGATGACACATCTGCTGTGGGCAGATTCTCAGTTGGTATTGAGGAAGCCTACAGGAGCAAGACAGATCAGCTGGTTGAGTGGTGTCACAACAACCTTGCATGCCGTCTGGAGCTTAGCTCCTTGTGGGGTCTCCTGTGGGGGTAAGATCAAGGGGGAGTTTCCAGACAAAGAGTAACCCAAACAAGACTGGCACCCGGAGCATTGACCTTCAGCCTGCATTCAGACCATAGTCTTTCGTACCTCTCCCATCCATGTACCTATCCAAATTTCTCTTAAATGTTGAAATCAACACTGAATTCATTGCTTCCTTTGACAGCTTGTTCCACACTCTCACTATACCCACTGAATTAAAAGTTCAAGAAAATTTATTATTAGAATACATATATGTCACCATGTAAAACCCTGAAATTAATTTTCTTTTGTACTGTGCAGCAAATCCAAGAAACACAATAGAATCAATGAAAGACCTCACCCAACAGGATGGACAAACAACCAACATGCTAAGGATAAGAAACTGCAAATACAAAAAGATAGATAAATAAATAAACAAATAAATAAGCAAGCAATAAATATTGAGATAATAAAATTAAAATTTCTTGCAAGTGAGTCTAGAGGTTATGAGAACAGTTCAACAATGAAGTGAGTAAAATTATCCTCTCTGGTTTAAGAACCTGGTGGCTGAGGGTTAATAACTGTTCCTGGACAGTTTCTGGGCCGTTTCTCTGAAATGGTAACACCAAGGAAGTTAAATTTGCTGACTGTCTCCACAAATGATCCCATGATGAGGGTTGACTCACGGACCTCCAATTTCTTCCTCCTGAAGTCAATAATCAGCTCCTTGGTCTTGCTGACATTGAGTGAGAGGCTGTTGTTGTGACACCACACAGCCATGTTTTTAATCTCCTTCATATATGCTGATTTATCACACCTTTGATTTGGCCAATATCAGTGGTGTCATCAGCAAACTTAAATATGATAATGGAGCTGTGCTTAGTCATAAGTATAAATCAAGTGGAGCGGGGGTTAAGTGCACAGCCTTGTGGTGCACCTGTACTAATGGAGATTGTGGAGGAGATGTCGTTGGCAACCTGAACTGACTGGGGTCTGCAAGTGAGGAAATCGAGGCTCTGATTACACAAGGACATATTAACGCCAAAGTCTTGAAGCTTATTGATTAGTTTTGAGGGTATGATATATTGAATGCTAACCTGTGAACAATAAAGAGCATCTTAATGTATACATCTTTGTGTATAGGGTTGAGTGAAGAACCAATGAAATGGCCTCTACTATGGACCTGTTGTGCTAGTAAGCAAACTGGTACTTTAATAATACATGTTCTTTATTTTTGACTTGAAATTTACTCTTAAAGAATTATGTGAATAAACAAAACCTAACTCTTCTCTTGACCAATGCACAGATGATGCAGCTTCATGTTATGGAAATTCACGATAGAGACTTCCTTCAGTAAAAAGAGAGTTGTCTGTACAATCAACCCGATATCACAAAGTAAAACACCTAGCTGACTGATCTATAGGCTCAGCTGCACTCAAAGCTTCACAAGAACAGGAACTATTATCTTCTCATTCAAGGTGATTTCAACCTGTCAACAAAATGATGTATGTATCTTTGCTGTCCAGACATTCCAAAGTTGAGTGAAGAACCAATGAACTGTAATCTGTTGTCGGTCTGTTGTGCCGGTAGACAAATTGGAGTAGATCCAAGTCATTTTCTAGGCAGGAGATTATATGTTTCATCACCAACCTCTCAAAGAACTTAATCATATAAATGCTACTGAATAATATCATTGAAGCAGGTTACCACTTTTTTAGGTACCAGTATAACTGAAGCCTGCTTAAAGCAGGTAGGTATGTCAGTGGTTAAAGATATCACTAAACATTTCAGCCAGTGAAGAAGTCCATACTCACGTTACCCTTAAATAGTTCACCTTTCACATATGACCTCGACTTCTAGTATCTCTCAACTTCAGTGGAAAAAACCATGCTAGTGTTTACCCTATCTATACCCCTCATAATTTTGTATACCTTAATCAAATCTCCCCTCATTCTCCTACACTCTAGGGAATAAAGTCCTAACCTATTTGACCATTCCCTTTAACTTGGGTCCTCAAGTTCTAGCAACATCATTGTAAATTTTCTCTGCACTCTTTCAGGCTTATTGACATCTTTCCTGTAGATGGGTGACCTGACCTGAATATTCCAAGTTACGCCTTACCAATATCTCATGTCCAAAGCTAACCAACAGCAGAACCTGAAGTTATGAAATATAGAATACTTTCCACTTTATTTCCTTTTGTATAATTGCACAATGCAATCTTCTTGATCATTTTCTTTGCAAAGAGCAGAAATTTAGAAAGGAAGTGAATTTGTACTTATGAGTATTGTCACCAAATTGCAAATGGATCACCTCTGAACTGCAGTCTTCTTGTTACATAGGTCAACACAGCGATATCTTTGTTTACAATATGTCCTCACATACAGGGCAGCTGATCCATTTCAAAAACACAAGAGATTCTGTAAACACTGGTATTCTTGAGGTGCACACACAAACTACTGAAGGAACTTAGCAGGCCAGGCAGCATCTATGGAAAGGAATACACAGTTGATTTCTCTAACTTCCAGTAATTCATCTCCCTTCCCAACTTTCTCCTTTTCCATTCCTCATTCTGGTTCCCCTCTCACACCTTCTCTTCTCACCTACCAATCACCTCTCCCTTCCCTTCCATGGTCCACTGTTCTGTCCTATTAGATACTCTGTTGTTTAGTCCTTAAACTCTTCCACTTATCACCTCCCAGCTTCTTATCTCATCAGCATTCCTCATCTACCCACCTTCCCTTCACCTGGTCTGTCTTATCCCCTGTCAGCTTGTAACTCCTTTCCTTCCACCCAGCTACCTATTCTGTCTTCTCCCCTTTTTTTCCTTTTCAGTGATGAAGGGGTTGGTCTGAAATAGTGACTGTTAATTCCCTTCCACAGAGATGCTGCATGACTGAACCACTTCATCTGCTATTTGATGATGGAGGTTGTTGGATTGTCTCTCCATAGATAGAGTAGTGCAGCAGGCTGAGCCAGTGCTTCACTCATTCAGTAAGCTCCAGTTCAATCCTGACCGCTCATGCAGAATTCACACACTGTCCCTGCAACTGTGTGGGTTTCCTCCAGGTGCTCCAATATTCCTTCCGCATTCCAACGGTTTGATAGTCTTTAGGTAAACTGACCTCTGCAAAATGGTCCTTGTGTGTGGGTAATGGGTAGAATCTTTTGGGGGAGGGGGGTAGAATTAATGGAAATGCAGGGAAAATACAATGTGGTTTATGTAGGATGACTGTAGACTCAGTGGCCACTTAATTAGGTACACCTCTACACCTGTTTGTTAATAAAACCATGAGACATAAGAGTAGAGTTAGGCCATTTGGCCAATCAAGGCTGCTCCGCCATTCTATCATGGCTGATCTTCTTTCCCCTCCTCAGCCCCATTCCCCGACCTTCTCCCCGTAACCTTTGATGCCATATCCAATCAAGAAACTATAAATCTCTGCCTTAAGTACGCCCAATGACCTGGCCTCCACTGCTGCCTGTGATAATAAATTCTTCTAAACTTCACTGAGTACAGAACCAGAGACATCAAACATTTCTCGTATGATAATCCTTTCATTCCCAGTATCATCCTTGTGAACCTCCTCTGAACTCTCTCCAATGCCAGCACATTCTGCACAAGTGTGGACTGGACTCCCAAGTCCCTTTGCATCTCAGATTTTTGGATTTTTTCCCTGTTCAAAAATTAGTCTGTACATTCTGTACATTTATTTCTACTACATGTACTACATGACCATGCACTTTCCAACACTGTATTTCATTTGTCACTTTCTTGTTATTCTCCTAATCTGTCTAAGTCCTTCTGCAGCTTACCTGTTTCCTCAATACTACCTGCCCTTCCACCAGTTTTCGTATCATCTGCAAACTTGGCAACAAAGACATCTGTCCTTCATCTAAGTCATTGATATACAGCATAAAAAGAAGTGATCCCAACAGAACCTGACCCCTGCAGAACGTCGGTAGTCATCAGCAGCCAACCAGAAAAGGATTCTTTTTCACCCACTCACTGTCTTCTACCAATCAGCCAATTCTCTAACCGTGCCAGTAACTTTTCTGTAATCCCATGGGCTCTTAACTTGGTAAGCAACCTCATTTGTGGCACCTTGTCAAAGGCCTTTTGAAAGTCCAAATATACAACATCCACTGTATCATCTTTATCTATCTTTCCTGTTTTCTCCTTAAAGAATTCCAACAGGTTCATCAGGCAAGATTTTCCCTTAAGGAAACCATGCTGACTTTGTCCTATTTTGTCCAGTATCATCAATTACTTCATAACCTCATCCTTAACAATTAAGTCCAATATCTTCCCAACCACTGAGGTCAAGCTAATTGGTCTATAATTTCCTTTCTGCTACCTTCCTCCTTTCTTAAAGAGTGGAATGACATTTGCAATTTTCCGATTCTCTGGCACCATGCCAAAGATCAATGATTTAAAAAAGCTCATTACTAATACCGCTACAATCTCTACCGCTACCTCTTTCAGAAGCCTATAGTGCAGCTCATCTGATTCAGGAGACTTAGGTACCCTTGGGTCTTTCAGTTTTTTGAGCACTTTCTCCCGTGTAATTGTAACTGCACTCACCTCTCTTCCCTCACACACAACAACTGGCACATTGCTAGTGTCTTCCACAGGGAACATTGATGCAAAATACTCATTTAGTTCATCCACCATCTCCTTGTCCCCCATTATTATTTCTCCAGCCTCATTTTCTAGCAGACCTACATCCACTCTCCTCTCTCTTTTATTTTTTACATACGTAAAAAGGCTTTTACTATCCACTTTGATATTATTTGCTAGCTTGCTTTCATATTTCATCTTTTCCCTCCTAATGATTCTTTTAGTTGCTCTCTGTAGGTTTTTAAAAACTTTCCAATCTCTATCTTCCTGCTAATTTTTGCTTGGTTGTATGCCCTCTCTTTTGCTTTTATATTAACTTTGAATTCCCTTGTCAGCCATGGTTGTACAATTTTGCCATCTGTGTATTTTGTTGTTTTTGGAATACATCTATCCTGTACCTTCATTTTTCTCAAAAACTCAGACCATTGCGGCTCTGCTGTCATCCATGCCAGCATCTCTCTCCAAGGTACTTCGGCCAACTCCTCTCTCAGACCACTGTAATTCTCTTTACTCCACTGAAATACTGCTATATCAGGTTTAATTTCTCCCTATCAAATTTCAAGTTGAACTCAAACATACTGTGATCACTCTCCTAAGGGATCTTTAACCTTAAGCTCCCTAATCGCCTCTAGTTCATTATGTAACACCCAGTCCAGTAGAGCTCATCCCCTAGTAGGCTCAATGACAAACTGCTCTAAAAAGCCATCTTGTAGGCATTCCAAAAACTCACACTCTTAAGATCCATTTTCTGAATCGACCTGCATGTTAAAATTTCCAAGGACTATTATAACATTGCCCTTTTGGCAGACCCTTTATATTTCCTGTTGTAATCTGGGAAAAGCACATCCCAGCTACTGTTGGAAGGACTGTATCAGCCTGCCACCAGGTTCTTTGTAACGTTGCAGTTTCTTAACTCAGCCCACAAAGAAACAACATCCTCCGATCCTATGTCACATCTTTCTACTGATTTGATGCCAGTCTTTGCCAGCAGAGCCACGCTAACCCCTCTGCCTTATCTTCCTATCCCTCTGATACAATGTGTAACCTTGGACATTCAGATCCGTCCTTCAAACATCCTTCAGCCATGATTCAGTGATGGTCACAATATCATACCTGACGATCTGTAATACTGCAACAAGATCATCCACCTTACTTCACAAATTTATCTAACAAATCATCCCTTTTCTACTCTCACTGGCACAAGGCACAAGAAGCAATTGAGTTGTTCTATAATCAGTTGTTATTGAGGCCAAACATGGGAATGGGGAAGAAATGTGATCTAAGCGACTTTGACCATAGATCAATTGTCAGTGTCAGGTGGAATAGTATCTCAGAAGCTGCTGATCTCCTGGGATTTTCACTCACAATAGTCTCTAGAATTTAGAGAATGATTAAAAAAAAAACAAAAAAAAAATCTGTTTGCGAAAACAGCTTGTTGATGAGCAAAGTCAGAGAGAATGGCCAGACTGGTTCAAGCTGACAGAAAGTTGTAGGAACTGAAATAATCACGCCTAGAGGAGTTACCTAATAAAGTGGCAACTAAGTGTATGTAGATATTTAACGTCAGAACAGATCTTCCGTACTGCATGGCTTCATAGGTTTGTATGCACCAAACAGGAAGAAGGGGTGTTGGATTTGCATTTCCCCCAACTAGCATCACCTCTGGCAGTCTGTATGTAAACCTACACAGAGGTGTCAGCTGAGATTGGAAGCAATGGTGCCGCTTGAAGCTGTCGTCTCCTGATCTGAGTGAGGTGCTGTTGAGAGCTCTCTGTGTATTGCTGTTGTGTTACACTTGCGGCACAGCTACACTGAAGTGTCGTGTGAGGGGTTATGTTCCTTCCCTGTCAGCTTTTTACCTCATTCCTGTCTGTGTTGTGCCTGTTGAGTTATGTGACAATTCACCAAGCTGCCATCTGGAAGAAGCGTAGAGTCTAAATGTCAGCCAGAAGGAGGCTTTGAACTTGGGTGAGGGAGCCTGTGGATTGAGCCATTCAGAAAGCTGCTGACAGGATGCACATTTAGTTAAGGAAAGCAATATGTTTCAGTGCCTGTTTGCTTGTCACTCAGAAAATGGAGGTTTTAGGTCATTCGAAGGCGAGACATGGTGCTAGAACAACAGCGGAGAGTCTGCAGGTCATGCAGGATCAGTGAGAGGACAGACAGAAGTTTATAGATTCCATGAGACTGGACAGCTGGCACCTTTGTCTAATACTGGAGGGAGTGCGTTTGAGATAAAGAGGAGAACATTTCAGAGGAGATGAGCAGACAAGTTCCTTCTGCACAGGGAGTGGTAGATTCCTGGAATGCACCCCCAAGCGTGGCAATGGTGGCAAATATGAAAGAGGCACTTGTGAGTCTTAGACAGATAAGTATGCAGAAAGAGGGATAAGGGCCATGTGTGGGCAGAAGGGACCAACTTACTTAGCCATTATTTGCTTAATGAATACATGGGCGGAAGGGCGTGTTCTTCTGGTGTACTGTTTTATGATCAATGTGTACAGTTATCCAATTGGTATGGGGTAAAGATAGGGTATGTGCAAGCAGGCTTTTTCCACTGAAGTTCGACTACAACCAGAGGTCTGGGGTTAAGGGTGAAAGGTGAAAAGTTTAAGGGAAACATGAGGAGAAACCTCTACACTGAGGGACATGAGAATGTGAAACAAGCTGCCAGTACAGTGGTGCACATGAGCTTGATTTTAATGTTTAAGGGACAGTTTGATAGGTACATGGGTCGTAGAGGTGTAAGACCATAAGCTATAGGAGCAAAATAGGGCCCTAGGCCCATTGAGTCTGATCTGCCATTGTATCATGGATGACTATTTTTCCTCTCAGCTCCAATCTCCTGCTTTTTCCCTTCTCCCTTCATGCCCTGACCAATGAAGAATCTATCAGCCCCTACCTTAAATATACATAAGGTTTTGGTCTACACAGCCATATGTGGTGACAAATTCTACAGATTCACCACTCTCTGGCTAAAGAAATTCCTCTTCATGGAGTGCTATGGTCCCGGTGCAGATAGATCGGAGTAGGCAGTTTAAGTGGTTCAGCATGGACTAGATGGGCTAAAGGGCCTGATTCTGCACTGTTTTTTTCTATGACTAAAGTAATTGATAGGCAAGGTCATTTTGTAAGGGCATTGTTACAAGCAACACTTCCAATTATGTTTTATGGTTGAAATATAGCACATAATTGACGTAACATGTCAAGTCATTAAGTCAGATTAAGGTAAATTAACTTGAGTTAACCTTTCAAACAGTGAGAAGCATCATCACTTTGTACAACGAGCATGTTGCTTTATGAAAGCAAAGGAGAAATATCTTTTGCAGTGAATGGTTACAAGGTGACCGTCTGCTTGTTGGTAATTAAAGAATCCAGGAATGGGTAAGGCTAGTTTGCCCCTCGAGTCTTGTTTCACCTTTAATTAGTTAACAGCTGATCATAATTGTAATGCAATTGCTATTAACAATCCATATACCTAACACATTTACTTAACAGGATCAATTAGATTTAACAATATTAATTTTCAAACATGTTTTATCATTTCTGTAAATTCTTGTTGAGTGCAATATAGCATATAACCAGATCACTATACCATCTGCAAACCCTCTAATCATCACTACCTCAGGAGTCACCATTGACTGGAAAATTTATTAAAACAGCCACTGTGGGGAGGGGCAAGGTATCTCACAGTGAGTAACATTATGTAACAAAACAAAGCAGTTCCAGCACCTATAAGTTCCAATGCTCTTCAGTCCTCTGGATAAACATAGCACCAATAGCGCTGAAGAAGCTTCACTTGATTGGATGTCTCTTCAACATCCTAATGTAAATGAAGGGTCGCAATGTATGGTTTTGACGGACTGAAGGTCTGGGTCTATGAGTCCTCTGGGGATGTCTAAGGCCCAATGTCCATGAGACCACTGGAGGCCAAGAGATGGCCTGTTCTAGGATCAGTGGAGTGTCTGAGTGTGCATGGATAGGTGGGTAGCAAGGGACTTATTCTGGTGTTTTTTTTTGCTGTTCTGTTGTTGTTGTTGTTATTGTTGCTTGTGTGTTCTATGAACACAGTGGGCATGCTATGTTGGCACCAAAATGTGTGGCAACACTTGTAGAATTGCCCCCAGCACATCCTTATGTTGTGTTGGTTGTCAATGCAAATAGCACATTTCACTGCATGTTTCAATATACATGTGATAACTAAATGAGTCTGAATCTGAATATTTCACTCTCCCCTTCCATCCTCTTCAATTCCCTTCTCTAGCCCCCCTTTTACCTCTTCTCTTCACCTACCTATCACCTCCACTGATGCCCCTTCACTTTCCCTTTCTCCCATCGTTGACTTTCCTCTCCTATCAGATTCCTTCTCCTCCAGTCCTTTTCCACCTATTGCCTCCCAGCTTCTTGCTACCCCCCTTCCCCACCAACCTGGCTTTAACCATTGCCTCCTAGCTTCCCCTCCCACCACTTTCTTATTCTAGCTGCTTCTCCCTTGCTTTCCAGTACTGACAAAAGGTCTCAACCTGAAATGTTGACTGTTTATTCAAGTCCATAGATAAAGGTTCAAGATTCATTTTATTATCGAAGTATGTTTGCATGATGCAACTCTGAGATTTGTCTTCCACCGATAGCCATAAATTTTTTTTAAAAACATAGTGGTTGAAAGAAAAGATATCAATCCCACCACACGAAAAGAAAAAAAAAACGCGAACTCTCAAGCCCCAAAGCCCCCAACACCCCCAACGCACAAAGTCCAACATATCACCCATACGCATCAAGAACATCAAACCCGAAACCCCCAGCCTGCCAATCGGCAACAAGAAAGAAAGGGTGAAAACATTAAAAAAAAACACAGTACCGAAAGAGGCCAAAATAAACTATAGTTAGTTTGAACTACAGTCCAATCCATAAATCTCAGAATTTCGATAGCATTGACTCATACCCAGCAGCCTCTCTGTGGGAATCAACTCAAACCCAGTGGCCCCTCTGAGGAGAGCAACCACTCTCTCTCCTCCACATTTGCCTCAATATTTCAGTCTTCCTCAACACATTAATCGCCTAGAAAGGTAGTTGATCATGACCCCTTGTCTCATCTCTGAGCCTCTCCTTGCAGTTGCTCGTGTTCCAATTTCACTTCTGGAGTTACCTTGGGGTCAGCAGAGTGCTAGCTCACTCGATCAAACTACAGACTGCAAGTCATAGGCTTTAATGGTCTCAAAAACAAAATTAGGATAAAAAAGTTCAAAGTAAAATTTATTATCAGAGTACATTTGTCACCACATTCAATCCTGAGATTCTTTTTTATGTGGGAATACTTTGCAAATCTATAGAACAGTAACTCTAAACAGGATCTGTAAACTATCAAACTGTGTATGTACGGTTAATAAATAACGAGCATGAAATAAGCAGATAAAAGAGTCTCTTAATGAGTGTATTTATCCCCCTTTGTTCAAGAGCCTGATGGTTGAGGGTAGCTTTGAACATGGTTGTGCAAGTCCTGAGGCACTTGTACATTCTAGCTGATGGTAGCAGCAAGAAAAGGGCGTGGCCTGTGTGGTGAATAAGTTGAAGATGTAGAAAAGCTGAAACAATTGACTATGTGTAAGCTGTTACCCAAGGAATCGTTGTTCAAGAGTGCCATCTTGACTGGAAGTTCATTGATGCTTGTCATGTTAAGTTCCTCCAGCAGCTTGTCTTTTGCTCTAGATTACAGAAGCTACAGTTTCTCATATCTCCACCCTAAACAGTCACTGACTCCACCACTAACGCAGTTGGTTGTAACGTGTACCTGCATTCAAGTCCATTAGGGTACTCCAAGACCATTTGTCAACGAGAGGCATATATCACGAAGCAGGACAAGCTCCCATCTGAACCGCACACCATCCTGACTGAGAATTCATTACAGTTCCTTCACCACCACTGAGTCTAGCTCCTGGAACTCACTATCTATCTGCAACCAACAAAAGCTTCCACAAGTTTTATGAGATCGATGAAGAAATTAAAGGTGTCAGAAGTGACAGCTGTTATTTGCATGAATAAAGTTCAAAGTAAATTTATTAACAAAGTAAGTATATGCCACCATATGCTACCCTGAGATTCATTTTCTTGCAGGTAGAACAAAAAGAAATGCAATAGAATCAATGAAAAATACACACAAAGACTGACAATAACCGATGTGCAAAAAAAGACAACTGTGAAAATAAAAAGGTAATTAAAAAATAATATGAGTTGTAGCATCTTTGAAATTGTGTCCATAGGTTGTGAAATCAGTGCAGTGTTGCGGTGAGTGAAGTTATCCCCTCTGTTCAAGAGCCTGATGATTGAGGGGTAATAATGGTTCCTGAAACATGGTGGAGTGGAACCTAAGGCTTCTATATCTCAATACTAATGACAGCAGCAAGAAGAGAGAGAGCGGCATGGATGATGGGGTCCTCGATGATGGTTGCTGCTTTCTTGCAGCTGCATTCCTTGTAGATGGGGAAGGCATTTCCTGTGATGGACTAAGCTGTATTCACCAATTTTTGTAGGTGTTTCTATTCTTGGAGATTGGTGTTTCCATACCAAGCTGTGATGAAATAGAAATTCTTTCATCTGACAATATTTTAGCAATCTGGGCAGAATTACCTCATAGAACCACACTTTTATTTGGTGCCTGTCTTCCAGTACACCTTAAGCCTGATAGCAGGGTGTTGGCATTAGGGAGTGAAAGGGCAACATCATCATACTGTTCACTGTAGAGATTCAGATACCCTGCATGCAGATACCATCTGCTCTGTAGTTTCTAACTGTTATCTGTATGGCGAGAAACACTTGGTAGTTGTTTAAGTTAACAGCAAACCTCTAAAGGTGAAAGAGTGGAATTTTAAATTAAAAACAGAAAATGTTGGGAAAAAGAGTGAAAATAAAACTTAGTATCAAAGTACGTATATGTTAACATACTCTGCCTTGAGATTCATCTCCTTGGAGTGTGCATCTCACACAAACTCTTACGGTCCCAGAACACATCCTAAACAATCGGGAAAGCTCACCAATGCGTCTACTTCTTGAGGAGACTGAAAAGAGTTGGACTTTGCACATTTATACTCTTGTCCTTCTACTAATGCACGGTAGATAGCATCCTAACAAGCTGCATCACTGCATCGTATGGAAACTACACTGCGGCAGACAGGAAAGCTCTACAATGGGTAGCCAAAACTGCCCAATGCATCTCCAGCAACAGACTACCCACTACCAAGGATGTATTTACAGAAAGGTGCCAGAAAAGGTCCAGTAACATAATGAAGGATCCTACCCAGCCTGCACATGGACTGTTTGTCACATTCGCATTAGGGACAAGGCTACGTAGCATCCATACAAGGACCAGCAGTCTCAAAAAGAGTACTGACATGGATTGAAAATTGGCTGGCTGACAGGAAACAGAGTAGTGATTAACGGATCCCTTTCAGAATGGCAGGCTGTGACCAGTGGGGTACCGCAAGGTTCGGTGCTGGGACCGCAGCTGTTTACAATATACATTAATGATTTAGATGAAGGGATTAAAAGTAACATTAGCAAATTTGCTGATGACACAAAGCTGGGTGGCAGTGTGAAATGTCAGGAGGATGTTATGAGAATACAGGGTGACTTGGACAGGTTGGGTGAGTGGGCAAATGTATGGCAGATGCAGTTTAATGTGGATAAATGTGAGGTTATCCACTTTGGTGACAAGAACAGGAAGGCAGATTACTATCTAAATGGAGTCAAGTTAGGAAAAGGGGAAGTACAACGAGATCTAGGTGTTCTTGTACATCAGTCGATGAAAGCAAGCATGCAGGTACAGCAGGCAGTGAAGAAAGCTAATGGCATGCTGGCCTTTATAACAAGAGGAATTGAGTATAGGAGTAAAGAGGTCCTTCTGCAGCTGTACAGGGCCCTGGTGAGACCCCACCTGGAGTATTGTGTGCAGTTTTGGTCTCCAAATTTGAGGAAGGACATTCTTGCTATTGAGGGAGTGCAGCGTAGGTTCACAAGGTTAATTCCCGGAATGGCAGGACTGTCATATGCTGAAAGATTGGAGTGACTGGGCTTGTATACACTGGAATTTAGAAGGATGAGAGGGGATCTGATTGAAACATATAAGATTATTAAGGGATTGGACACACTGGAGGCAGGAAGCATGTTCCCGCTGATGGGTGAGTCCAGAACTAGAGGCCACAGTTTAAGAATAAGGGGTAGGCCATTTAGAACAGAGATGCAGAAAAACTTTTTCACGCAGAGAGTGGTGGATATGTGGAATGTTCTGCCCCAGAAGGCAGTGGAGGCCAAGTCTCTGGATGCATTCAAGAGAGAGTTAGATAGAGCTCTTATAAATAGCGAGGTCAAGGCATATGGGGAGAAGGCAGGAATGGGGTACTGATTGTGTGTGATCAGCCATGATTACAGTGAATGGCGGTGCTGGCTAGAAGGGCCAAATGGCCTACTCTTGCACTTACTGTCTATTGTTTATTGTCTATAAAAACAGTTACTTTCCCCAAGTAGTAAGGTTGATCGACATCTCCACCCACTAGCCCACCCTTCTACAACCCCAACCTCCACTACTTTATCATTTCCTGTCAGATTCACCTCAGGTATAGACACTCCTGTGCCTAGTGCTACATTATCAATCTATGTACACAAGCTGTCTTGTGTATTTATTGTGTTTTTTCATTATTGTGCTCATTGTGTTTTTTTTGTGCTGCATCAGATTCACAATAACAATTATTTCGTTCTCCTTTACACTTGTGTACTGAAAATAATATTAAACAGTCTTGAATTCTGAAGTCTTTTGGGCTTGAATTTTCTACCAGGCATTTACATAAAAATAAAGAAATACAATCGAATTTATGAAAAAAATATACATAAATATATAAAGACTGAGAAAAACAACCAATGCAAAAGAAAGCAAATCTCAGTCCAAGATGTCGACTCCTTATTCCTCTCCAAAGAAGCTGTCTGACCCGCTGATTTCCACCAGCATCTTGTGAGTTTCATTCTGCAAAATAGGGTGACAAAGCACGGATTCTTTTCTACCAACGGAGATGTAAGTTGCCCCCTTCCTCAGCTAGCCTGCAGATCACCCTTCAGCAAGGTGTAGCACCTGCTTAGCCCCCTGATGAGGGTCATGTGAAGTCATGGGAACAGGTGGTGCAAATCATAAGTCCTAGTTAAACAACCATCGACACTGGACAAACAATCCCTGAAGGCTATTGATAATGGTTGGGGTCGCCCATCTTGTAAAGACACTGTACAGAAGAAGCCAATGGCAAGCCACTTCTGTAGAAAAGTTTGCCCAGAACAATCATGGTCATGGAAAGATCATGATTGCTTATGTGATACAACACAGCAGAAAACGAACAAACGATTCTGCAAAAGAAGACAAGGTTGTGCAAATAAAAAATAATACTGTGAATGTGAGTTGTGGAGTCCTTGAAAGTGAATCTGCACACTGTAGGAAGTAGGTTGTAGAAGGCTCAGCATTACTCATGGAAAAAAGAACCTGAGTTCACCTTTCAGGTCAAAGACCCTTGCTCAGAAGCAGGAGCAGGAATTTAAATTGATCCAGTGTACTGAGGGTGAATAAAATATACTCAAAGGGGGCTGAAAATATTATGCAAGAGTCAGCCTCGGAGCAATTGTATTCTCTATTGACGTCGAATCGATCAGGTATCATCAAACATAGGCAGGAGGTTGTGAAGCACAATTAACTCTTGGCCACTGCTTTCAAAGAGGGGATTGGGTCACATTTAATTTGGATGCTTATTATAATAATCTCAGCATGCAGCTCGTGCTAGCTGAGGTGTTTATTGGTTTATTAGCTCATCAAAGAGCTTAATTTTGTGATGAGCTGATGCCAGCAAAATCTTCGCTAAAAATGGAAGCGTATTAGGTCAGACAAGATCAGTGGGGTGAGGAAATACAGTTAAAGACAGCCTGTACTGCTTAAAGGGGAATAGCACACACAGAATGCTGGAGGAACTCAGAAGGTCAGGCAGTATCTAGGGAAACAAATAGAATGTCAACCTTTCAGGCTGAGACCCTCCTTCGGGACTGGGAAGGAGGGGGAAGATGCCAGACTAAAATGGTGCAGGGAGGTGGGGAAAGAGGACTAACTAGAAGGTGAAAGCTGAAGCCAGGTGAATCCTGATGAAAAGTCTCAACCCAAAACGCGGACATTTTATTCATGTCCATAGATTCTGCCTGACCTGCCGAGTTCCTCCGTTATTTTATGTGTGTTACTCTTGTTTTTCCAGCAACTGCAGAAATTATGCGTTTATGGAATACTACCTCAGCATTCCTTTTATCACTATTTATTTATACTCACTTGATATCTTTGCACTGTACTGCTGTTGCAAACAACACATTTCACACAATACATAAATCGGTCATAATAAACTGATTCAGATTCTGAAAACCATGTCTTTGAAAGGTAACTCAGCAGTCACCTTTTGGACTGTTATTGGAATTAATCATGGAGGACACAATATTGGGCCTTAGAATGAGGCCATTGTTACTGCTGCCAGAAGACCAGAAGACTTGCAAGACTGGGTACTGCAGTGGCAGCTCATCTTATGTTGACATGTACTACCTGCTGAGCATTTTCAAGTGATGAATGGCAACTTGCTGAGCAATGGTATACTATCTAAAACTTTTGCAAACTTCTATAGATGCACCGGGGAGAGTATCCTGACTGGTTGCATCACTGCCTGGTATGGAAACTCCAATGCCCAAGAATGGAAAAAGTAGTGGATACAGCCCCATCCATCACAGGAAAAGCGCTCCCCAGCATTGGGCATATCTACAAGGAGTGCTGCCACAAGAAGGCAACTCCCATCATCAAGGACTCCCAGCATCCAGGCCAGGTTCTCTTCTTGCTGCTGCCATCAGGAAGGAGTTCCCATATCACCAAGTTCAGGATCAGTAATTATGCCACAACCATCAGCCTCCTGAACCAGTGCAGATAACTGCACTCATCTCATCACTGAACTGATTCCACTACTTGTGGACTCTCTTTCAAGGATTCTACAACTCATGTTCTCATTATTAGTTATTTAATTATTTGTCATTACTTGTACTTGCACAGTTGTCTTGTTTTGCACATCAGCCGTTGTCAGTCTTAGTGTGTATTTTTTCATTCAATCTGTTGTATTTCTTTGTTCTGCTGTGCCTGCAGGAAAATAATTCTCTGATTAGTATATGGTGATATATATGTACTTTGTTAATAAATTTACTTTGAACTTTGAAAGCTAGATCAGCAGTACAGATGTCAAAGCTATGATGCACAATATTTACTGAAAGAATATATCTGTTCTGGAGGGTGACGTGGAGATACATCTCTACCAAACGAGGTGTAAGATGCTCCTTCCCTCTGTTAAGCCTTCGGCAAGGTATAGCACCTGCTTAGCACCCTCATCAGAGCTACATGAAGCCATGGGAGCAGGTGGTTTAATGGTGGGGTGTGCAGCTGGTGCATTTCACAAGTCCTGGTTATGTGACCACTGACGCCAGGCAGACAATCTTTGAAGAGAATTGATCATGGCTGGGCTCACCTGTCTTGTAAAGACACTGCCCAGAAGAAGGGAATGCCAAACCAGTCCTGCAGAAATATTTACCAAAAACAATCATGGTCATAGGCCATGATCACCAATGTCATGCAACACAGCACATCGTGATGATAACTGCTCTCACTACTTGCATCGGACACTGAAGTCATGTGTGTTAATGTCATTACTGGTACATCAATGTACAAAACACCTGGGACAACTGTACATGTATGAATAAGCATTCTGGGAAAAAGCTCAGCATCTGTAACACCCACATTCTATACAGAGTCTTTCTGCAACCACCATTTTTGAAATTAGTTTTTTTTTTCTCCCAGATATTCTTCAGAACCTGTCAACTGAGTTATTAACAGCCAAACCATGGGAGACCTAGTAGGTGGTTTCATTATACTGGAAAATTCTTGAAAGTACAGGCAATCCATCACTGATAATTTGTTAAATTGTTTTCAGTTCAGTAGCAATAAGAATTTACCAAATGCGTTAAACTAATATTAGGAATCACAGTTCTACCTAATGGGAGTATTGGGCCAACCAGCTGAGTCTAGTACACTTATTGCTATTAATAAAGCATAAAGTGATTAAATTTGAAAATACCCTATCTAATTATATATTACATTAAACATAATTCATTTTCAGTTAAGGTTAATTTTAATGGATGTTAAAAACAAAAATCAAAGACCTTGCTTAAGGACGTACTCAATTATTCACAGGAAATGGGAGACGCAGGAGTCATAATTAATGTGGAACTCCAGAAAACAAAGGTTTGGTGTTAACTCTTTGAGCTGTCAGCAAATCAACTTACCCAAGCATAACTTCACGCTGCCTAGAAAGTAATTCCACTCAGTAGCAATTTTCTGTCTGTTTTTTTCAAGCACATCAAAATTAACCTGTCATAGTTGATGTGACAGGTGTTGGTGTATAATAACCATCCAGTTAAGCACCACTGGGTGCTTATTTTTTTCTCTCTCCATTTCAAAGACACTTTTTAAATGCAAGTTACTGTTGTTGTAATTTTTGTTGTATTGACCATCTCTTCTGTTGTAAAAGGCAAAAGCAAATAATACAACTTTTCATTCCATTTCTGATTTGACTCCAAAATGCTACAGAAAGTGGTAGATATGGCCCAGTGCATCACTGAGTACATTTACAAAGAGCGCTGCCGCAATAGAGCAGCATCCGTCGTCAACGACCACTGCCATCCAGGCCATGCTTGCTTCTTGCTGCTGCCCCCAGAAAGGATGTTCCGGAGCCTTAGGTTCCACAGCACCAGGCTCAGGAACACTTACCAACCTTCTACCGTCAGGTTCCTGAACCAGCATGGACATTTTCACTTACCACACTAATTAAATAATCATACTACTCATTTTCAAGGACTGTACAACTCCTGCTCTCAATATATTCTGGTTATTTGGGACACATCAGGACCAGTGCATTTTGGCCCACTTCAGCAGCTGCCCCCGGTAATCCCCGGATACATACCATGCCCTCCACCTCTTCAATAACTTCCAGTTCCCCGGTCCCGAGTGCTTCATTTTCACTATGGGTATCCAATCCTTATACACTTCCATTCCCGAACAAGAAGGCCACAAAGCCCTCCGCTACTTTCTTGACAATAGACCTTACCAGCTCCCCAGCACCACCACACTCCTCTGGTTGGAGGAACTGGTCTTCACACTTAATAGCTTCTCTTTTGGCTCTTCCCACTTTCTTCAGACCAAGGGTGTAGCTATGGGCACTCGCATGGGCCCCAGCTATGCCTGCCTCGTTGTGGGTTATGTGGAACAGTCTATGCTCCAAATCTATACTGGTACTGCTCCCCAACTTTTCCTTCGCTACATTAACAACTACATTGGTGCTGCTTCCTGCACCCATGTTGAGCTCGTCAATTTCATTGACTTAGCCTCCAACTTCCACCCAGCTGTCAAATTCACTTGGTCCATCTCGGACACTCCTCTCCCCTTTCTCGATCTCTCGGTCTCCATTTCTGGAGACAGACTGTCCACTGGCATCTTCTATAAACCCACTGACTCTCAAAACTACCACAACTATACCTCTTCCCACCCTGCCAAATGCAAAAATGCTATTCCTTATTCCCAGTTCCTCCATCTGTGCCACATCTGCTCCCAGGATAAGGGTTTTCGTTCCAGGGCATCTCAAATGTCCTCTTTCTCTAAGGATCGTGGTTTCCCTTCTGCCGTCATCAATAATGTCCTCACCTGCATCTCCTCCATTTCCCACACTTCAGCCCTCACCCCATCCTCCCGTCAGAACAACAGGGACCGTGTTCCCCTTGTCCTCACCTACCACCCCACAAGCCTCCGGATCCAGCACATTATCCTCCGCAACTTCCGCCACCTTCAACAAGACCCCACCACTAAGCACATCTTTCTCTCGCTATCCCTCTCTGCTCTCCGCAGGGATCATTCCCTCCGTGAATTCCCTCCCTGGTCCACACGTCCCTCCCCACAGATCTCCCACCTGGCACTTAACCCTGCAAGCATAAGTGCTACACCTGTCCCTAGACCTCTTCTCTTACCACCATTCAGGGCCCCAAACAGTCCTTCCAGGTGAAGAATCACTTCACTTCTGAGTCTGTTGGGGTCATCTATTGCATCCGGTGCTCCCGGTGCAGCCTCCTCTACATCGGCGAGACCCGACACAGATTGGGGGACTGCTTCGTTGAGCACCTCCGCTCCGTCCGCCACAACAGACAGGATCTCCCGGTTGCCACCCACTTCAACTCTCCTTCACATTCCCATTCGGATATGTCCATATCTCCTCTACTGCCATGATGAGGCCAAACTCAGGTTGGAGGAGCAACACTTCATATACCATCTGGGTAGTCTCCAACCCCTTGGCATGAACATTGAATTCTCCAACTTCCGGTAATTCCCTCCCCCTCCCTTCCCCTATCCCAATTTCACTCTGCTTCCTCCTCCAGCTGCCTATCACCTCCCTCATGGTTCCGCCTCCTTTTACTACCCATTGTGCTTTCCCCTTACATTCCTTCTTTACCTTTCCTGCCTATCCCCTCCCTGCTTCCCCTTCCCCACCCCTTGATCTTTTTCCCCTTACTGGTTTTTCACCTGGCACCTACCAGCCTTCTCCTTCCCACCCTCCCCCCACCTTCTTTATAGGGCCCCTGCCCCTCCCCCTTCAGTCCTGAAGAAGGGTCTTGGCCCGAAACATTGACTGCTCATTCCCACAGATGCTGCCCGACCTGCTGAGTTCCTCCAGCTTGTTGTACGTGTTGCTTTGCCCCGGTTATCTGATGTTTCATGGAAACAATTAAAACGTGTAAAAAAGACAAATTACTGTTTAACTAAGTAACTATTTATGTATTTAAATGAAATACAGAACAAATTAGAATATTTTCAATACCACCAGAGTACTATAAATTTGTGTATCAGTTCCTGATGGTTATCGACAGAGGAATTCATTGCTGTGTTCTTGTGACTGACTGTATATGAACAAAATCAGCGCAGACGCCCAGTGGAGATAATGGACTGCCTTCATACAATACTTCAGCTGATCGTATCCTCCTAATCTTCATTGTCATTGTAACATTCAAGATGATTGCTGATATCCTCATATATATCGTAATTCCGAACTTGTTGAAGTGGTGAAATCACTTCATTTTTACTCCTGGATATTTCTGGCATCTGCAAACCAGTGAGCAAAACAGTCCCAAGTTGTCTTGACAGAAATCTCTGCTTTTTGAACACAAACACACATGACTGACGCTATTTAAAAACTGGTCGTTCTAAGCAAAGTGTACAAAGTGCACACGACTGATACTAGTTAGAAACTGTTCAGCAACAGTCTTCTGTCCCAATTAATTGGCATAGTGTCCCAAGAAAGTAAAGGTAATTCCAGCTTTTTTCTCGATTTAGTTTTTATTCTTTAAGCATTTTCCAAAATTAATGGCCCAGTGAACTGAAATCCACAGTAAAAACACAAAATGCTGGCAGAACTCAGCAGGCCAGACAGCATCTATGGGAGCAGGTAGTGACGATTTTACCTCCTCCCATAGATGCTGTCTGGCCTGCTAAGTTCTGCCAGCATTTTGTGTTTTTATTTATTTCAAGCATCTGCAGATTCACTCGTGTTGCCTTTGGAATCCACAATATAAAACCTAATTCTGATTCATTCATTATTCTTTGATAGAGTGTGTGAATGTCTGTCAGGTATTAGATGTGTAATTTATTGATGTCATTAAATGTTATTGTTCACACCGGTAGCATTGATGTCAAATAACTTCACCTGCTGATTAATACCTTCATTCCCTGCTTGGTCAATGTGCACAATGCAAGGACCACTGTGACATCTATTTTGCAGAGCAGCAGGAGTGATAGAATTAATCATACGTCATTGAAACAGGCCATTCAGCCCAGCTCATCCAGTGGCTATCCTTCCACATTAATCCCATCACCCTGCAGTTAGTCCATAGTAATCTATGCCTAAACAACTTATGTGCTCCTCTGGTTTTCAAAGTTCAAAGTGAATTTATTATCAAAGTACGTATACTGTATGTCACCTTATACTACCTTGACATTCATTTTCTTATGGGTATTCATAATAAGTAGAAAGAAATGCAATAGAACCAATGAAAAACTACATACTATCAAAGACAGACAAAAAATAAATGTGTGTAAGAAGACAAACTGTTGAATAACAAAAATAATTATTAATAATAATAGTAAGCCAGTAAAATATAAAACAGCAGCAGGATACAATACAACTGATGGATGAATATGAAACATATAACTATCTGGGACAACAATAAACAAAGAATATAGATCATAATGCGATAAAGGGAAAGCATTTGACAGGCTTAAGAAAATCTGCCAAGCAGAGCTCAGCAGTAAAAATATAACAAAGACAATAAACACTTCTGCTCTACCTATATTAATGTATTCTTTTGGCATAATATCTTGGTCTGAAACTGACTTGGAACATTTACAGAGAAAAATAAGAACTGAAATGTCAAATTTGTGTAAACACACTGTACACTTGAACACACTTAGATTAACACTACCTAGAGCAGAAGAAGGAAGAGGAATAACAGACATAAAATGTGTACATGACAGTCAGGTAAAACTTCTAAGGATATATTTTCATCAACAAAATCAGTATTCAGTACTCCATGCGAGCATATGCAATTCTGATAAGAAATACACACCACTATACTTAAAGGAAAGCACAACCCAGAAAAATGAAGAAATGATCATTATAGAAGAAAATGTTAACCAATGGAAGAGCCTGATCCTCCATTAAAGACCTCCCCACGATCTGAAATGTCAACAAGAAACTGTCAACCACCTAGCTAAGAGGTGAATACCTCTTCCTAGAAACAGAGATATTCCTTCTGGTAATACAGGACTGGGTAGTTAACACAAAATATTATCAAAAATACATATTCAAATACCCACAAATACAAGACAATAAATGCAGAAATGCCAACATAAACCAGAAACAATCTAGAGCATTATAGGATCCTGCAGCAGTTCAACTCAATCTGACTACTTAAACAGGCACAATCAATGTCAAACGTCAATCATCAAGGTCTTGCTTTAAAATAGAAGATCATAAAAGACACACAAGCTGGATCCAGTTTTAGAGTTAGTATCCTACAAATTGTAGGATATTATGACCAATCCGTCCTTAGAGATAGGATAAAAACCATTCAGATGTAATATTACAGGATAAACAAGTAATAACAATGTACTTAATAGATAGAGTTATAGAAGAGTATAACACAGAAACAGGCCCTTCAGCCCATCTAGTTCATACTGAACCATTTAAGCTGCCTACGCCCATTAAGCTGCCCTCCATAGCCCTCCAAACCCCAACCATTCATGTTGCTATCCAAACTTCCCTTAAACATTGAAATAGAGCTTGCATGCACCACTTGTGTTGGTAGTGCATTCCACGCTCTTAGGACCCTCTGTATGAAGAGGCTTCCCCTCATGTTCCCCTTAAGCTTTTCACCTTTCTCTCTTAATCCATGACCTCTGATTGTCATCTCACCAACCTCAGTGAAAAAAGTTACCCTTCATAATTTTGTATAACACAACCTCAACCAAGTCTCCTCTCAATGTTCTATGTTCCAAGGAATAAATTCCAACCGATTCAATCTTCTCTTTTTGTTCAGGTCCTCCAAACCCCGCAACATCCTTGTAAGTTTTCTCTGTACATCTTCTTTCCCTTATTTATCTCTTTTCTGTGGGTAAATAACCAAAAATGCAGTCAATACTCCAAATTAGGCCTCACCAACGTCTTAAACAACTTCAATATAACATCCCATCTCCTGTACTCAACACTTTGATTTATGAAGGTCAATGTGCCAAAAGCTTTCTTTACGACTCTATCTACCTGTGATGCCATTTCCATTTTTTCCAACTGATGCATTATTATGAATGTCCACAAGAAAATGAATCTCAGGGGTACTATAAGGTGACATAGAGTATACGTACTTTGATAATAAATTCACTTTGAACTTTGAAAACCAGGGGAGCACTTAAATTGTTTAGACATAGATTACTATGGACTAACTGCAAGGTGATGGGATTAAAGTGCAAGGATAGCCACTGGATGAGTTGGGCTGAATGGCCTGTTTCAAGGATGTGTGATTAATTCTATCACTCCTGCTGACCCAAGGGACCAGCGCTTGGTCTGCTGTTGTTTGTGATCTATTTCAATGATCTGCATAATAATCTGGTTAACTGGATCAGCAAATGTGCACATGACACCAAGACTGGGAGTGCTGTGGACAGCAGGGAAGGATATCATGCTTGCAGCAGGATCTTCATCTAGTCAGAAAGGCAACCATCTACTGCCACTCTCTTGCTTCTCCTACAAAGCCAAGGTCTAATCCAAATCTTGAATGTTGAGTGACTGAATCTTCTTGATCAACTTCCCATGTGGCACCTTGTCAAATGCCTTGGTAAGGTACATATAGACAAAATTCACTACCTTTCCTCCAGCAGCTTTCCTGCTAACTTCCTGGAAAAACCCTATAAGACTGGTTAGACACAACCTACCATGTGCAAAGCCATGCTGACTATCTTTAATCAGTCCATGTCTATCCAAGTATATCCAATCCCTCAGAGTACCTTCCAGTAATTGTCCCACTACTAAAGTCAGGCTTACCAGTCAATAATTTCCTGGTTTATTTTTAAAGTGGAACATCTTTGGCTATCCTCCAATCCTTTGGTTCCTCTCCTGTCACTAAGGATGATTTAAATACCTCTGCTAGGGCCCCTGAAATTACTGCAATTGCTCCCCCTCACACTCCCATAGGGTCTGAGGGAACACCTTGTCAGATCCTGGGGATTTATCCACCCTGATTTGCCTCAGGACAGCAAACACTTCCTCCTCTGTAATCTGTACAGGGTCCATGAAGTTGAAGCCATTTGCCTCGCTTCTATGGACTCTGTGTCCATCTCCTGAATAAATACAGATGCAAAACATTTATTTAAGATCTACCCCATTTCTTTTGGCTCCACACAGGGATTACCATTTAATATTCCAAAAGATCAACCTGTCCCTTGCAATTCTTTTGCACTTAACATATCTGTAGAATCCCTTAGGATTCTCCTTCACTCTGTATGCTAGAGCAACTTCATGCCTTCTTTATCTTTCCTGATTTCTTCCTTAACTATTCTCTTGCATTTCTTACACTCCATAGCACTCCATTTGGTCCTACCTGCCAATGCATCTCTTTTCTTTTCTTAACCAGGTCCTCAATATCTCTTGAAAACCAAGGTATACTACACCTGTTATCCTTACCTTTTATTCTGACAGGCACATACAAGCTTTGTGCTCTTACAGCCATTCTAAACACTCATAACACACAAAAATCAGTAAGTGAAGAACAACAGAAATATGCTGAATTGGAAGAGGAAATTGAATGACTATGTCCCAATAGTAAAATCTACAATTGGTATCAACCCAAAGTCACTACACAATAACATTAAGCAATTAGGCCTTCACAGCAATATTTATGTAAATCACCAGAAAGCCACAACACTAATCAGCAATAGAATAGTCCAAAAGTTCTTTCCTTTTTTTGTAATTTATTTTTTTATTGAAGTTCATCATCAAACAAACATTTCCATAAGATGTATTTCAGACATTGTACATATAGATCATGTAATCATATATATCACAAATCTCCACAAAGTATTTATCTGAGGTATACACTTATAGAAAAGAGTGGAAAGAAAAAAACAAGCAAAAGGAAAGAACTACGTACAAGTAGGGAGTGATCTTTTTTCCACAACAAATTCATTGACTTGTGAATAAAATCAGGCCTATGGGGAATTATATAGTTAAACTATTTTTCCCAGTATAAATCAAATTGTTCCAGCTTATGGTTAACAGATGCTGTTATCTTCTCCATTTTGTAAATGTCCATTGTAATTTCCATCCGTGTATTTAAAGTTGGGCTCTCCTGTCATAACCATTTCCTAGTAAGAGTCTTTTTACCAGCCACCAACAGTATATTCATTAAATATTTATCTCTTTTCGACCATTCTTGAGGTATATATCCAAAATATATGGTCTTACTCTCTAAGGGTATTTCACATTTAAAGATGTCTTGTAGGGCATTGTGCATCCCCCTCCAATAGTTTTTGATAACAGGGCAGTCCCAAAAAATATGATAATGATTTGCATTTTGATTTCCACAATTTCTCCAGCAAACAGGGAGGTTACTATCATAATGGGATTTCTGAGAGGGTGTAATAAAATATCTTATCAAGTTTTTCCATCCAAACTCCCTCCATTTCTGTGAACTGGTACACTTTCATTGATATCTCCATATTGTTGTCCATTCTTCCTTCTCCCATTTTGTTTTAATGTATGAAGTCGAATGTGTTTTAAGATTTGACAACTTCTTATACATGCTTGAAATTATTCTACTACAATTATCTGAATTATATGCTTTTGTAAATAGCTCTATCAAGCATGTATTTGCCTTGGTTACATTTTTAAGCGTCTTATTAACTTATTGTCGCATCTGTAAATACTGATAAAAATCTTGTTATACTAATAAGTGTTTCTCTTTAAGCATTTCAAAACTGAACAGTGTTCCTTCTTTCATTATGTTGCAAAGAACTGTTATTCCTTTAGCTGTCCAGTCCTTAAATCTAGCATCCAATTTATTTGGTGTAAAATCCGAGTCATGTGCTCACCATTTAAGAATTGCAATATCTCCCTCTAGATTATATTCTTATATAGTAGTTTTCCATATTTTAAGAGTCAATTTCACCCATTGGTTATCAATAGTATTTATGTACCTTTGCAGGTTGTTATCAGCCAAAATTGCTTGTATGGGGATGGGAAGTACCCGCTCCTCAATGTTTTTCCATTGAGCGTCATATGATGGGTTGCACCAACATATCACAGCTCTCAACTGTGCTGCAAAATAATAATCTCTAAGAGAAGGTAGGCCCCATCCCCCCCTTTTCCTTTGCTGATTGCAAAGTTTTGAGACAAACTCTAGGCCTTTTACCCTGCCAGATATACCTTGATAGCATCTTGTTCCATTCATTGAATTGATTTTGATTAATCTCTATTGGTAGGGTCTGAAAGAGATATAACAGTCTGGGTAGTATATTCATTTTAATAGACTCAATCCTTGAACTGAGACTGCAAAAAGGAATCAGGTTCCATCTTGCCATATCTTCCTTAATTTTTTTTATATAAAGGCTGATAATTACATTCTGATAATTTTGCCAAATCTTTTGGCATAATGATGCCCAAATATTTGAAAGACTCTGTGTGCCATGCCCAGGGGTATCGACCTTCAATTTCTCTTGGTGGGCTATAGTTATATGAAAGTAATTGGGTTTTATCTATGTTGATCTTGTATCCTGATAATTGACCATATTGTTCAAAGGATTGCGTCAATTTAGGTAAAGAGTATGTTAGTTGCCCTAGATAGATCAAAATCTCATCCGCATAACAAGCCAATTTATGCTCTGTCCCTTTAATAGTAATTCCCCTGACATCTTCATTTTGTTTGATGTATTGAGCTAATGGTTCCAGATATAACGCGAAGAGTAGCGGTGACCATGCGCACAACCCTGTCTCATGCCCCTTTCTAGGGTAAGACTATTTGATAAATATCCATTGATTTTAATCCTAGCAGTAGGATTGTCATACAGTGTCTGTATGGTTTTAATAATTGTGTCTTGGAAACCAAATCTATGTAAAACTCTGTAAAGAAAATTCCAATTAACTGAATCAAATGCCTTTTCAGTGTCCACGCTTATCACTATTGCTTCGATTTTATTTTTTTGTATATGATCCATAATGTGAAGTGTCCTTTGTATATTGTCTTGAGTCTGGCATTGTCGTATAAAACCTGTCTGATCATTCCGTATCAGTATGGGTAGAAACTCCTCTAATCGTTTGGCCACGATGGAGGTAAATAACCTATAATCTACATTAAGAACGGATATTGGTCTAAATGACCCGCATTCCATTTTATCCTTGCCTTCTTTCGGTATAGCTGAGATTATTGCTTCCTTCCAACTGGGTGGCATTTGTGCCTATTTTTGAGCCCAGTTCAGTGTGGGGAGTAAAACAGGAATTAACTAATTTTTAAATTCTTTGTACCACTCTGCCGTATACCCATCTGATCCTGGTGACTTGCTTAATTTAAGCCTACTAATTGCAGCTTTTAATTCAACTTCAGTTATGTCAGCAGTCATCATTCTATTTTGTTTTTCTTTTAAAGTGGGTAACTCTAGAGAATTCAAGAAGGTGTCAATTTGGGTTATGCTTCCCCCTGGAACTTTGGAATATAGAATTTTGTAAAACACTTCATAAGCTTCTTGAATTTCACTTAGCTTATTTTTTTTATCATTTTCGTTCTTGGGTCCCTAATTCTACGAATTGTATTTTCTGCTATCTTTTTTTTTCAGTTTCCATGCCAGTATTTTCATAGATTTTGATCCACTTTCATAATGTCTCTGTTTCAGAAACATTAAGTTTTTCCTGATTTCTTGTTTCGCCAAACTATTAACTTCATTCCTAATTCTTTTAATTTCCCCTAATGTATCCTGTGCCAAATTCAATTTGTGTTTTTTCTCTAGTTCCTTCAGCCTATTTTGTAATTCCTCTGATGTTTTATTCCTTATTTTTTTCTTAAATGAAGATATCGCTATAATTTTCCCTCTTAAGACCGCCTTCAGAGTATCCCATAAAATGGGAGGTGAAACCTCTCCATTATCATTAAATTCTAAGTAGAGACCAATTTCTTTTTTATTTGTTCCTCAAAGTACGGATCATTGAGTAGATTTGAATTTAGATTTGAATTTAGCTATTAAAAGCTATTATTAATGCTTTTTGAGATAGTGATTTAGATGCATATCATTTTTTTTACTGAGTTAAGTATTGTATGTAATCAGTTTTGCTACAACAAGTGTATGGGACATTGGAAAAAAGTTGAATTTCCCCATGGGGATGAATAAAGTATCTATCTATCTATCTATCTATCTATCTATCTAAATAGTATTCTTTGGTTGTAGGTCAAAGTCAACAGATAAATATACAGGTGCATGGTCACTTACATCTATTGTCCCAATTCCACAGGTGTTTATTTTGTCTTTGTCTTTTCCACATGTTATGAAATAGTCTATTCATGTATATACAGAATGTGGAGCAGAATAATGAGTGTAATCCCTTCTGTCAGGGAAAGGTCCCTCCATATATCAATTAAACCAACATCCTCAAAAAGTGTATTAACTTTCTTATGTAAAGATTTTGTTTCATAGGTTTTTCTATTGGAAGAGTCTAAGTTTGGTTGTAATTGTAAATTTAAGTCTTCCCCCACATATCAGGAGACCATCTGTTTCCATTACCATAATATCAGTAATTTTCTGAAAGAAACCAATATCACTTCCCGGGGGTTTTATATATTCAATAGAGTAACTGAATTGCCGTCTATATTCCCCCTTACCAGAATATATTTGCCATCTTTATCTCCCATTTCGAATACTTTTTCAAAATTTAGCTTACTTGAGATAAGAATAGCAACTCCTCTCCTATGTCCTGATTTATATGAGGAGAGGAACAGATTAGTGAAGCCCATTCTCTTTAGTTTTTTTATGCTCATTATCACTTAAATGAGATTCCTGTAAATATACTACATGGGGTTCTTTTTTTCATTTTGGATAAAATTATCTTACGTTTGATTGGATTTAATAGCCCATTTACATTAAAAGAAATGAATTTTACCTTTGTCCTTAGCCATCTGTATTTATCTGTCAATGTATCATTGAAATTAGAATAAAACTTAATCGATCTACTCCCTGAACAAATAAGAACCAAGAAACGCAAATAATAACAAAAATGGCAACGAACATGTGATTCCAAGGCTGAGGTCTGTAGTAGATGACCCTGCGTTGAGCTAGAGAAAATGTCTAGCTGTGGGGGATAACCCCTCCTACTTGTGAGTTGAGGGCCCCCATTGCAGTATTCATAAAAGTCAGTGAACAAATCCATTACACAGAACAGATTTCCCTGTGTACTCCTCCTATATATAATATATATATATATATATATATATATATATATATATATATATACACACACACAAATATATATAAACACACACACACACACACACATATATACACACACACATTACACACATACACATATATGCACACACATATATATATATATATATATTCTCATTTTGGTGGGGAAAAAGGAGTAAGTTAGCAAATAAAGAATAACAACTAAGTAATATAAAATCCACATTATAATAAGTATTTCTCGAGATAGGTATATCACCGTGTACTTTTGCTTCTGTTTAGCTTCTCAACATTTTTAAAGTTAGCCAAACCTTATGGCTCTTCTGAAGGGGGGTGAGGACTGTCTTTGGGAAACTCCCGGTCTCTTCCTGATATATATTTCTCTCGGCCTCCTGCCGTCTCCTGCCTTCTCGATTCTCGCATTATTTCCCAAGCGGAGTGGGATAATTCCTCAGCCAGGCTTTCCCTTGTTTTGGTCATGCTGACGGGAAACCCTCTGGCCTTCATGTCTGTAGTCGCCTCTTCCACTGTCTGGTAGAACTGTGTCCCGATGCCATAAAACACTCGAAGTTTAGCAGGGTACGGAGTTTGAAATCTAATCTTGTTTTGCTTTAGTACTCGCTTTACTTCAGAGTATTCTTTGCATTTCTGGAGGACTGCGGGGGGGGGGGGTAATCTTGGTTGAAATATATTAATTTATCCTCTAAAAACACTCTCTTCTTACCCCAGGCTCTTTGTAGAATCTCTGCCTTGGTGCTGTACCGAAGGAATTTTATTATTATTGAGCGTGCCTTTCTATCCTGGGTAGGTTTTGGGACTAACGCGCGGTGGGCTCTTTCGACTTCCAGCTTCATAGCCGGGGGAAGATCCAGCATGTCCCACAGTAACTTTCCGACAAACTCCGTCATAGACGAGCCCTCCGCTCCTTCGGCAACGTTGTAGATTCTGACATTTTTCCGCCGCGATCTTCCTTCCAGATCAAGCAGTTTATCTTCTTGGTGATGTATTATTTTTATTATCTTGCTCAGTATCCGTTCCATGTTTTGAACGCGATCTTCCTCCTTCTCAATTCGAGTCTCTGCCACCGCTATTTTTTGATTAACGCTGGCGAGCTCTGCCTTAATATCACGGAGCTGCTGCTTTATATCTTTCCGAAACTCCCTTATCTCTTTCAGGATTTCGAAGATATTCACCGCTTCATCTGAATGAGGCCCAGCGTCCGCCTCGCTTGCACGTTGTCGGGTCGGAGAGCCGCTCGCTGCACTCCTCTCGGATGCAGGCTCCGCAGTGTCGCTTTTTAAATTTCCATTTCTTTTCCCCATTTTTGCTCCTCTTTTCAGTTCAAATATTTTTCGAAAAATATTATATTTGGTGGGTTAACGGGGCTTAATACGTGTTTTTTTCCAGAGGAGCTAGTGACTTAAGCTGCCATTCTCGACGATGACGTCACTGGAACTCCCCAAAAGTTCTTTCCAATTGAGAAATGAGTGTGCATGTTGATGCCTGTACCTTGGATTTTAGCAGCTTGAATAAAACTAAATAATAATATTGAGAATATGACTTGTAGAGTTCTTGAAAGTGAGTCCATAGGTTGTGGGATAGTTCAGTGTTCAGGCGAGTGTCAGCACATCAGCTTCAACAACTCTCTCAGATAGTGCATACATACTGTGGCAAAGAAGGTTCCACTTATAATCCATCTGACTCTCTTCCCCCTTAACCTCACTGCACACGCTCTAGTTTTATCTACCCCTGCAATGGGGAACCGTGTCCTCTGGTCTACTCTATCCACCTTTCCCTCAAAATTTGATGTACCTCAATCATATCACCTCTTAACCTTTAATGCTTCAGGGAGAACAAATCTGGCCTCTCTGATGTCTCCTCATAACTGAATTGCTCCATCTCAGGCAGCATCCTGGTGAACCAGCTCTGCACCTTCACTAGAGCCATCACATTCTTCCTATTTGTTGTAAGGGAATGAATAGTGAGGACCAATAAATAATAAATAGAGAAGTGGGTTGTGCTAATGTGGTAACAGGGAATTGAAGACAAAAGTGGAGACATGGGAAGGAGTAGTAATGGCACCCAAGTTTCAGGAACTTCACTAATTATATTATAGCATGCCATAATAGAAAGTTACATTTACTGTTAGATCTGTGAATAATTGTTTTATTCTATAATTAGGATTAAGTCTGCTACTTAATTAAGTCTTCCTATAGCCACCATCATTTTATCAAAATGTAGTTTTACTGATAATTTTGTCGACTAAGAATGTAAAAACTCCACCAAATTCATGCTCAGGCAGATCAGCTTTGACTGGTCTGCTGGTGCACACCAGTTTTTAATAAATTATCTGTTATTTTGAACACGAACTGTGTGATCTTTCTGTTTGCTCCTACACTATTCCTCGATAATCAAAACTATGTGCAGTATTTCAGCACAGATCTGACCAAGGTTTTAGAAAATGGTAGCATAATCTCTTTGTGAGTAACATTACAAATAGCACTAGTTTTGAAGTAAATTCTGGTAAACTGTCACTGCAGCAGTGAAGAGGCGAGCAAAAGCAAAGTGATTTCGAGAGCTGTTCCATGAGGATGCACTGCAGAATTGATGCACTTGGAGCTGGAGCTGTGCTGGTTGCAGTGAAGGATTCAGAGAGGAGAAATCGAGGCAGTGGCGTTCCGATACCCATCCAGCTAACGCGGGTGCCAGGGTAGATCACTCTAAGCACCGAGCTTAGATTTGGAGCAGCTGAGAGCAACTTCTTCAGCAGTGAAATCGAGGCCTGAAGTGAATTGCTGGATGGTGCTTTCTAGGCCCGGAGTGATTCACCGCATCAAAGCCTGGGTCCTAATATGAGGTGCGATCCACTGTTCAGACAATTTAAATGCCAGCCCAGATAGACTGGGGGCTCCTCCATGATTCAGTGGCTGTGAGACTGACCTGGCTGCTGTGATTGGTGCCTGCAAACTTTGCGGCAATTTGCCCAGCTAATATGATGAACTATATACTGAGGCTTTGGGCCTACTCCGGCTCTCCGGGAATTCAGATCTAAGAACTCAGTTTGGTTTGGAATACTGTTACTCGCTTCTATTGTTTGCATGATTTGTGCTTTTTTTCTCTCTTTCTCTGTGCAGATTGGGGGTTGGTCTTTATTTTTATTAATTGGGTTCTTTCGGGTTTCTTGCTTTGCGGCTGCCTGTAAATGTACTTTAAATCTTTGAATTATTTCCCTGCCTAATGAATGCTAGTACCTGTATACTGGAGGTAGAGCGAAGTGATGATGGTGCTAAACAGCGACTCCTTTGCTTGCTTCTTCATAAACAGCTCTATTTCCATCTTTAATATCTCTATTTTTCCCTTTCAGGGTTCCTTTGAAGACCCTGACCTGGAGTAACACATTGACTTTGGTTATTTGCGGGAATGGGACCTGCTCTGGGGGTTTCATAACTGGCTTGGCGGGGGAGTGGGTAGCTGGGGGGGACTTTGGGGTTCTAACATTTAACTGCCATTCATTCTTTGGGGGCATTGTTCTGTTTTTGTGGATGGTTGCAAAGAGAAAGCATTTCAAGATGTATATTGTATAAATTTCTCTGACATTAAACGTACTTTTGAAACCTTTGAAACCTTCCGAATCAGATTGTCTACCTGTATCGCTACTTTCAAAGAACAATAGGCTTGTACTCTGATGTCTCTCTCTATCCTCTTAAACCCCATTCTTGGTGTACGGCCTAACGTTAAATGTACTCCTGAAATGCATTACCTCACATTGGCCTGGGTTAAACTCCATCAGCGATTTTTCAGCCCATTTTGCTAACACATCATTACCTCTCTGCAAGTTAGAATTAACTTCCAATGACTCTACTAATCTTGATGTTATCTGTGAATTTACTGATCTTGCCTCCTCTTCAACATTGAAGCCATTCACATAAATTACGAACAACAAGGGTCCCAGCAATGATCTTTGTGGGATACTACCTGTTACAAGCATCTAATCACAGAACAATTTAATATCACCCTTGCCTCCTATTGCTGAGCCATTTTGTGCTTATTTTGTCCTAAATTCCATGGGACATAATCTTCTGAACCAAATGATCATTATTCTCTCACTCACATTCTTTTCGGTATTGCCCCTACGACTATTAATTATTAGAGTACGTTAAATATTCTGCTTTGCCACTCACAAGCAAGGTGCAGGACAGCAGCTGGGTAAAAGGATATTTGGCAAGAACAACACACACAAAATGCTGGAGGAACTCTTCATCATCTTGTGTGTGTTGCTCACGATCTCCAGATTCCACAGAATCTCTTCTGTTTATGATTTGGCAAGAGTGAAGCTTTTAAAGGTGAGATAGGAAGACTTCAGAGCCAGCGTGTTCCTACGTGATGGGCCAAGTTGGCAGAATTGGGAAACCCAGCTGACAAGGGATATTGAAGTGCCAGTCAGGAAAAGGAAAGAGATAAAGATCAGATATAGATAGCTGAGGTTTTTTTAAGGAGTTGACAAAGAGAACTGATGAGAGCAAGCTGACTAATGCTGTTGAAATGGACTTTTGCAAGGCCTGCTCCTGGGTCCTGTATGGTCGGCTGGTCAAGAAGGTTAAAATTCATGAGATCCAGAGTGAGGTTTTCAATTGTATACAGAATTGGCTGAGTGGTAGAAGGCAGGGGGTAGAAGTGAAGAATTGTTTTCTTGGATTGGAGCCCTGTAGCTAGTGGTGTAGGGGTGGCAGAATGGAGATATGTCTCTATTAAAGGAGATGTGAGGTGCTCCTTCCCTGCGCTAGCAGGTTTTCCTTGGACAAGGTGTCGCACCTCCTTAGCCTCCCAATCAGGGTCACACAAAGCCATGGGAGCAGGTGGTGAATGGTCATATTGAGGAATTATATGGAGAATTAAAAGGGCTAAACTTAACTGACTTATTTGCAGCTTGGCTAATAATGTTACATGATAACTAATCTGCTAACTGTGAAAATAATGTAAGAACAAAGGAGTGTTTGTTGCATGAGAAATCTGCTCTGTGTACCCTTATCAGAATATGTATATGATAATGAATGTTTAACAAACAACCCCAGATAGTACTCAGGGTTCACTTGATTTGCAGATTTTCCCAAGCTCTTTGAGTGGGGCTCTGTAGTTCAACTGAGTGACACAAGCTTGCTAATAAACAGTATGTACTTTTAAGTAAACTGTGTTTGACAATTATTCCCTGGGTCTGAACCTAAATTCCTCTGGTAGAGAGGCAGATCGACAGTATGAGAAGCTAGTGCATTCACAAGTCCAGGCGCTGTGACCACTGATGCCAGGTAGACCAATCTCTGAGAAGTATGATAATGGCTAATGTCACCTGTCTGAAGACATTGCCCAGAAGACCATGGATCATAGGACCACAATTGCCCACGTCATATGACATGGCACATAATGATGATAATAAACTAGTGATGTGTTTTATAGGGATTAGAACTGAGTACTTTATTATTTTTCATACACAATAATTTGGAAGACACTGTAGGTGCATAATTAGAAAGCTTGCAGATGACATCAAAATTGGTAGTATATTGGACAGTGAAGAAGCTTGCCTAAGGTTATAACTGGATCTAGATCAACTGGGGAAGTAGCTGTTGGAAATGAATGCAGAGAAGTGTAAAATGATGCATTTTGGAAAGTTAAATCATGCCAGGCCATACACAGTGAAGAGCAAGATTCTGAGAAATATTATTGAAAAGCGAGTTCTTAAGGTACAAATACAAAGTTCTCAGAAATTGACAGCACAGATGGACAGAGAGATGAAGAAGCTATTTGGCACATTTGCTTTCATCCGTCAAGTAAGAGAGTTGAGACATCATGTTGCAATTATACTAATTGCTAGTTAGGCCATAGCTAGAGTATTGCATCAAGTTTTGGTCTCCACACTATAGAAAAGTAGTGCTTAAGCTTGACAATGTGCAGAAAAATTCACAGGAATTTCAAACACAAGAGATTCTGCAGATGCTAGAAATCCAGCATAACACACAAAAAATGCTGGAGGAACTCAGCAGGTCAGGCAGCATCTAAAAAGGATTAAACAGTTGATGTTTTGGGCTGAAACCCTAATTCCTTCTCCAGAGATGCTGCCTGACCTGCTGAGCTCCTCCAGTATTTGGTGTGTATTTCATATGAATTTTGTCTGGAAACAATGGCTTTACTGAAAAAAGAGATTGTATAGGCTGGTTTATTCTCCTGGGAAAGCAAAGGGCTGAGGAATCACCTTAGGGAACTTTATGAAATTATGAGCGGCATTGATAGGGTAGATTGTCACAGCCTTTTCCCCAAATCAGAGACTCTGAAACTAGAGGGCATAGGAGTCAGGTGCCAGGGTAAGTTTTAAAGGGGATCTGACCGGCAAGTTTTCCACACACACACTCTGCTAGAGAAGATGTTAGTGTAGATCTTCCCCAATAAAATGATGTGAGGCATTTTATGTTTAAAAAAAACCCCTAACAACTCATTAATTGTACTCCAAGCACTGGATACAAAAAGCGCAGTAAAAGAACTTCATATAATTACGTCACCTTGTCCAACCAGCCTCTGAGAGTGAACCCCAACCCAATGTTGGGGGTTGTGAATTAGTATGTTTCCATTAATTACATTACCCCCCCCCCCCCCCACCAGAATTCACTGAAACCAGCACTGTGAGCCCAGACAAGCTGCCCGGCCTGGGTTCAATGTTCCATGGGTGGAGGAACAGCAGAGCCTCTGGGTCATCCACAGGTGTGTTAACACACTCATGGTCATGTCACACTGGCAGGGGCATGGCAGCTGAATACTCCAAATCTCGGTGGGACGGTTTAAGGTAACCTACCAAAACACATTCAGGCCTACCCCTCTTATTTATGATAAAGGCCTTTTTTTCTGCATTCCAAAATGTGGAATGGGGGACTAAGGGAATGTTGGTGCGCATCGTGGCGAATAAAAACAAACGAGGCAGAATGTAGGCCAATGGGAACCCAAGAGTGCAGTACAACATGATGGGAAGTAGGAATAAGTGCAAAGGAATTGAATTTACTGAGGAGGGTGGATTGCTGGTGAGAGGCCGACTAGGCAGTCATGACATCAGAAATAAAATCACCTGGCACTCATAATGGCTGCCCATATACCAACTCAACCACAGACGACTGCAGGTCCTCTTTTGGAGCCGTTCTGAGCCCCAGCAGGACCCACAGGAGACGATCATGACAACACTCATCTGTCAGGGAAGCCCTCAGAACGGCCTTTGAGGAACGATGAAACCACTCGCATAGGCGATTGGACTGCGGGTGATAGGCCGTGGTGTGATGTAGCCTAACACAGAGATTCTGGGCAGTGCAGAGGTCTGATCTGAATTGGGGACTGTGGTCAGAGAAAATATCAGATGGAGTGCCACGTGTCTCCGACCAACTGTTTGTGCATAGCACCCACAGCATTGACTGAAGCATCAGTAGCATTGGCTGTGGGTGTGTTATTGAGTGGGTGCACCAGCAGGGTTGCACAGGAAAGAGCTCATTTAGTGACATCATATGCCCTGGTTATGTACGCTGAGAGGTCAAGCATTCAATTATGGGTATTGTCTTTAAGCACACTATGCAGGGGGAGCTTAAGTTGGGCAGTTCATGGAATGAAGCAGTGATAGAAATTCCCCATCCCTAAAAACCCCTTTAGTTTTTTCGTAGTGAGAGGTGGTGGGACATCCATAATAGTAGCTAATTTTGATGGGAGGGGTTTTGCACCTTCTGTGGAGATGCGATGGCCGAGAAAATCAATGGTTGACAAGCCAAGCTGGCATTTAGCAGGGTTAGTAATCAACCTGTGTTGGCTTAAGCACTCAACCGTGTGCTGAGCTGAGATGCACGTTTAGATCTAGATGCACTGGCAACAAGTATGTCATCCAGGTAAAGAAAGAGAAAATCTAAGTCTTTTATTACAGAGTCCATCAACCGCTGGAAATTCTGTGCTGTATTTTTTCTGTGCGGCATGTGCAGGAACTCAGAGGCCAAGTGGGCTTATCACAGCCATTTTGAGAATGTCCTCCAAGCACAAAGGCCATAAGACCATAAGATATAGGAGTAGAAGTAGGCCATTCAGCCCATTGAGTCAGTTCTGCCATTCAATCATGGGCTGATTCAATTCTTCCAGTCATCCCCACTCCCCTGCCTTCTCCCCATACCCTTTGATACCCTGGTTAATCAAGAACCTGTCTATCTCTGCCTTAAATGCACCCAATGACTTGGCCTCCACAGCTGCTCGTGGCAACAAATTCCACAGATTTACCACCCTCTGACTAAAGTAATTTCTCCACATCTCTGTTCTAAATGGACATCCTTCAATCTTCTTGTCCTTGAATCCCCTACCATGGGAAATAACTTTGCCATATCTAATCTGTTCAGGCCTTTTAACATTTGGAATGTTTCTATAAGATCCACTCTCATTCTTTTGGAACTCCAGGGAATACAGCTCAAGAGCTGCCAGATGTTCATCATATGATAACCAGTCCTGGAATCATTCTCGTGAATCTTCTCTGTACCCTCTCCAATATCGGTGTATCCTTTCTAAAATAAGGAGCCCAAACCTGCACACAATACTCCAAGTGTGGTCTCACAAGTGCCTTATAGAGCTTCAACATCATATCCGTGCTCTTATATTCGGTACCTCTAGAAATGAGAGCCAACATTGCATTTGCCTTCTTCACAACTGACTCAATCTGGAGGTTAACATTTAGCGTATCCTGCAGAAGGACTCCCAAGTCCCTTTGTATCTCTGCATTTTGAATTGTCTCCCCATCTAAATAATAGTCTGCCATTTATTTCTTCCACCAAAGTGCATGACCATACACTTTCCAACATTGTATTTCATTTGCCAGTCCTTTGACAATTCCCCTAAACTATCTAAGTCTCTCTGAAGGCTCTCTGTTTCCTCAATACTACCCACTTCTCCACCTATCTTTGTATTGTCAGCATATTTAACCACAATTCCATTAATACCCTAGTCCAAATCATTGACATACATCGTAAAGAGCAGCGGTCCCAACACCCACCCCTGTGGAACTCTACTGGTAACTAGCAGCCAGAATAGGATCCCTTTATTCCCACTCTCTGTTTTCTGCCGATCAGCCAATGCTCCATCCATGCTAGTAACTTGCCTGTAATTCCATGGCCTCTTATCTTGCTAAGAAGCCTCACGTGTGGCACCTTGTCAAAGGCCTTCTGAAAATCCAATTACACCCCATCTACTGCATCTCCTTTGTCTACACTGCTTGTAATTTCCTCAAAAAATTGCATTAGGTTAGTCAGACAGGATTTCCTTTCAGAAAACCATGCTGGCTTTGGCCTATCTTGTCATGTGTCTCCAGGTACTCCGTAATCTCATCCCTAATAATCGATTCCAACAACTTCCCAACCACTGATATCAGGCTAACAGGTCTATAGTTTCCTTTCCGCTGCCTTCTTAAATAGTGGAGTAACATTTGCAATTTTCCAGTCATCCGGTACAATGCCTGAATTAATCGATTCTTGAAAGATCATCGTTAATGCCTCTGCAATCTCTCTAGCTACTTCCTTCAGAATCCAAGGGTGCATTTAATTAGGTCCAGGTGGTTTATCCACCCTCAAACCATTAAGCTTCCTGAGCATCTGATCCTAGCCCCTAACTAAATCAACTTTTGAAAAACTTAACTTCCCAGGTAAATATATCAAGAAGTCTTGAATGTGTGGGACTGGGTAGCAATTGGGTGATACCTCATTAAGGTGTCAGTAATTGCCTCGTGGGTGGCAACCACCATCGGACTTAGGGACAATATGGAGGGACGACACCCAGGGGCTATTTGACCGGTGTACAATGCCGTCTTTCCATGTTGGCAAACTCAGCCTTTGTGGTTGCCAGTTTTTCTGGATCCAGTCGACATGTGTGAGCGTGGATTGGGCCAGTCGTCTACTGAAGCAGAGTGTCACCTGGCGTGTCCCGTGAATCTGGATCCTGGTGCTATTGGCAGCCTCCATTGAGGCTTTGTCGCTCTTTGCCTTCTCATCAATAGGCGATGCAAGCAACACACTCACTTGAGCACCTATGTCACACAGAATGCGTCACCCTGAAAGGGTGTCCATAATGTCCATAAAGGGTGTTCACAGGCCTCTGATCTCCCGATATGCTGGCACTATTAAAGCTGCAAGGCGGTCTGCACTTACTGGAGTTAATACCAAAGCGAGTTTGGAAAAAACACAGATCCCGCGTAGTCTGTTTCACAGCATTAGTTATTGAGGCAGAGAATTGTGCACTGCTGCCTGACTGAGTGTAGATTATGAGCCATTTTAACAGGCTCCCTTTAATCCTTCACAGGTGCATTTGCGAGGGCTATGTGAACTTGATCAGGGATTTGCTGCATGAAGAGTTCTTTAAAAATAAAACATGGATGGGGATTTTCCAGGAGAGACAGCAAGTGGGCCATTAACTCCAGTGGCTTAGCAATGCTTGTGAGGCCAGGCAAGGAGAGCAACTGTTTGGTGCGCTCAGACTCCGATAGTCCAAAGGTCTGTCAAAGGTGAGTTTTCAGCAATCAAGGTATTTATCGTGTTCAGGCGAGTGTTCTGGTGGGCTCACCAATCTCACAGCCTTGGAGTTGCTGAGAAATGCTTCCTCATAGAAATATTTGGTGTTGTCAGTGGAGATTTCTTGCAGCGCCAACTGGGCCTTGGCTTGTACAAACCAACTGATGGCATTTTGCTCCCAAAACTCCAGCAGTTTCAAAGTGACTGCATTGGCTGACATATTCAATAGCTCTTGAATCATCCTAAAGCAGTTGGGTCACCAATGTAGGTTTTCACACTAAAATGACGTGAGTCATTTTATGTTTAAGAAAATCTGTAACAACTCATTTATTGTACAAACACTGAACACAAACCTTGCGGTAACAGTACTTCATGTAATATGTCATCATGTCCAAACAGCCTCTTAAAGTGAACCACAACTCAATATCGGTGAGTGTGAATTATGTATGTTTCCACCAATTGTGTTACTCGACACAAGAAACAGGTACAATTACAGTGTTTAAAAGCCATTTGGACAGGTATATTGGTGGGAATGGTCCAGAAGGATATAGGCGAAACATGGTAAATGTGGTTAGTGCAGAAAGGCATCTTAGTTGGCAGAAACACATTTGGCTAATAGGTCTGTATCTGTGCTGTATAACTCTATAACTCTATGAGCAACTGTGATTTCACAGGCAGGCTCTATCGTACATGTCAGAAATGGAGCGGGAAAAATCAACATAAGAGATTCAACAGCTGCTGGAAACCCAGGGCAACACTCACAAAATGCTGGAGGAACTCATCAGATCAGGCAGCATCTGTGGAAAGGAAATAGACTCTTGTGTACATGCAAGACCTCTGATTTAACTGAATACATCCCTGGGACGAATGAGTCATCCTCCTTCTCACCTACCTTGCCCAAATGCAGTAGTATGTGGTTATTCAGAGCGGGATCTTAACAATACATTCTGTAGCTAGGCTCACAGATGTCTTCAGGTATAGACAAGTATCACTGATCCAAGTGGAATCCAAGGCAACTGTTGTGATTATCTCTTGAGGTGACATCCTTCTTAGTTGACTGGCTCGTTAATTGACTGTCCACCTACAATAGAGGTGAACTGACCTTTACCTTGCTGACGCCCAGTGGCAATTCTCAGAGACCTCCTCTTACATACCCCTCAAACAGCATCCCACTGAGGAGCACCAGGCCATTGTCTCCCACACCACCAACAACTTTATTAACTCTAAGGATCTCCTATCGACTTCCACTAACCTCATAGTCCCCGCAACCTGCAGCTCCTGTTTCTAAATCCTACCCCTGATTGTTCCCTGATTTCTGCTCATTCCCACCCCACTGAACTCATAGCTGCATAACTCAACTCAGTTTTGTCCCCCTGATTCAACCCCTTCCTACCTACATCCATGACGCTTCACACACTCTCGATTTTTTTCAATGATTTCAGGTTCCGTGGCTCCGAGCATCTTATTTTCACCATGGATATCCGGTCCCTATACACCTCCATTCCCCACCAGGAAGACCCCAAAGTTCTCCATTTCTTTCTGAACACTAGACCCAACCAGTTTCCCTCCACCAACATTCTCCTCCATCTGGAGGAACTTGTGCTCACTTTCAATAATTTCTCATTTGGTTCCACCCACTTCCTTCATAAAAGGTATAGCAATAGGCACTTGCATGGGTTCCGGCGATGCCTGCCTTTTTGTTGGTTATGTGGAACACCTACACCGGTGTCACTCCCCAACTTGTCCAACGTTACATCGATAACTGCATTGGCGCTGCTTCTTGCGCTCATGCTGAGAGTGTAGACCTCATCAAATGTGCCTCCAGCTTCCACCCTGCCCTCAAATTTACCTGGCACATTACTGACACCTACTTCCCCTTTCTCGTGCTCTCTGTCTCTACCTCTGGAGACAACTTACTTACTGATGTCTTTTATAAACTGACTGATTCTCACAGCTACCTGAACTATACCTCTTCCCACTATGTTACTTGTAAAAATGCCATCCCGTTCTCTCAGTTCCTTCGTCTCCACTGCATCTGATCTCAAGATGAAGTTTACCATGCCAGAATGAAGGAGATGTCTTCCTTCATCGAAGAAAGGGACTTCCCTTCTTCCACCATCAACGCTGCCCTCAACCACATCTCTTTCATTCACACACATCTGCCCTCACCCAATACTCCCGTCACTGCACCAGGGATAGGGTTCCTCTTGTCCTCACCTACCACTGCGCCAGCTTCCACATCCAATACATAGTTCTCCATAACCTCCGTCATCTCCAATGGGATCCCACCACCACCAAACACATCTATCACTACACCCCACCCCCTGCTTCTGCAGGGATCACTCACTATGTGACTCCCTTGTCCATTCATCCCTTCCCACTGATATCCCTCCTGGCACATAACCTTGCAAGCAGAACAAGTGCTACACCTGCCCCTACACCTCCTCCCTCACTACCATTCAGGGCCTCAAACGGTCTTTCCATGTGAAGTGGCACTTCACCTGTGAGTCTGCTGGGGACATCTATTTTATTTGGTGCACCCGGTATGGATTCCTGTATATCGGTGAGACCCAACGTAGATTGGGAAACCACTTCGCCAAGTGGTTTCCCCATTACCTCGCTCCGGGGATCCTCCCCTTTTCTTTCTTCTATGGCCTTCAGTCCTTTCCTATCAGACTCCCCCTTCTTCAGCCATGTATCTCTTTCACCAATCAACTTCCCAGCTCTTTACTTCATCCCTCCCACCCCCAATTTCACCTGTCACCTTGTGTTTCTTCCTCCTCTCTCCCCCATCTTCTAACTCTGACTCTACATCATTTTTCCCTCCAGACCTGATGACAGGTCTCAGCCCAAAATGTTGACTATACTCTTTTCCATAGATGTTGCCTGCTCTGCTGAGTTCCTCCAACATTTTGTGTGTATTGGGGCAGTGAGAGGACAAACAGGGGCCTAATTTAACAAAGTATTTAAATCCATGGGCAGGGACAAGGGCCATTTTGATTTCATTTTCCTGCAGTTCATTGCTTCAGGCATCTTCAATTTAGGCCCAAAACATCAACTGTTTAGTCCTATCTGACTTGTTGAGCTCCTCCAGCATTTTGTGCATTGCTTTGATTGTGCTGGCCACTTCTGTGCTCTGAGGAAATTGTCTCTTGCCCTCTCAGTTTTAAAGTTCAAAGTTTAAAGTACATATATGTTACCGTACACTACCCTGAGATTCATTTTCTTGTGGACATTCTCAATAACTACAAAGAGACACAATAGAGTCACACAAAGGCTATGCACAAACAAAGACAGATCAAACACCGATGTACAAATGACAAAAAAAGGTGCATTTACAAACTCGAAAAACAAAATAACAATAATAATAGATGAGTAAATAATGAACAATATTGAGAATATGAGTTGTAGATTTCTTAAAAGTGAGTCCATAGGTTAAAGGATCAGCTCAGCATTGAGGTGAGTGAATTTATCAATGCTGGTTCAAGAGCCTGATGGTTGAGAGGTAACAACTGTTCCTGAACCTGAGGCTCCTTTACCTCTTTCCAGATGGCAGCAGCGAGAAGAGACAATGGCCTGGAAGGTGGGGGTCCTTGGTGATGGATGCTGCTTTCCTGTGACAGTGTTTTGTGTAGATGCGCTCAATGGTGGGGATACAGAAAAGGCTATTTGTGGTGAAATAAACAAAGCAGCTGATATACTTGGTGTGCATTCAGAGACACACACTGTGTTACCTATCATTCTGATCCACCCTGCTGAGCAGAAGTTTAACAACGTGGCTTACAATATTATCTGATCTGATGTACATGCAGGCAATTCATCCCCAATACAACCTATAATTTCTTTACACTTGGCTAGATTCAACTTAACCTTGTGGTTATCATTTACTTGGCAAAGTGTGAAGGAAAGTATGCAACGCTTACTTTAATATGTCACAACTATAAAATATCACAGGCAGGAGGACTGTCACCCAGTTGTGGCACTCAATGTCTGCTAAACATCATTCATGTCTACATTTATGTTTACAGTGACTCAGGACTTGCATCACCAGTTTCAAGATCAGCTACTACCCCTCAACCATCAGGCTCTTGAACAAAAGGGGATAACTACACTCGCTTGCCCATCCATTGAGATGTTCCCACAACCGATGATCTCACATTAAAGACTCTTTATCTTGTTATTTCATGTTCTCATTATTTATTTCTATTTATTTATTGCTATTTATTTTTATTTCCATTTGCATAGTCTGGTGTTCGATCCTTTTATAGTTACTATTCTATAGATTTGCTGAGTCTGCCCACAGTAAATTGAATCTCAGGATTGTATGTGGTGACATATACAGTATGTACTTCAATAATAAAATTTACTTCGAAACTTTGAACTTTTAAATGCCAGCGGCATGATGGGCAGAATATAAGTTATTCCTCAGAAGGTGGAGAATGAGAGGAAGTTGAAAGAGGTATACAAATTCATAAGGGTATAGCTGGGCTAAATGCAAGCAGGCTTATTTCCCTCAAGCAAAACACACAAAATGCTGAAGGAACTCAGCAGGCCAGGCAGCATTTTGGAAAAGAGTACAGTCGATATTTCGGGCTGAAACCCTTCGGCAGAACAAAACCCTAGATGCTGCCTGGCCTGCTGAGTTCCTCCAGCATTTTGTGTGTGTTGCTCAGATTTCCAGCATCTGCAGATTCTCTCTTGTTGTTTCCACTAAGGTTGGGTGAGACTACTTTGACTTTGTATGCAAATAAAGAAAGTTACTGCCCAGATTTTTCTTCACCTACCAATGCCCACAGTTTGCATTAAGATCTAATATTCAAGGTGTAAATTTATTGATCACATGTACATCGAGTCAAGCAGTGACGTAGTATTGCATCAACAACCAACCCACAAAAGGGTGTGCAGGGGACAGCCTGCAAGTGTCACCACACATTCTGACATCAACTTAGCATGCCCACAATATTCAGCAGAAAACACAGAACACAACAAGAAACAAAACAACAGCCACATTCCCCTCTCCCATCTATTCACATACATGGTACTCTAAGCCCAAGGCAAACTCTATTCTTTGGCTACAGTGCAGGTCACTGTTCAGCGTCATCTTGAGCATCCACTGTCACATCTTTTGCATTGCAAAACCCCTAAGTGGATTTTTTGAACTAATGTTTTATAAACTATAATTTTATGCCATTTTGTTGACTCCCCTTGAAAGACAAACTATATGGTGAGTATATTGACTGGTATGTAAGCACCAATGTCCTTGAATGGAAACTCTTAAAAATATGGCTCAGTCCATCACAAGTAAGGTCCTACCCATGATTGAACACATCTACACAGAGCACTGTCCAGGAAGACAGTATGAATCATTATTAGACATAGGAGCAAAATTAGGACATTCATCCCGTTGAGTCTGATCTGCCATTTGATCATGACTGTTCCATTTCTTTCTCAACCCCATTCTTCTGCCTTGTCCCTGTAACATCTCATGCTCTGTTTTATCACGAATCTATCAACCTCTGTCTTAAATACACCCAATGACCTGGCCCCCACAGCCTTGTGTGGCAATGAGTTCCACAGATTCTCAACCTTCTAGCTAAAGAAAGTCCTCCTCATGGATGTCCTTCTATTCTGAGATTGGGCACTCAAGTCCTAGACCCCCCCCCCCCCCCCCCCACTATAGGAAACAACCTCTCCACATTGACTGTACCTAGAGCTTTCAACAATTGAATGGTTTCATTCTTCTAAATTCCACCAAGTACAGGCCCATAGCCATCAAAAACTCCTCATAAGATAAGCCTTTCATTCATGAAATCATCTTTAGAAAATCTCCATTAACCGTCTTCAATGTCATCACATGCACTCTTAGATAAGGGGCCCAAAACTGCTCACCGTATGCCAAGTGAAACCTCATCAGTGTCTGATAAAGTCTCAGAATTAAATCCTTGCTTTTATCTTCTAGTCCTCTCAAAATGAATGCTAACATTGTAATTGCCTTCCTCACCACCGACTCAATCTGCAATTTAAACTTTAGGAAATCCTGCATAAGGACTCCCAAGTCCATTTGTACCTCAGGTTTTTGAATTTTCTCCTCATTTTTTCCTTCTACAATTGTGCATGAGCATAAGCTTCCCGACACTGTATTCCATCTGCCACTTCTTTGCCCATTCTCCTAACCTGTCTAAGTCCTCTGCAGCCTCCCTGCTTCCTTAATACTACTTGATCCTCTACCTATCTCAATATCATCTTCAAATTGGCCACAAAGCCATCACTTCCATCATCCAAATCATTGGCATATATTGTAAAAAGAAGCAGTCTCAACACAGACCTCTGCAGAACACCACTAGACACTGACAGCCAATCTAAAAAGCCTCCCTTTGTTCCTATTCTTTGCCTCCTGCCAATCATCCAATGCTCTATTCTTATTAATGTTTTTCCTGTAATACCGTGGGCTCGTAGCCTGTTTAGCAGTGTCATGTGTGGCACCTTGTCAAAGACCTTCTGAAAATCCAAATACACAACACCCACTGATTTTCCTTTGTCTATCCTGCTTGTTATTTTCTCAAAGAATTCCAACAGGTTTGTTAGGCAAGATTTTCCCTTGAGGAAACCACACTGATTTTGGCCTATTTTATCATGTGCCTCCAAGTACATGGAAACCACATCCATAACTATCGACTCCAACCCTGAGGTCAAACTAACTGGCCTATAATTTCCTTTCTTCTTTCTGTCTCCCTCCCTTCTTGAAGAGTAGAGGTATATTTGCAAGTTTGCAATCCTATGGAACCATGCCATAATCTAGTGATTCTTGAAAGATCATTTCTGATGCTTCCTCAAACTCTTCAGCTACCTCTTCAAAACCCAATTGTGCAGTCCATCTGGCTCAGCTGACTTATCTACCTTCAGACCTTTCATCTTCCCAAACACCTTCTCCCTAGTAATAGCAACTGCACTCACACTGCCTCCTGACACCCTCAAACTCCTGGCAAATTGCTAGTGTCTTCCACAGTGAAGGCTGATGCAAAAAACACTTATTCAGTTCATTAGCCTTTTCCTTGTCCTCCATTGTTACTTCTCCAGCGTCATTTTCCAGTAGTCTGACATCAACCCTCACCTCTCTTTTACTTTATAAATCTGAAAAATACCTTTGGTATCTTCTTTGATATTATTAGCTAGCTTACCTTCAATATTTCATCTTTTCCCTCCTTAGTTCCCTTCTGTTGGTTTTTAGAAGCTTCGTAATCCTCTAATTTCCCACTGATTTTTACTCTATTATATGTCCTCTCTTTTGCTTCTGTGTTTGCTTTGACTTCCCTTGTCAGCCACAGTTGTGTCACCCTGCCTTTAAGAATACTTCTTCTTCTTTGGGACGTATATATCCTGTGCCTTCTAAACTTCACCCAGAAACTCCAGCGATTACTGTTCTGACGTCATCCCTGCTATTGTCCCATTCCAATCAACTTTGGCCACCTGCCCTGTCACAATTCCTACAATCCTGACTGAGAAGTTGCAGAACCTGGGCCTCTGTACCTCCGTCTACAATTGGATCCTCGACATCCTAACTGGAAGACCATAATCTGTGCGAATTTGTGATAACATATCCTCCTCACTAACAAACAACACTGGTGCACCTCAGGGGTGTGTGCTTAGCCCAGTGCCCCACTCTCTACATACCCACAATTGGGTATAGCTAGGCATAGCTCAAATACCATCTATAAATTTGCTGATGATACAACCATTGTTGGTGGTAATGAGAGGGCGTACAGAAGCGAGATATGCCAATGAGTGGAGTAGTGTTGCAGCAACAATCTGGCACTCAACGTCAGTACAACGAAAGAGCTGATTGTGAACTTCTGAAAGGGTAAGATGAAGGAACACATACCAATCCTCATAGAGGGATCAGAAGTGGAGAGAGTAAGCAGTTTCAAGTTCCAGGGTGTCAAGATCTCTGAGTATCTACCTTGGTCCCAACATATCAATACAGTTATAAAGAAGGCAAGACAGCGACTATACTTCATTAGGAGTTTGAAGATTTGGTATGTCAACAAATACACTCAAAAACTTCTATACATGTACCGTGGAGAGCGTTCTGACAGGCTGCATCAATGCCTGGTATGGGTGGCGGGGGGGGGGGGGGGGGTTGCTACACAGGACCAAAAGGAACTGCAGAGGGTTGTAAATTTAGTCAGATTCATCTTGGGTACTAGCCTACAAAGTACCCAGGACATCTTCAGGGAGTAGTGTCTCAGAAAGGCAGTGTCCATTATCAAGGACCTCCAGCACACAGGGCATGTTCTTTTCTTACTGTTACCATCAGGTAGGAAGTATAGAAGCCTGAAGGCACACACTCCGCGATTCAGGAACAGCTTCTTCCCCTCTGCCATCCGATTCCTAAATAGACATTGAACCCTTGCACACTACCTCACTTTTTTAATATATTTAATTTCTGTTTTTTGCATGATTTTTAATCCATCCAATATATATATATATTGTAATTGATGTTCTTATTTATTATTATAATTTTATTTATTTTTTTCTTCTAGATTATGTATTGCATTGAATTGTTGCTGCTAAGTTAACAAATTTCATGTCGCTTGCCAATGATAATAAATGTTCTGATTCTGATTCATGCCTCTGTAACTTTCTTTACTCCTGTAATGAGTGATGAACAGACCTGATGGAAATGGGGTGCAGAGTTAACCATTCCCCAACCCCCTCCTGAGAACTATGAACTATTGCTGTTGCTATGCTGCTACTGAGAGAGAGAGATGAAGCCCAGGCAAGAACATCTGCTGCAGATAAGAGGGAGAGACTGTTGATTTATTGTATTTTGACTCTTCCTGGATGATTTTCCTTTCACTACAAGGACTTTACTTTGCTCGTTAACATCCCTCAGGAGGCAGCAGGAGTGGCCTGATTTGATGGACACAGTCATTCAGAGTTGATGGATAGCTGAGACCCCGTGAGTGGGGATAAAAGACAGGTCTGGGGAGACACCCTTCAGACACACCAGTGGACACTGACTGAGTGTTGTGCACCCACAGGAAGGTGGGGGCTTCGAGGACCGAATCAGGTGATCGGTCAGTAAAGCTCACAGTGTGACGGCAGGGCCGGTGGGGACTTGTGTGTGTGTCCACTCATGCCAGAGTGACGAGTCCACCACAGAAGAATGGTCTAGCTGAGGACGGAGGGGTCATAACTGAATGGCCACATTGACACGACGGGTTTAGAAAGCCACAGAAGGTTTGCCTGCTGCAGCTGCCTAATCTCTTGCTCTCTCTCTCTCTCTCTCTAACGATTACAACACAACAACCATAACTACCTCAGCACGCATGAACTGAACTTTATACTTTTCTATGACAATTCATTTACCCCTAGACATCGATAGAGCTTGTTTATTATTGCTTATTATTATTCCTACACTTTTAAATTTATTACTGCTAACTTGTTTTATATGTATATTTGCATTTTTGATACTGTATTGTGTAGTTTACTAATAAACACCTTTAGTTTTGGTACCACCAGACCCCAACGGATTCTTCTTTCTCTGCTGGTTTGACACCCAGTTACGGGGTTCGTAACACTCCACTATAATACTTATACACTTTACTTTAGCTTTTCCCTCTCAAACTGCAGGGTGAATTCTGTCATATTATGATCACTGTTTCCTAAGAGTTTCTGTACATTAAGGTCACTAAGTAAATCCGGTTCATTACACAACACCCAATCCAGAATAGCTGATGCTCCAGTAGGCTCAACTGATGCTCTGAAAAGCCATCTCATAGCATTATATAAATTGTCTCTCTTGGGATCCAAAATTAGCACCAACCTGATTTTTGTAATCTACCTGCATATTAAAATCCCCCACAGCTATCATAACATTGCCCTTTCAACATGCATTTTCTACCTCCTATTGCAATTTGTAGTCCACATCCTGACTTCTGTTCAGAAGCCTGTATACAACTCACATCAGGGTCATTTTATCCTTGCAGTTCTTTAACTCCACCCATAATAATTGTACATCTTCCAATCTTATGTCACCTCTTTCTAAGGATTTTATTTTATTTTTACCAACAGAGCCTTGCCACTTTCTCTACCTACTTGCCTGTCCTTTTGATATAATGCGTATCCTTGGATGCTAAGCTCCCAACTATAATCTTCTTTCAGCCACGACTCAGTAATACCCATGACATCATATCAGCAATCTCTAACTGTGCTACAAGATCATCATACCTCCCTCTGCAACTGGATCCTAGACTTCCTGACTGGGAGACCTCAGTCAGTCCGGATCAGGAGCAGCATCTCCAACACCATCACACTCTGCACGGGGGCTCCCCAGGGCTGCGTGCTCAGTCCACTGCTGTTCACTCTGCTGACCCATGACTGTGCTGCAACACACAGCTTGAACCATATCATCAAGTTTGCCGATGACATGACTGTGGTGGGTCTCATCAGCAAGAACGATGAGTCAGCTTACAGAGAGGAAGTGCAGCGGCTAACGGACTGGTGCAGAGACAACAACCTGTCTCTTAATGTGAACAAAACAAAAGAGATGGTTGTTGACTTCAGGAGGGCACGGAGCGACCACTCCCCGCTGAACATTGACGGCTCCTCGGTAGAGATCGTAAACAGCACCAAATTTCTTGGTGTTCACCTGACGGAGAATCTCACCTGGTCACTCAACAGCAGTTCCATAGCCAAGAAAGCCCAGCAGCATCTCTACTTTTTGCGAAGGCTGAGGAAAGTCCATCTCCCACTCTCCATTCTCATCACATTCTACGGGGGTTGTATTGAGAGCATCCTGAGCAACTGCATCACTGCCTGGTTCGGAAATTGCACCATCTCGGATCGCAAGACCCTGCAGCAGATAGTGAGGTCAGCTGAGAAGATCATCGGGGTCTCTCTTCCTGCCATCACGGACATTTACACTACACGCTGCATCCGCAAAGGAAACAGCATTCTGAAGGACCCCATGCACCCCTCATACAATCTCTTCTCCCTCCTGCCGTCTGGGAAAAGGCTCCAAAGCATTCAGGCTCTCATGACCAGACTATGTAACAGTTTCTTTCCCCAAGCTATCAGACTCCTCAATACCCGAAGCCTGGACTGACACCTTGCCCTACTGTCCTGTTTATTATTTATTGTAATGCCTGCCCTGTTTTTGTGCACTTTATGCAGTCCAGTGTAGGTCTGTAGTCTAGTGTAGCTTTCTCTGTTTTTTTTTACGTAGTTCAGTCTAGTTTTTGTATGGTGTCACTTAACACTATGGTCCTGAAAAACGTTGTCTCATTTTTACTATGCACTGTATCAGCAGTTATGGTCTAAATGACAATAGAAGTTGACTTGACTTGATCTACGTTATTTTGTATACTGTGTGCATTCAAATATAACATCATCAGGGACCTCCGACCACCAGGTCATGCTCTCTTCTCACTGCTGCCATCAGGAAAAGGATACAGAAGCCTCAAAACTCACACCACCAGGTTCAGGAACAGTTATTACCCCTCAACCATCAGGCTCTTGAAGCAGAGGGGATAACTTCACTCATCTTCATATGCCCCATCACTGAGGTATTCCCCAATCTATGGGCTCACTTTTAATGACTCTTCCTCTCACTTTCTTGATACATATTTCTTATTTATTAATTATTATTATTATTATTTATTTGTTTTCTTTTGTATTTGCATAATTGTCTTTTGTACACTGGTTATTTGTCCATCCTGTGGGGTGAGGTCCCTGCACTCAGCCCATAACCCTCTATTCCTTTTCTGTCCACATACCTATCCAATTTTACTTTAAATGACAATACTGAACCTGCCTCTACCACTTCTACTGGAAGCTCGTTCTGCACAGCTACCACTCTCTGAGTAAAGAAATTCCTCCTCGTGTTACCCCTAAATTTTTCCCCCTGACTCTCAACTCATGTCCTCTTGTTTGAATCTCCCCTACTCTCAATGGAAAAAGCCTATCCACGTCAACTCTATCTATCCCCCTCATAATTTTAAATACCTCTATCAAGTCCCCCCTCAACCTTCTACGCTCCAAAGAATAAAGACCTAACTTGTTCAACCTTTCTCTGTAACTTAGTGCTGAAACCCAGGTAACATTCTAGTAAATCTTCTCTGTGCTCTCTCTATTTTGTTGACATCTTTCCTATAATTCGGTGACCAGAACTGCACATAATTCATGGATTTACTGAGTATGCCCACAAGAAAATGAATCTCAGGGTAAAATATGGTAACGTATATGTACTCATAATAAATTTGCTTTGTACTTTCTGTATGGTGGAATTTAAGGAGTTCATTATCATAAAGACACTGTATAATTATGTAGTGTTGAAATAGCAAGTACACAAAATGAGTGGATATACATTAATCAGTGATCTGAAAATGGCAGACAGAGGAAGTTCACACTGCTTTGCAGTGACTCAGATAAACTAATTTGATGATAGTGAAGGGAAAGCAAAATAGTTTTCCACAACAATATGTTTTGAAACCAGCCAGGTAGAATTGAGTGCTGAATCTGATTCCGTTCAAGAATCCCTATCTAATAGTAATCTCAAAAATGATACAGTTTGAAAGCGATTAAAATGAAACAGCTGTAAATCTCATATCCGAGAGCACTATTTTTGTGTTGTGTGGCTCATCTTAAAATATGCTACCAGATCAAAAATTCTTTCGGACTTCACTTCTTGAGCAGGGTCTCACTCCTGGAGAAGACAATTGAAACCACCTTCTGCCAGACTCATCTTGCGGTGGCCTGGCAGATAAGAATGTAAGGTTTCTAAGATTCTTAGAACCGAAGAATGTAAGGGGCAGCTCGGTAGCACAGCAGTTAGTACAAACACTTTTCAGCACAGGCAATCACCAGTCGGGGTTACCGCCACTGTCTGTAAGAAGTTTGCATGCTCTCTTCATGACCGGTGGGGGTTTCCTCTGGGTGCTTCAGTTACCTCTCATATTCCAAAGACATACGGGTTAAGGTTTGTGAGTTTTGAGCATGTTATTTTGGCCCCAGAAGCGTGACAACACTTGCAGGCTGCCCCCACCACAACCTCGCTGATTTGATTTGATACAAGTGATGCATTTCATTGTATGATTCAATGTACATGTGACAAAAAAAGCTATTCTTTAATCTTTAAAAAGAAAGATTGGTAAGTCTGACCGCCAAGACTATTCATGGTTAAATGGGCAAACCTGGCATTGGGTAAAACCAGAGCAGAGCAGTGGGAAATGTGATTTTATATCCAAGCATTGGTAACTGAGTAAATTGACTTAATTTTCTCATAAACGCAAGAAGTTCTGCAGATGTTGGAAATCTAGAGTAACACATACAAAATGCTGGAGGAACTCAACAGGGCAGGCAGCCTCCATGGAAATAAATGGAGTCGACATTCGGGCCAAGAAAATTATTTAGTAATGAAATGAAATATTGACTCTCTTTCTTTCCATGGAACCTGCCTAACTTTGTCAGCTCCTCCTGCATTTTGTGTGTGTTTCTCATTATTCCCAAAGATACCAAGGTATGTTTCGGTAGCATAGTGGTGAGCACAAAGTTTTACAGTACCAGTAACCTGGGTTAATTTCTCATCACTGTCTGTAAGGAGTTTATACGTTCTCTCCATGCCCATGTGGGTTTCCTCCAGGTGCTCTGGTTTCCTCCCACAGTCCAAAGACGTACCGGTTGGGAGGATAGTTTGTCATTGCAAATCAAAATTAAGCTAGGAATAAATCAGGGGTTGCTTGGCAACGCAGCTCAATTCTGTATCTCAATAAATAAATAAAGGTATAATGAAAATTAGTAATAAATGTATAGTTATCCATACAGATAATTTTATTATAACATAACAGTGCATTAAGCTAGTGCAAGTAAAAAGCAATATCTGAATCCAGAATAAATTGTTACAGTTACAGAGAAAGTGCAGTGCAACCAGACAAAGTGGAAAGTCATGACGAGGTAGATCATGAGATTAAGAGTCCATTTTATCATCCAAAGGCACTGTTAATAAACATTATTCTAGTGGGATAGCTATCCTTGAGCCTGGTGGTTTTTAGCCAAATCAATGTGCAGGGAATGGAGGGAGATGGACCACATACACAGAGAGGATTAGGTATTATTAGTTTGACACAATATTGTGGAGCTAACAGCTTGATCATATCCTTTACTGTTCTATGTGGCATGTTCCATTGGGTGTTTGAGGACAGTGGACATCTGATTCAGAGAAAGGTTTGAGATCTGGGATAAACCAGCCAAGATCATATTGACCAGCGGGGCAGGCTCTGGGGGCTGGTGGTCTACTCCTGCTCTTATTTCCTTGTGTTTTGCATTCATCAAATTTCATGAATCGAAGTATCCAGAAACATTTCTCCATGTCACAACCACGGACTCTACCGTGGGGTCTGGGCACCCTCACAGGCAGTCTCTGGAGCGGGGTCAGCAATCACGCTCATGAGTATGCATGTTTCACTGTGATTGTATTTAACTCCCTCTCATTTCAGTCTTGGTGAATCATGACGCAAAGCACAGCAATGTCAACGCTCACTGCTTACCTTTGTCCTTGTTCCAAGAAAGAAGACTACTATTTAGATTGACGCCGTAAAGGAGCGACATATATTTTGTGTTAATTACTACTGCTTCCGAGCTGTAGTGTCAGCATTAGCTTTCAATTTAAGATTTTAATTCACAGCCTGTAGGCATGGCGTTTAATGTTTTTCCTTCAATTCTGCACAGATATTATCAAACGTCAGTGAACTGTTCATCCGCTTCAGTGTCTCCCTCTGCACTTGGGCTGTCCCTGCATTCCCCTTGTCATACCATTTCCGGTGGCTCTTTGCAAATGGGAAATTCACAAATCACACATACTTCTTTTCAACATGAGTAATTAAAAGTTGGGCAAAGACTAGGAGAGCGTTTGAAGAGAACAGCCACCCTTCAAAGAGACAGTAGTTCAGACCATTCTTCATCACCTCGTTTACTTGACCTTCCAAGCACTTCCTCACCTGCCTTCACACCATTCTTTGAGTTATTCTCAAGATCCGTTTGATGCACGGTGGAGGCATCACAGCCTGGTATGGACACACCAATGCTCAGTAACAGAAAAAAAAAACCTGCAGAAAATGTTGGATACACACCAGTCCAATACAGGCAAAATCCTCCCCATCAAAGAGTACATTTACCCGGAGCACTGTCACCAGAATCCATCATTAAGATCCCACCATCTCTACCATGCACTCTGCTACCATCAAGCAGGACATGCGGACATCTTAAGTCCACACCATCACTTTCAGGAAGAGTTATAAGCCATCAGGCTCCTGAAATAGCACAGAAAACTTCATCCACCGCTATTATAAACGGATTTTACGACCTACAGAAGCACTCTCAAGAACTTTTTAACAACTCGTGTTCCCAGTATTATTCTTATTGTATAGTTTGTCTTTTGCACATTGGCTGTTCATCAGTCCTTGTTTATTTAGAGTTTATTTAATATAAAATTCTGTTGTATTTTTTTCCTATAAGTACCTGCCAGGAAATTAATCTCAAGGCAGTATATATAACATACAGTATACATACCCTAAATTTACTTTGACATTTGAAATAGGTCGTACCAGAAAACAGATTTCACAGACTGAATGGACATGCAGTCCCTACAGTACAGAGAATTCCAAGTGTTACACGGGATTGACTATGTAAAAGTGAGTGTATCTACAACAGCGCAGACGTTTAGTGTGAGTGACCAGAGGAATCCTGTTTATTTCCGGCACTGACAACTCAATATTATTGAACAGAAAGTGCAGTGAAGATGAAAACAATATTTTAAGGCAAGCTGGCAATGAAGGCAGGTTATGGATGACAAAAACTGAAGACTGCAGCAGGACAAAGGAGCAACACCTTCATGCTCGGATTGCTTCAATCCCACGTTGTCAGCCTACACTAGGTATTCACATGATGCTTGACAGACTGTGTTCATTGAATCTCATTACCCACACTATCCCGACAGCATATTTTAAGATACCCAACCACTCCTTTGGCAGAAAGGGAATTAAATGGACAGTTATTGAAAGGCTGCTGCTTATTCTTCAGGAATTTCCATCTGTGACAATGAAATATTTAGGGACCTGTTCAAAGTTACGCAACAATGACAGAGCTCAATTTTCTTCAGGATTCTCTATATCCTATAAGGTTTCTTTAAGTTCTCTTAGGGCTCTCTAAGAGAGAATTACAGGGGGTTCCATACAGCCAAGAAAAGAGAGAGGATGAACATTCGTCCCATCCGTTCCACAGTCTCGTTGCCCCCGTACCATCAGGAGGAGGTATCATAGATTTAGGACAAGGACTGTTAGAATGGAAAACAGCTTCTTCCCCCAGGCCCTTGAATCTCTGCCACCACCTTGGTCTCATCATGTATAAAGTATCAGTAATGTATCAGTAATATTACACTGTTTACTTTTTAGCTTGTGTTAAATGACAGTCTTCTGGAATATATTTTATTTCTTGTTAATTTATCTGTGGTAATATTACTTTAGAACATAAGATAAAACCATAAGATATAGGAGCATAATTAGGCCATTTGGCCCAAAAAGTCTGCTCCACCATTTTATCATGGCTGACCCATTTCATTCTCCATCTCCGGCCTTTTCTCCATATCCCTCCATGCCCTGACTAATCAAGAATCTATCTACCTCTGCCTTAAATATACCCAATAAAATCAAAATCAAATCATATCAGATCAAGTTTAATTATCATTCAACCAGAAATGGATACAGCTGAATGAAACTGTCTTCCTCAGGGGCCAAGGTGCAAAACATACACAGCACATTCAAAATAGCAAGCAAAAAAATACAGTCACGCAAAAAAGGCAACACATATATAGTGCAAGACCCTGAGTGACATGTCCCACAAATTGATGGTACATTTCCCAGCAATCTAACCTGTCGTTCCACTGATTGAACACTGAAGTGCAGCACCAATGGCAGTGGCTGGCCCCCACCGAGCACAGATGTGACACCACACCGCCACTGGTGTCTCCTCATCAACACTGTAGTAGCAGGCAAGCCCTCAGCTTGAGGCCTAGTCCTCACTACAACCAAGGCTATGCAGCTCCCACACTGTCTGCCTTCCCACCAAACAAGGAAAACAGGCCTGTAGCCTCTTGCACTACCAATGTCCAACAGAGTCTTACAACCGCAAGGGAAGCATCCAAGACAATCACCCATGGCTTCACTGCATGCCACTCCTCTGACCCACAGACTGGCTCCTTCCCTGGCACACCGGCTACCTCTCCTCTGATGCACAGGCTGGCTCCTTCAACAGCATGGCCGGCTACTCCGATGAACAAGCCGGTCACTAATGCAGTAGTCCTCTTGTACCCAAAATTCTTGGAGTCCAGTACAGTCTTACAATCATAAAAGCACATTTAACAAAGGAAAAAAGACACCTTTGGTTGGCCCCTGAGAGGCTGCTGCATCCGAACATGCCGCCACCTTCCCGGAAGTATGTTGGCTTGGCTTCCACAGCTGCCATGGCAACAGAATCAGGTTTATTATCACTGGCCTATGACGTGAAATTTGTTAACTTAGCAGCAGCAGTTCAATGCAATACATAATCTAGCAGAGAGAGAAAAAATAATAATAAATAAAATAAAACATAATAATAAACAAATAAATCAATTATGTATATTGAATAGATTATTAAAAAAGTGCAAAAACAGAAATATTGTATACTAAAAATGTGAGGTAGTGTCCAAAGCTTCAATGTCCATTCAGGAATCGGATGGCAGAGGGGAAGAAGCTGTTCCTGAATTGCTGAGTGTGTGCCTTGGGCTTCTGTATCTCCTACCCGATGGTAACAGTGAGAAAAGGGCATGCCCTGGGTGCTGGAGGTCCTTAATAATGGACACAGTCTTTCTGAGACAATACTCCCTAAAGATGTCTTGGGTACTTTGTAGGCTAGTGCCCAAGATGGAGCTGACTAGATTTACAACCTTCTGCAGCTTCTTTCAGTCCTGTGCAGTAGCCCCTCCATACCAGACAGTGTGTCAGAATGCTCTCCATGGTACAACTATAGAAGTTTTTGAGTATATCCACAGATTCACCACTCTCTGGCTAAAGAACACATTATGTGATGTGTGTGAGTTATATATACTATGTTGTGCATCTTTGTCTGGAAGAACATTCTTTCATTTGGCCGTATGCATGTAAACTTTTGAACAACAATAAACTTGACATTGACGCGTGACCCTCCCTTCCCCTTGAATACTGCAAAGCCTGAATTCTAACTGAACCTTATCACTTGAGGAAAAATAGGCTGGTAGGAAGTAACAAAACAGTAAACTTATTGTCCAGTATCAATAAAAACAGAAGAAACTGGAAGGAACAGGTCTGACAGCATCTGTGGGAAGAGAAGAAGAGTAAGCACCTTGGATCAAAAGCCCTTTATCAGATTTCCAGTTTGTGCATTTTTTATTTTCATTATATTATAATTTAACAACCCTCCAAAGATCTTACATGGTGCAAGGATGGGTGTGGAATTGTAGTGCCTCATAATCCATTTGGTAGTGCCAAATAGCAGCAGTTTGTTGTGGTCTGCCTTTCAAAGACTTTTGAAAAGAATTACAGATTTTAAGATTAAGATTAGCTTTATTTGTCATGTGTAAACATCAAAATGTACAGTGCAATGCATCAATTGTATCAACGACTACTCTGTCCAAGGCTGTGCCGGGGGCAGCCCGCTAGTGTTGCCATGCTTCTAGTGCCAGCATAACCAACCCGCAACCTAGTAACCCAAACTTGTATGTCTTTGTGATGTGGGAGAAAACCTTTGCTCCCTCCTCCTATTACCTTGCTACTTCTGCCACTATCTGCATGCTTCCTTCCCCTCTTTGACTCCATCTGCCAATTACCCCTCCTCAACTTGTCAATACTTGCTCCACCTCTCCCCCTGAACCCTTTATAACTCATTCAGGCGGAACCCAAAATGTTCACTCTGCATCTCCATAGATGCTGCTGAGTTTCTGAAGCAGTTTGGTATTGGCTTATTATTGTCACATGTACCAAGATACGGTGAGAAGCTTGTCTAGCCTGCGTTCAGACAGATCAGATCATTACATAAAGCATTAAGCCAGAATAAGGTACAACAATGCAGAATAAAGTGTAAATGCTACCAAATAAGTGCAAAATCATAACAAAGTAAATTGTGAGGTCAAGAATCCACCTTAACCACAGCACCATAATGATTAGCACCAAGGTGGTGTCGATGTTTAAAATGCTATTACATTTTGGGGTGATCTAGAATTTGGAGTTCAGTTCAAACACTGTCTGTAATCTTGAGACATAGGGGACAGCAGAGCTTTTTCCAGATGAGCTCAATGCGTTCTATACTCACTTTGACCACCAGAACAGGAGAAACTATCACGCACCCCATGTCTCCCGATGATCCTTTGGTCTCAGCATCTGAAGGTGACGTGCGGGCTGCCTTCATGAGAGTGAATCTAAGGAAAGTGTCCAGTCCGGATGGAGTACCTGGCCGAGTACCGAAGACTAATGCTGACCAACTGACTGGCATACTCATGGATATCTTCAGTCTCTTGCTCCGGCAGTTTGTGGCACCCACCTTCTTCAAGCGGGCTTCAATCGTACCGGTGCCCAAGAAGAGCGTAGTAACCTGTCTAAAAGACTATCACCCAGTGGCACTTACATTCACAGTGATGAAGTGTTTTGAGAGGCTGTTGTTGAAGCATATCAGCTCCTATCTGAAGGGTGATTTGAATTTGCTCCAATTTGTCTACCAATTTCCCAATTTCCCAATTACCCAATTTCCCTCGAGATCAGTAAAGTATGTATGTCTGTCTGAATGTCAAAGGAACAGGTCTATAGCAGATGCTTTCTCATTGGCTCTTCACACAACCATGGATCATCTGGATAGCAAAGATGCATTAATCAGTATGTTCTTTATCCATTACAGCTTGGCATTTAACAGCATCATCCCCTCAAAGCTATTCAGTAAACTCCAGACCTAGGCCTCAATACCCCCTTTTGCAATTGGATCCTGGATTTCCTCACTTGTAGACCCCAGTCAGTTCAGATTGGCAAAAACATCTCCTCCACAATTTCCATCACCGCAGAGGTGTGTATTTAGTTCCATGCTCTACTTGCTTTACAACTATGACCATGTGGCTAAGTACAGCCCCAACACCATATACAGTTTGCTGATGACGTCACTGTTGTGGGTTGTTTCAAAGGAGGTGAAGAGTCAACATACAGGAGGGAGATTGAATACTTGGCTAAGTGGTGTAATAATACTAACCTCTGACTCAATGTCAATAAGACCAAGAAACTGATTGTAAACATCAGAGGAGGGATGCCAGAGGTCTATGAGCCAATAATAAGCCTGTCAGAAGTGGGAGCAGAGCAGACCGAGGAGGTTTCTTGAAGGTTGGCGACATTTGTTTAAAAGGAGAGCTTTGAGAGTGTTTGAGCTCATTCCGGCCACCCAATTAGCAGTGGGAACAGAGCGCAACAAATGATGTAAAAGTACAGAAGAGACAAGCAAGGTGGCCATTGTTGGAGTAGGCCAGTAGTGAGAATAGGATTGTCAGGCTTTGGACCCAAAGGACACTTTGACACATTGGCTCTGGGTAAGTTTCTGTTAATGTTCTCTTTTCTTACTGTCTTACAGTACCTAGTGCAGTACATGGCCATTGTGTTCTTCATGCTGGATATTGGAGTCCTAGGAGACCCAGAGTCTCCCAGGGAACTTCAGCTGCGTGAAGTGCATCCAGCTGCAGCTCCTTGAAGTCCATGTTAGGGATCTGGAGCAGCTGTCACAACCATGGATTTGGCAGCGCAGTAGATACGGCAATTGCGCTTGTGAATATGCACGTGTCAGCTAATTATTATTTAATCATGATAGTATTTAACTCCATACTTGTCATCTTGGTGCTTGTTGAGACTTGGACAGAGCACAATAATGCTTTGTTGCCTGTTTGCATCGGCCTTGCCTGAGAAATTGGACTGTCGAGTCAACTGACTCTGAAGACTAGCGGTATTTGTTTAATATTTAGATGTTCTTTTCAGCCTCATTGTCGGCTTCATTTCCCGTTTGAGAGTTTTAGTTAATGACCCTGTTTGGCCTAGAGTTTATTGTTTTATTTTCCCTTTAACACAGTTCGCATTAAGTTTTGTGAACTATCGACCCACTTCAGTGTATCTCACTCTGCACTTGGGCCATATCCGAACCTGGTGATGGCAGCAGCTGGATAACCTTCAACTTGTACAGGAGACTGAGGAGATAACCGATCAGCGTTACAGAGAAGTAGTCACCCTAAGTTGCAGGAGGCAAGTAGCTGGGTGACTTTCAGGAGAAATGGAAATGTGAATAGGCAGTTAGCACAGAGCACCCCTGTGGCCATTCCCCTCAAAAATAAATATATTGTTTTGGATACTGTTGTGGGGGATGACTCCCAGGGGAATGCTATGGAGACTAGGTTACTGTCAATGAGCATGGGTCCGTGGTGCAGAAGGGAAAGAAGGAGAAGAGGGGAACTGTAGTGATAAGGAACTCAATAGTCAAAGGAACAGACAGGAGATTCTGTGGATATCCAAATAGTATGTTGCTTTTCAGTTGCCAGGAGTAGGGACATCTCAGATCGTATCCACAGTATTTTGGAGGGGGAGGGAAAGCAGCCAGATGTCTTGGTACATACTGGTACCAAAGACAGAGGAAGGAAAAGCAAAGAGGTAATGGAAAAAGAATCTAGAGAGCTAGGCAGAAAGCTAAGAAGCATTATCTCCAGGGTAGTAATTTCTTGATTGCTACCTGTGCCATGCAACAGTGTGAATAGAAACAGGATGATTTGGCAGATAAATGCATGGCTGAGAAGCTGGTGCAGGGGGCAAGGCTTCAGGTTCTTGGATCATTGAGATTTCTTTTGGGGAAGGTAAGACCTGTACAAAAGTGACGGGTTGCACCTGAACCCGAGGGGGACCAATATTCTCGTAGGCAAGTTTGTTAGAGCTATTGGTTGAAAATAATTTAGCAGGGCAATGGAAAGCAGAGTGAAGGGACTCAGGGCAGGACCAATGGTGAAAAAAAAGCGAAGATAGTGTGCAGTCAGACTGCCAGGAAGGACAAGCAGATGATATAACAAAATTGCAGCCAGCAGGGTGAGTATCAGTGCATTAGGGGTGCAGAATCAAAAAGGGTAGCAAATGCAGCATTCAAAGTATTATATCTCAATGCACGGTGTACAAGAAATAAAGTGGATGATCTTGTTGCACTATTACAGATTGTCAGGTAAGATGATGTGGCCATCACTGAGTTGTGGCTGAAGGATAGTTGTAGTTAAGAGCTGAATATCCAAGGTTACACATTGTATCAGAGGGAAAGGAAGGTAGGCAAAGCTCTGCAGGTAAAGAATGGCATCACATCAGTAGGAAGTTGTGACATAGGATTGGAAGATGTTGAATTCTTGTGGGTTGAGTTAAGAAACTGCAAGGGTGAAAGGACCCTGATGGCCTTTCAACAGTGGTTTGGATCTAGACCACAGATTACAATGGGAAATAGAAAAGGCATATTGAAAGGGAAATGTTATGACAGTCATGGGAAATTTCAACGTGCAGGCTGAATGGGAAAATCAGGTTGGTAATGGATCTCAAGAGAGTGCGTTTGTTGAATGTCTATGAGATGGCTTTTTAGAACAGTTTGTCATTGAATCTACTAGGGGATAGCTGTACTGGATTGTTATGTAATGAACTGGAGGCAATTAAGGAACTTAAGGTAAAAGAACCCCTAGGAGGGAGTGATCACAATATGATTGAGTTCAACTTGAACTTTGATAGGGAGAATGTAAAGTCAAATGTAACAGTAATTCAATAGTGAAAAGGAAATTACCGTGGTATGAGAGAGGAGTTGGCCAAAATAAATTGGAAAGAGATGCTGGCAGGGAGGACAGCAGAGCAGCAATGACATGAATTTCTGGGAAAATAAAGAAAATGCTGGGTAGATGTACTCCAAAAATGAAGAAATACAAAAATGCAAAATAGTGGCTGACAAGGGGAGTCAAAGTTAATGTAAAATCGAAAAAGAGGGCATACAACAAAGCAAAAATTAGCAGGAAGATAGAGGGAAGTTTTAAAAACTTACAGAAAACAAAAGAATCAATAGGAGGGAAAAGATGACATATGAAAGCAAGCTGGAAAATAATATCTAAGTGGATAGTAAAAGATTTTTCAAGTATGTAAAAAATAAAAGAGAGATAAGAGTGGATACAGGACAACTAGAAAATGAGGCCAGAGAAATAATAATGAGGGACAAGGAGATGACAGATGAACTAAATGAGTATTTTACATCAGTCTTCACTGGGGAAGGCACTGGCAGTGTGCCAGATGTTGAGGGCTGTGAGGGAAGAGACGTGAGTGCAGTTACTATTACGAGGGAAAAGGTGCTCAAAAAGCTGAAAGGCCTAAGGGTACATAAGTCACCCGGACTGGATGAACTGCAACTGAGGGTTCTGAAAGAGGCCGCAGTAGAGATTGTGGAGGTATTAGGAATAATCTTTCAAAACTCTTTGTATTCTGGCATGGTGCCAAACGACTGGAAAATTGCAAATGCCGCTCCACTCTTTAAGAAAGGATGAAGGCTACAGAAAGGAAATTATTGACCAGCTAGCCAGACGTCAGTAGTTAGGAGGATGTTGAAGTCAATTGTTTGGGATGAGGTTATGGAATACTTGATGACACAGGACAAAATAGAACAAAGCCAACATGGTTTCCTTAAGGGAAAATCCTGCCTCACTAACATGTTGGAATTCTTTGAGGAGATTACAAGTAGGATAGATAAAAGGGATGTATTGGATATTGTATATATGGGCTTCATGAGGCCTTTGTCAAAGTGCCACTCATCACACTGCTTACCAAGTTAAGAGCCCATGGTATTACAGGAAAGTTACTGGCATGGTTAGAGAATTGGCTGAATGGTAAGAGGCAGCAAGTGGAAATAAAAGGATCCTTTTCTGATTGGCTGCCAATGACTAGTGGTATTCTGCAGGGGTCAGTATTGGGACCACTTCTTTTTATGCTGCATATCAATGCTAAATAAATAAAATAATAGAAAGTCACATGCAAGATAGTTTGATGCAACTCCTAACAATTTGACTGTCCCATCTTTATTGTGTTCTGTTGTTGTAACTCTTTCAGCAATTTAGTTAACCAGTCCATAATCATGAACTTATACCATTCTTTTTATGTTCAACCACTACCACAATGGAAAAAGTGAAAAGCTCAATTTTTTTCAGAATTCTGAAGGTTGGTAAATGAATTTTATACTTGTGATGGTCCAGATGTTAATACCATAAATTCCGATGTATAAGCTGAGAATTTGGCAGTAAATTTTGGTCCTAAAATTAAGGGGTCGGCTTATACAGAGGGTGCCAACTTTGGAAAGATGAATACACGGAAGACAGGTCATATTTATTGGCTGTTTTTGAGTCAAATTTGTTCCACTGTTGACGCATGAATTCTTTGAATGGTTTGTTTAAACTCACATCTAGTGACTGGAGCATGGAGATCAAACCACCACCGGGGATGACTGCAATGTCTGTATTTTCAACTTTCAGTGCTGCTTTTGTCTCACCTGACCAGTGCGCTTTGAACAGGTCCCAGACAAGTACCGACTTTTCCTCCTGAAACCTTCGGGACGTCAACGCCACACCTCTTTAACCCACTTCAAGCAACCCGCTTCGTCCATCCAGCAGCGTTCTTGAACGTAAACAACAACACCCCGCGGGAATTTTCTGAGCAATCTTTGTTTTCTTGTCTCAACACAAGATCATGTCTATTCATAAATCGGGTGCACCAACTTCGCCTAGCTTTTAAATTTTTGCTGACCTCACGGTGTTTTTCATCCAATTTCAACACTTGAACTTGAATCATTTCTCTGGTAACAATGTACCCAGACAATCGCTGGTGATTCACCCACTCTAAAACTTTTTCTTCCAGTTCTGGCCACTGGCACGTTTTCCTGCAGTTTGCACATTTCGTCTTTGGCATTTCCCTCAGCGTGTCCTTTGCCTTTCTCCACTCTCTCACTTGTTTCTCATTTACAGTAAACTTCTTAGCAGCTGCAGAATTATTCGTTCCTTTAGCAAAATCGACAACCTTCAGCTTGAAGCCAGCGTCACATCGCATTCATTTTAATCTTTTGTACATGGTGGTCGCAAATTCAATACTGAATACACGGACTGATCCCTCCACCCTGTGTTATGTTTTAATGAGATTATTATGGGTGCTAAATTGTTTCACAGGGGTTACACTTCAGAGAATTCTTTACCATTGGGAACCTAATCCAAGATTTCCCTCCCTGATTTATTTTGTAAGAATTCGCTTATAATGCTCTACAATGTGTAGGCCTGTTTTCTTAGCAGGTACTGGTTCACAAAATTTCCAGGTTCCGGATCCAGCAAAGCTGAGTACCGGCATATGAGATCTTGTGATCCTTTCTGGTTAAATCAAAAAGCTCTACATAGGGGGTTGGCTTATACAAAGGTAACATGAAAAAGTCACTTTTTAAACCTTGAAAATGGGGGGTTTGGCTTATACTCCGGGTCAGTTTTTACACTGGAATTTACGGTACATTCAATGGGAAGCATCAGACAAAGTGGAGCCTTTGTTGTTACGTAAATATTGGCTTTGTAAATCTTGTCAGCAACCAAACAGCTGAAGTTCAATGAAGAAAGCTAAATATTAATTTACAATAAGCACATGTCACTGTTTGGGTCAGTTGCTCTATTCATATTCTTGAGCGAATGTGAAATGCAACATAATTTATGTAAACTGCTATCCTCCCGATCTTTACTCCCCTAAGCCCTTTCCACCAACTCTCCAGTCACCATGGACTCACCTTTACTACTGGGCAGGTGAGAATGGCTCAGGGAAAGTTTAAACATGGCAAAGCATCGGGACCGGATGGTGTGAACCCCAGGGTCCTGAAGGAGTGTGCTGAGCAGCTGTGTGGTGTCTTCCAGTGAGTCTCAGACTGGAAAGGGTCCCAGCTATGTGGAAGACATCATGTGTGGTCCCACTACCCCAGAAGGGCCAACGGAAAGTTTTGAATGTCTACTGTCCAAAGGCCCTGACCTCACATCATGAAGACCCTAGAGATGTTGGCCCTGGCTCACTTCCGACCTCTGGTCAGATCAGTCCTCGATCCCCTGCATTTTGCCTACCAATAGCATATTGGAGTCGATGATGCTGTCATCTACCTGCTGGACAGAGCCTACTCCCATTTGGATAAGCAGGGCAGCACCTTGAGGACCATGTTTTTGATGTCTTAAGTGTCTTCAATACCATACAGCCCTCATTGCTGGGGGAAATGTAGGTTGGCAATTCCATTGTATCTTGGATAATGGACTACCTGACTGGAAGAACTTCAGAGTTCTGTGTCAGACAGAGGGCTGTATTCGCTCCCTTTCTGTTTACCCTGTATACATTGGACCTTAGATACAACACTGAGTCATGTCATCTTCAGAAATTCTCTGATGACTCAGCAACTGTTGGCTGTATAAAGGGAGGAGGGAAGGATGAATACACGGCCCTGGGGAAGGACTTTGTTTCAAAGGGTTTCAAAGGTATATTTAATGTTAGAGAAATGTATACAATATACATCCCGAAGTACTTTTTCGTCTCAACCATCCACAAAAACCGAGGAGTGCCCTCAAAGAAAGAATGACAGTTAAATGTTAGAACCTCAAAGCCCCCCCAGCTCCCCCTTCATCTGTAAGAAGCAGCAAAGCGACAATCCCCCCCCTCCCCCACCAGCAAAAAAAAAGCATTGGCATCCACCACTGAGCACTCAAGTGTGCAGCAAAGCATCAGCAAAGCCACAGACTTTCAGTACACCAAAGACTACTCATTCACCCAGTATTCGACATACCACATGCTCCCTCTCTCCCCAATAAGGGAAAAAGAGATGTTTCTGTTTTGCAACAAGAGGGGAGACATAACAAACAATTCACTGATTTACGGTTAAAAGTCAGTTGTCTCACTTCTTCCGAGCTCTGTGCCCAAAGAACCTGGGTCTCTGACGCACAGCCAGCAGCCAGCTCACTGCTTTAGATCTTCCGTTTCCCACGACACGCCAGATTCCTGCAGAGACACCGGTCTTTGGTCCACCTGCCTCCAGAACCACGAGATCCTGGAACTCGAAAGGCGAGCTAATCTCTTAAGCCTCATCTTTGGCCTACCGTGAAACCCCGAGAGCGGGTTCCATTCCTGCACAGAACTGAAGATAGCGAGATATTAAAGATGAAAATCTTGGGCTATCTTGTCAAGTAGAGCAAGCTGAATCATCTGCAGCTTAAGATCAAGACAAAAGAGATGGTGATGGACTTTAGGAAGACTAGGCCTACACTGCTCCCTGTTACTACCGATGGTGAGGACTCGGATATGATGAGACTAGAGCACCAACACAGGCTGTACAAGAAGGCCAGGGTCACCTCTACTTCCTGAGGAGATTGAGGTCTTTTGGAGTGTGTAGGCCTCTCTTTCGCATATTCTACCAGTCTGTTGTTGCCAGTGAAATCTTCCATACAGTGGTGTGCTGAGGCAATGGCATCGACACCAGTCGTATGGGAGACCGGCAGTTGCCCAAGCTGCAGGTCTCCCCTCTCCATGTCACCGATGTTGTCCAAGGGAAGAGCATTAGGACCCATACAGCTTGGCATTGGTGTCATCACAGAGCAACGTGTGGTTCAGTGCCTTGCTCAAGGACACAACACGCTACCTTGGCTGAGGCACGAACTAGCGACCTTCAGATCACTAGACCAACGCCGTAACCACTTGGCCATGCGCCGACACAGGGTGATACCAATAGACTCAATAAACTGATTAGAAATGTTGGCTCTGTTATAGGAGTCAAATTGGACTCTCTGGAAGCTGTGGTAGAACAAAGGACCCGATGGAAAATCTGGCAATTCTGGACAATGTTTCTCACATTCTGCAATCCACTTTAGCTAAGTAGAGGAACACTTTTTGTAATAAACTAAGACAACTGTATTGCTGTAAAGAGTGCTATATAAGGTCATTCTTACCCTTGGCCATTAGGCTCTATAATGAGTCAACCTATAGCAGGGGAATTGATGACCCCCTCCTGTTAGACTGTTTGAGGTAACTTATTTTTTTATTCTTTCTTACTTCTCTTCTAATATTTGAATATTTCTATATCTGTGCACTTGTAATGCCACTGTGACACTGTAATTTCTTTTGGGATACATAAGGTATCTATCTATCTGAACTTATAATGCAGGTGCAACAGGGAGCATGCTGGAGGAATGCAGTGGGTCAAGCTGCCCCTGTGTGATGAAAGGAATTGTCAAGAGTTTGAGTTCCTTGTTAGGGTGTCTCATCATCAAGACCTGCCCTCTTATTAATACCATCAGGGAGGAGGTACAGAAAAAACACTCAATCATTTAAGAACCATTTTCTCCACTCTGAACAACCTATGAACTCATGAACATGGTTTTGTTATTCTATTTTTTTGTGCAATATTTATAACTTGCAGAATCAGAATTAAGCTCTAGTTTATTATCACTAACATATGTTGTGAAATTTGTTCTTTTGTGGCAGCGGTACAGTGTAAAACATAAAGATGGTGTCACAGTAAGAAATGTAAACAGTGCAAGAAGAGTGCAAAATAGGTCGTATTTATGGGTACACAGACTGTTCAGAAATCCGATGGTGGAGGGAAGGAGATTTTCCTAAAGTTTTTAATTTCTTTTTTTTAAGTGAGATATGGCATGGAAAAAGGCCTTCTGGCCTTTCAAGCCACGCCACTCAGCACCCCCCAATTTAACCCTAACCGAATCACGGGTCAACTTACAATGACCAACTGGTACGACTTTGGACTGTGAGAGGAGACCAGAGCCCCAGGAAGAAACCCACGTGGTCAAGGTCCAAACTCCTTACAGACAACAGCGGTCTTCCACTGTAGAACATTGTGATAACTGCTATGCTATTGTGCCACTCCGTGCCATACCATCCACAGGGCTATGAAGCACTTCCAGAAATTTATAGACCAATAGCGGTTGCAGTTCGAGCATGGTAACTGAGTGCAGTAAGTAGCATACTTTTCTTATCATGGCAGGAAACTTTGATTAAGATAACTTGAAGAAGTCTTTAGCTTTCCTTGTATAGGCACATTGGCTGCAATACTAGAGCACTCAGCATACACCAGAAAGATCAGACATGGCTAAGATGTTCATTTGTCGTTCAAACCAAACATCAGAATGGGGAAGAAATGTCATCTAGGTGACTTTGACCATGGAATGATTGTTGGTGCCAAGTGGATTGGGTTGAGTATTTCAGAAACAGCTGATCTTCTGGGTTTTTCATGTGCAACGGTTTCTAGAGTTTACAGAGAATGGTGTGAGAAACAGAAAAACATCTGGTGGGTAGTGGTTCAGTGGGTGAAAACACTCTGTGAATGAAAGAGGTCAGAGGAGATTGGCCAGACTGGCTCAAGCTGACAGGATGGTTGAACTGGATGGGCTACAGTAGCATAAGACTATAAAGCTATAAGATATATAAGGCTTCAAATTCCTTGGCGTCCACACTTACGAGGATCTCACCTGGTCCCTGAACTCCTCCATCCTGATCAAAAAGGTGCAACAATGCCTTTCCTGTGGAGCATCAAGAAAGCTCACCTCTATCCCAGGATACTGATGGACTTTTACCGCTGTACCATTGAGAGCATATTCACCAACTGCATGTCAGTGTGGTATGGCAATTGTCCCGTATTTGACCGCATAGCTCTCCAGTGTGTGGTGAAAACTGCCCAGCGGATTATCGGCACCCAATTGCCCACTATTGAGAACATCTACATAAACACTGCCTGGGCAGGGCGAAAAGCATTATCAAGGATGCATCTCACCCTAACCATGAACTTTTTACTCTCCTCCCATCTGGTAGGCACTACAGGAGCCTCCACTCCTGCACCAGCAGGCACAGGAAGAGCTTCTTCTCTGAGGCTGTGACCCTCCTGAACCTCACATCACAGCGCTAAGCAGTACTGCACCCATATTGTACTGTCTCAGAGCATGAGAGTATTTGTGTGCTGTAGCACTTACTTTTTATTTGCAGTTATTTTGTAAATAACATTATTCTTTGCATTTCTGGTTAGATGCTAACTGCATTTCATTGGCTTTGTATCTGTACTCGGCACAATGACATTAAAGCTGAATCTAGTCTAATCTAATAGGAGCAGAATTGGGTATTGAGTTTACTCCGCCATTCCATCATGGCTGATTTATTATCATGCTCAACCCCAATCCCCTGCTTTTGCCCCATATCATTTGATGCCCTGAATAACCACGAACCTATCAACCTCCACATTAAATATACTCAAACACTTGGCCACACAGCCGTTCGTGGCAATGGATTCCACAGATTCATCACCCTCTGGCTAAATAAGATCCTTCTCATCTCCATTTCAAATGGATGTGTCCCTCTTTGGTTCCAGACTTATCAGTACAGGAAACATCCTCTCCTCTATTCACTCTACCTACACCTTTCAATAGTCGATAGATTTCAGTGAGATGCCCCTTCATTCTTCTAAACTCCAAAGAGTACAGGCCCAGAGCCATCAATCGCTTTTCATACGGTAACCCTTTCATTATCAGAATCATTCTCATGAACCTCCTCTGGACCTTCCCTAATGCGAGCACATCTTTTCTTAGATAAGTGTCCCAAAACTGCTCACAATACTGCAAGTCTGGTCTTATCAATTCCTTATAAGGCATTGCACCCTTGCTCTTATACTCTTGTACGCTTGAAATGAATGACAGCATTGCATTTGCCTTCCTCACCACTGACTCAACTGCAAATTAACCTTCAGGAAACCCTACACAAGGACTCCCAAGTCCTTTTGCACCTCTGATTTTTGAATTGTCTCCCCGTTTAGAGAATATTCTATGCCTTTATACCTTCTACCAAAGTGCATGACCATACACTTCCCTACACTATATTCTGTCTGCTACTTTTTTGCCCAAGACCACAAATCTTAATGGCATTTTTTTATGTCTATGAAGTACCTAATAACGTGGCCACATCAAGTGTAATGAAGTGGTTTAATACATTGGTTATAATGCAATTCAATTCCTGTCTCTATCCATTCCAATTTGCCTACCACTATAACGACTATAACAGATGTGATTTCTTTGGGTCCTCACCCTGCTGATGCTCATCTTCAACTCCAAGACCTGTATCACGCTCTGGAACTGGATTCTCAACTTCCTCATCAGCAGATCTTCATCTTGACGTGCACCTCAAGTCTGGTTGCTTACCCTGCTGCTGTACTGTATTTGTACACATGATGGAGCGCTTCAGCACAGCTCCAATGCCATCCTCAAATTCGCTGACAGCACCGCTGTCACTGTTCACGTCACAGGTGGCAGTGAGTCAGCTTACCAGAGCATGAGAGGACACCCAGATTGATTAATGCCACAACAACAACCTCTCGTTCAGTGTCAGCAAAATGCTGATTGTTGACTTCATGAAAGAGCAAAGATGCACCGATCTACATTGAGAAATTGGCGGCGGAGAGAGTCACCAGCTTTAAATGTCTAAGTGTTAACCTGTCCTGAGCCCAGCCATTGATGTCATCGCGATGAAAGTGCACCAACATTTTTGGTTCCACCATAGTTTGGTACAGCAATCCCAATGTGCAGGAATGTAAGAAACTGCTGAGAATAGTGGACTGTGTTCAATATATTACAGGCACATAACTGTAGCTTAGCAACACTTTGATAACTTTGCACTGAAAAGGACTTTTTTAAATTTGTTCCTATTGTGTTCATTCTTGTAGAAACTGAGTATAATTTATGAACAATTTATGCCTTTTTTTGAAAATGCTGCCTATATGTGACGTGCTGCAAGTAACATTTTCATTCTCCTGCACATGCGTTCATTTGTTCTGTGCCACATTGCATGGCATAGATGATGATGGTCTTTCCATAACCATGTTTGTTCTTGGCAAATTTTTCTGCACAAGCAGAAAACAATAGCTTGCCATTGTCTTCTTCTGTGCAGTGTCGTTACAAGACAGGTGATCCCAACCATTATCAATATTCTGCGGAGATTGCCTGCCTGGCGTCAGTGGTCACATAACCAGAACTTGTGATATGCACCGGCTGCTCATACGACCATCCACCTCCTGCTCCGAAGGCTTCATGTGACCCTTATTGGGAGGGGTGGTCTAAGGAGGTGCTCCACCTTGCAGGCCAGTGGAGCGAATGAGCGCCTAGTAGAGATGTTCATCCACCAGCCACCCCCCTGTGCATGCATGCTCTGATAAACAGGAAAGTATATTTGACTATGCCTGTAATTACTTGAACACAGTTTGACGGCTGGTTCTCCTTAGAATTAATGGCTCCCATCCTATAACTCCTGATCATAGCTGCTGCTTCTCAACAGTTTTACGAACTGGAAAAATCAGTTCTCTTTTTGAATTTGCTCGAAAACTGTTTATCAGCCTAGAAAGTGAGCAGATATAAATTTTATTCCCTTCAATATAGTTTTGTTAGATCTTTTACATCCATTTGAAAAGACAGATGCAGACTCAAGTACTTGCTGCTTGACAACAGTAACAAAGACTGTCTCTGCAACATTCCCGCTGTGTACATCAGAGTCAAAAGCATCCAGCTGAATCCAATATTGGAACAGACTGGTAGCAGTTTAAAAGTAATGAATCTTAAACTGAAGTTAGTGGAGTTAGGGATAGTGTAGAAGGTTATCGTAGGTTACAATGGGACATTGATAGTATGCAGACTTGGGCTAAGAAATGGCAGATGGAGTTCAATCAGAGAAGTATGAAGTGATACACTTTGGAAGGTCAAACCTGAAGACAGAACACAAGGTTAATTGCAGGATGCTTATCAGCATTGAGGATTCTGAGGGTCCACATCCATAGATCCTTCAAAGATGCCATGCAGGTTGATAGGGCTGTTAGACGGTGTTTGGTGTATTAGGTCCTCATTAGTCAGAGGATTGTGTTCAAGAGCTGTGAGGTATGTTACAGCTATGTATAACTCTGGTTAGTTCACACTTGTCGTATTGTGTTCAATTCTGATTGCTTCATAAAAAGGAATGAGATGGAACCTTTAGAGGAGGTGCAGAGGAGATTTACCAGGATACTGCCTGGATTCGAGAGCATTTCCTATGAGGATAGAGTGAGTGAGCTAGGGCTCTCCTCTTTGGAGTAAAGGAAGATGAGAGGTAACTTCACAGAGGCTTATAAGATGATATGAGGTATTGATGGAATGGAGAGCCAGTATCTTTGTCCTCAGGACAGCTATAGCTAACATAAGAGGGCATAATTTTAAGATGATTGGAGGAAAGTATAGGAGGGATGTCAGAATTGTATTTTTTAACACAGAGTGGTAAGTGCATAGAATGCTCCACAGAGTGGTGGCAGTGACATTCAAGATGCTTATTATACATGGATGAATGAAAAATGGAAGGCTATGTGAGAGATAGATTGATGAAATTAAATTGAATGAATGAAATTAATTTATTTCAGTCAGTACAAACATAACAAAAAACATAGATATTCTTTAAAACAGCCCGAAAGGGTGTAGGCTGAAGCTACAGCTTATTACACCTATCCCTCTTACTTATACAACAACATATTTGGCATCAATCATCACATCAAAAACAAAAAAAATCATAATTTTTTAACACAAAATCCAATTCCAAATATCATTTATTTACATTACTCCCATCCATTTTAAATCATGTATTTTATATTTGTTCATTAAATAATTTTTAAATGATTTTTTAGATTTGTTAAATGTAATGCATGTTTTCTTTTAATTTTAAAAATTAAACCCGATTCTGAGTCTGATTTGATCATTGGGGACATTCTTGGAAAGGCACGTGGGAAACAGAAAAATAGGGGTGGGCTGTGTGAGAGGGAAGAGTTAGGCTGATCTTAGAGTAGATTAAAGGATCAGTACAACATCATGGGAAAAAGGGTCTGTACTGTTCTACTTTCTATGCACAAAGATAAGAAGCTTGATTCTATTTCCTGCCAGGCTGTCTCCTTGCAATGCAGTCTGAGTGTGTGTTTGGAAGGCCTTGTGCTGGAGCCTACCTCTTCTTCTCCCCACCTTTACATTCCCTTCAGTGAATCACACAACCACAGAGCCCACGGAGTCTTTTAACAGATCAGTATAAGCAACAAAGTCTGTTACAGGAACTTTATCTTACACTTGGTCATAAAGTCATAGCGTTAGTTGCTGGGATGGAAATAGATCCTACAGCCCACCATGTCCATAGTATCTATTCAGTTCCAGATACAGATTAATTTATTTATCAGAGGTAAACCAAGACATTCAATGAAGTGCATCGTTTGCATGAGCAATCGGCTTAACCTTAGGATGTGTTGTGAACAGCACACACAGGTCACTATATAGCATGTCCACAATGTTCAGCAGAATCACACAGGCAACAACATCAATAATTAAACTAAACTACACAAGAAAAACAAGCCCTTTTCCTGATGAAGGGGCTTGGGCCGAAACCTTGACTGTTTATTCATCTCTGTAGATACTGCCTGGCCTGCTGAGTCCCTCAAGCATTTTGTGTATGAAGCCTTTTTTTCCCCATTACCTACTCAGCCACTCATACACACAGACAGGCCTCCAACCCAGGACAGGCCTCAGCCTCCAGTGGACTCGCAGTCTCACAGGCTCACTGATATAGGGCCTCCAACTTCCCTAGTGGACTTTCAGACATTGGGCTTCTGACCTAACCCAAGGCCTCACTGAATTTAATAACAAACTTGTGGACTTTGTTTCATCAGTCAACTGCTGCCTCTGGCAGAAATCCATATTTCACTTAGCTATATTAGTGTCACTTACCTACGCTTGGACCCCAGCCTCCAATGCCATGATGGTTCAGGTGCTTGTCCGGATGATTCTTAAATGTTGCAGTATCTTCTGCCTCCAATATCTCCTCAGGCACTGTGTCTCCGGATTCCCTCCACTCAGAGTGTGAAAATATATCTGCTCAGATCCTTTCTAAACTTTTTCTTTCACCTTAGACCCATGTTCTCGTGTTTAAGACACACCCAGGAAGGGAAAAGAATTCTTGTGACCCTCGATCCTCCTTGTAATTTTGTAAGGGAGGTGTGAGTTGACCCTGACTCGAGTTAGCAGCTTGTGCTTTTGGTCCTTTGCTGTGAGGTGCAGCCACTTAAATTACAAGTTACAACTGAAATCATAATTAATGATGGGTAACACAAAGTTTATCACCCGTAGTATTATTAAGGATCCCACCCATCCATCTAGCATCCTCTTTGACTTTCTACCATCAGGCAAGAGAGAATAATGCATAAAAACAGGAACGGTTAGAATAAGAAACAGCTCCTTCTCCCAGGCCATTAGACTTCTGAGCTCCCGAACACATCGTATTCAAAGTGTGACTGGTTAATCTGTTCCATACCTTACTATATTTAATATTAATGCACTTTAGTTTGTTATTTACATGTGATTCATCTGTAGATTTTATCCTTATCTTCATATTAATCTTTAATCAACAATCCTTATTGTGTGCTATGTGTCTTATGTGTACTACTGTGCTTTACACCCTGGTTCAAAGAAACATTGTCTCATTTCTATATACTGTACAACATGCGGTTATATACGTTATATACATTTATATAGTTAAATGACAGTAAACTTGACTTGACCTGCCTTGTCTTGTTTGTGTACTGACTGTACCCTAAAGCCCTGGTTGTTCTCACATCATCAGCCCTTATCCACTTTTATTGGAGGGTACATATAATTTAGCCCTCCTCGGCTTTACCATCCTCTATACAACCTACTTTACATTAAAAACAATCCAGAAATCATTACAGTCTGAGCTCATTTCTTTTCTGTCAGCTCATTGCGTCTATGATTGATTGACTTGATAATGAAGAGTGGAATTTTACTTTCAGAGCAGTTAGTGTCAGTATTAAGTGGCTCTAGATTGGCTACAGACACCATTTGGTGGTTAGTGCCAGAACATGAAATAGTACATACTCATTCAATCACTTACAAAGAAAATCAGGTATAATAATTACTCTTTGTGCAGAAAATGGCTTAAAGAGTGACAGTGAGGACTTTTATATATAAATATATGTGTTAGGCAGAGCATCATGTACCAGTTTTGATTGACAAATATATTCGCATTCAGATTCAGATAACTCCAAACCTATTGGAGCTATGTTAATTCTTGCAGCTGATTGAAAGCAGGTGAGTAACAGGGACAAGCAGAGCAGCCATTGTGTGAGTGGACTAATGTTACTTTAGCTCATTAGCCTTTGGCGAGAACAAGCTTGGGTGAGGTAACTATCTACTAAGTTTCCTCTTCTTTTTCATTCTACATTCCTCACCTGTTAGTGCACACTTAGAGCAGAGGGAATGGCTCCGGGTGCTGTGTTGTGCTCTTTGTGTGAGATGTGGGAATTCTTGGAGACCTCCAGGCTCCCAGATAACCATATTTGCACCAGATCCACCAAGCTGCAGCTCCTCAGAGAATGTGTAGAGAAAGGTCAACCTGATGACCTTCAGCTCATATGGGAAACTGAGGAGGCAACAGACAGGAGTTACAGGGAGGTAGTCATCCCTAAGCTACAGGAGGCTGGTATCTGGGTGACTGTCAAGAGAGAAAAAGAAAATGGACAGCCAGTGCAGAGTACTGTTATGGTCGTTCCCCTTAATAATAAGTATAGGTACTTTAGATACTGTTAGGGGGAGGAGAGGAACCCACCAGGGAAGCAGTGGCTAGTGGGTCTCTGACACTGCATTAACAAAGGATAACAAGGTGCTGCACATGAGGCTGCTTAGCAGGCTAAGCACCCATGGTACTACATGAAAGATACTAGCATGGATAAAAGATTGGCTAACTTACAGGAGGCAAAGAGTGGGAGTAAAAGGAGCTTTTACTGATTGACTGTTGATGACTAGTGGTATTCCACAGGGGTCAGTGCTGTGGCCACTTCTTTTTGCATTAGATGTCAGTGATTTGGATGACAGAATTTTGATGGCTTTGTGGCCAAGTTGGTGGATGATACGAAGATAGGTGGAGGGATAGGTAGTGTTGAGGAAGCAGGAAGTTTGCAGAAGGCCTTAGAATAAGAGAAGGGGCAAAGGAGAGGCAGATGGAATACAGTGTCGGAAATGTATGGCCATGCATTTTGGCAGAAGAAACATAAGTGTGGACTATTTTCTAAGCAAGGAGAAATTTCAAAAATCCAAGGTGCAAAGTGTTGCATATTTAATATTTCAATTCTATTTCAATAATCTTGTATATATATTAGTTAATTAAGCATTCTTGTTCAATTAAATAACTCATTGTAGGTCTTATATATAAATATATGAATTGTATATGTCATCATGCTACCATGTGATATCTGCACACCTTGCTTAAAGTAAAAACAAAGCTAGACCTGCATTTTGTACTCCTGTGTCTTCCTTGAATTAGGTTAATATTCTGATGTTACTGGCGACGAGGTATTTTTAAAATGAACCTGACACGGCAATTGGCCTATTGCTGTGAGACATTTGAAATAACATAAAACAGGTCAAGAGCAATGTTGGAATAGAGCAATGCTGGAAGGGAAGACATGATTGAGTTTAAAAAATGGCCATAAATAGGAGAATTCTGTATTCATAAAGAGTGAGTACCACGTGATATTAATCGTTAAGAAATCAGAAATGGCTGGCTACATTGGAAAGGTTGATGAGTTGGATTACACAATGGGTATTTGGGTCATGTAACTGAGCTGCTGGAAGCAAATGAAATAGCCAATTAGAAGTGAGTGCCAATTTTGCTAAATGCATTGGGTTTAAAGGCATAAAGTTTGCTTTGGTGTTTGACTGCTTCAACCAAACCTACAGAAGCCAGCTTTTCTGATAGTGTCAAAGTAATGCAGTTAGAATTGAAGCCATTGTTCACTGCAGAACGCTTCAGAGCAATCATAAGGGCAATCAAAAAGAATGGGAGTCCATTTCAGCATACCTGGCTGAAATGAAGATGTTATCTGATCATTGCTATTTAGGAAATGGTCTTAATGACACACTGAAATATTATTTAGCTTGTGAAATCTTAAAAGAAAACATTCAAAAATGGCTCCTATCTGCAGTACAGCTTACATTCAAATGAGCAGTGGAAATCACTGTTTCAATGGAAACTGCAAACACAGACACTATTGAGGTGCAGTCAGGAAAGAAAGCGAGCATCAACAGAATTGCATCATCTAAACAGAAACTGGCCTGGCCAAACAAATTGTGTAGAGTTGTGGCAGCGGCTCACATACAAATTCAGACTTAAAAGCAAAACTTTCAGAAAATGCAACAAAGTAGTACATATACAAAGAGCATGTCAGGCAGGTAAAAATAAATGGTCTGCACAGGGAGGAGAAAATGCTAGAAAGTCAAGCTGCAGTTTCAAAGAGAGCGCTTACCTGCATGCTTTTGATGAAAAATATGATAGAAGACTGTGTGGCCTTGAGATTTGCAATGTGAAAATTAACAATAGACAAGTAAAGTGGCTTACCAGAAGTGAATGGCAAATTAACTAAAATGGAATTAGACACTGGTTCAGCTGTTTCACAAAATGAGTATGAGAGGCATTTCAAAGATACACTTCTACACTTCCAACTCCATAATTAAATTTGCGGATGATACCACAGTGGTTGGCCTGATCTCGGACGAGGATGAAACAGCCTACAGGCTCGAGGTGGATCACCTGACAGAGTGGTGTAAGGACAACAACCTGGTCCTTAACACTTCTAAAACAAAAGAGATGAGCATTGACTTCAGGAGATCAAAAGGCAGAGTACACACCCCCCCTCCATATACATGGAGAGGTAGTGGAAAGTTTGGAAAACCTGAAGTTCCTTGGAGTTACGTTGTCAAAACAGCTGGTATGGACCACCAAAACCTTGCCGCTTATAAAAAAGGTGCAACAAACACTCTTCTTCCTCAGAAAGCTGAAACAGGCCACACTCCCACAAAAGCTGTTGCTTAACTTCTACAGAAGTACAACTGAAAACATCCTGACCAACATTACCACAGTGTGGTATGCTAGCTGCACAGTCGCTGAGCGACAAGACCTGCATCATGTGGTGAAGGCGGCCCAGTGAATTGTCAGGATGGAGCTCCCAGGACTGGACACCATCTACTCCAGCAGACTCAGGAGGAAAGCAATCAGCATAACCAGAGACACCACACATCCCGGCCACTCCCTGTTTGATCTGCTGCCATCCAGCAAAAGGTTCAGGACACTAAAAGCTAAAATAAATAGACTGAGGAACAGCTTCTACCCCAGAGATGTGGCCTCCATCACACCACTCCCACAGAACAATGACTGAAACTGTGAGCACACACAAGGACTCAAATACTTGCACTAATGGCACTTTGTGCATTACTGTGATATTCTGGTGCTGCTGCAACTTATTTTCTGCTACTTATCTATTTAATACTGTTTTTCTATTACTGTCTTGTTTTTATCTACCGCTTTGTTTGATTGCCTGAGAGGAAGCCAAACAGAGTTTCATTGTACCTATGCATAATAACAATAAAGATCACTCAATTCAATTCAATACCAAACTGAAGCCTGCAAATACCCCATTCAGAATTTATAATGGAGAGAGATAACTCCTGTGGGAATGACGTCCATAACAGGGAAACAACCAACAAGCTACACTGAGCTTGTATGTGGTAAAAATTGAAGGACCAGCATTGTGAGGATGTGATTGGCTGAGACAGCTACAACTTGATTACATGCCACATCCTCTGCAATGAAGCCATTTGAAAACAAATTAGATAGATAGATAGATAGATACTTTATTCATCCCCATGGGGAAATTCAACTTTTTTTTCCAATGTCCCATACACTTGTTGTAGCAAAACTAATTACATACAATACTTAACTCAGTAAAAAAAATATGATATGCATCTAAATCACTATCTCAAAAAGCATTAATAATAGCTTTTAAAAAGTTCTTAAGTCCTGGCGGTTGAATTGTAAAGCCTAATGGCATTGGGGAGTATTGACCTCTTCATCCTGTCTGAGGAGCATTGCATCGATAGTAACCTGTCGCTGAAACTGCTTCTCTGTCTCTGGATGGTGCTATGTAGAGGATGTTCAGAGTTTTCCATAATTGACCGTAGCCTACTCAGCGCCCTTCACTCAGCTACTGATGTTAAACTCTCCAGTACTTTGCCCACGACAGAGCCCGCCTTCCTTACCAGCTTATTAAGACGTGAGGCGTCCCTCTTCTTAATGCTTCCTCCCCAACACGCCACCACAAAGAAGAGGGCGCTCTCCACAACTGACCTATAGAACATCTTCAGCATCTCACTACAGACATTGAATGACACCAACCTTCTAAGGAAGTACAGTCGACTCTGTGCCTTCCTGCACAAGGCATCTGTGTTGGCAGTCCAGTCTAGCTTCTCGTCTAACTGTACTCCCAGATACTTGTAGGTCTTAACCTGCTCCACACATTCTCCATTAATGATCACTGGCTCCATATGAGGCCTAGATCTCCTAAAGTCCACCACCATCTCCTTGGTCTTGGTGATATTGAGACGCAGGTAGTTTGAGTTGCACCATATCACAAAGTCCTGTATCAGTTTCCTATACTCCTCCTCCTGTCCATTCCTGACACACCCCACTATGGCCATGTCATCAGCGAACTTCTGCACATGGCAGGACTCCGAGTTATATTGGAAGTCTGATGTGTACAGGGTGAACAGGACCAGAGAGAGTACGGTTCCCTGCGGCGCCCCTGTGCTGCTGACCACCGTGTCAGACCTACAGTCTCCCAACCGCACATACTGAGGCCTATCTGTCAAGTAGTCCACTATCCAATCCACCATGTGAGAGTCTACTCCCATCTCCGTTAGTTTGTGCCTTAAGATCTTGGGCTGGATGGTGTTAAAGGCACTAGAGAAGTCAAGGAATGTAATCCTCACAGCACAACTGACCCCATCTAGTACATTTCAATTATGAAATGTACTGGGTGATGCCACAACTGTCTCAATGCGGAACCCCATGAACTGCTGCCCAACAGAGGACAAACAGGTGTTGGTGCCAACCTCTGTGCCAATGGTTGGAAAGCATATTGGACCAAGGAAGGGCCATGCTGCTCAGGGAAAGTGTGGAAGGGATAAAAGCAGTTCTCTGACTACAGCAGTATTTGTAAGGAATATACCTGAGAAAGCTTGTGAAATCTGGCTTGGTCTTAAACTGGAAAAGAATTCAAGCAGTTTCAAGGCAAGTTGCAAGCATTTGGCTTCTGTGAGCATAGGGAGCCAGAATCAGCTCTGTGTGCATTAAGGTTATTGAATGAACTTCAATTGGGAGGCAAAAAAATCTGCTTGTAAAAAGTAGCTGCAAAGACCAATGTCCAGCTGGATGAGTGGAAGTGCAAAAAGAAAGAAGTCAATGGAGATATGAATACAGAGAATTTGTCAGATGATGCTGTGGGTGAGGAAACCAAGAGGAGAGATCAGATGGTAAAGGGAGAAATAAAAGGATTAATAAGTGAATTCTCCGATGAACTAAACAGATCTTCTCAAGATAAAAAATGCACAAACTAGAAGGCAAAAAAAGGAGGGAAGAGATGGAGAGAAAGAATGTGAATGAGAAGAAGAATGGTGTGAAAGAGAGATGGAACATGAGAAAGAAAAAGAAAGGGATCAAAGTAGATCCAGAGAGAGTGAAAAGGAAAAAGTCTCAGAGTCAACTCATACAGCTACCACAAATGAGGTCCCAGAAGCTGAGATTGTTTTCACAGGTACAAGTCTCACCTATCAAACAGAGTGACCTCCCTTGTCAGGAAGGACATTATCTCACAAGAGTAAGAAAGTCTTCACAGAGATGAAATCTTTTGACCTGAATGGGACAATTTAATATTACTATGATATGGATGTCTACATATACAGTAGTAGTTGTATAGTACACTGTTGTTATACTTGAGATGCGTTCTCTATTTCGTTGAAGTTTATAGCTAAGAAGGGAGGAGTGTTTTGAATTTAATATTTCAATAGTATTTGAGTAATCTTGTGTAAATATTGTAGTATATACACAAAATATTGGAGGAACTCTGTAGACCAGGCAGTATCTGTGGAAAAGAGTAAACAGTCGATATTTCAGGCTGAAATCCTTCATTGGGACTCTTGCTTGTATATATATTGTTTAATTAAGCATTCTAGTTTGTTAAAAATCATTACAGGTTATATGTATAAATACATGAATTGCATACGTTATCATGCTACCATGTGATAAGTGCATGCCTCGCTTAAAGTAAAGATGAAGATAAACATGCATTTCGAACTCCTCTGTGTCTTTATGAATTAGTTTAATGTTTTGAAGTTAGATATGGCCCTTGTGGCTAAAGGGATCAGGGGGTATGGAGAGAAAGCAGGTACAGGGTTTTGAGTTGGATGATCAGCCATGATCATACTGAATGGCGGTGCAGGCTCGAAGGGCCGAATGGCCTACTCCTGCACCTATTTTCTATGTTTTCTATGTTTCTAAGTTATGAAGCATAACACAAAAGGTCTTGGAAGTCTTTGTGCTGGATTCCCTAAGGCTAATTTGCAGGTTGAGTTGGTGGTGAGGAATGCAAATGCAATATTAGTATTCCTTTTGAGAGGATTAGAATATAAAAGCAAGGATGAAATGCTGAGCTTTAGAAGGCACTAGTGAGTCCCCACTTGGAGTATTGTGAGCAATTTTGGGCCCCTTTTCTGAAAAAAAGATGTGCTGACTTTGGATAGGATTCAAAGGAGTTACATGAAATCATTCTAGGAATGAAAGGCTTATCATATGAGGATCATTTGATGACTCTGGGCCTGTACTCACAGAAATTTAGAAGAATAAGGGGGTATTTTATTGAAACTTATTGAATGTTGAAAGACCTGGATAGAGTGGATGTGAAGAGAGTGTTTCCTATGCTGGAATGTCTAAGACTAGAGGACACAGCCTCAGATTAGAGGGATGTCCATTTAAAACAGAGATGTGGACACCAGGTTATTGGGTATATTTAAGGCAGAGTTTGATAGATGCTTGATCAGTCAGATCGTGAACAGTTATGGGGAGAAGGCATGAGATTGGGGCTTAAAGGGAAATGGATCAGGGCCAGTGTTCTGTTCTGGGTGTCAGATGTGGGACTTCTGGGAGACTATCAGATTCACTGATGGCTACACCTCCACTAGGTGCATCGAGATGCAGCTCCTTAGAGACCACGTTAAGGAACTGGGGCTACAGCTTGATGACCTTCGGATTGTTAATGAAAGTGAAAATGTGATCGACAGGAGCTACCAAGGCTAGAGAAGACAGATAAATGGGTGGCTGTCAGGAGAGGGAAGGGAGAACGTCAGATAATGGAGAGCACCCCTGTTACCGAACCCCTCAACAATAAGTACTCCATTTTGAGTACTGTTGTGGGGGGGGGGCACTGAGTCTGACCCTGTGGCTCAGAAGAGTAGGGAACTGAAGAGGATGGCAGCAGTAATAGGGATCTCTAAAGTTAGGGGGAACAGATAGGTGATTCTGTGGATGCGAAAAAGAAACATAGGTAGTAGTTTGCCTCCCAGGAGGCAGGGTCCACAGTAAATTGAAACAGGGGCAGGGATTCATCTTTCTGCACAATTGGGACCTCTTCTGGGGCAGGTGTGACCTTGACAAAAGGGACAGGTTGCACATGAATCTGAGGGGGACTAATATTCTTGCCTATATTTACTAGAGCTGTTGGGAGTGGTTTAAACTATTATGGCAGGGGGACAGGAACCAGTATGATGAGCCAGCAGGTTTACAAGTAGATGATGGGTGTAACGTGAATGTAAGGAAGGACAAAACAATGACTGGGTACAAATGCAGACAGAGCAAAGAGTTAGATTGTACTACAGAGGAATAAGTATGATTGAATTCATACTGCAATTTGAGAAGGAGAAGCACAAGTCACATGTATCAGTATCGCAATAGAATAAAGGGAATTACAGAGGCACGTGAGACGAGCTTGCCCAGGTGGATTGGAGGAGGATACTGGCAGGGATGATGGCAGAGCAGAGATGGCTGAAGTTTCTGGGAATAGTTCACAAGGCGCAGGATAGAGATGTCCCACAGAAGGGGAAGTTTTCAAATGGCAGTGGTAGGCAGCTGTGACTGTCAATGGAAGTTAGGTACTATATAAAAACCAAAGAAAGGGCATATGAGGTCGCAAAAATGAGTGGGAATTTGGATGATTGAGCCAACAAAAGGTAATGAAAAAAGCTGTAAGAAGGGAAAAGTTGAAATTTGAGGGCAAACTGACCAATAATATAAAGCAGGATCCAAAAAGTTTTTATTCAGTTATATAAAGAGGTGAAAGTAGATATTGGACCATTGAAAAATGATATTGGTGAGGTAGTAATGGGGGACAAAGAAATGGCAGATGAGCAATCTTCTGGTGAGTAATGGGGCAGAGCAGTAGGTAGTGCTGAGGAGGCAATGAGATTGCAACAGGACTTAGACAAAATGGAAGAATGGATAAAAATGGCAGATGGAATACAGTGTTGGAGAATGTACGATAATGCATTTTGGTAAAAGGAACCAAAGAACGGACCATTAGCTAAATGGGGAGTAAGTTCAAACATTAGAGATACAGAAGGATTTAGGAGTCTTCATGCAAGACTCCCAGAAGGTTAATTTACAAGTTGAGCATGTGATAAAGAAGTCAAATGGAATGCTGGCATGTATTTCAAGGGGAAGGGAATATAAAAGTAAGGAGATAATGCTGAGGCTTTATACGACACTAGTCCGGCCTCACTTGGTGTATTGTCAACAGTTTTGGGCCCCATATCTCAGAAAGGATGTGTTATCATTGGAGAGTCCAGAGAAGGTTCACGAGGATGATTCTGGAAATGAAGAGGTTAACATATGCGGAGCATTTGACAGCTTTGGGCCAAATTGAAAACTGCTGAATGTTGAAAAGACTAGAAAGAGTGGATGTGGAGAGGTTGTTTCTCACGGAGGGGACTTTCCAGAACTAAGGGGCACAGCCTTAAAATTAAGCGACTACCTTTTAGAACAAGGTAAAGAGGAATTTGTTTAGCTGGAGAGTAGTGAATGTGTGGTATGCTCTGTCATAGACTGTGGTGGATGCCAAGTCCGTGGGTATATATAAGGCAGAAGTTGATTGTTTCCTAATAGCTCAGGGCATCAAAGGAAATGGCAAGAAAACAGGTGTATGGGGTTGAATGGAATCCGGGATCAGCCATGATGGAATGGTGGAGCAGATCTGATGGGCTGAATGGCCGAATTCTGCTCCTTTGTCTTATAGTCTTACGGTCTAATGATCAAATAGCTGAGCAGCCTCGATGGGCCAGATCGCTTAACTGTGCTCCTATGTCTTATGATCTTATGTCTATTGTCTCCACAGTTCGATGAATGTAGAGCAGTGGATATAGCGTATATGGATTTCAGTATGGCATTTAGTAAGGTTCCGCATGCAAGGCTCCTTCAGAAAGAAAGGAGACATGGGATCCAAGGAGACCTTGTTTCGTGGATCCAGAATTGGCTTGCCCACAGAAGGCAAAGGTTGATTGTAGATGTTTCGTATTCTGCATGGAGACCAGTGACCAGTGGTGTTCCTCAGGCATCTGTTCTGAGTCTCTTCCTCCTTGTAATTTTTGTAAATGTCCTGGATGAGGAAGTTGAAGGGTGGGTTAGTAATTCTACTGATGACAAAAAAGTTGGGGTGTTGTGGATCGCTGGAGGGTTGTCAGAGATTACAACACAACATTGATAGGATGTAGAACTGGGCTAAGAAGTGTCAGTTGGACTTCAACCCAGATAAGTGTGAAGTGGTTGTAGGTCAAATTTGAAGACAGGATTGGCAGTGTGGAGGATCAGCAAAATCTTGGGGTCTGTGTCCATAGGACAATCAAAGCTGCTGCGCAAGTTGACAGTGTTGTTAAGAAGATGTATGGAGTGCTGGCATTCATCAACCATGGGGCTGAGTTCAAGAGCCATGAGGTAATGTTATAGCTGTATAAGACCTTAGTTAGACCCCACTTGGAGTACTGCGTTCAGTTCTGGCCACCTCATTACAGGAAGGATGTGGATGCGATAGAGAGAGTGCAGAGGAGATTTACAATGATTTTGCCTGGATTGGAGAGCATCCCTTATGGGAATAGGTTGAGAGAACTTAGCCTTTTTTCCTTGGATTGACCTGACAGAGGAGTATAAGATGATGAGAGGCATTGATCCTGTGGATAGCCAGAGACTTTCTCCCAGGGCTGAAATAGCTAGCACAAAAGGGTTTCAAGGTGCTTGGAAGTAGGTACAAGGGGAAGGTTAGAGGTAAGTTTTTCACACAGAGAGTGGTGGATGTGTGGAATATACTACCAGTGATGGTTGTAGAGGTGGATACAACAGGGTCTTTTAAGAGACTCTTAGATAGGGGCATGGTGCTTAGAAAAATAGAGGGCTATGCGCTAGGGAAATTCTAGGCAGTCTCTAGAGTAGGTTACATGGTCGGCACAATATTGTTGGCCGAAGGGCCTGTAATAAACCATAAGACAAAGGAGCAGAAGTTGGCCATTCAGCCCATCAAGTCTGCTCCACAATTTCATCATGAGCTGATCCAATCTCCCCTTTAGTCCAATTCCCCCGCCTTTTCACCATAACCTTTGATGCCTTGACTACTCAGATACCTATCAATCTCTGCCTTAAAAACACCCAATCACTTGGCCTTCACTGCCACCCGTGGCAACAAATTCCATAGATTTATCACCCTCTGGCTAAAATTTTTTTTTCGCATCTCTGTTCTGAATGGGCACCTTGCAATCCTCAAGTCATGTCCTCTCGTACTAGACTCCCCCACCATGGGAACCAACTTTGCCACATCCACTCTGTCCATGCCTTTCAACATTCGAAATGTTTCTATGAGGTCCTCCCTCATTCTTCTAAACTCCAAGGAGTACAGTCCAAGAGCGGTCAAACGTTCCTCATATGTTAACCCTCTCATTCCTGGAATCATTCTAGTGAATCTTCTCTGAACCCTCTCCAATGTCAGCACATCCTTTCTTAAATAAGGAGCCCAAAACTGCACACAGTATTCCAAGTGAGGTCTTACCAGTGCCTTATAGAGCCTCAACATCACATCCCTGCTCCTATACTCTATTCCTCTAGAAATGAATGCTAACATTGCATTTGCCTTCTTCACCACCGACTCAACCTGGAGGTTAACCTTAAGGGTATCCTGCATGAGGACTCCCAAGTCCCGTTGCATCTCAGAACTTTGAAATCTCTCCCCATTTAAATAATAGTCTGCTTGTACATTTTTTCTACCAAAGTGCATGATCGTACACTTTCTGACATTGTAATTCATTTGCCACTTCTTATACCATTCCCCCAATCTATCTATGTCTCTCTGCAGACTCTCTGTTTCCTCAGCACTACTGGCCCCTCCGCCTATCTTTGTATCATCAGTAAACTTAGCCACAAAGCCATCTATTCCATAATCCAAATCGTTGATATACAATGTAAAAAGAAGCAGCCCCAACACAGACCCCTGTGGAACACCACTGGTAACCGGCAGCCAACCAGAATGGGATCCCTTTATTCCCACTCTCTGTTTCCTACCAATCAACCAATGCTCTATCCATGTATGTAACTTTCCCATAATTCCATGGGCTCTTACCTTGTTTAGCAGCCTCATGTGCAACACCATGTCAAAGGCCTTCTGAAAATCCAAATACACAACGTCCACTGCATCTCCCTTGTCGAGCCTACTTGTAATTTCCTCAAAAAATTGCACTAGGTTTGTCAGGCAGGATTTTTCTTAAACCATGCTGAGTTCTGTCTGTCTTGTCATATGCCTTCAGGTACTCCGTAACCTCATCCTTGACAATCGACTCCAACAACTTCCCAACCACCGATGTCAAGCTAACAGGTATATAATTTCCTTTTTGCTTCCTTGCCCCCTTCTTAAATAGCGGAGTGACATTTGCAATCTTCCAGTCCTCTGGAACCAGGCCAGAATGTATTGACTTTTGAAAGATCATTGCTAATGTCTCCGCAATCTCCACTGCTACTTCCTTCAGAACACAAGGGTGCATTCCATCTGGTCCAGGAGATTTATCTACCCTTAGACTATTCAGCTTCCTGAGTACTTTCTCTGTCGTAATTGTGACTGCGCATATTTCTCTTCCCTGACACCCTTGAATGTCCAGTATATTGCTAATGTCTTCCTCAGTGAAGACTGATGCAAAATACTCATTCAGTTCCTCCACCATCTCCTTATCTCCCATTACAATTTCTCCAGCATCATTTTCTATCGGTCCTATATCTACTCTCACCTGTCTTTTACTCTTTATATACTTGAAAATGTACTATAACGTAATGTACCATAGATTTTTATGCTTCTATGTTTCTAATCTCTCCAGCTACCGCTTTCAAAACCTAGGGATGCAGTCCATCTGGTCCAGATGATTTAGTATCTACCTTCAAATTTATCAACTTCCCAAGCACCTTCTCCCAAGTAATAGCAATTGCACTAACTTCCGCCCCGACATTCTCAAATTTCCAGCATACCGTTAATGCCTTCCATGGTCAGGTCAGATGCAAAGTAATTACTTAGTTTCTCTGATATTTCCTTGTCCCTCCATTAATGCTTCTACAGTGTTATTTTAGAATGTTCTTCCTTTCTCCTTCTCCCACTGTCTCTCTGTGCCTCTTTCTGTTACTTACTCTTTCTTTCCCTCTGCTCATCTCCCTTTCCTTTTTATTTCTCTCTTCTCCCTTTACACACACACACACACACAACATTTTTGCACGTGAAACTGGCTACAGAGATCATAGCCAATGCAGCCATGTAATTAAATGTGAACATGAAATGTCAGGTGAGTTGTATGCTGAGAAAATGACCAGGAGGTGGTAGAGGTGGAAGTGGAGTGAGAACTCGAGAATAAGTATCAAATAATGCAAGGACAAGCTTGGATGTCTTTGCACCAAATCCCCTCTCACCCTGTCCCCTCTCCACTGATGTGGACATAAGGCTTTTATTCAATTTCCTTGTAGTAGAAAAGGGCACTACAATTCTCAGGCTGAGTACTCTAATAATTCCATAGCTGGCAGATTTAAAAAGAGGAAATTAATTTTTAAAACAATATGCTGAAACATACTGAGGACTTTGAAGGAAAGTATAGAATCAGGCTTGGGAACAGCTCATTAAACAGTTAATAAAGCAACATCAAGATGAAATTCTTTCTGATTGCTTGATTAACTTGCAATTCCTTATTTTGAAGCGTGAAGGGCCCCATCCTATAATCCCTCACTGTAATTAAAGAATTTATTGGCTTCTGCTTGATCTCCTCCACTCATTAGTTTAAAATGCCGTGATAAAATCTGCTCTGATCCTTTCACCAATGAGCCCACCTGACTTCTGCTCAAGGAAGCATTCCCTCTGGCCTGCACACAATGCGCTCTCTCTTCCAAGCTGAGATGGCAAAAAACGAGCAGGATGGCATGGAATTAGCTGGAAATCCCAGCGCTGAAATAGGCCACTCAGCCCACCATACCTCGCCTTTTGTTTGTGTTCCACCACAGCCACCTGCACTGATACCATTTAACATTACCTTCCTTTCTCCCACTTGTCTACTGAGTTTCTCTTCAAATCTGTCTATGTGGCACAACATCGTGGGCCAATGGACCTGTCCTGTGCTGCAATGATGTTTCATGTTCTAAGCTCAAATTGCTTCAGCTGCTCAGTGACTGCAATGAGGCCTTCAGACCTGTGCAGTGCGCCGATGAGCATTGGGCTCTGAGGTTTTTAGAATACCTGATTTGGTAAATTGATGTTTATCAACAGTCATGAATCATTTAGAGTTCCTTGTGATTTCCTTGAGTGACTCACTCTTAGTAATGTGGCTTCCTGGTGCTATCTGTTTAAATTTGTTAAGTTTACTTTGATAGGCTTGGGGAGATTCCGTGTTACTTGTATCATTTAAGGGCACACCCAATTAGTACTAATCGTGGGGTCCTAGTTTTGAGAATGCTATTTCTCATGGTGTTGCTCAGCCAAGCCATTGATGCTCTTTTGGAATTATTATGAATAAAGTCTCCATATCAGAGTCTGTCTTTTCACTGCATTTCAGATCTGATTTTGCCAGTGCACATCATGACAGTGACAACATAGACTTCATGGGTCAAGTAGCCTCCCGTTCTGTAATAATTCTATAATTCAAGGCTCTGCTAGCAACCTTTTTCATAGAGTCCTTTCATATCTACCACAGAATTTTTGCTGCTGAGTCTTCAGTGTAGATGGAAAATTTGCTTTCAGATGAAGAAAATATCTGAGATATTTTTTGTTCTCTCAGGAGCCTTCTAAAGATTCCATGATGCTTTTATGAACAGAAATGGAGTTGTCTTAACATCATGGCCAATATATTGTCCGCACTCTATAATATTGAAACATGTTATCTATTCATCATTGTTTGTGGAGTACATTGGAATATTCTGAAAGGGACAAGGTAATCCAACCTTTCTTTTATACTGATTCCCATAGTACGGGGAATTTATTATTATTATTATTATTATTACATTGTAATTTGTCCTCTACTGTGCCTATTGTCTTGTTTATTAATTATTGTACTGCCCTGCACTGTTTTGTGCACGTTATGTAGTCCTGTGCAGGACTGTAGTCTAGTGCAGTTTTTATGTTGTTTTACATAGTCTAGTGTAGCCTTGTGCTGTCTCACATAGTCTAGTGTAGTTTTGTGTTGTTTCATGTAGCACCAGGGTCCTGGAGGAACGTTGTTTCATTTTTATTGTGTACTGTACCAGCAGTCTATGGTTGAAATGACAGTAAACTTGACTACGTGATTTGACTTAATATATTTAGTCAGCGGATGTGGGTTCCCAACATTCATTGGCCTTCAGCAAAATCAGCCTGCCACACACAAACTGTTGGAGGAATTCAGCTGGTCAGGCAGCATCTATCGAGAAGAACAAAAACCAACATTCTTCATCGGAGTGGTCAAATAGCATTTGTGGAAGAAAAGGTGTCGTTTAAGTTTCGTGTCTAAGCCCTCCACTAGTTCTAATAAAGGCCCAAATGTCCTCTGCATATTCCCCTGCATAGATGCTCCCTGATTTGCTGAGTTCTTCCAGCATTTTGTGTGTGTTGCTCAAGGATTTTCAGCTTCTGTAGAAGCTCTTCCGTTTATAATTGTCCATAAGCTAATTGCTCATTGGATAACAGGTTATTGCAATTTTACATGTGGTGTGGCACTAAGTATCACAACTACAGGGAACTGACTGGAAAGGTCATGTTGCAAGTTCTGTGTGCTTACACAAGTGAGTTACATGTTGGCTAAAGACTACACTTTGTAAAATTCCAAAATAACATATGAATTTACGGAGGGAGAATGAAGGGTGGAAATGGGTAATACAGTGGGAGGGGGCAGCATAAATTTAAGGTGATTGGAGGAAAGTATAGGTAGGCGAATTACGAGCCATAGCTGATTGAAGTCAGGCCTTCACCTCTTAAGTGTGAGATTTTCAATGTCTAACACTCTGCAAGAAGTCCTAACATGTTGTCCCTCTAGAACAGAGATGGGCCAAATGACCTAATTCTGCTCCTAGGCATTATGGTCTTATGGTCTACGGTAATTTTTTTTTACACAGAGAGTGGGAGGGGGCGCATGGAACGCCCTCCCAAGAATGGTGCAAGAGGCAGATACATTAGGGGCATTTAGGAAACTCTTGGGTAAGCATATGAATGAGAGAAAAATAAAGAGCTATGTAGGAGGGAGGGATTAGATTGGCCTTAGAGTAAGTTAAACAGTCGGCACAACATCATGGGACAAAGGGCCTTTACTGTGCTGTACTGTTCTATGTTAATTAATTAAATTGCTCTGACAGAGAACCTAAAGGAGTTAAGATGAAGCTGAATTGAACTAGTCTAGCGAAGTAAATTACTTTGATTCATTGGTTTCTAGTGGCACCCAGATTTCCTGCCTTTCCATTCACTTTGCTATTTTGTGCATCTGGAGATTCTGATTCTGCTTCATTGAAGCTGGTTTGAAAGACTCAAAACATTGTTTCAGCTCCTGGGTCAAAATGAAAGGGATTTTTCTCCCTACTAATAAAACATTGAATAACATCTCAAAGAGCAGCATATTTCCGAACAGTTATTGAATTAAATTGACAATTAGTAGATTACTGACCAAAGCCTTGTATGCCCAAGCTCTTAATAAGGCTTTATGTATGCATTTTTGCTCACACACCCTTATGTTTACTGTACTTCCATTGCAGATTTTCTTTAATTTAAATTTTTTTTTACTGCGATCTTAGGTCACCACAAGTAAAAGGTTTCCTCAGCTCACCATGTTTATGCTGGCTCTTTGAGAAGAGAATCTAATTGTTTCCATGCCATAGGCATAGAGTAATACAACAGGAAACAAAAAGACCTTCTATCCAACTTATCTTTTATAGCGTATTCTGAGGTTAGAGAATATAGAAAAATTAACTCCACCAGCAGCCAATCTTCAGACGTGAACATGGATCGTAGGTTGAATTTAAAACGCAGCTCTGAACAATAGTTCTCCTGGAACTGAGGATGGGAGTTGGTCGCAAACCAGACAATGCTGATTACAATTTAGTTTAGGTGCCTTGAGTGTGGGTGTGAAGAAGGACGTGTTCAGTCTCTTCCTATAACTCAAGCTCTCAATTCCAGGCAATGTCCTTGTAAATTTTCTTTGCTCTCTTTCCAACTGAATGATGTTTACCCTATAATAGGGTGACCAAAATTGTGTCCGATACTCCAAGTACACTTCACTGCTCTGCAGGGTTGCCTCATCTCTGCACTGAACTGCGGCTGTGGTCTGTAACGATGAGAGTGTGGATTGATTTTTGTGCTGAATGTTAATTGCATACGTTCATTTGCTTTCATTCTCTGCACATCGGGTGTTCCTTTGTTTTAGTGGGTTTCTATTTGTGGCTGCCTGTAGGGAGATGAATCTCAGTGTTGTATAAAGTATACATACTTTGATAATAAACGTTCTTTGAACTTTGATTTCACCAATGTCTTGTACAACTGCAACATAACTTCCCAACTCCTATATTCACTGCCTTAACTGATGAGTCTGCAAGTATTCTCTCTGTACTCATTGAATTGAAGCTGCTTCCGATTACCTTTCAGGCAATGCATCCCAGATCATAGGGGCACATTTAATTTTTAAATGTTTTTCATTTCAATATTTCATGAGCAATTCTTACTGAGCAAGTATAACTTAAAGCATATTAAATTAAAACTTTATGACACGAGACAGAGTGAAGTGATTGCAAGATTTCAGATAAACAGCAACGTGAAAATGGGGTTGATTCCAAATGACAAGTAGTTTAAAAATATAAGAATGTTAGAGTGCACAGTCCTTTGCTCCTTCTCTACATATCATTGATTGAGAATTAAATGTAGAAGATGAGGAAGTTTCACATGATACATTAACTGATAGTGAGGAGGAAAGCAATAGACTGCAGGAAGATACAATGGCCTGGGGTTTGCGGAGAAAAATTACTAACGGAATTTAATCCAAAGAAGTATGAGGTAATGCATTTGGGGAGGTGCATCACGGCAAGGACAATACAGGATACCGAGTGGTGTGGAGAAAGAGAGGGGCCCTGTCGCTTATGTCTAAATGCAGTAGAACAGAATCAACGAAGGAGAGACACGAGAGACTGCAGATGCTGGAATCTGGAACAAAACAGTGCTCCAGAGCTCAGCAGGTCAATATTTCACATTCAAAAGACAACATTTCAGATCAAGACCAGTCAGCTGGACAAAGTGAAGAGGGGAGATAGCCAGCGAGTTGTAGGGGTGAGGCAGGAACTGGTAAGCTGATGTGTGGATCTTGGTGAGAAGGGGTTGGGGAGCAGATGAAGGTAGGTCTGGGAAGCAAGAGTGGAGGTAGCAATAGAGGTTAGGAGTTAATAGGTAGAGGCAACAAAGGGCTGTTCATTGTAGATTTACAGCAGTCATTATCATCATTATGTGTTGTGCCATATGACGTTGGCGATCATAGTTTATTGACCATAATTGTTCTTGCCAAATTTTTCCACAGAAGTAGTTTGCCATTGTCTTCTTCTAGGCAGTGTCTTTAAAAGATGGGTAATCCCAGCCATTATCAATACTCTTCTGACACCGTCTGCCTGGTGTCAGTGGTTGCATAACCAGGACATGTGATATACATCAGCTGCTCATATGTCCATCCACCACTTCCTCCCATGGCTTCACATGACCTGACTGGGGGGCTCAGCAGGCTAGCAGGGGTGTGGAACGCCTTAAGTATCCTTTGGTAGAGACATATTTCCTCCCCACTACTGATTGCATCAATCAAGTGTTTTAAATAGATGTTAGGGTGCATTTTCTCTGTTTGGGAGGTAGGAGGATGAAGACTATGGTGTAACTGAACATAACAGGACTTTGAAGATAACTTGAATACTGTGTATATCTCTCGGTGCCACTTTAGAAGGACTACGTGGCACAAGTGAAACAGCTCCCTCTTCAAAGCCCCTCCATTGAATTTAAAATTTACTAATTAAGTACCTATCAATTGCTACTTTGGATATACCCAATGACTTGGCCTCCACAGGCACTGTGGCAATGAGCTGCACAGATTCACCACCATCTGGCTAAAGAAATTCCTCCTCACCCCTGTTCTGAATGGGTGATATGTTTTGATTTATTGTATGTTGGAGGCATTGAATATCTGACACTTGAGAGGTGAAGCTTGACTTCAATCAACTATGGCTCGTTATGAACATAGACCAGCAGCATGGTGAATACTGCACCACCCTGATAGGCACTGTAGTATTGCTCACATGGATTTCCATTGGGAGCTTCTGGAAGTTCAGCTGATACAGGATGCAATACACTATTGCCAGCATGGCCATGAGTATCTCATTTGCAAATTTTGGAGATTATCTCACAGTGTTATTTCGTTGGCAGCTTGTGACCCAGGTAGTTGAGAACTGTAATAAGATGCCAGAAAGCCCAGTTGTTTAAAACCAATAGATGTCTGAGAAACATAACTGGCAAATGGCGAACACCAGAGATCCTGCAGATGCTGGAAATCCACAGTAATACATGTAAAATGCTCCTGGACCTCAGCAGTTTAGGCAGCATTTAAGGAAAAGAATAAAGAGTCAACATTTCAAGCTGAGATCCTCCATCAGGACTGGGAAGGTTGGGGTTAGGAGCCAGATCAAGAAGGAGGGGATGGAGTACAAGCTGGCAGGTGATAGGTGGAAAAGGTAAAGGGCTGAAGAAGAAGAAGAAGGTAGAAGATGAGAGAGGACAATGGGGAAAGAAGAATGAGGAAGGGTACCAGAGGGAGAGGAATGTAGGTGAGGAGAAGAGAAGGGTAGAAGGGAGGCCAGAATGAGGAATAGGAAAATAGAGAAGGAGGAGGAAGGAGAAATTATCAGAAATTAGAGAAATTGATGTTCATGGCATCAGGCTGGAGGAAACCCAGACAGAATATGACATGCTGCTCCTGACAGTGGTATTAGAGGAGGTCATGGACCAACAGCACTTGGAGTACTGTGAGCTGTTTTTGGTCGCTTATCTAGAAAAAGATGTGTTGGCATTTGAGAGAGTGTAGGGGAGGTTCATGAGAATGATTTTGAGAATGGAAGGTATAAGGATCACTTGACATCTCTGCAACTGCGCTTGCTGGAGTTCAGAAGAAAGGCTTCAATAGAGTGGATATTGAGAGGATGGTTCCTATGCTGGGGGAGTCTAGGTCCAGAGGACACAGCCTCAGGATTGAGGGATATACCTTTAGAACAGAGATGGTGAGAAATTTCTTTAGCCAGAGGGTGTTGAAACTGTGGAAATTATTGCCACAGACAGCTGAGGAGACCAGGTCATTAGGTATATTTAAAACAGAGCTTCATAGGTTCCTGATTAGTAAGAGCAACACAGTATAGGTGGAGAAGGCAGGAGAAGGGGTTGAGAAAGAAAATAATTCAACCATGATGGAATGCAGAGCAACTCAATGGGCCGAGTGGCCCATTTATGCTCCTATTCTTATGATTTTATGTCAGAATTGGAACGGGGAGTGGGATTGAAATGACTGGCTACCAGAAAATCCTGCTTGTTGTGGATGGACCAAAGGTGCTCAACAAATAGCAATGGGCGGCAGGTAGATTCTCTAAAAGCCTGGTGGTGCAATTCTCAAAGCATCCTAAATAAGTACAAAATGAGCCAGTTGCTCAGTGCATGTTGAAATGTCACATATGCTTTATTAAGGATGAGACAAAGCCTTTCATTACTGAATTCCTTTTGTTGAATGCACACATTTATAAAAATAGATTTTTTAATCAAAATACAGTGATTGATTTTACAAAAGATTAGTAATGTGAAGGATAAAAGCAGAGCTCAAAGTCATCACAATTTCAGCACTGATGGGAAATCGCTGCCTGCAGACTGTGAAAAATAATAGTATCTTATTATCTTACAGCAGTAAAGGAAGATGTTCAGCCTTCAAACCTGTACTAGCTTTCTGATGCTCTGACCAATTGTTCAGTAGTCTTTTCTGGAGTTTACTTCCATTAAATATTTACTTAATTTTAATTTTGAAACCAATGGTTGAATCTACTTCAATCTTCCATTTGAACAGCACATCCGAGATCACAACCCAATTCTCAAACAAGAACACAAGTACCAGAAGGGCTTGCAGTATCTAAGTGGATTAGTTATTGGGTTTCAATGGGATTCATCCCAGTCTGCTGAGGAATGGAAGGGAGGACATTTGAGAGTCTCTGTCTAGGATCATCCAAACATCTGGAGCTTCAAATGTGGATCCTCAGAACTGTTACACCTTTGTTCAAAAAAGAGGGTGTGGCATTGCACTTAGTGGGGTGGATGTTCTACAATTAGAACCATTTGGACAAGTTTTCATTGATGAGAGAAAACCAACATTTATCAGAAAGCAAGATTTGCAGATTTCGTCTACTTAACTTCAGAGATATTTCTGATGAAGTGAGAAAAAGGGAAGTGTGGTTGATGAACTGCGTAAGCTTTGACAATGTATTGTACAAACTGCATATAATGAGCTTGCCAGTATATTGAAGCATAATCTCTGCAGCAGTGTGGATAGAAAATACAATAGATAGCAGAGAATAATTAGTGATGATGTATGCTTCTTGGAATGGAGTGAAGTGTACAGCAGAGTTCTCAGAGAACTTTGATACACAGGACGCAATTTCCAAATTCATAGAAAACACAAAAATTTAAGTTGTATGGAACTATGAGAACTATAGTAATGGATTTCAAAAAGAAGTGGTTACAGTCTGGAACTGATAAGTGGCGACAGGTGAAACTTAATACTGAGAAATGTGAAGTGTTACATCTGGTTAGGAATTATGAGGAAATGACAAATATAGATTAGAAGGCACATTTCTAAACGGAGGTACAAGAAAGGAAGGATACTGTTAATTTCACTGAAAGTGGCAGTGCAACTGGATAGTATTGATTTAAAAAAATGCACATGGGAAACCTGGATTTTATGAATGGACTGCTTGTACAAAGCAAAAAAAATCCATGATCTACCTTTCAGGAAATACTGGTGAGTGTCAGAATTCTATAACCCAGAGTGTTGTGGAGTTGGAGTTAATGATGATAACCAAAGCTTTAGAGGAGTAGGAGATATGGGAATTCAATAGGAAAATGGAGTCAAGATCAGGATCCTACTGAATGATGGAGCATCCCGAGGGATCTTGTCCAGCATCTACTTCTAATGGAACTGAGCATGTAATAATTAGTGCCAGGAGGGAGATCAGTGGGGAGGGACAAATGGAAAAAGGAGTCGCATAGGGAGCGATCCCTGTAGAACTGTAGAAAGCAGAAACTGGGGGGGGGGGGGGGAAGATGTGCTTGGTGGCGGGATCCCATTGGAGATGACAGAAATTATGGAGAATTATGTGCTGGATGCATAGGCTGGTGGAGTGGTAGGTGAAGTCACCTATCCCTGGGGGGGGGGGGTGGCGGGAGGCTGGGATGAGGGCTGACGTGTGTGAAATGGAAGGGGTAAGGGCAGCATTCATGGTGGAGAGAAGGACCCCAGACATCTTCTTAGTTCTGAAGTGAGAAGACTATTCTGTGAGCAGATGTGGTGGAGATGGAGGAATTGAGAGAAGGGATGGCATTTTTACCAGTAGCTGGGTGGGAAGACATGATTGCACTGCTAGATCCAGTTCAAACCAAATCCAGTTTGCAACAGTGGTTGGCCTCATCAACAAAGACAATGAGATGGTGTGCAGGGAGGAGGTAGAGTGGCTGGTAGAATAATACGAGCATGACAACTGGAGTCTCAATGTGGGCAAAACTAAATAAATGATTGTGTAGGCTGACCACCCCTTACGGCACATAATCAGCTTCCCTGTGGAGAGAGAGTTAGGAGGACCAAGTTTTGAGCAGAACACATAACAGATAATCTCAACTCATCCCTCAACACCTCCTCTTTCATCAGGAAAGCACACATCCACACTTAATGAGGATACTGAAGTGAGAATGGCTTCTTTCACCTCAATTTACCAATTTTTCCAGGAGTTCTATCAGAGTATTCTGGCCAGCTGCATCACCAAATGGGAATCTGACCACAAGTCCCGACAAATGTTTATGAAGACTGCTGAGAGGATCACTGTGGTCTCTCTTCAAAGCATCAGACAGAGTTATCAGGAGTCAATGATGCAAAGAGATAAGGCGAGAGAGTGAAAAGGGAACGGGAACTGGTGAAGGAGAGGGTGGGGGGAGTATTACCAGAAACTCAAGAAATCAATGTTCATGCCACCAGGTTGGAGGTGACCCAGACGGAATATAAGGTGTTGTTCCTCCAACCTAAATGTGGTCTTATCTTGTGTTTTACATCTTTTTTCAGAGGAACGTTGTTTCATTTGGCATTCAACCTTACATGTATAGGGTTGAATGACAGTAAACAGAATATGAATTTGGACCTTAGCTTAATGGAGATATTATTCTTCAGACTTAATGAGAGTAATGCCTGGATCATTATCCAGCAGGATAAATGAAGAACAAAGTCAGGATCCCTTTTGGAATCAACTAGAAGCTCCAAAGGGGCATTTAACTCCTCCAAGATAAAAAGACTGAAATGTACTGAATATTCACCCTCATCAATTATTAATATCCAATAGGTTAAGGAATTAAATGGATCCCAGTAGCCTGATCTTTCAAGAATTTACCTACTATACTGTTAAAAGATTTTATTGAATCTTAGGGCCTGTACTGTGCTTACCGTTCTCAGAATCAGGTTTATTATCACTGGCATGTGACGTGAAATTTGTTAACTTAATACCAGCAGTTCATTGCAATACATAATATAGAAGAAAAATAATAATAATAAATAAATAAGTAAATCTTATTCAGTATACTTTATACAGTATATGTATATTTAATAGATTGAAAATCGTGCAAAAAACACAAATACTCTATATTTTTAAAAAAGTGAGGTAGTGTCCAAGGGTTCAATGTTCATTTAGGAAACAGATGGCAGAGGGGAAGAAGCTGTTTCTTAATTACTGAGTGTGTGCCTTCAGGCTTCTGTATCTCCTACCTGATAGTAACAGTGAGAAAAGGGCATGTCCTGGGTGCTGGAGTCCTTAATAAGGACGTTGCCTTTCTGAGACACTGATCCCTGAAGATGTCCTGGGTACTTTGTAGGCTAATACCCAAGATGGAGCTGACTAGATTTACAACCTTCTGCAGCTTCTTTCGGTCCTGTGCATTGTCCCCCCCCCCCCCCCCCCATACCAGACTGTGATGCAGCCTGTCAGAATGCTCTCCGCAGTACATCTATAGAAGTCTTTGAGTGTATTTGTTGACATACCAACTGTCTTCAAACTCCTAATAAAGTATAGCTGCTGCCTTGCCTTCTTTATAATTGCATCAATATATTGGGACCAGGTTAGGTCCTTAGAGATCTTGACACCCAGGAACTTTAAACTGCTCACTCATTCCACTTCTAATCTCTCTATGAGGATCGGTATGTGTTCCTTTGTCTTACCCTTCCTGAAGTCCACAATCAGCTCTTTCATCTTACTGACGTTGAGTGCCAGGTTGTTGCTGCGGCACCACTCCACTAGTTGGCATATCTCACTCCTGTACACCCTCTCGTCACCACCTGAGATTCTACCAACAATGGTTATATCATCAGCAAATTTATAGATGATATTTGAGCTATGCCTAGCCACACAGTCATGTGTATAGAGAGAGTAGAGCAGTGGGCTAAGCACACACCCCTGAGGTGCACCAGTGTTGATCGTCAGCGAGGAAGAGATGTTATCACCAATCCACACAGATTGTGGTCTTCAGGTTAGGAAGTCGAGGATCCAATTGCAGGGGCAGGTACAGAGGCCCAGGTTCTGCAACTTCTCAATCAAGATTGTGGGAATGATAGTATTAAATGCTGAGCTATAGTCGATGGACAGCATCCTGACACAGGTATTAGTGTTGTCCAGGTGGTCTAAAGTCATGTGAAGAGCCATTGAGATTGCATCTGCCATTGACCTATTGTGGCAATAGGCAAATTGCAATGGGTTCTTGCTGAGGCAGGAGTTCAGTCTAGTCATGACCAACCTCTCAAAACATTTTATCACTGTAGATGTGAGTGCTACTGGGTGATAGTTATTAAGGCAGGTCACGTTATTCTTCTTAGACACATATAATTGTTGCCTTTTTGAAGTAAGTGGGAAATTCTGCCTGTAGCAGTGTGATGTTGAAAATGTCCTTGAATACTCCCGCCAGTTGGTTGGCACAGGTTTTCAGAGCCTTACCTGGTATTCCACTGGAACCTTCCACCTTGCAAGCGTTTACTCTCTTTAGAGACAGCCTAACATCGGGCTGTGAGAAGACAGAGATCACAGGGTCATGAAGTGCAGCAGGGATCTTCACAGCAGTAATTGTATTCTCCCTTTCAAAGCAGGCATAGAAGGTGTTGAGCTCATCTGGTAGTGATGCATTGCTGTCCACCATGCTGTTGTGTTTCACTTTGTGGGAAGTAATGTTTCGCAAGCCCTGCCAGAATGGTCATGCATCCGATGTCGCCTCCAACCTCGTTCAAACTTGTGTCTTCACCCTTGAAGTAGCCCTCCCAGATCATACCTGGTTTTCTGGTACAGGCCTGGGTCGCCAGACTTGAATGCCACAGATCTAGCCTTCAGCATTTGATGTACCTCCTGGTTCATCCACGGCTTTTAGTTTGGGAATGTATAGTAAGTCTTTGTGGGCACACACTCATCCACACAGGTTTTAATGAAGTTGGTAACAACTGCAGCATGCTCATCCAGGTTCGAAGATGAATCCCCGAATACGGTCCACTCCACCGATTCAAAGCAGTCCTGTGCTTCCCTTGTCCAAACCTTCTTGGTCCTCACTGCTGGTGCTGCAGTCTTCACTCTCTGCCTATGCTCAGGGAGTAGAAGTGCAGCTAGGTGATCAGACTTCCCGAAGTGAGGGTGTGGAAGACCATGGTAGGCATTCTTGATGGTGGGGTAACAATGGTCCAGTGGGTTGTTTCCTCTGGTATTGCAAGTGATCTGTTGATGGTAATTGTTGATAGTAATTGATTTTTTTCAGGCTGGCCTGGTTAAAATCTCCCAAAACAATATTGAAGGTGTTAGGGTGCGCTATTTTGTGCATGTTGATCCCATTACTCAGATTATCTAAAGCCTAATTGACATCGGCCTGAGGTGGAATGTAAACTGCTACCAAAATGACCCCAGCGAACTCCCGTGGTAGGAAAAAAGGATGGCACTTTACTGCTAGATAATCCAGGGCTGGTGAGCAGAATTGGGACAGCACTGATATATTTTTGCACCAAGTAGAGTTGATAATGAGGCATACTCCTCTGCTTTTGAGAGACTCTATAGATCTATCCTTTCTGTTCTTTTTTCCGTCTTTTTATTGATTTAAAAAAAGTGTGTGTACAAACAAGAGGAGAATATCTCTGGTATATATGTCAATAGCAGTACAAACAGAAGTTAAAATAAACAGTATCAGAATCACACATAGTGTTGACCTACAAAGTATAAATTTGATATAGAATGTATAATTCTCCTCGTATCAATTTATGAAGAAAGAAAGAACTATTAGAAATTTTTATGAAAGAAAAGAAAAAAAAATGCTATTTTAAACAGAAAAAAAAGGACTGGGCAGTCCATCCTGAAAGAAAAACCAAGAGAATAGAAACTCTCTGATCAAATGCAAGGTTCTGAAAAAATAACTGGAAGAAAATCAGTACAAAAATCAGATCATATGAAAATATTGAATAAAAGGTCACCAGATTTCTTCAAACTTAAAGGATATATCCAATGTCTGACTTCTCATTTTCTCTAGACTTAAACAGGACATGATAGAGGGAAGTCAATAACAGGAGGATTAGGGTCCTTCCATTTAAGTAAAATGGCTTTCCTAGCCAATAAGGTTGAAAAGGCTATCATCAGCTAAGTGGAAGCAAGAATATATCCTGTTTCCAATGGAATAATCCCAAAAATAGTTGTAAATCAGTTTGTTTGTAAATCCAGATCCAGCACTTTTGATAAGGATTTAAAAACATCTTCCCAAAAATTCTCCAACTTTATGCAAGACCAAAACATGTGAGTTAAAGTGGCCACCTGAGTATTACATCTATCACAAATAGAAATAATATTGGGTAAAATACGGGCTAATATATCCTTTGACATATGTGCCCGATGCACTACCCTGAACTGTATCAAGGAATGATGGGCACAAATAGATGAAGTATTTACCAGATGAAAAATTTTACTCCATTGATAATCTGAAAGTAACTCTTGAAATTCCAATTCCCAGGCAGCTTTAATTTTATCGTTAGATGTCATTCGGAAATTCAATAATCATTTATAAATTGTAGCTATTGATCCTCTTTGGAGAGGTTTAACCTGGAAGAGAGTATCTATTATATTAGATGGATAAGTGGAGGGATAATTTGGAAGCAAAGTACGTAAAAAATTCCTGATTTGTAAATATTTTAAAAAGTGTACATTGGATAAATCAAATTAATCCACTAGCTGAGTAAAAGACATTAAACAATCCCCTATAAACAAATCTGAAGAAGTTATTATTCCTTTGGTTTTCCAAATTAAAAAAGCCTGATCTAAAATTGATGTATTAAAAAAAGTTATGATATATTTTACTCGAAAGGATAAAATTATTTAATTCAAAACATCAGTGAAACTGAAACCAAATTCTTAATGTGTGTTTAATAATAGGATTAAGGTCTTGTTTACCAAACTTAGAGAGCAGGAAAGAAAGAGGAGCTCCCAGTAAAGAGGACAAGGAATACCCCTTCACCGAGTTTTTCTCCAACTCCCCCCCATAAAGAACAGTCATATATATCTGAATAATGAATCCAACAGATAATACATCGATTATTAATTGCCCAGTAATACAATCTAAGATTTGGCAAAGCCATACCACTGTCATTTTTTAATTTAATTTCTGCAATAGAGGTTTACTCAATCTAGGATTTTTATTGTTCCAAATATAGGATAAAATTTTAGAGTCTATCCTGTCAAAGAACTATTTAGGAACAAATAAAGGAACTGCTTGAAATATATATAAGAATTTCAGTAGAACTATCATTTTAATAGCATTAATTTGACCAGTTAATGATAGCATCATAAGACACATTTAGAAAGTGCTTGTTGTGGGTATAATCAATTAATGGGAGAAAATTATATTTATACAGGTCTTTAAAATTCTTAGTAACTTTAATACCAAGATAAGTAAATTGATTTTTAGCAATACTAAAAGGTAATTGCTCATACTGATCTAAATGATTATTAATGGGAAATAATTCACTTTTGTATAAATTTAACTTATATCCAGAAAAACTACTAAATTCAGAAAATATGGATAACATAGAAGGAATAGCTTTCTTTGGATCCGAAATGTAGACTAACAAGTCGTCTGCATACAACAAAACCTTATGCATTTTATCCCCTCTCTTAATACCCTGAATACTATTGGAATTCCGAAGAGCAATAGCAAGAGGTTCTAGAGCCAAGTTAAATAACAAAGGACTAAGAGGACAGCCCTGCTGGGTACCTCTGTATAGTCTAAAATAGGGAGATTTTTGATTTTTAGTTATAACCACAGCCATATGAACTTGATAGATCAATTTGATCCAGGAAATGAAACCCGGACCAAAATTAAATCTTTCTAAAATTTCAAATAAATAAAACCACTCCACCCTATCAAAGGCTTTCTCTGCGTCAAGGGATACAACACATTCAGGTTCTTTGGATAAAGAGTAATAAATAATGTTTAATAGTCTCTGAATATTAAACTATGAATATCTATTCTTAATAAATCCAGTTTGATTGTTAGAGATAACTTTAGGTAAAATATTCTTGATCCCATTAGCCAAAATTTTAGAAAGAATCTTAGAATCCACATTTAGTAAAGAAATTGGTCTATAAGAGGCACATTCAGATAAATCTTTTCCTTTTTTAGGAATTAGTGAAATTAATGCCTCATAAAAAGTTTTTTTTGGGAGAGTCTCAAAGGATATAGAATAGTGAAAACCTGACATAAATGTGGTGTAAGTATCTCAGTAAAAGTCTTTAAAAATTCCACCGTATATCCATCTGATCCCGGAGCCTTACCTGATTGAAGAGAGGATATAGCCCTTGTTATTTCCTCTTGTTTAATAGGTGCATCTAATGTACTCATATCTTGAGTAGAAATTTTAGGTATATTCAGCTTTTGCGAAAATCTATTCATAGAAATAGTATTGTCTGGAAAGTCAGATTTATAAAGGTTAGAGTAGATTGCCTCTGTGAAAAGAGATAAAGTGTCAATGGTTTGGGTCTAGCATTTTTGGATTTATTTTAGATTTACAGCATCTGCAGTTGTTTGATTTTCACTTACTTTAGGAAGGGATGTGCAGAATGAAGCATATGTCAGAATCATCATCAGAATCAGGTTTATTGTCACCAATGTTCTTTACATCACAAAATTGGTCAAGCCTCATCACCATCAAGCACATCCTCAAAAGGCATCAAGAAGACAGCACCATCTGGGACATGCTCTATTCTCATTACTGCCATCAGGGAGAAGTTTGAAGCCATAGTCTCAATGCTTTGGAAGCAGTTTCTTCCCCTTTGCCATCAGTCAATGAATCAATGAATCAATGGACACTACTTCACTATTCCTTTTTTCCACAACTTGTTTATTTTTTACTGAAATTTATATTAATTTGTTATGCCAGCAGGCAAAAACGTTTAATTGCATTGGTATTAGTAACCAATACTTTAAGCAACTTGTTCTCATGAATGCTCCTTCATCTAAAACATTACTGCTTCTGTTTCCAAAGTGGCTGACTGACCTGCTTAACCTTTCCGGCTCTTTTCTATATTTTATATTATGTTCAGAAGCAGGTAAAAACCTAGCCATCGGGAGCTATCTCTGCTCTTCAAGACTGCTTTGAGCACACCGAATGGCACCTGTTCAGGGAGGCTGCAACCGATGGTGACTCTACCAAGTTAGAGGAGTACACGACATCAGTGACTAGCTACATCAGCAAGTGCATCAATGACATCACTATGTCCAAAACCATCACCACACATGCTAACCAGAAGCCATGGATGACCGCGGAGGTGTGTGCACTGCTGAGGACCCATAACTCCACCTTCAGAGCAGGCAACAAGGCAGCCCTAACAACAGCGAGGGCCAAACTGTCCTGGGTCATCAGAGAGGCATAGTGTGCACACGCCCAGTGAATCCACAGCCACTTCCAGGACAGTGGCAACACGCGGCACATGTGGTAGGGCATTCAGGACATCACCAACTACAGAACAACATCACCTCACTGTGCAGGTGATGCCTCCCTCCCAGATGCGCTGAGCAACTTCTACGCCCATTTTGAGGCAGAAAATAATGTGGCGGTGAGGAAGTCCACCCCTCCTACAAATGACCAGGTACTGTGTCTCACCATGGCCGATATGACAAGAACCCTGTGCAGGGTCAACCCACGGAAGGCTGCTGGACCAGACAATATTCCTGGTAGAGTGCTCAGAGGATGTGCAGACCAGCAAGCAGATGTTCTGACTGACATCTTCAACATCTCCCTGAGCAGTACCATTGATCCAACGTGCTTCAAGGCCGCCACCATCGTCCCTGTGCTGAAGAAATCTTCAGTGTTCTGCCTCAATGACTACCATCCCATTGCACTCACATTCATCATCATGAAGTGTTTCAAGAGGCTCGTAATGAGGCACATCAAAACCCTGCTGCCCCCCTCACTGGACCCCCTGCAGTTTGCATACCAATCCAACCATTCAACAGATGACGCCATTGCTATCACCCTCCACCTGGCCCTAACACACCTGGGGAAAAAAGACACGTACGTTCGAATGCTGTTCATAGACTTCAGTTCAGCATTCAACACAATCATTCCTCAGAAACTCATTGGAAAGCTGAGCTTACTGGGCCTGAACACCTCCCTCTGCAACTGGATCCTAGACTTCCTGACTGGGAGACCTCAGTCAGTCCGGATCGGGAGCAGCATCTCCAACACTATCACACTGAGTACAGGGGCCCCCCAGGGTCCACTGCCGTTCACTCTGCTGACCCACAACTGTGCTGCAACACACAGCTCGAACCATATCATCAAGTTCACCGATGACACGACTGTGGTGGGTTTCATCAGCAAGAACAACTAGTCAGCATACAGAGAGGAGGTGCAGTGGCTAATGGACTGGTGCAGGGCCAACAACTTGTCTCTGAATGTGAACAAAACAAAAGAGATGGTTGTTGACTTCAGGAGGGCATGGAGCAACCATTCTCCGCTGAACATCGACGGCTCCTCAGTAAGGATCATTAAGAACACCAAATTTCTTGGTGTTCACCTGGCAGAGAATCTCACCTGGTCCTTCAACACCGGCTCCATAGCAAAGAAAGCCCAGCAGCATCTCTACTTTCTGCAAAGGCTGAGGAAAATCCATCTCCCACCCTCCATTCTCGCCACATTCTACAGAGGTTGTATTGAGAGCATCCTGAGCAGCTGCATCACTGCCTGGTTTGGAAATTGCACTATCTTGGATCGTAAGACCCTGCAGTGGATAGTGAGGTCAGCTGAGGAGATAATCGGGGTCTCTCTTCCCGCCATTACAGACATTTACACTACATGCTGCATCTGCAAAGCAAATAGCATTATGAAGGACCCCATGCACCCCTCATACAAATTCTTCTCCCTCCTGCCATCTGGGAAAAGGCACCAGAGCATTTGGGCTCTCACGACCAGACTATGTAATAGTTTCTTCCCCAAGTTATCAGACTCCTCAATACCCAGAGTCAGGACTGACACCAACTTACTGCCATCTACTGTGCCTATAGTCTTGTTTATCATTTATTGTAATGCCTGTACTGTTTTGTGCACTTCATGCAGTCCTGGGTTGGTCTGTAGTCTAGTGTAGTTTTTTTTGTTGTTTTACGTAGTTCAGTGTAGTTTTTGTATTGTTTCATGTAGCACCATGGTCCTGAAAAATGTTGTCTCATTTTTACTGTGTACTGTACCAGCAGTTATGGTCGAAATGACAATAAATAGTGACTTGACTTGACTTGAGTTCAGATTTTTTTCTCTTCTATTCATTTCAGTCTAGCCTGCTGAGAAGGTCCCAGTATCTTACCATTAGTAACCAGATACATTCGACCTCACTGATCAGAGAGCTGCTTAATTGAGGAGTGATGTATTAGAAACATAGAAAACCTACAGCACATACAGGCCTTTTAGCCCACAAAGTTGTGCCAAATTTGTCCTTACTTGAGAACTAACTAGGCTTCCCCATAGCCCTCTATTTTTCTAAGCTCCATGTATCCATCCAGGAGTCTCTTTAAAGACCCTATCATTTCCGACTCCACCACTGCTGCCGGCAGCCCATTCCATGCACTCACCACTCCCTGCATAAAAAACCTACTCATGGCATTTCCTCTGTATCTACTTCCAAGCACCTTAAAACTGTGCCCTCTTGCGCTTGCCATTTCAGCTCTGTGAAAAAGCTTCTGACTATCCACAGAATCAATGCCTCTCATTATCGTGTACACCTCTATCAGGTCACCTCTCAGCCTCCATCGCTCCAAGGAAAAGTAGTCGAGTTTACTCTACCTATTCTCATAAGGTATGCTCCCCAATCCAGGCAGCATCCTTATAAATCTCCTCTGCATCCTTCCTGTAGTGAGGCAACCAGAAATGAGCACAGTACTCAGTGGGGTCTGACCAGGGTCCTATATCGATGCAACATTACCTCTCGGCTCTTAGCTCAATCCCACGATTGATAAAGGCCAATACACCATACGCCTTCTTAACCACAGAGTCAACCTGTGTAGCAGCTTTGCGTGTCCTATGGACTTGGACCCCAAGATCCCTCTGATCCTCCACACTGCCAAGAGCACCTCACACTCATCTGGGTTGAACTCCATCTGCTACTTCTCAGCCCAGTTTTGCATCTTATTAATGTCTCGCTGTAACCTCTGACAGCCCTCCACATTATCCACAACACCCCCAGCCTTTGTGTCATCAGCAAATTTACTAACCCGTCCCTCCACTTCCTCATCCAGGTTATTTATAAAAATCACAAAGTGTAGGAGTCCCAGACAGATCCCTGAAGCACACCACTGGTCACTGGCCTCCATGCAGAATATGACCTATCTACAGTCACTCTTTGCCTTCTGTGGGGAAGCCAGTTCTGAATCCACAAAGCAATGTTCCCTTGGATCCCATGCCTTCTTACTTTCTCAATAAGCCTCGTTTGGGGTGACTTGTCCAATGTCTTGCTATTGTAGGTTTAAAACTGCAACCACTTCTGTCTTGGCTCTGTTTGTTAAACTGATCACGAAGCTTGTAGGCCTTGCAAGAGAAATAAATGTTTGTCAACAGCTTACTTACTAATCACCACATACGACCCTGAGATTCTTTTTCCTGTGGGCATACTCAGCAAATCTATAGAATAATAACTATAACAGGATCAATGAAAGATCAAATAGAGAGAAGAAGACAACAAAATGTATAAATGCAAATATAAATAAATTGCAATAAATAACGACAACATGAAAAAACAAGGTAAAGAGTCCTTAAAGTGAGATCATTGGTTGTGGGAACATCTTAATAGATGAATGTAGTTATCCCCTGTTGTTCAAGTGCCTGATGATTAAGAGGTAGTGACTGTTCTTGACCCTGATAGTGTGAGTCCTGAGGCTCTTGTACTTTCCATCTGATGGCAGCAGCAAGAAAAGAGCATGGCCTAGGTGATGAGGATATTTGACAATGGATGTTGCTTTCCATTGACAGAGTTTCATGTAGATGTGCTCAACAGTTAGGATGGCTTTACCTGTGATGTACTGGGTGGAATTTACTACCTTTTGTAGGAATTTCCATCCAAAGGCATTGGTGTTCCCATACTAGGCCATGATGCAGCCTGTCACTACACTTTCCACCACACTCCTATAGAAATCCATTTAGTGTTGAGGAAATAATGGTATTAAGCTTTGAGCTGTAATCAATAAAGAGCATCCTGATGTATGCATATTTGCTGTCCAGATGTTCCAGAGTTGTGTGACGAGCCAATGGGATGGCATCTGCTGTTTACCTGTTCCTCCAGTAGGCAAATTGGAGTGGATCCAAGTCTCCTCTCAGGCAGGAGCAGATATGTTTCATCACCAACCTCTCAAAACACTTTGTTATTTTGGATGTAAGTGCAACTGGGTGATAGTCATTGAGGCAGATCACCACGCCATTCTTGGGCACCGGTATAATTGAAACCTGCTTGAAGCAGGTGGATTCCTCAGAATGATGAAGCATAAGAAATCAGTGAACACACCAGCCAGTTGCTCAGCGCAGGTCTTTAGTACTCAGCCGGTTACACAGTTCAGTCCAGATGCTTTCCTTGGCTTCAGCCTCCTGAAGGTAGCCCACACATCAGCTTCAGATACAGAGACCAAAGGATCATCAGGAGGTGAGGGTTCTGATGGTCAAAGCGAGCGTAGAACGCATTGAGCTCATGTGGAAGTAAAGACCTGTTGCTCCCATGTTGCTTGATTTAACTCTGGGATTTACGATGTAAGTTTCACTTGTAACTCATTAAATCTTCTCTTGCCCCACAGCATCACGGAGCTGGTTGGGTGTAGAGTAGGTGATTCTCTTTGAGTACCTTTCACTATTGACCTGACAATCATCTGCCATACTTCCCTTTACAATTTATTCTGGATTAAATATCTTCTCATTATTTTGGAAATGGCATAAGACCATTTCAATTCCTTTACTTGGGATCTTTCCTTCTTTATTTTTCCAATAAAAAAATAGAAACATAGAAAACCTACAGCATAATACAGACCCTTTGACACACAAAGCTGTGCCGAAATGTCCTTACCTTAGAAATTACCGAGGGTTACCCATAGCCATCTATTTTTCTGAGCTCCATGTACCTGTCCAGGAGTTTCTTAAAAAACCCTATCATATCCACCTCCACCACTGTCACCAGAAGCCCATTCCATGCACTCAGCACTCTTTGCATAAAAAACTTACCCCTTACATCTCCTCTGTACCTACTTCCAAGCTCCTTAAAACTGTGCCCTCTCATGCTAGCCATTTCAGCCTCTGACTAGCCACATGATCAATGCCTCTCATCATCTTATACACTTCTATCAGGTCACCTCTCATCCTCCGTCGCTCCAAGGAAAATTGGCTGAGTTCACTCAACCTATTTTCATAAGGCATGCTCCCCAATCCAGGCAATATCCTTGTAAATCTCCTCTGCACCCTTTCTATGGTTTCTACTTCCTTCCTATAGTGAGGAGACCAGAACAGAGCAGAGTACTCCAAGTGGGGTCCGATCAGGGTTCAATATAGCTGCAACATTACCACTCAGCTCCTAAACTCAGTTCGACGATTGATGAAGGCTAATGTACTGTATGCTTTCTTAACCACAGTGTCAACCTGCGCAACAGCTTTGAGTGTCCAATGGACTCTGACTCCAAGATCCCTCTGATCCTCCACACTGCCAAGAGTCTTGCCATTAGTACTATATTCTACCATGATATTTGACCATAAAATGAACCACCTGACAGTGATCTGGGTTGAACTCCAACTGCAACTTCTCAGCCCATTTTTGCATCCTATCAATGTTCCGCTGTAACCTCTGACAGCCCTTCACACTATCCACAACACCCCCAACCTTTGTATCATCAGCAAATTTACTAACCCCTTCCTCCACTTCCTCATCAAGGTTATTTATAAGAATCACAAAGAGTAGGGGTCCCAGAACAGATCCTTGAGGCACACCACTAGTCACCGGCCTCCATGCAGACCATGTCTACAACCACTCTTTGCCTTCTGTGTGCAAGCCAGTTCTGGATCCACAAAGCAATGTCCCCTTGGATCCCATGCCTCCTTACTTTCTCAATAAGCCTTGCATAGGGTACCTTGTCTAATGCCTTGCTGAAATCCATATACACTACTTCTACTGCTCTAGCTTCATCAATTAATTTAGTTACATCATCAAAAAATTCAATCAGGCACGTAAGGCACAACCTGCCTTTCACAAAGCCCTGCTGACTATTCCTAATCATATTATGCCTCTCCAAATGTTCATAAGTCTTGACCCTCAGGACCCTCTTCTCCATCAAATTACCAACCACTGAAGTAAGACTCTGGTCTATAATTTCCTGGACTATCACTACTTTACTCCCTTTCTTGAATAATGGAACAACATCCGCAACCCTCCAATCCTCCAGAACATCTCCCATCCCCATTGATGATGCAAAGATCATCGCCAGAAGCTCAGCAATCTCCTTCCTTGCTTCCCACAGTAGCCTGGTACTGGTGACTTATCCAACTTGATGCTTTCCGAAAGCTCCAGCACATTCTCTTTCTTAATATCTATATGCTCAATCTTTTCGGTCCACTGTAAGTCATCCCTACAATCACCAGGATCCTTTTCTGTAGTGAATACTGAAGCAAAGTATTCATTAAGTACCTTTACTGTCTCCTCCAGTTCCATACATACTTTTCCACTGTCACACTTGATAGGTCCTATTCTCTCACGTCTTATCCTCTTGCTCTTCACTTACTTGCAGAATGCCTTGGGGTTTTCCTTAATCCTGTCCGCCAAGGCCTTCTCATGGCCCCTTCTGGCTCTCCTAATTTCTTTCTTAAGCTCCTTCCTGCTAGCCTTATAATGATAGATCTCTATCATTACTTAGCTTTTGAAGCTTTCGTAAGCTCTTCTTCTTGACTAGATTTGCAACAGCCTTTGTACACCATGGTTCCTGTACCCTACCATCCTTTCCCTGTCTTATTGGAACATACCTATGCAGAACTCCATGCAAATATCCTCTGAACATTTGCCACATTACGTCTGTACTTTTCCCTGAGAACAACTGTTCCCAATTTATGATTCCAAGTTCCTGCCTGATAGCCTCATATTTCCTCTTACTCCAATTAAACACTTTCCTAATGTGTCTGTTCCTATCTCTCTGCAATGCTATGGTAAAGGAGATAGAATCATTATCACTATCTCCAAAATGCTCTCCCACTGAGAGACCTGACATCTGACTAGGTTCATTTCCCAATACCAGATCAAGTGCAGCCTCTGCTCTTGTAGGCTTATCTACATATTGTTTCAGGGCACCTTGTTGGACACACCTAACAAACTCCATCCCATCTAAACCCCTCACTCTAGGGATATGCCAGTCAATATTTGGGAAATTAAAATCTCCCACCATGACAACCCAGTTATTATTACACCTTTCCAGAGTCTGTCTCCCTATCTACTCCTCGATGTCCCTGTTACTATATATGTCTATAAAAAACTTCCAGAAAAGTTATTGACCCCTTCCTGTCCCTATGTGCCACCCACAGAGAATCCATAGACAATCCCTCCATGTCTTCCTCCATTTCTGCAGCCATGACACTATCTCTGATCAACAGTGCCAGAGCCCCACCTCTTTTGCCTCCCTCCCTGTCCTTTCTCAAGCATCTAAAACCTGGCACTCGAAGCAACCATTCCTGCCCCTGAGCCATCCAAGTCTCTGTAACGGCCATAACATCATTACTCCAAGTACTGATCCACGCTCTAAGCTCATCTGCTTTGTTCATAATACTCCTTGCATTAAAATAGTCACATCTCAACCATTGGTCTGAGTATGTCCCTTCTTTATAATGTGCCTATCCTCCCCCTCTCACAGTCTCCAAGCTTTCTCTATTTGTGAGCCAACCACCTCTTCCTCTGTCTCTTCAGTTTGGATTCCACTCCCAAGCAATCCTATTTTAAACTCTCCCCAATAGCTTCAGCAAACCTCCCCACCAGGATATTGATCCTCCTGGGATTCAAGTGCAACCTGTCCTTTTTGTACAGGTCACACCTGCCCCAAAAGAGGTCCCAATGATCCAGAAATCTGAATCCTGCCCCCTGCTCCAATCCCTCAGCCATGCATTTATCTTCCACCTCACTCAATTCCTATACTCACTGTCACTTGGCGCAGGCAGTAATCCCAAGATTACTACCTTTGAGGTCCTGATTTTCAACTTCCTTCCAAACTCCCTGTAGTCTGCTTTCAGGACTTCCTCTCTTTTCCTGCCTATGTCGTTGGTACCAATATGTACCATCAACTCTGGCTGTTCTCCTTCCCATTTCAGGATATTGTGGACGTGATCAGAAACATGCCAGACTCTGGCACCTGGGAGGCAAACTACCATCTATGCTTCTTTCCTGTGTCCACAGAATCACCTGTCTGACCCCCTACCTATAGAGTCTCCTATCACTATTGCCTTCCTCTTCCTTTCCTTACCCTTCTGAGCCAGAGGTCCAGACTCTGTGCCAGAGGCGCAGCCACTGTTGCTCCCCCCAGGTAGACCATTCCTGATTCCCCCCTCAATCAGGAGTACTTAATGTCAAGGGGTAAAGCCACAGGAGTGCTAGCCTCTGACTCCTGCCCTTCCCTCTCCTGACTGTTACCCTCTTATCTGTCTCTCCAGGCCCCGGTGTGACTACCTGCCTTTAGCGCCTCTCTATCACCTCCTCACTCTTCCTGACCAGATGAAAGTCATCGAGCTGCATCTCCAGTTCCCTAACACAGTCCCTAAGGAGCTGCAGATCGATGCACCGGGTGCAGGTGTGATCGTCCAGGAGGCTGATAGTCTCCCGGAATTCCCACATCTGACACCCAGCACAGAACACCAGTCACACACACACACCAAATAATTAGGTTATGATAACTGCTTTCTCCAAATTTCCTTCTGCAGGTTGTGTAATGGGCTGTACTAATCAGACCCAACATTCTGAGTATCCAGGAGAAAGTAACAAGCCCAGTTTGTTATCATAAAATAAAAGCAGGAATAAAACACACAAAATGCTACATAGCAAGTCACAATGATTTCAGGGCTCACAATTCTTAGTCACTACCTGAGAATAGTGTTGTCAGAAGAACTCAAAATTCCGAGACACTTGTGTAACCACTCCTGGTCTATGGCACCTATTGTGCATTCAGTTGAAGTCCAGTGAAGCCAGGAAAAGCAGCCCAGTAAGTCACAAGTGCAGAGAGACCCAGAAACAGATAAACTCTTTGATCTTTTGTCTCAACAAAGTCTGTCTTTTTTCAAACATATCCTGTATACATTAACACATTGTTCAGCATGCTGTCAGAAATTAATTAGACACTTCAATGGTCACTCTCCATTATCTGATAGTACACAACATTCCTTTGGACTTAAAAAAGGGCATTAATATTACATATAAGTGATAAGCCCGAATGAAAGAATAGGAACTATTAAGCCAACTTGACAGACATTTGCATTTTAATGGTGCTTGAGACTAAGAAAGAATCCATCTATCCAGCTCTTAAATTGACCAGCAGCCAATTAATCACTAACAGACCTTCTACAGACATTAAAAGTGTTTAATCTGTACAGTCATTTTACAAACATTATCCATTAACACACATAGACCCCACATGCTAAGTGTTCAGAAAGAGTTAAATTGTCATTTTGAACTGTTCAGACATTCATTCAATGTTTTATAAAATTCAATATGACACAGGTTGCTCAATGTACTTAGTCTATCAGCCCAATCTGATTTAGCTTCATTACTAGTTCCATTACCCTTTGCTTTCCCATCCCAAGTATCCTGTCCCTTCATCTCCCTTTCATTCTCTCCTCATTTTGAAACAGTGGTCTAGAAATTTCATTTGGTGACAATGCAACACCAAAATCCTACCGAAGGGTCTCGGCCAGAAACGTTGACTGTACTTTTTTCCATAGATGCTGCCAGGCCTGCTGAGTTTCTCCAGCATTTTGTTTGTGTTGCTGCATCAATGCCCATTTGGTTCCTGAGTTCTGCCACATGAAAGTTTGATGGGGCCCAAGTATTGGATGATATGGAATCAGTATGATTATCCCTATAGCACTCTGAGGCTAGGAAGTGGGGGAAGGGATGGGACAGAATGGTAAAGCAAGGAGCTTATGGTCAGGGATTAAAGATGATTTAGGTGATCCAGACCTGGGGTTTGATGACTGGAGGTGGATTTAGGTTTTTCACCTCACCAGTGTTGAGCTCACTACTTCATGAGGCTTCACTCACTGCAGCTGTGGCCTGCAGCCATAAGGCTCCTGGACTGACTGCAGCTCCATGGCTGTGCCCTGCAACCATTGGGCTCCTGGGGTGGCTATGGACTCACTTTCAGAGACTCTTCAGTTCATGTTCTGAGTGTTATTTGTTTACTTTTTTATCGTTTGCACGATTTGTTCTTTCATTCATACATCGGGTGTTTGAAGGTCTTTGTTGTGTGAGTTTTTATCAATCCTATTGTATTTCTTTGTTTTGTGGCTGCCTATAAGAATAGAAATATTAAGGTTGTATATGGTATACATACTTTGATAATAAATGTACTTTGAACTTTGAACTTGGCTCCTGAAGATCCAGATGACTGGAAGATAGTGGATGTTATGTTACTTCTGTTTAAACGTACTGTGGGTTAACAGTGAAGAATCATATTCTAGAAGAATTAGAGAACTTTTACTTACAGTAATAAACAAACACATCTTAACCCAACCACGTGCTGGAATATTCTGGCAATCCCGCGGATGCGCAGTGCTCTGCCCAATCATGTACTGGCACATCATTGCACGTGATATCACCACATCTTCTTTTCCTTAAAAAGAAAAACAACTAACAACATTAATCAAAGCAAATACATAATTCAACAAGTCTCTATCAGCCTTTCTGTGGGTTTATGAACATGAGTCAACTTCCTAAATGGTACACACAGATCTTGTGTTTCCTTGTTATTATTTACATGTTTTCTATCTTCTGCATCCGTTAACTGAATCTCTGAAGTAGGCTCTTTTTTGAGGTCTTTGCAATTTCTTCTTACCTCTGCTCCCTCCTCTGTTTGGACCACATATGATCTGGGTTGTACTTCTTCAAGTACTGTAGTTTTCTGTGTCCATGTGTTCACTTTGTCTTGCATTCTTACTTCATCTCCCTGGTGCAGTTCAGGTAATAGACAAGAACATCTATCGAAGTATATATTCTGCTTTGCTTTGTGTTCATCTTTCCATCTTTTCACCTGTTCACCTTCCTCTGTTCTCAGAAGGCTCTCATCCATTGGCAGATTAGATCTCAAACATCGTCCCATCAAGAGCTGAGCAGGTGAAAATCCACGTTCAAGTGGAGTACTGTGATAGGCTAACAAGATTTTATAAAAATCACTTCCACTATCTTTTGCTTTGTGCATCAGTTTCTTGACAATTCCTACTGATTTCTCAACTAATCCATTTGACTGAGGGAAAAATGGACTAGATGTTGTATGAACAAAGCCCCATTCACTACTTAACCATGGACCATTGTCTGTGAAAACTTCATCAGGTACACCCTGTCTTGAAAAAACTGATTTCATGCATGTAATTATATTTTCTGCAGTCGTGCTGCCCAGACAAGACACTTCATGATATAATGAGTAGCAATCTGTTATTAATAGATAGTCTTTGTTGTTATAAAAATATCAATGCCTACCTTCTGATAAGGTCTCTGAGAACTAGAATGCGGACGCAATGGAGTAAGATATGTTAAAGTGCCGGGGTTGATTGTATTTAATGTATTTAAGTAAACTACTTAAGAACTTTTTAAAAGCTATTATTAATGCTTTTTGAGAGAGTGATTTAAATGCATATCATATTTTTACTGAGTTAAGTATTGTATGTAATTAGTTTTGCTACAACAAGTGTATGGGACATTGGACAAAATGTTGAATTTCCCCATGGGGATGAATAAAGTATCTATCTATCTATCTATCTTAGGGTTGCTAGGTTGGTATTTAAGGCATATTTGACAAGAAGACACCAATTCTGCAATTTCTTGATTCATCCTGGGCCAAAACATCACTTCCTGTGCCCTTCTCTTACATTTTTCAATGCCTAGGTGGCCTTCATGAATTTTATCAAGCATTTCTTTACAGAGACTTTTAGGTATAATGATTCTACTACCTTTGTACAATATCCCATCCACAAGAGACAGTTCTGATCTGTGGTTACAATAATCTTGTACTACTGAGATACAATCATGCCTATTATCTGGCTATCCATCCAACACTTGTATTACCTGATTGAGAATTTTGTCCTTCTCTGTCTCAAGACACAGCGGTTCCAACTTCTTAGGAGCAACAGGTGCAGTTTCTATGACCATATCAATGAATACCTGAACATCAATAAAGTTCCTGTGATTGTCCTTTGCTGTTGGATCCACAGCTCTGGAAAGCGTGTCAGCCATGTACATGAATTTTCCAGGTGTGTATGACACACTTAATGCATATCTTTGCAATTTGATCATCATTTGCTGAATTCGAAAAGGACAGTCACTTAAAGGTTTGTTAAACAATGCAATCAACGACTTATGATCGGTTTCAACATCAATAGATTGCCCTGACACAAACTGATGAAATCTCTCACAAGTAAACATAATGCTGAGCAATTCTTTTTCAATTTGGGCATAACTTGTTTCTGGATCAGATAATGAATGAGATGCATATGCCACTGGTAACCATTCCTGATCATGCTTTTGGAGTAATACTGCCCCTAAGCCCGCTTGAGATGCATCACATGAGATTTTGATGGGTCTCTCAGCATCATAAAATTTCAATACAGGCTCTTTTATAACCATATAACCATATAACAATTACAGCACAGAAACAGACCATCTTGGCCCTTCTAGTCCATGCCGAATGCTTACTCTCACCTAGTCCCACTGACCCACACTCAGCCCATAACCCTCCATTCCTTTCCTGTCCATATACCTATCCAATTTTACTTTAAATGACAATACCAAACCTGCCTCTACCACTTCTACTGGAAGCTCGTTCCACACAGCTATCACTCTCTGAGTAAAGAAATTCCCCCTCGTGTTACCCTTAAACTTTTGCCCCCTAACTCTCAACTCATGTCCTCTTGTTTGAATCTCCCTTACTCTCAATGGAAAAAGCCTATCCACATCAACTCTATCTATCCCCCTCATAATTTTAAATACATCTATCAAGTCCCCCCTTAACCTTCTATGCTCCAAAGAATGAAGACCTAACTTGTTCAACCTTTCCCTGTAACTTAGGTGCTGAAACCCAGGTAACATTCTAGTAAATCTTCTCTGTACTCTCTCTGTTTTGTTGACATTTCTCCTATAATTTGCTGACCAGAACTGTACACAATACTCCAAATTCGGCCTTAACAATGCCTTGTACAACTTTAACATTACATCCCAACTCCTATACTCAATGCTCTGATTTATAAAGGCCAGCATACCAAAAGCTTTCTTCACCACCCTATCCACATGAGATTCCACCTTCAGGGAACTATGCACCATTATTCCTAGATCACTCTGTTCTAATGCATTCTTCAATGCCCTACCATTTACCATGTATGTCCTATTTGGATTATTCCTACCAAAATGTAGCACCTCACACTTATCAGCATTAAACTCCAGCTGCCATCATTCAGCCCACTCTTCTAACTGGCCTAAATCTCTCTGCAAGCTTTGAAAACCTGCTTCATTATTCATAATGCCACCTACCTTAGTATCATCTGCATACTTACTAATCTAATTTACCACCCCATCATCCGGATCATTAATGTATATGACAAACAACATTGGACCCAGTACAGATCCCTGAGGCACACCACTAGTCACTGGCCTCCAACCTGACAAACAGTTATCTGCCACTACTCTCTGGCATCTCCCATCCAGCCACTGTTGAATCCATTTTACTACTTCAATATTAATACCTAACAATTGAACCTTCCTAAGTAACCTTCCATGCGGAACCTTGTCAAAGGCCTTACTGAAATCCATATAGACAACATCCACTGCTTTACCCTTGTCAACTTTCCTCGTAATCTCTTCAAAAAATTCAATAAGATTTGTCAAACATGACCTTCCACGCACAAATTCATGTTGACTGTTCCTAATCAGACCCTGTCTATCCAGATAATTATATATACTGTTACGTACCTGTGACACGTGACAGTGGTACCCTTGTCACGTGACTGGGGTTGAAGTTATACTGGACTTGAGGTAATGGTCTTGTGATGGTGGAGTGACGTCATTTTCCCGCCAGTAGAGATCATGTGACAGGTTTTTTTTTACAGGGTATAAGAGGAGGACCCCACCCTGTGAGGTGGGACAGTTCGCGGCTGGATTTGCCATGTTGACTTCATGCCACTGCGTGATTTAATGTTATGACGCAGTTTAGTTGAAAAATGAAGTTTTATCTAATGCCTAAAGTTTAAAAGGTCATTGCCAGCAGTTTCTTTACAATACTGTTGGTTAAGAATCAGTGGAGAGTGAAGATCGGAGTTCGGGAGTTAAAGATCGAGGAGAATGGAATTTCGACGGTGAAACAGGTTCAACCTTGTTTGATCCTTATTCGGAAGGATTTCGTTGACTACTCTTGTGTTAATCCCTGGGAAGTACCAGAAAGGATTGAGAATGGTGATAAAGGAAAGGTCAGTGCCTTTAAGCCGTTACGTTTCATAAAATTCTTCGTGGGAAGAGTTCGACTTTGGAAACTGAAGAGAAACGATGTGGAAGTGGATTTAAATCGTCTTAAAAAGTCTCTCCTTTTAAATGGACTGTGAGCATTTTGAACTTTTGGCAATACCACTTATAAGAACTGTTTTTGCAACATCGCTTTAAGAACTGTTAGAGCTGCATCGCTTTAAGGACTAATTAAGCTGCCTCACAGCAGCTGATTTCCGGTTACGTTAGTGTTTGTTTACTTTTGGGGGGTTTGTTTTCGGTGTTTAATAAACGTGTTATTTGTTATAAAAACCCTTGCCTAACTCACATATATTTATTGTTGCCTGAATATGTAACAATACTATCTCTAAGAATACTTTCCATTAAATTACCCACCACTGACGTCAAACTGACAGGCCTATAATTGCTAGGTTTACTCTTAGAACCCTTTTTAAACAATGGGACCACATGAGCAATACACCAATCCTCTGGCACCATCCCTGTTTCTAATGACATTTGAAATATTTCTGTCAGAGCACCTGCTATTTCTACACTAACCTCCCTCAAGGTCCTGGGGAATATCCTGTTAGGATCCGGAGATTTATCCACTTTTATATTCCTTAAAAGCGCCAGTACTTCCTCCTCTTTAATCGTCATAGTTTCCATAACTTCCCTACTTGTTTCCTTCACCTTACACAATTCAACATCCTTCTCCTTAGTGAATACCGAAGAAAAGAAATTGTTCAAAATGTCCCCCATCTCTCTCAGCTCCACACATAGCTGTCCACTCTGATTCTCTAAGGGACCAATTTTATCCCTCACTATCCTTTTGCTATTAATATAACTGTAGAAACAATTCGGATTTATTTTCACCTTACTTGCCAAAGAAACTTTGTATCTTCTTTTAGATTTTCTAATTTCTTTCTTAAGATTCTTCTCACATTCTTTATATTCCTTGAGCACCTCATTTACTCCATGCTGCCTATATTTATTGTAGATATCTCTCTTTTTCCTAACCTAGTTTCCAATATCCCTTAAAAACCATGGCTTTCTCAAACTTTTAACCTTTCCTTTCAACCTAACAGGAACAAAAAGATTCTGTACCCTCAAACTTTCACCTTTAAATGACCACCATTTCTCTATTCCATCTTCCCCATAAAACAAATTGTCCCAATCCACTCCTTCTAAATCTTTTCGCATCTCCTCAAAGTTAGCCTTCCTCCAATCAAAAATCTCAACCCTGGGTCCAGTCCTATCCTTCTCCATAATTATATTGAAACTAATGGCATTGTGATCACTGGACCTGAAGTGCTCCCCAACACATGGCTCCGTCACCTGACCTATTTCATTCCCTAACAGAAGATCCAACACTGCCCCTTCTCTAGTCAATACCTCTATGTATTGCTGCAAAAAACTATCCTGCACACATTTTACAAACTCCAAACCATCCAGCCCTTTTACAGTATGGGCTTCCCAGTCTATGTGTGGAAAATTAAAATCCCCCACAATCACAATCTTGTGCTTACTACAAATATCTGCTATCTCCTTGCAAATTTGCTCCTCCATTTCTCGCTCCCCATTAGTGTTACTACACCTTTACTACATTACACCCCTATAGTGTTATTACACCTTTCCCATTCCTCAATTCCACCCAAATAGCCTCTCTAGACGAGCCCTCTAATCTATCCTGCCAGAGCACTGCTGTAATATTTTCTCTGACAAGCAACACAACACCTCCCCTTTTTGTCCCTCCGATTCTATCATACCTGAAGCAATGAAATCCAGGAATATTTAGTTGCCAATCACACCCCTCCTGCAACCATGTTTCACTAATAGCTACAACATCATATTTCCAGGTATCAATCCATGCTCTAAGCTCATCCACAATTAAAATAAATGCATTTAAGAAATTCTCCACCTCTTACTCTCTGCTTATCTTTAACAGTACAAAGAACTTTACTGTCTTCTTTTTCTTCCTTCTCCCATACATCTGTTCCTACACTCTGGTTCCCCTCCCCCCTCGTATCTAGTTTAAATCCACTGGAGCCTCTCTAGCAAACCTACCTGCAAGAATATTTGTCCCACTCCAGTTCAGACGTAAACCGTCCTGCCGGAACAGGTCCCACCTTCTCTGGAAAACTGCCCAATTATCTATAAATCTGAAGCCCTCCCTCCTGTACCATGTCTTCAGCCACGCGTTGATCTGCACTATCTTACTATTTCTAAACCCACCTGCACGTGGCACTGGTAGCAATCCTGAGATTGCTATCCTGGAGGTCCTGTCTTTTAACTTGGCACCTAGCTCCCTAAACTCACCTTTCAGGACCTCCTCACTCTTCCTACCCACGTCATTGGTCCCTACATGGACCACAACATCTGGCTGCTCACCCTCCCTCTTGAGAATACTGAGAATTCGATCTGAGATATCGTGGTCTCTGGCACCAGGGAGGCAACAGACCATCCTGGATTCTCGATCTCTTCCACAGAACCTCCTATCTGTCCCCCTAACTATCAAATCCCCTATCACTACAGCTCTCCTCTTTTCCCTCCTTCCCTTCTGAGCTGGGGGTCCAGTCTCAGTGCCAGAGATGCAACCACTGTAACTTGTCCCTTACCTCACCTGGAGTGAAGCTTGTACTCAGTCTCTGCTCACTATTTAAATTCTCCCGCTGCTTCACGGGCCGACTTCATGTGTTTGCGTAGTCGTGCCCCGTTCAAACCTTGCCTCTGCCTGTTCTCGCCAAAGCCAACCCACTCTGCCTCAGTCCACTATGACGATGGCCGCTGTATATGGTGGTCTTTCTTTTTAAACCTTTGGCACGCTATGTCACGCGCTTGTGCAGTCCAGCCTCTTTGCCCCGATCAGTTAAAAAAAAACAGTTTCTCTCTGAGCTTCTTTTACCTCTTCTCTCTCCGCCTCCTGTTGCGATTTTGTGAGTACTTCCTTGAGATTTTGACTTGCCTTCTCCTGTTCATGGTTCCAGTTCCATTAATTTCTCTTTTCTTTTAGCTGCCTCAATGGAACAAGCTGTTCCAAGAGATTGGGTATAAATTTTCCCATTTAGTTAGCCATTCCCATAAACCTCCGAACATCCTTTTTACATTGTGGTCATGGCATGTTCTCAATAGCAGAAACCTTCAATGGATCAGGACGCACACCCTCTTTGCTGATGATATCACCCATAAAGGTAAGTTCAGTCACTCCTAGCTGACATTCTACTTTATTCAATTTCAAGTTAGCCTTGCATGTTGCCTCAAAGACTTGTCTGAGCCTGGCGTCATGCTCTTGTTTAGTCGATCCCCAAATAATATCATCCATGTTTGTATCTACACCCTCAATGTGCTCATATAACATGTGAATGGTTTTATGGTACACTTCAGGAGCTGATGCAATTCCAAAAGGAAGCCTAAGAAAACAGTATCTGGCAAAAGGAGTGTTAAAGGTACACAATTTTGAACTCGGTTTATCAAATTTGAGTTGCCAGAAGCTGGAGGATGCATCTAATTTACTAAAATACTTTGCATTAGCAAACTGTGACATAATTTCTTCATGAGTGGGCAATTTGAAATGCTCTCTTTTAATAGCTCAATTCAAGTCTCTTGGGTCTAAGCAAATCCTCAGTTTTCCATTTTTCTTATCAACAATGACAAGCAAATTGATTCATTCAGTTGGTTCATCAATTTTTTTATGACTCCTAGCCTTTCCATTCTGTCTAGCTCTGTTTTCAGTTGTTGACGTAATGCAAAAGGTACTTTTCTGCATGGATGTATTACAGGTTGCACTGTATTGTCAATTTTAATCGCGTGTTCTCCTGGAAGACAACCAAGCCCTTTGAACAAGTCCTCAAACTCTTTCATCAAGTCACTGTATTCTGACTCTGTGTCGCTATCCAGGACTAAAATTCTTTTCACCAAATTAAGTATTTCCCAGGCAGATGAACCCAGAATTGACTACATTTTTTGGCATGACCACAAATGAAAGCGTATGCACAATATTTTTGTGTGATACCTTTGTCACGCATGTTCCTTTAACTGGAATGTCTGCACCTGAATACTCAGTCACTTTTATATTCGTCTGATGTAACTTCGGTCTTGGCTTTAAAGCATTAAACTCAGATTCTGCAAGGACATTTACTTGTGCTCCAGCATCAAGTTTAAACAGAATATTGTTTCGATTCACTTGCAATTTTATAGTCCAGTGATTCTTACTTTGTTTATTTTCACAAAACACATCTATATAAAATTCCTCACGTTCATCTTCAAGCACAGCATTTACTTGTTTCATTTTATTTTCCTTCTTTCTACATTTACAACAGTGTGAAAGATGATTAATCTTGCTGCAGCCATTGCAAATCTTTTCATATGCAGGACACTGATTTGGACAATGTTCCTGAGCACAGCAATCACATGACTTTTTTCTTTCCAGTGCCATCTTGCTCTCTGTTGGTTTCGTCGACGTATTATTGTATTTCTTGATGTATTCATGCTTTTTTACAGTGTTTACATTGCAGTTTTTGACAAAAAGCTCTTCAACCTGCAATGTCACGGTCTCAGAAGCTTTGCAAAGTGCCAAAGCTTTATCAAAATCTAAATCTTGCTGTCTCAACAGCCTTTCTCTCAGAGCATTATCTCGAATGCCACAAACAATTCTATCTTTAATGAGAGAGTCCATGAGCACTCCAAATTCGCATGTTCCACTATGGTTCCTTAACTCAGTAACATACTGATCAATTGTTTCAGCAGCTCTCTGCGCACATGTGAAAAATTTATATTGCTCATACGTTAAATTACACTTAGGTATACAAAACACTTCAAATCTGTCCATTATTGAACTTGAATTGAAATTATCTCCATCTTCAAAGACAAAATTATTATATACCTCTACTGCGTCATTCCCGATTACATGGAGCAGAAGCACAGCTTTGTTTTTTTCCGATTTTTCTTCACAATCGATCACCGATAAGTACCATTCAAACTGTTGCTTGAATATCCTCCAATTCTCAGCTACATTGCCAGTCAGCTGAAGATTTGATGAGGATTGTAAATCTTCCATTGTACCGTTTACAGTTCAAATTTTTTTTCCTTCTTTTTTCTCGATTACCTTTGATTCTCGATTCTCGATTCTCCCATATTATTCTTCCAGAACCACTTCTGACACAACGTTATGTTACTTCTGTTTAAACGTACCATGGGTTAACAGTGAAGAATCATATTCTGGAAGAATTAGAGAACTTTTATTTACAGTAATAAACAAACACATCTTATCCCAGCCACGTGCTGGAACACTCTGGCAATCCCATACATGCTCAGTGCTCTGTCCAATCATGTTCTGGCACATCATTGCACGTGTTATCGTCACAGTGGAGTTGGGGCTTGGGTTTTGTGGATGGGATGGTGTACTGCTGGGTCATGATTTCATGGAGCTTGTGATCTGAAGAATGACTGGTGCTGCGAGGTGTTGGAGACCCAATGGAAATCAAGATAGTGAATACTGTAGGTGAAAGGAGATAACCCTGATGTAAGATTCCTGTAAAGGGACCTTCTCAGGGAGGCCCTTTAAATAATGGTGCTGCAGAAAAATATCATTAATCCTGACCACCTTCAGTTTTTGCACTACTTATTTTAATTCAGCAATTTAATATACAGATATAAACCTACTGTAATTCAGTTTTTTCTGTATTTATCATGTATTGCATTGTACTGCTACTGCAAAGTTAACAAATATCACAACATACGCCAGTGATATTAAACTTGACTCTGATTCTGATCCTCATGATGGTGTTGGAAGTTTCCAGCATTTTCTACTTTAATTTCAGAATTCCAGCTGTTTTATTCTTGATTTTTATGTCATTTGGAAACTGAAAGGTATTATTTCTCTTGTTTTGAAATTTGGCATTGCACAATGAATGTTGTCATTACATGCCCAACATGTGGAAATAAGATGGTTTATCCAGCCTTCATTGGGAAGAGGAAATGGCTGGTCACATTTCTGCTGTGGTATAATTCCATTTTAAACTGCATGAATCACACAATGCAATTGAATTTTCCCAACATTAATAGTGGAATATTCCATGTCTTTATTAATGGGAATGTGTATATATTGTTTATATATTATACTTAAGGTAGATTCTTCTGTTTATTTTGTAATATGATTGTAACTACATTGTGGGGTGCATCATATTCTAATTCATGTGTAGTCTGAAGTTAATTTTGGAGGTAATTAAAGATGTCATGTCCTGGTGCCTAAAACAACGGGACAGTTTGCTCTTGATAAGGAAGAGCGATTGAACTGCCAGGAGTTCACACTGAACATTGCATGTAGCTATAATTCTCTTTTCTGGTAGATGTCTTTTTGTAAATATTGGTGGTTTTCATTTCACAATTTTCACTAATTTTTATAAGTGCAGTTTTTGACATATCTAATAAAAACCCTTGCATGAAAGTGCTTTGCGATTCTAGTCAACTTTGGTCAAAACCAATGTACATAGCACATTGGGACCATTTTACTGAAGACTACATAATTAATCAAATTTTAACAGCCTCAACTCACCCGACAAAGACATCAGAAAGCACAGATAGTCTAGCTGATAGCAGCCAAGATCAAGATCCACAGTAAATTATACTGAAATGCATGTCTCCTAAAAGGCTCATTCCTGTTAAAATTACTCTGTGTTCATTATAAAGTGACAAACCTTTACTCTTGGGAGATAGCACAGCCAACGGAACCAGGCAGTACTTTTGTCTTAATGATTTCAGTTCAGTGAAAAAGACACTGGGTTTACGGCCAACTTCTCTTACAGAAATGGCCTGTTTCATTCAGTTGGTCTTGAATCTGGATGGTAAAATACTGTTACTTCTCAGTGAATATGATCCAATGTCAAATTGATAAATTTGTAAACACAAAGTACACTGCAGATGCTGTGGTCAAATCAACACGTACAAACAAGCTGGATGAACTCAGCAGGTCGGGCAGCATCCATTGAAATGAGCAGTCAACGTTTCGGGCCGAGACTGAGTCCTGACAAAGGGTCTCGGCCCGAAATGTTGACTGCTCATTTCAACTGATGCTGCCCAACCTGCTGAGTTCATCCAGCTTGTTTGTACGTGTTGATAAATTGGTAAGTTGGTTTATTATTGTCACATGTACCAAGATACAGTGAAAAGGATGTCTAGCATACCATTTGTGTAGATCAATTCATTACAACAGTGCATTGAAGCTTAGTACGAAAAAACAAATAATGTGTACAGAATAGTTTTACAGTAACAGAGAAAAGAACAGTTTAATAAATTGACAATTAAATTCTTAATTAACAATTATAGAACAAATTGCATTGTTGATTATTTTTAACTGAAGTCCTGTCAAGCATGAAGTTGGTCTCAGAGCTGGCTGGCATTTTCCCAGCTATGTATGCCAGCTTTATGATGTCACTTGTCTTCATACACAAGGTTCACCCATCACAAATATAACTAGCCACTAAGCTTTCACATCTATTTTGACAAGAAAACATGGTCTTCATCTCTGTAATGGCCACAACATCATAGCTCCAAGTACTGATGCACACTCTAAGCTCATGTGCTTTGTGCATGATGCTTCTTACATTGAAATAGACACATCTCAAACCATCAGACTGAGCTCATCCCTTCTCTATCACCCGCCTATTCTCCCTCTCACGCTGTCTACAAGCTTTCTGTATTCCTTCCTCCACCTCTTCAGTTCGGTTTTCCCCAGTAGCCTCAGCAAACCTCCCTGCCAGGATATTGGTCCCCCTCAGATTCAAGGGCAGGTCATGCCTGCCCCAAAAGAGGTCCCAATAATGCAGAAATCTGAATCCCTGCCCCCTGCTCCAATCCCTCGGCCACACGTTTATCCTCCACCTCATTCTATTCCTATACTCACTGTCGCATGGCACAGGCAGTAATCGCGAGATTCCTACCTTTGAGGTCCTGCTTCTCAACTTCCTTCCTAAATCCCCGTAGTCTGTTTTCACGACCTCCTCCCTTTTCCTACCTATGTTGTTGGTGCCAATATGTATCATGACCTCTGGCTGTTCACCTTCCCACTTCAGGATATCATGAACGCCATCAGAAACATCTCGGATCCTGGAACCTGGGAGGGAAACTACCATCTGTGTTTCATTCCTGCGTCTGGAGAATCGCCTGTCTGACCCCCTAACTATAGAGTCCCCTATCACTACTGCCTTCCTCTTCCTTTCCCTACCATTCTGATCCACAGAGCCAGACTCTGTGCCAGAGGTGTGGCCACTGTTGCTTCCCCCAGGTAGGCTGTCACCCCCCAACAGTACTCAAAATGGAGTTCTTATTGTTAAGGGGGAGAGCTGCTGGGGTACTCTCTAGTATCTGACTCTTGCCCTTTCCTCTCCTGACTGTTATCCACTTGTCCATCTCCTGAGGCCCCAGTGTGACCACCTGCCTATAGCTCCTCTTTACCACCTCCTCACTTCCCCCGACTAGACGAAGGTCATCAAACTGCATCTCCAGTTCCCTAACCCGGTCCCTAAGGAGCTGCAGCTTGACACACCTGGCACAGATGTGGCTGTCTGGGAGCTTGGGAGTCTCCTGGACATCCCACATCTGACACCCAGTACAGGACACTGGCCTCACAGACATACTTCCTATTCCTCACAAGTAGCTTAGCTTGCCTCAGCCCATTATCACCTAAGCCCCATTGAACAAAAGCCCTCTACTCTGTCGCCCACTCCTCAGTCACCCACTCTATAATGCTGTCTTCTTTTAAATCCTTCCTGCCAGTCTAACTCGCATCTCAGATTCCTGGATTTTCTCCCTGTTTAGAAAAAAATCTGACATTTTCCATTCATTTTCCAACATTGTATTTTATTTGCCACCTTCTTGCCCATTCTCCTAATCTGTCTAACTCCTTCTGCATCCTACCTGTTTCCTCAACACCACCTGCCCCTCCACCAATCTCTATTTCATCTGCAAACTTGGCAAAAAGCCATCTATTCCATCATCTAAATCATTTATATATAGCATAAAAATAAGTGGTCCCAACACCGATCCCTGCGGAACACCACTAGTCACTGGCCGTCAACCAGAAAAGGATCCTTTCATTCCTCCTACCAATTGGCCAAGGCTCTAACTTCCCTGTAATAACATGGGCTCTTAACTTGGTAAGCAGCCTCATGTGTGGCACCTTGTCAAAGGCCTTCTGAAAGTTCAGATGTACAACATCCACTACATCTTGTACAACATCCACTCCCTACTTGCAATCTTCTAAAAGAATTTCAACAGGTTCATCAGGCAGGATTTTCCCTGAAGGAAAACAGGCTGACTTTGTACTATCTTGTCCTGTGTCACTAAGTACTCCATCACTTCATCCTTAACAAAGTTGGCTCACAAATAGAGAAAGCTTGGAGACAGTGCGAGAGGGAGGATAGGCAGGTGATAGAGAAGGAACGCGCTCAGACCGACGGTTTGAGAGGTGTCTATTTTAACACAAGAAGTATTGTGAACAAAGCCTATGAGCTTAGAGTGTGGATCAGTATTTGGAGCTATGATGTAGTAGCCATTACAGAGACTTGAATGGCTCAGGGACAGGAATGGTTACTTCAAGTGCCGGGTTTTAGATGTTCCAGAAAGGACAGGGAGGGAGGCAAAAGAGGAGGGGGACTGGCACTGTTGATCAGAGATAGTGTCACGGCTGCAGAAAAGGTGGACGCCATGGAGGGATTGTCTACAGAGTCTCTGCAGGTGGAGGTTAGGAACAGGAAGGGGTCAATAACTCTATTGGATGTTTTTTATAGGCCACCCAATAGTAACAGGGATATCAAAGAGCAGATAGAGAGACATATGCTGGAAAGGTGTAATAGTAAGAGTTGTCATGGTGGGAGATTTTAATTTCCCAAATGTTGATTGGCATCTCCCTAGAGCAAGGGGTTTAGATGGGTTGGAGTTTGTTAGGTGTGTTCAGGAAGGTTTCTTAACAAACTATGTAGATAAGCCTACAAGAAGAGAGGCTGTACTTGATTTGGTATTGGAAAATGAACCTGGTCAGGTGTCAGATCTCACAGTGGGAGAGCATTTTGGAGATCATAATTCTTCTTTTTCAAAATTTTTATCAATTTTCACATAGAAGAATACAGAGTACATGAGGATATATATTATGAATCAAAAAATAGAATAGTACCGAATACATTATGTTTAAATCACACGTGCATTCGCAGTACCCTATATTCATAATCAAACACATATATTAATTAAATTGTAATTTGAATTGTAATAATTTTATTATAAAAAAAGAATCTAAACATTAGCCAACATCTGTAACTTAACAACAAATCAAAGGTTTTGAAAGTAGTTCAAAAATGGTCCCCACAATGTTTGAGAGTCTTGGTTAGAATCAAAAATTGAACAACGGATCTTCTCTAAATTTAAGTATGACGTAATATCACATAACCATTGAGCGTGAGTAGGTGGAGTAACATCCTTCCATTTAAGTAACACCGCCCTCCTAGCTATAAGAAAAATAAAAGCCAATATATGCAAATCAAATGTCTCCAAAGTTATGCCTTTTTCTCCAACAATACCAAACAAGGCAATCAAAGGGTTAGGCTTAAAATTTACTTTAAAAAGTACAGAAAAAGTTTGGAATACTTCCTTCCAGTATTTTTTCAGGATTCCGACATGTCCAAAACGAATGGATTAGTGAAGCCTCTCCATTGTTACATCTATCACAATAGGGAGATATATCTGGATAAAAACGAGATAGCTTGTCTTTGGACATGTGGGCCCTGTGTACCACTTTAAATTGTAGGAGGGAGTGGCGAGCACATAGTGATGAAGTGTTAACCAATTTAAAAATTTCATTCCATGTCTCCTCAGAAATTGAAATCTGTAAATCTTGTTCACAGGCATTTTTAACTTTGTCTAAAGGCACCTCACTTGTTGCTAACAACATACCATGAATATTGGATATTGAGCCATTATTAAAAGGTTTCAAAGTAGAAATTACATCTAATAAGTTCTTATCAGGACTCAGGAAATATATGTAATTGAGATCGCAGAAAGTCTCTGATTTGTAAATATTGAAAAAGTGGGTTTTTGGTAAGCTATATTTAGCTGACAAGGATGTCCTTTGAGCCCTTTGCTCTTTGATCTGGCTTTAGAACCCTAAGCTATTGCTTTTCGAGAATCTAATGATATCACTGGTATTTTAAGGAGAGGTACTACCCACAAAGTTTCACTCTATGCTGATGATCTATTGCTTTTTATTTCTAACGTTGAGACCTCGTTACCCCCTATGCATTCTTTACTCACCTGTTTCAGCCAGTTTTCTGGATATAAATTGAATTTGAATTGAATTTACATAAGAGTGAACTTTCCCCCTTGAATAATCTGGTATCAATTAATACTAACCTTCCTTTTAAAATTGTAAGAAATCAATTTACCTATTTGGGTGCAACAATTACTAAGAATTATAAACAACTACTTAAAGAAAATTTTCTTACTCTATTGAATTATGTGAAAAGGGCACTATCAAACTGGTTGCCCCTTTCTCTATCGTTGATTGTTTGAATTAACTCTATTTAAATGAATATCCTGCCTAAATTTATATACCTTTTTCAGACCTTACCCGTTTTTATTACTAAGTTTTCTTTTGATTCTCTTGATCCAATTCTATCTTCGTATATCTGGAAAAACAAACATTCTTGATTAAATAAAATTCACTTCAAACAGTTGAAAAGAATAGAGGTTTAGCTTTACCAAATTTTAGATTTTATTCCTGGGCAGTCAAAATACGAAATCTTACGTTTTTGTCATATTACATTAACCATGAGGACTGTCCAGTATGGGTCTCTTTAGAAGCTAACTCTATTAAAAAAAATTCTATTATTTCTCTTCTTAGATCCTCACTTCCTTTACCTTTAAATAAACTAACTGACAATTTGGTAGTTAAGCATACTTTGAGGATCTGGTTACAATTTAGAAACTAGAATAGAAAGTGGGATAGAATGGGCTTTTAAATGCTTCCAGGATCTGTTTGTTGGAGGAAGTCTCTTTTCATTTCAGTGATCATAATTCTATATCCTTTAAAATAGCATTGGAGAGAGATAGGAACAGACAAGTTAGAAAAGCACTTAATTGGAGTAAGGGGAATTATGAGGCTATCAGGCAGGAACTTGGAAGCTTAAATTGGCAACAGATGTTCTCAGGGAAAGCTACGGAAGAAGTGTGGTGAATGTTCAGGGGATATTTATGTGGAGTTCTGCATAGGTACGTTCCAATGAGACAGGGAAGTTATGGTATGGTACATGAACCGTGGTGTACAAAGGCTGTAGTAAATCTAGTCAAGAAGAAAAGCAAAGCTTACAGAAGGTTCAGAGAGCTAGGTAATTTTAGAGACTTAGTAGATTATAAAGGTAATAGGAAAGAGCTTAAGGAGGAAATTATGAGAGCCAGAAGGGGCCATGAGAAGGTCTTGACGGGCAGGATTAAGGAAAACCCCAAGGCATTCTACAAGTATGTGAAGAGCAAAATGATAAGATGTGAAAGAATAGGACATATCAAGTGTGACAGTGGGTAAGTGTGCATGGAACTGGAGGAAATAGCAGAGGTATTTAATGAATACTTTACTTCAGTATTCACTATGGAAAAGGGTCTTGGTGATTATTGAGATGACTTGCAGTGGATTGAAAAGTTTGAGCATGTAAATATTAAGAAAGAGGATGTGCTAGAGCTTCTGGACAGCATCAAGTTGGATAAGTCACCAGGATCAGATGAGATCTACCCCAGGCTACTGTGGGAAGTGAGAGAGGATATTGCTGAGCCTCTGGTGATGATCTTTACATCATCAATGGGGACAGAAGAGGATCCAGAGAATTGGAGAGTTGCGGATGTTGTTCCCTTATTCAAGAAAGGGAGTAGAGATAGCCCAGGAAATTATAGACCAATGAGCTTTACTTCAGTGATTGGAAAGTTGATGGAGAAGATCCTGAGAGGCAGGATTTATGAACATTTGGAGAAGTATAATATGATTAGGAATAATCAGCATGGCTTTGTCAAGGGCAGGTCGTGCCTTATGAGCCTGATTGAATTTTTTGAGGATGTGACTAAACCCATTGATGAAGGAAGAGTAGTAGATGTAGTGTACATGGATTTCAGCAAGGCATTTGATGAGGTACCCCATGCAAGGCTTATTGAGAAAGTAAGGGGGCATAGGATCCACGGGGAGATTACTTTGTGAATCCAGAACTGGCTTGTCCACAGAAGGCAAAGAATGGTTGTAGGTGGGTCATATTCTGCATGGAGGCCGGTGACCAGTGGTGTGCCTCAGGGACCTGTTCTGGGACCCTTACTCTTCATGATTTTTATAAATGACCTGGATGAGGAAGTGGAGGGATAGGTTAGTAAGTTTGCTGATGACACAAAGATTGGGGGTGTTGTGGATAGTGTGGAAGGCTGTAGAAGGTTACAGCGGGACATTGATAGGATGCAAAATTGGGCTGAGGAGTGGCAGATGGAGTTCAACCCAGATAAGTGTGAAGTGGTTCATTTTGGTAGGTCAAATATGATAGCAGAATATAGTATTAATTGTAGGACTCTTGGCAGTGTGGAGGATCAGAGGGATCTTGGGGTCTGTTCTGCTCAGTTCTGGTCGCCTCACTGCAGGAAGGACGTGGAAACCGTAGAAAGGGTGCAGAGGAGATTTAGAAGGATGTTGCCTGGATTGGGGAGAATACCTTATGAAGACAGGTTGAGTGAACTTGGCCTTTTCTCCTTGAAGCGACAGAGGATGAGAGGTGACCTGATAGAGGTATATAAGATGATGAGAGACATTGATCATGTGGATAGTCAGAGTCTTTTTCCCAGGGCTGAAATAGCTGTCACAAGAGGACAGAGGACATAGGTTTAAGGTGCTGGGGAGTAGGTACAGAGGAGATGTCAGGGGTAACATATGAGGAATGTTTGACCGCTCTTGGACTGTGCTCCTTGGAGTTTAGAAGAATGAGGGAGGACTTCATAGAAACATTTCGAATGTTGAAAGGCATGGACAGAGTGGATGTGGCAAAATTGTTTCCCATGGTGGGGGAGTCTAGTACGAGAGGACATGACTTGAGGATTGCAGGGCGCCCATTCAGAACAGAAATTGTTTTTTTTAGCCAGAGAGTGGTGAATCTATGGAATTTGTTGCCACGGGCAGCAGTGGAGGCCAAGTCATTGGGTGTATTTAAGGCAGAGATTGACAGATATCTGAGTAGTCAGGGCATCAAAGGTTATGGTGAGAAGGTAGGGGAATGGGACTAAAGGGGAGATTGGATCAGCTCATGATGAAATGGCGGAACAGACTCAATGGGCTGAATGGCCGACTTCTGCTTCTTTGTCTTACGGTAATTTTTTTAATGCAGAGAGTGGTGAGTGCGTGGAATGGGGTGCTGGCAATGGTGGTGGAGGTGGATACGATAGGGTCTTTTAAGAGGCTTCTGGATAAATACATGAAGCTTAGAAAAATAGAGGGCTATGGGTAACCCTAGTAATTTCCAAGGTAGGGACATATTCGGCACAACTTTATGGGCCAAAGGACCTGTATTGTGCTGTAGGTTTTCTATGTTTCTATGTTTTCTATGTTTAAGAATTGACTCTAACATCTTCTCAACCATTAAGGTCAGGCTAACTGGCCTATAATTTCCTTTCTTAAAGAGCGGAGTGACATTTGCAATTTTCTAGTCATCTGGCACCATGCCAGATGATTTTTTTGAAAGATAATTTCTAATGCCACCACAATCTCTAACACTACCTCTTTCTAACCCTAGGGTGCAGTTCCTCTGGTCCTGGTGATATATGTGCCTTCAGGTCTTCTGGCTTTTTGAGCACCTTCTCTCTTGTAACAGTAACTGCACTCACTTCTCTTCCTTCACACACTACAACATCAGGCATACTGCTAGTGACCTCCACAGTGAAGACTGGGATAAAATACTCTTTTAGTTCATCAGCCCTCTGTTATCAGCCCTCCTTTGTCCTCCATTATTATTTTTCCTGCCTCATTTTCTAGCAGTCCTATATCCATTCTCACTTCTCTTTTATTTTTAACATACTTGAAAAAACTTTTACTATCCACTTTAATATTATTTGCTAGCTTGCTTTCATATTTCATCTTCTCCCTTCTAATAACTTTTTAGTTGCTCTCTGCAGGTTTTAAAAAACTTCCCAATCCTCTATCTTCCCACTAATTTTTGCTTTGTTGTATGCCCTTTCTTTTACTTTTACAATTGCTTTGACTTCCCTTGTCAGCCACGGTTGTAGTATTTTACCATTTGAATACTTGTTCGTTTTTGGAATACACATGTCCTACACCTTCCTCATTTTCCCCAGAAATGCACAGCATTGATGCTCTGTTGACATCCCTGCCAGCAGCTTCTTCCAATTTACTTTGGCCAACTCCTCTCTCATACCACTGTAATTTCCTTTACTCCACTGAAATACTGCTACATCAGACTTTACATTCTCCCTATCAAATTTCAAGTTGAACACAGTCATATTGTGATCACTGATTCCTAAGGGTTCTTTTACGTTAAACTCTCTAATGGCCTCCGGTTCATTACATAACACCTTTACAGTATAACTGATCCTCTAGCGGCTCAATGACAAACTGCTCTAAAAAGCTATCTCTTAGGCAATCAACAAACTCACTCTCTCTTGAGATCTATTACCAACGTCATTTTCCCAATCGACCTGCATGTTAAAATCTCTCATTACTACCATAACATTGCCCTTTTGCCTCGCCTTTTCTATTTCCTGTTGTAACCGTGATCCACCTCCCAGCCACCATTGAGAGCCCTATATACAACTGCCATCAACGTCCATTTACCCTTGTAGTTTCTTAACTCAGCCCACAAGGATTCAACATCTTCCGATCCTATGTCAACTCTTTCTATTGATTTGATGCCATTCTTTACCAGTAAAGACATGCCTCCCCCTCTGTCAACCTTCCTATCCCTCAGATACAATGTGTAACCTTGGACATTCAGCTCCCAACTCCAACCATCCTTCAGTCATGATTCAGTGATTGCCACAACATCATACCTGGCCATCTGTAATATTGCAACAAGATCATCCACGTCCATGTCCCTCTATTCTCCTTCATGTGCCTATCAAAGAGCTTCTTCAATACCTCTATCGTGTTTTCCTCCACTGCCACCCCAGGCATTACATTACAGGCACCTACTGCTCTCTGTGTGAAAGCCTGTCCCATATATCTCCTTTCGACTTTCAGCTATCATATTAAATGTATGCTGTCCAGTGTTAAACATTTTGACCTTTGGGAAGAAAATACCAGCTGTCTGCCTTATCGATGCCTCTCAGAATCTTATAAACCTCAGTCAAGTCTTCCCTCAGCCTCCTCATCTCCAGAGAAAACAATGCAAGTTTGTCCAACCTCTCCTATCAGCACATGTCCACTAATCTAGGCAGCACCTGGTAAAACTTTGCTGCACTTTCTCCAAAGCTTCCACGTCCTTCCTATAATATGATGGCTGGAATTGAATGTGACACTCCAGGTGCAGCTGGACCAAAGTTTTATAATGCTGCAACAAAACGTCTTGACCCTTGAACTTGATGCTCGATACCATCAGTGCAGGTTATTAGTGTTGTATGATTTATTATTGTCATATGTACCAAAATACAGTGAAAATGTTTTGTTTTGTTAGACAGATGAGGTAGTATAAAGAAAGCAGAATGTAATGTTGCCATTACAGAGAAAGCGCAGTGCAGGTAGACAAAGGAAATGCAAGGGCCATGATGAGGTAGATTGGAAAGTCAGAAGTTTAAGGTCCATTCAAGAGTCTGAGATAACATCAGGGTAGAAGCTGACCTGCAGGTTACATGGTCAGCACACCACTGTGGGCTGAAGGGTCTGGACTGAGCTGTATATTTTTATACTCTATGTTCTATGACCTTGAGCCAGGTGTTATGTGCTCTCAAACTCTTGTATCTTATTCTGACATGAAAGTTCAAAGTAAATTTACCATCCAAATACATATATGACACCATATACAACCCTGAGATACATTTTCATGTGGGTACACTCAACAAATCTATAGAATAGTAACCATAACAGAATCAATGAAAGACCACCCAACTAGGGAGTTCAACCAGAGTGCAGAAGGCAACAAACAGTGAAAATGTAATTATAAATAAAAAGCAATAAGTATTGAAAGCATGAGATAAAGAGTTCTTGAAAGTGAGTCCATTGGTTGTGGGACAATTCAATAATGCGTCAGTGAAGTTGTGTGAAGTTAACCACTTTTGTTCAAGAGCCTGATGGTTGAAGGGTAGTATCTGTTCCTGAACTGGGTGGTGCGAGTCCTAAGGCTCTTGTGCCCTCTTCCTGACTGAAGAGGCAAGAAGAGTGCATGAATACGATAGAATCTGCAGATGCTGAAAATCCAAGCACACACACAAAATGCTGGAGGAACTCAGCAGGCCAGGCAGTATCTATGGAAAAGAATAAACAGTCAGCATTTTGGGCCGAGATCTTTAATCAGGACCTGATGAAGGGATTGGCCTGAGATGTCAGCTGTTTACTCTTGTCCATAGATACTGCCTGGCTAGCTGAGTTCCTCCAGCATTTTGTGTGTGTTGCCAGAAGAGAGCATGACCAGGTTGGTGGGGATTCCAGATGATAGATGCTGCTTTCCTATGACATTGTTTCATGTAGATGTACTCAATAGTGGGGAGAGCTTTACCTATGATGGACTAGGACTAATCCCCTACCTTTTTTGGGATGGCAGAAGAGAAGATAATCAAATAGGAGCAATTCTTGATTATGTCAGCTACAAGGCAGACAGGAGAGTAGACTGGAGCGAAGGCTGATTTACATGGAGGACTGAGTTGAATTCACAACTTCCAGCAGCTTCTTGTGCTCTTGGGCTAAGGAGTTGCCATATGCATCCAGATAGGATAATTTATTTGGTGCATCAGTACAATTTGGTAACTTTTGAGCAATTTTACTATGTTTTAAGAGACATAATTTGACAGCAATACTGATTGTAGCACTTCAGTACACAGAAAATAGATCCAATCAAATTTCAGGTTGGGTGTCGGTGGAGAATGAGGTAAAGGGGGTCAGTGAGTTTATTGTAGTTTGACAATTCTTGCAATATCTGTGGTATGACATACAGAATCTCAATCAAGTTTGCCCTAGGTTTATTAAATATGTATTAAAATTGAATGAATCTGAGTTAGTAGTGAGATGATCAGTAAGAAGAATATCAGAAAGTTAATATTCAGGGCCCTTGTGACTTCTTCTGGTGGCATTGAAGTTCAGTTTATAACTCTCATAAGACGGGAATGCTATGCTCCTTCTATTCACTTATCCACTTAATATTTAATAGAACTGTTTCAAAACTTTCTACACCTGATCCTGCCACCTTCCAAAGTCAATACCTTTCATTTGAGAGCATGTAGAATAACCAGTGAGCTGCAACAGTTTCTGCTTAGTGTCTTTTTACACACCACAGCCAAGAAAAATATTGAGAGTGAAATATCAACCACAATGAGTTATTGTAGTGCCACCTATGTTGTTAGAACATGTGTTCCAAGATACCTTCTCCATTTCTGGCTTCTCGATCATTCTGAAGTTAAATACTACATCATTGTGAACCATTTCTTCTGCTGTTGATGCCTTCCCAAAGCACCCTTGTTCATCTTCCTCCTTTAAGAAACTCCTTAAGACCTATTTCTTTGATCCACTTTTTGTCCATCTGCACTAATATCCCCATGAGTTGAATGATCAATTTCTGCACAGTAATCATTCCGTTATTCTATGTTTCAACAGTGCCTACCCTCAAAGATTCTTCTGACTCCCAAATACCCCATCTACCTCAAAACATGGGAGCGATATATTTGGCTACATTTTATTAATATGTAGCTTAGAGTTCATGCTCTGGCCCAACCAGGTTCCCGAATTCTCTGTCTCCTAACAGGGATTTGTTCATCCTGCTTTTCCTCTTTACAGCATAGAACATAGAATATTACAGCATACTACAGGCCTACAATGTTGTGCTGACCTTTTAACCTACTCTAAGATCAACTTAACACTTTCCTCCTACATAACCCTCCATTTTTCTATTATCCATAGAGTTTTTAAATGCCCCTAGTGTATTTGTCTCTACTACCACCCGGGGCAGGGTGTTCAATGCACCCAACACTCCTTGTGTAAAGAACTTACTTCTAATATACCTGCTGTACTTTTCTCCAATCAACTTTAAATTATTTATTGTTTAGAGATACAGCACAGATAGGCCCTTCCAGCCACACCACCCAGCAACTCACCTATTTAACCCTAGTCAATGTTCAATGACCAATTAATCTACTAACCATTAGGTAGTTTGAACTGTGGGAAGAAATTGGACCACCCTGGTGGAAACCCACATGGAGAGAACATACAAACTCTTTACAAATGCCGCCTGAATCAAACTCCCAACTCCATGCCTGAGCTGTAATAATATCGCACTGACCGGTAAGCTACTGTATTAGGCATTTCCACCCTAGGAAAAAATTCTCTGGCTGACTGCTCCATCTGTGCCGCTTTTCATCTTGTACACGTTTGATGTGCAATACTTTCCAGACTATGAGGGGCGAAGCGTCTTAGAATGAAGTTCCTGATTTTAACACCTCACTATCATGCAGGTTTGTAGAGAGAAGTCTGGTGAGTCATTGCAATGTCAGTAATTTATCCTGAGCTTCAGTGAAACTGAGTAAGACACCAGGAACAGAGAACTAAATTAATGAGGAACTGGTAGCTCAGGGTCATGCTTGTGCACTGAATAGAGGTGGTTCCAGTCAGCATCTGTCCTCTCCAGTGTTCTCTCTATTCTCTCATCATCTTTTAGTTCTTTTATTTCATTTCCTCCAGGTCTTATAACAGTGACTGGACTCCAAAATTATTTGATTGGCTGAAGCTGTGTGTAGTCAAAGAAAATGGGTCATCATCAGCTTCACAAGTGTGAACAGAGATGCTAGCCTTTCTAACAATGCCCAGGTCAAAAACTGTATCTTAGAAATCTTTAGGTTATTTTGAGGATGTGATATGAAATATAATCACACTCTTTTTTTTGCTTTCTTTCTCTCCCTATCTCTCTCTTTCTAATGCTCTCTTTCACTCTCTTTCTATCATTACCTTTCTGCTCTTCCTCTGCCCCTCTCTTTTAATCTCTATCTCTCTCTCATGATACACAGGTAAATGTTTCCTAATGCCAGCTCAGCTTCGGTCACATTCCTTTATATGAACTTATTGATTAAAGCAAATACAGGAAGTCCCTATTTAACTTGTATAGATTTAATGTAATCATTTTATCAACATCCCACATATTCTTAGACTTGAAAACAGAGCGATCATGCTGTATCATTTATAATTGTGATTAGGATATGATCAGGTTGTGGTGGTTCAGTCCAAAGTCTGTGGTCCGGTCCGCGTACTCCGGACTCTGGGTTTTCCAGTGGGCCCTTGCTGCGATTGGACTCAACTAGAAACACCTGAGGCTCATATTGGAACTGGGAATATAAGTGGCCCTGGTATTGAGTGTGGTTGGGGGTTGTTTTGTCAAGATACTCATGGTATAAGATGGCTGGTGGAAGACTAGAATGGACTTTTGCTATCCTGGGACTGTGTTGGAGAACCATGGCTTCTGGGAGCCTTGCTGGTAATAGTTGGAGTATCCATTGTGGTATGGATTCAGCTGTTTCCCAAGCCAGCTGGGTGGCTGTCAGCCACTCTGAGTTAGGTAGGGAGCTGGTTGCTTCTGTAGCTAGTCAAGGCTGCTGGCTGTAATGGCTACTTGGAGCTACCCTGATGCAGAGGTGAAACTGTCTGTTGTTCCTTGGTGTTTGTCTCTTCCTGTCCTTGCCCCCATGGGGTAAGTCTGGCTGTTCTGCTGTTGCCCTGTGGGGGGGGGGGATCTGTCTTGTCTTTGCCTCTGTTGGGTAGGTCAGGTTGTTTTGCTGTTACCTGATGGATGGTCCTGCCCCACCTTGGTGTGTAGTTATAGATGAGTCCTGACTCGTTGGTGGATAAGTCCTTGCTCTATGTCTGTGTACTGTCCTGTCTCATGTCAGTGTCCTGTTAAAGATAAGTCCTGGCTCCATGTTGATGTACAGTTCCTAGTCTGCTCCTAGCGCCAGCCTCTGAGGTCCCCAAGCTCCAAGTCTGCAGCCTCCAGCCTTGACCCAAGCCTGCAGCCCCTGGCCCCAAGCCTTGACTGAAGCCTCAAGACCCCAAGTCCCTAGTTAAGCCTTGTTACATCCTCACCTGGGTTTGGGGGTCTAAGCCTGAGGCAAGACCCAGGTTCTGGGTCCTTTTCCAGTCTTGGGCTTGGAGTCCACCCCAGACTCCTTGTTCCCAGTCCCTCGTCCAGTGTCTGTGTCCTGCAGTTGGGTCCTAATTCAACACCTGACTTATGACACAGGTTGCCTTGAGCCCTCAAGCTTGATAGATAGGTTAGGGATGTCAGCTAAACATCTGCAAAGAGCAGGAGCTTCCCTATTAATCCACAGATGAACAAGCCCCTTGTTCAGTTTGGCTGGCTTTGAGCCAAATATTCTGCTTCAGAAATTGCCTATGAAAACTTGTAAGAATACAATTCATTTAAGTGGACAATGCAGCACTTTATCAGACATGTTTCTCTGGTAACTGAGGCTGACCTCAGCCTGAAATCCAGTCTAATGCAACAAGAAATATTAACCTTTCTTGCCCATATTCTTCTCATCCAGCTGAGGGAAGCCAATGGGGAAGATTTTCCTGACCAAGAGGTGTTTACTGCATTAGCTGATCTCTGCTGTCTCTTTGAGCTTTTGTCTTGTTACTTTGGTGTCTGCAGCCTGGAAGAGTCCTCACTTTCTGATAACTAAACAATGAACAGTGACACAATGTAAGGACAACCTTCACCACGGCTTTGACAATGTCCACTTCAGAGATTTGCCAGTTGAGTGGCAAAATGCGACAAGGGTGGAGTTGTAGCAATAAACAAACTGATAGAGCTTTTGTGGGGAAAAGGAAGATGGGTCTTGGCCCAAAACATCGAGAGTTACACTCATCCATAAATGCTGCCTGACCTGCTGAGTTCCTCCAGAATTTTGTGTTGAAAAGGAATTCTTTGTTTCGTGTCAAAACTCTGCATGATGTTCTGAAATTGTCCTGCAAAACATTTGTTGCTCTAGATCGCAGCATCTACAGCCTCTTGGGTCTCCAAGGCTAGAATTGTAGTTATCACCTTTAGGACACAGTGGATATTGAACATGGCCTATTTCTACTCCTATGCCATATAGTCTCTCATTGTACACTGGAAGCAGGAGAGGCAGTGCCAAGCAATGATTGTCAGCTGCATAGATGACCAGGTCATTCAGCTCCGCTTTGGTAAAATGTGCAATTGAGATTGTACCATCTAGTTCTTCTGCAGCTGCAGTGTTTCAGCCCCACCTGTTTCCTGTCGCTGATTCTGTCCAGTCAGTTTTGTTTAAGCATATTGCTTGTGATAAATCATTTCACGGCTGCCTAGTCACTTTGCTCCAAACTGTTTCATGCGACTTTTGTTTGTTCTTACTCTAGGCTGCAGATGGATGGAAGCTTCAACCAAGCTATTTATTTGTTTGTGAATATGTCTAATTCTCAGGATGATTGATGGCATAACGTGTATTTTTCTGTTTCCTAGTCTTTGACAATTTCAGTATTGTGGGGTCAAATATGAAACAAGTGCCTTCTGGAGCCAAGCTCCACAAATGCACATGACAGAACAGAGTTCTCCATATGGAATATTCTCAAGACATCCCTGTGCACCTGATCGCTAGAAAAGGACATCCAAAATGTACTAATGATTGCTAAATGGTAGACAGAACAACAGATTCTATCCTCTAAACTCCCACAAGCATTAATAAAATACATCACCATATAATCTGATTTGGCTGTTAATGAGCACTTGATGGCTCTGGGCCTGTCTTCACTGGAATGCAGGAGAATGAGGAGGTATCTCATTGAAACCTATCAAATAGTGAAAGGCCTAGACAGTGGCTGTGGAGAGAATGTTTCCAATGCTGGGGGAATTTAAGACCAGGGGACACAGCCTCAGAATAGAGGGACATCCATTTAGAATGGAAATGAGGTGCATTTTTTTTGGCTAGAGAGTAATGAATCTGTGGAATACTTTGCCACGAGTGGCTATGATGGTCAAGTCACTGGGTATATTTAAGGCAGAGCTTGATAGTCAAGTCATGAAGGTATATAGGGGACATTTAGAGATTGGGGCTGAGAGGAAAATGAATCAGCCATAATGAAATGGTGGAGCAGACTTGAGGAGCCAAATGGCCTTCTCTGCCTCTAGATCTTATAGTCTTATAGCTAATTTATAAAAAAGCTTATGCTCATGTGTTCCTGGGGAGAAGATCATATTTTGACTTCAAAATAACATTAGGGATCCCAGGGCAAATGAGATCTCAATTTAATACTGCTTAATATATCTGTGGCAGATAAATTAGGGACATTTAAGAGATGGGCACTTCATTGAAAGAAAAGTGGATAGCTTGTAGGAAGGAAGGGTTAGATTGATCTTAGAGTAGGCTAAACATTGGCACAATATCATAGGTCAAGGGTCCTGTACTCTGCTGAAAGTTGTATGTCCTATGTTCTTGTGTTCTTCCAAAAATTGACACTCAGGAATATTATGATTGCTTTGAAGATCAGGTTGAGTTGGGTAGGTAAGATTTATTCAGTTTAACAATTAAAGTTTCAGGAAGAATTGGAGCTGTATTTGAAGGAGTTGGGGACAGATGGGATTGCACTGCTAGGAGCCAGTATAGACTGCTCAGCTATATTGATTCCTTAAATGTATTGCTAACAAGAGGATTCTCTTTCTGTGAGCTGAACCTTAATTTGAAAGAAAATTTGGGTATACTAAAGCAGAGGTTGACAATTTGTTGATTAGTCGGTGCGTCAAAGGTTACGGGGAGAAGACAGGAGAATGTTCAGAGGACGATCAATCTGCCACGATGGTATGGCAGAGGGCCCTAATTCTGTTCCTACATACTTGTCTTTTCACATTTATTCTTTCTTTAGTATTTGGACATTGTGGTAAGGCCTTATTGCCCATCCCACGAGAAAGTGGAGTGAGTCAAATTCTTGAACCAGTGAAGTCTGCTGGATCCCAGACAGTAACCTAAAGATGTGCTGGATGGTTTTCTCTAGCTACAATGCAAAATGTACTGTAATCTATTTGTGTTTTGATCACTAATCTGGCAGCTACAGATGTTTACATGGCCTTTATTGAGTGATACAAGCAGAGAGGTAGAGCAGAAACAGGACCTTCAGACCACTAAGTCCAAGGCAACCAACAACTATCCATTTACATTAATGTTTTAAATTTCTTCTACATTCTGATCAACTCCTCCCAGATTGCATCCCACACACCTTCACACTAAGGTCAATTTACAATTAGCCTATGAAATCGCACATCTTTGGGATATAGGAGGAATGGAGCATCTGGAGAAAGCACAGGACCAGAGAAAGCGGCAGAGTGTTGTAAATGCCATCATGGACATTAGCCTCCCCACTATTGAGTAGGAAATGCCTCAAGAAGAAGGCACCCATTATTCAGGACACACACCATCCCAGACATGCCCTCTTCTCATTATTGCCATCAGGGAAGAGGTACAAAAATAAGAAGAAAGCCCCACACTCAGTGTTTTAGAAACAGCATCTTCACTTCTGCCATCAGAATTCTGAATGGTCCATGAACACTACTTCACTATTTGCACTATATATTTTTTTTTTCTTATTGTGATTTTTCTTTTTGGTGTGTTGTGCTGTACTGCTGCTGCAAAAGAACAAATTTCATGATACATGTCAGCCCCAAAGAAAGATCTCGGCTCAAAACATGGACTGTTTATCCATTTCTATTGAGGCTGCCTGAGCTGCTGAGTTCCGCCAGCATTTTGTACGTGTCACTTTGGACTTCCACCAGATCTTGTGATTTTGAAAATAAATCTAATTCAGAATCTGGTCACAGGGAGAACATGAAAGCTTCTCAGATTGAAGTTGGGTTTGGTCTCTGGTATTCTGAGACAGTGCCTCTCCTCCCTGTTCTACTCTGATATTAGTTATCCATCTCCATCTACAAAATTTGCCTGACCTACTGAGTTCCTTCAGCAGTTTGCTTTTAGCCCCTTCTATTTCATGTTTAGTATCAGTAATTAAGGGCAAGTGTTTCCAGTGACCAAGATCAGTGAACAATGAGAACAGTTAAGTCTTCTGCTCCACTCAGAATAATCTTCCTTCTGGAGAAAGTACTGAAAGAATCATTGGTTCCTTAATCACTTCATTATCTTCTCCTACAAAATGCTCCATTGTTACTGGCAGATGCTACTCCTACAGCGTCTCCTGAACCTACAGCCCCGGGCCACCATCAAGAACAAGGGCCTCAGGTGCATGGGAATGTTTCTGTCAGCAGATTCCCATCAAGCTGCTCTGATTTGAAAATACCTTACTGTGCCATCACCGATGCAGGATCTAATCCCTGGAATGCTCTGCAGCAGCACGGTAGGAAAACATTAACCAGAAAGAGGCTCAACATCACCTTCTCAAGGGCAGAAACTCTCTTTTTGGTGGGGATTCCTAGATCCTGAAAAAAAGAACATTTAAAAGCATCAAAATCTTCAGCTTTAGGATGTAAGCATATGCATGACAAAAGGCAAGGTGAAGCTGTCCAGGTTATGTTGTTCTTTTTAATACCTCAAAACTTTTGAGTTCTAAGATTAAAGATTAGCTTTATTTATCACATGAACACTGAAACATGCATAGAAATATATCAATGTGTCAACTCGAATCAGCAAGAATTAGACTAGGCAAGTGTGGCCACACTTCCTGGACCAACATAGCATACCCACAACTCACTAATCCTAACCTTAAACTTGGATTGTGAGAGGAAACTGGAGCTGCTGGAGGAAATCCATAGTCACGGGGAGAATGTACAAATGCTTCACAAGCAGCAGCAGGAATCGAACCGCCATCAGTGATCGCTGGTTCTGTAATAGCGTTATACTACCATGCCACCAAGTGAAGAGAACCAAACCAGAACCTGTTTCACATAGGAAAATTATTCCATAAAATAAACACAAACACAAGTGACCAGGTGTTTGGACGATTTAAATGCTGGACCAGGTGGATTGAAAAGGTAGGGTGGCAAGAGCTGGTCCAGTTCTGTCTGTTGCCCCGCGATGTTTGCTCCACTCTCCGTGGCACTGAAGCTGAGGTTGTCAGACTGCTCTGAGAGCTCCACAACAATTTGCACTTACACATTCCCTGTGTGATGAACTGAGGCTGAGGTTACGGCCTGCTCTGAGAGCTCCATGGCGATTCACTCTTACACATTCCCTGTGACATAGTGAGGGTTTATAATGACAGATGCTGCTTCTATGGACACTATGGACTCACTTTTGATCTAAATGCTGTTGCTTGCTTTTTCTATTGGCACAATATGTGTTTCTTTTTCTCTCTGCACATTAGGTCTTTTTTTTAAAGGGTTCTTTTGGATTCTTGTTTTGTGTCTGCCTGTGAGCAGATGAATTTCAAGGTTGTATAATTTATGTATACGTTGATAATAAATGCACTTTGAACTTTAAACTTTGATTTTGATGTGAAGCATTGACAATTCCTTCCCCTCCCCACTTCAGATGCTGTTTGATCTGCGGATTTCCTCCAACAAATTCTTTGATTCGCTTCATTGTGTTGATTTCACAGGAACCACCTGCTACTTTAAATCCAGCTTCCCCCATATTCTTCAGTTTCATACTCCCTCACATGCACCTCAAGCGTCTTGGCCACATTTTATATGACAATTCAACATCCCAATTCCCTCCAATATTTCCCCCTCATATTCCAGTGAGTAATTCTGCTCTCTCTCCATCCTGCTTATCCAAGGATAACTTCACACCATTGTAATTCAGAGTTGATTCAGTTCAGTGAATAACGTTAGGCAACATCCACTTCCTGCAAATTAATCTCAGTCATCATTTCACACACCGAGCAGTACTATAGCTAGTTTTGCAGATTTTCCTTTTCAATGCTGGGGGGAGGGGTGCTATTTCACAGGTTATTAGGGGTGGGTATATGAATTTGGCAAAAGAAGGTGACATTGTTGTGATAGATGGAGCTGCGTCTTGTACATAAATCTGGAATTGCGCATTTACAGCCATGGCCTGCTCTGAGCTGAGTACTGCTGTGCTGCAAAAAGGTGACACCGAGCATGAAGCGCTCAGCGAGATAGGAGCTATTAATAATGCGAAGAGTCATTTATCTTAGACGCCTGTTTGTCTTTGTAAATAATGTGATCCGACCAAGGCGTACAAAACACAACTTCAGAGCAGGTTTTTTTTTCCCCTTTGCGTGTAAATGTAATAAGAAAAAAAAATTGCATCTTGAGAGAGAGAAAAAACACAAAATAAGCATTGGACTGTTTACAGGAAGAGTCAACACAATGGCTTGGCTAGGCTGTGGTTTCAAGAGTCCCGCAGACCTTCCATTTGGTCAATTCTGTGCCAAAGACCTGGCTGACAGGCATCTTTTTGACTGTTCTTGTTTAATTCATTCTCAGGAAGTATCACTCGTCCCAGCTCAGGTCTGACAGGTTCCTGGAGGTGTCACCATATAATCCCCTGCTGCCCTGCCCACACACTCCCACCATAAGCCACAGGGTATGGTTATACATCACAACAAGTGGCTAACATACTCTTCGTAACCTGACTCTTCCCTCTTAGTCATTTAATTATTTCCTCTGTCTGCGGTCCACATAACATTGTTCAAACCAGTCACATTTTTTAAATGATGTTTCTTCAGGGTTGCTCTGAGTGAAGTCCTGGAGATTAATTATTAATTGCTATGGAAATCCTCAAGCCAACAGAGATCAGTCTTGTGGTGGGCTCATTAACCGGAAGATCGCCTAATCTGTTAACAGAATTGCAATCTGGTTTATTCCTTGGGACATTCTGCAGCCGCAGTAGAATGCAAGATATAAAAGTTACAAGTTACAAACAATAAATAACAGTGCAAAAGGGGAGAGGTGAGGTAGTGTTCATGGGTTTATAGACCATTCAAAAATCCGATGGAAGAGATGAAGAAGCAGTTCCTAAAACATTGAGTGCAGGTATTTTGCCTCCTCTAGCTCCTTCCCTGACAGTAGTAAAAAGAAGGATTTCCCATACAGTGAGAGTTTATAATGACAGATGCTGCCTTCTGAAGATGTTCTCCATAGTGAGGAGGGTTGTGCATGTGTTGGAGCTGGCTGAGTCTACAACACTCTGCAGCCTCTTGTGATCCTACACATGGGAGACTCCGTATCAGGTGACAATGCCAGTCAAAATCTCTCCATCGGTAGAAATTTTCTGGGGACTTTAGTGACATGCCAAATATATAGGAAATACAAAAATCTATATAGGTCACTTGGCCCCTCAAACCTGCCCCACCATTCAATGTGATCTCACCTGACCTGCCCCAAACTGTATCTCCTATTCTGTGCCAATTCACATTTCCCTCATTTCTTCCAGATAGAAAATCAAGACCAGTTTAGCGACTTCATTTCTGTAACACAGACAAAATGGTTACCGGGTTTACCTATGTACAGTGTAAACACATGGCCCTTGCCTGAAATTCAATCCTAAAACATTTGAATGGTTTCTTTGGAGATGCATTAATGGCCAGTGTAAATAAAGCCTCTGTTTTTATTGTTTTACCAGGTAAATTTATAGCACACTTGAATTGTACTCAAGCAAGGTTGAAAACATCCATCAAAGGCAGGCACATTACTATTTTAATTTTACATAACAGTTTATTGTTCAGGTTTTAAAGATAAATAATTAGCTGTAAGGTAATTATAGGTGGCAGGCTGAGTTGGTTCCATGACTGATTTCAGTGAATAACTAAATCCTACTCAATTATTAATAATCTTAATTATGCACATCCACGTCAAAATGTATTAAAATTCAGTGTTACAATATCACTTGTAGCAGATATTCAATGCAAAGGCTTGATAGGTCAGAGATCATAATTCATCACTGAACCTGCACTCAGTAGCCACTTTATTAAGTACAACTGTACACCTACTTGTTAATGCAAGTATCTAATCAGATAATCATGTAACAACTCAATGTATAAAAGCATGTAGGTAAAGTCAAGAGATTTGGTTGTTGTTCAGACCAAACATAAGAATGGGGAGGAAATGTGATTGAAGTGACGTTGATTGTGGATTGACTGTTGGTGCCTGACAGGTTGGTTTGAGTATTTCAGAAACTGCTGATCTTCTGGGATTTTCGTACACAGCATTCTCGAGAATTTACAAAGAATGGTGCAGAAAGCAAAAAAGCTCCAGAGGTCTGTGGGTGAAAATGCCTTATTCATGAGAGAATTCAGAGGAGAATGGCCAGACTGATTCAAGCTGACAGGAAGGGGTAGGAATTCAAATAACCACACATTACAACAGTACTGTGCAGAAGAGTATCAATGGATATACAAAATATTGATCCTTAAAATGAATGGGCTATAGCAGCAAAAAAGGCCACAAATATACAAGAGGTACCTAATAAAGTGGCCACTGAGTGTACTTTCATGATTGTAGCCTTCTCTTCTGTCTAGAGCATTGTGACTGTGAAGATACTGGAAAGCATGAGGACCAATAACTGTCTATCCTCAAGACAGTCCAGGAAAATACAGAAACATTCATAAGTTGTTTGGTCTGACCAACATGCGTTTGCCCTCTGACACAGTGAGATGTCCATAAGGAAATGCTGCTGACTAAGCTGCAGGTAGATGTGTTGCAGGATGTGCTCAAGCCTGGTGCAGCCAACACAAGGCTCTGTGGGAAAGGACCCCAGTTCAGGTTCCTTCCGCTATTGGAGTGGCTGAGTCAGGTGGGGACATTTCTCAGTTGTTGATAGGGTGTATTACCCCAGGGGTGACATCAGTGCTGATAGTGCTACGGTTAAAAAAATGTTAACACTACTGAATGCATTGACTATATTCTGATTGTGACCTTCATTATGAAGAATTAGCTCTTCTTTTCTCCAAAGGTGTTGCTGACCTCTTGAGTATTTCCAGCATTTTTTTATTTTAATTTTTAGAATTTTAGCAACTACATTTTTTTGATACTCAAAAGTAAACTCAGTGCTATTTTCAAACACATGTCACTAGGGCAATGATTTTGATCCTGAGTTTCAACCTGACCCTGAAATTCTCCTTCTCGGATCGTAAGACCCTGCAGAGGATAGTGAGGTCAGCTGAGAAGATCATTTGGGTCTCTCCTCCCGCCATTACAGACATTTACACGACACGAGGAAATCTGCAGATGCTGGAAATTCAAACAACACACACAAGATGCTGGTGGAACACAGCAGGCCAGGGAGCATCTATAGGGAGAAGCGCTGTCGACGTTTCGGGCCGAGACCCTTCGTCAGGACCACACCACACGCTGCATCCGCAAAGTTAACAGCATTGTTAACCTCTACAAATCCCTCATACAAACTCTTCTCCCTCCTGCTATCTGGCAAAAGGTACCGAAGCATTCAGGCTCTCACAACCAGACTGTGCAACAGTTTCATCCCCCAAGCCATTAGACTCCTCCATTCCCAGAGACTAGCCTGACACCAACTTTTACGCACACACACACACACACACACACACACACACACACACACACACACACACACACACACACACACACACACACACACACACACACACACACACACACTCCACTCCCTTTGCAATTTTTGCTCATTTCTTTCTGGATTCCTGCCAAAACATTGTTTACATTTACATTACATTACATTTGCATCATTTATTATTATATTGTAATTTGCCCTTTACTGTTTCTATTGTCTTGCTTATTAATTATTGTACTGTCTTGCACTGTTTTATGCACTTTATGTAGTCCCGTGTAGGTCTGAAGTCTAATGTAGTTTTATGTTGTTTCAGGTAGTCTAGTGTAGTTTTGTGTTGTTTCATGTAGCACCATGGTCCTGGAGGAACGTCGTTTCGTTTTTACTGTGTACTGTACCAGCAGTTATGGTTGAAATGACAATAAAAGCGACTTGACTTGACTTGGCTTGACTTCTCTCTCCACAGGCACTGACTGACTGGCTGGGATTTTTCCAGACTTCCTTCCTGTGGTAATTTGAGATTTTCAGCACCTCTGTAATATTTGCTTCCTGTTTATTGGTACTTGTTCCACCCTGTACTTAACAGTGGGCCTGTGGTTTATGGTGTATCTGGTGTCTAGGGAGGGGTAACACCTCAAGTGAATGGGCTTGTTATGTCCACTTCAGGGCAGCTCACTCACCTTTGGTCAACACTGGACACTCAACTCACTCAGCCTATGGCTGCAAGTAGCTGCAGGGGAGATGGAGACATACCCAGGGGCGATGGAGACATACCCAGGGGAGATGGAGACATGTCTGCCCTAGCATGCAAAGTCACCTCCAGCAAGCTGGGTGGATAAAATCAGCAGTGAGGTCCTATGGCCAGAAAGGTGTTTCAGTAATGTTTTGTGGAGAGCAAAGGGCATGACAAGGCACAGGAGTGGCCATAGTCCTCCACTGCAACCAGGGAAGATCCCAGTTGTGACGACTATTCCTATCACTGGACCCGGACTTCCTAGGTCGAGAAAGTGGAACTGCCTCAGGACAATGTCGTTTCCACTTTAAAAACTCTCCGGCACAGGTTTCTTCATGCAGTTCACATCATCTAAGAAGAACTGCACAAATCAGTCATCGTCAGGTATGACGGACAACCAGTCAATCACGGTACAGAACCAGCTCAAAAGCAAAAACACAGAAGGAGAAAAATTGAATACTGAGAATGTGCAGGTGAGGGGGACAAATTGGAGAGCTTTTTTAAAAAAAATTTCTGGCACAGACACAAAGGGACAAATGGCCTCCTCCAGTGTTGTATTATTCTATGCTGTTTGCCGCATTCAAAATCTGTTTATGCCACCTTCTAAAAATAATAGCGACCAGGTTTGTGAAGATGGAATGTGAGGCTGTATATATCAGGATGATACAAGCATGAATTAGAACACCCATCAGTAAGCGAAAATCTAATTAAAAAGCTGCAGGAAGTCGATATCTGAAACAGAACAGAAAACATTGGAATTTTCCTGCTGAGTTTCTCCAGCATTTTAATTTTCAAACATTCAGTACTGTAACTATATTTATTTGGACAAAAGGACCTTTGTTTTTAGGAGTTCATTCAGTTGTTATGTGCTGTGTCTTATGACTTGGGCAATCATGCTCTTCATTAGTAAAGTGATGGAATTTATCATTGACAGTGCTAATAGGCAGCACTTTTTCACCAGTCATCATCATGATTATGTGCCATGTTGTCTGACATAGGAGTTCATGGTGTTATGACCATGATTGTTCTTGGCAAATTTTTCTACACAAGTGGCTTGCCATTGTCTTCTTCTGGGCAGTCTGTTTACAAAAAACAGGTGACCCCAGCCATTATCAATACACTTCAGAGATTGTCTGCCTGGTGTCAGTGGTCACATAACCAGGAATTGTGATATGCACCAGCAGCTCATATGACCATCCATCACCTGCTCCAATGGTTTCACATGACTCTGATCAGGAAGCTAAACAGATGCTACGTCTTGACTATGGGTGATCTGCAGACCTGTGGTGGGAAGGACTGTCTTACACCTGCTTTGTTAGAAACATATCTCCATCCCGCCACCCTGGCTTTAAGAGTAACACAAACAAAATGCTGGAGGAACTTCAGCAGGACAGGCAGCAGCTATGGAAAGAAATGAACAGCTGACATTTCGGGCTGAAATATTTCATCAGGTCTCAAAAGGAAGGAGAAAGATGCTAGAATAAGGAGGGGGCAGAGGAAAGGAGGACAGGTTAGAAGGTGATGAGTGAGGCCAGGTGAGAGGGAAGATAGGTGGGTGGGGAGAGACAAAATGAGAAGGTGGTGAAGAAGGCTTTTGGAATGCTGGCCTTTATAAATCAGAGCATTGAGTACAGAAGTTGGGATGTAATGTTAAAATTGTACAAGGCATTGGTAAGGCCAAATTTGGAATATTGTGTACAGTTCTGGTCACCGAATTATAGGAAAGATATCAATAAATTAGAGAGAGTGCAGAGACGATTTACTAGGATGTTACCTGGGTTTCAGCACTTAAGTTACAGAGAAAGGTTGAACAAGTTAGGTCTCTATTCATTGGAGCGTAGAAGGTTGAGGGATTTGATCGAGGTATTTAAATTTTGAGAGGGATAGATAAAGTTGACGTGAATAGGCTGTTTCCATTGAGAGTAGGAGAGATTCAAACGAGAGGACATGATTTGAGAGTTAGGGGGCAAAAGTTTAAGGGAAACAAGAGGGGGTATTTCTTTACTCAGAGAGATAGCTGTGTGGAATGAGCTTCCTGTAGAAGTAGTAGAGGCCAGTTCAGTTGTGTCATTTAAGGTAAAATTGGATAGGTATATGGACAGGAAAGGAGTGGAGGGTTATGGGCTGAGTGCGGGTAGGTGGGATTAGGTGAGATTAAGAGTTCGGCACGGACTAGGAGGGCCGAGTTGGTCTGTTTCCGTGCTGTGATTGTTATATGGTTATATAGGATGTGAGAAGGATAAAAGGTAAAGAGCTGAAGAACAAGGAATCTGCTAGAAGGGGAGAGTGAACTATGGGAGTGTTACATACCCGTGACACGTGACAGTGGTACCCTTGTCACGTGACTGGGGTTGAAGTTATACTGGACTTGAGGTAATGGTCTTGTGATGGTGGAGTGACGTCATTTTCCCGCCAGTAGAGGTCATGTGACAGGTTTTTTTTACAGGTTATAAAAGGAAGACCCACCCTGTCAGGTGGGGCAGGTCGTGGCTGGATTTGCCAAGCTGACTTCATGTCACTGCGTGATTTAATGTGATGACGCAGTTTAGTTGAAAAATGAAGTTTTATATATTGCCTAAAGTTTAAAAGGTCATTAACAGCGGTTTCTTTGCTGGTGGAGAGTGAAGATAAGAATTTGGAAGATAAAGATCGAGGAGAATCGATTTTCGACGGTGGAAAGTTTGACCTTGTGTGATCCTCATTCGGAAGGATTTCGTTGCCTGTTCTCGTGTTAATCTCCGCTGGGATAACGGGAGATTGAGAATAGTGTGGAAGGAAGGTCAGTGCCTTTAAGCCGTTATATTTCATAAAATTCTTCGTGGGAAAGTTCGACGCCGGGGATCGAAGGACAACGACGTGGAAGAGAATTTAAATCGCCTTAAAAAGTCTCTCCTTTTTAAATGGACTGTGAGCTTTTGAACTTTCGGCATACCGCTTTAAAGAACTGTTTTTTTTCCAATACCACTTTAAGAACTGTTTGAACTGCAATGCTATTAAGAACTGTGAATCTGCCGCACAGCAGCTGAATTCCGGTTAAGCTAATGTTTGTTTACTTTTGGGGGGTTTGTTTTCAGTGTTTAATAAACGTGTTATTTGTTATAAAAACCCTTGCCTAACTCATATATATTTATTGTTGCCTGAATACGTAACAGGAGAAAGAGAGGTAGGAAGGGTACCAGGGGTAGGTGATAGGCAGATGGGAAGAAGAGAATATGTAAGAGGGAAGACAGAATGGGGAATGGAAGAGGAGAAAAGGGAAGGGGGAAGAATTTACCAGAAATTAGAGAAATCATTATTCGTGCTGTGAGGTTGGAAGCTACCCAAATAGAATAAGAGGTGTTGCTCTTCCAAACTGAAAGTGGTCTCATTTTGGCAGTAAACCAGACCTATCAAAATGGGAATGAGGATTGGAATTAAACTAGCTGGCCACCAGGAATTCCTGTTTGTTGTGGATGGAGTGAAGATAATCGACAAAGCAGTCTCCCATTCAACATCAGGTCTCACCAATGTGGAGGAGGCCATACTGGGAGCACTAGCTACAGTAGATGACACTGACAGACTCGCTGGTGAAGTGTTCCATCACTTGGAAGGACCTCTGCTTTTAACTTTTGAAGCCCTCTCCAACCAATGGTTGAGAAGATTTTTGAGGTACATGCAGTGATGTGCTGACATACTTAGATAACATTAGAAGTTGTATTGAAGGTACTCACACAGTGAATGGAAATCATGGAGGGTGTCAGGGTGTATTCTGGAGTTATGGAATATAGCAAATATTAGTTTCAACAGCAACCAGTCTTCAGATTTGAATATGGATTGGAAGTTGAATTTAAATTGCAGCTCAGAACAATGGTCTTCTTGGAACTGCAGACTGGGATGAACTGCAAACCAGGAAACATCCCATTGAATTGAGACATCTGCATATGCATGAATGCAGCTCAGAGACAGTAGTAATTAATGTTCACTCGAGGGTATCTGGAGAACTGCTGTGAAGATCTAGGTGTCTGAAAACTATATGCAACTCAAAGGGAGCATTGTCAATGCAAAGTATTGAAGTAAACTATGTCATTGTAACTATTGAAATCTCTGGCACAGACACAAAGGGATAAATAGACTCCTCCAGTGTTGTATAATTCTATACAATATATAATTGAGTTACTTGAGGTCAGGTCACTCGACTGAGTGCTACTGGTACCACGTAACCCAGTACTACCTATCGCACGGTCGGGTGGTCGGCGAGTAAACTGGCTTCTCCACTAGGCTTGCCTGGTGAGGAGGGTGGCTAGATACCCTGCAGGACGAAAAACAAGACCTGTCAAAGGGCAGATGAACCCTCTCGTAGGATCAACGGCCACCTAGCAAGCACATGCTGTGAAGCGTGGAAAGGGCATCCCTTTCATTGAAGCTTGGTCTGGCCATTCACTGCAACAGAACTTCCCCCAGCCATCTTGGACCCCACCGTGCCGCTGGATCCGGGAGGGGATGTCGAGAGGGTGGGTCTGGACCTGTGCAACCCTCTACTCACCTAAAATCCAGTCACACACACACTGTTCCTTCCTGAGGAGTGGGGTATCCTCAACACATCCCAGTCCTGTAGCGACGGACAAGTGGCAAAGCAGTAAGATTGACCAGCTGGGGGCCGTGGTCATAAGTCTGCATGCAGGCGGCAGGGGGAGAGTGGTCGCACATGGATTACAGACCGGAGATCCGGTGAGGCAGCACCCTCTGCGTCTGAGCAGCCCTGTTAGGGAGGCACTGCTCACCCTACAATTAGGGAAGGGCCTAGAAAAGGTGGCTCAAACAAAGCCCGCGGACACCAACCTGGCCAGTCTGCCGTGGTTGGTGGGTCGTCCAACTCTAGAGGTAAGAATCACAAACAGAATCTGATCGTCACCTCATGGAACATACAAACTCTGTTGGATAATGCTAACTCTGATCGCCCAGAGAGACAACTGCACTTGTTGCTCATCTGCTCAAGGACTACATTGTGAATATTACGGCTCTCCAAGAGTCCCGACTCACTGGAGAGGGTGTGCTTTGTGAAGGGAAAGGACGGTACACATTCTTCTGGTCCGCCAGGCCCAAAGAAGAACGAAGAGTGATGTGTGCTTGGCTATCAAGAACTGTCTTGCAGCAAAGCTACCGACCCTACCTGTTGCTGTAAATGACCAGACCTTGCGTACACCTCTGCAAGGAAAGCGCCACCTCACCATAGTCAACGTTTACGCCCCAACTCGGATAATCCCAGTGAAGTCAAGGAGGCATTCTACAGTGAGCTGAAAACCACCATCAGTGGCGTGGCAACTTCCGATAAGCTGCTGTTGCTGGGAGACTTTAATGCTCGGGTTGGCAAGGAGTCCACTGTGTGGCCTGGTGTGATTGGATGCCAAGGGGTTGGCATCAGTAATAGTAACGGTCTGCTGCTCCTTTCGATGTGCACAGAATTCAAACTGTGCATTACTAACACACTGTTCATATTGCCAGACAAGCTCAAATGCACATGGATGCATCCGCGATCTAAAAGCTGGCATCTCATTGACTATTGTCATCACCCAACAACGAGACATCTCTGATGTTTGTATCACCAGAGTTAAGCGTGGAGCTGGGTGCTCAACTGATCATCAAATGGTGTGGTCGGATTTATGTCCATCGATCAAACCTCCACACAGGCTGAATGCTGCCAAACCACCCAAAAGGCTGAACACCACCAAACTGAAACACCGTGAGTGTGCTGATGCCCTGAAATCCTCTATGGAAACTGCTCTAAGCAGACTGGTTGAGAATCCACCAGACGATATTACTGAGCACTGGAATGCCTTCAAAGAAACGGTCTGCAGGCTGCCCAGGACACCTTGGGGAAAGTCAGGTGCAAGAATCAGGACTGGTTTGATGAGAGCAACCAATCTGTGCAAGACCTTCTAAGAGCTAAGCCAGTTGCACACCAGGCTCTTCTTCCACACCCAAACTCAAGTTCCAATAAACGTGCCTTTTTGAGTGTAAACTCAACTCCGCTGAGGCAGCTCAGAGCTACGAAAGACTAGTAGTGGGCGAACAAGGCCAAGGAGTTACAAGCCTTCGCTGACTGTAATGACTCAAGAAGCTTCTATGAAGCGATCAAGGTTGTGTATGGTCCATCAAAACAAGGCACCTCACAACTCCTGAGCGAGGACAGTACATCCATCTTCACTGAGCAACACCTACACCTCACACCTCCTCACACCTGACAACTCCTGAGCAAGGACAGTACATCCATCTTCACTGAGAAGTGAGTACATATGAGAAGACGGCAAGAACACTTCCACGAGCTGCTGAACAGACCAGGAACCATCACCGATGAAGCACTGGACAGAGTACACCCTCAACCCATACTGTTCGAGCTAGACACTCCCCCTACTCTTCACGAGGTCATCAAAGCCATCAAACAGCTAAAACCCAACAAAGCACCAGGGCCTGACGGTATCACAGCCGAGATCTACCAGAACGGTGGTAACACACTGACATCATGCCTACACCAGCTGTTCACAAAATTGTGGGGAGCTGCAGATCTACCACAAGACTTCAAAGACGCATCAATCGTGACCATCTACAAGAACAAGGGAGAGAAGAGAGACTGCAACAATTACAATGGCATCTCTCTTCAGTCAGTTGCAGGAAAATACCTCACGAAAATCATCCTTAGATGCTTGGTGTCCAACATCAGTGACAATATCCTTCCAGAAAGCCAGTGTGGTTTTCAAACAGGCCGTAGTACAGTGGACATAAACTTCTCACTGAGGCAGCTCCAAGAGAAATGTGTTGAGCAGCAGAGAAGTCTCTATGTCATATTTGTTGATCTAACATAAGCATTTGACACTGTTGGTAGAGATGGCCTGTGGAAGCTCCTGCCAAAATTCAGTTGCCCCCCCCCCCACACCTAACCAACATCATTCATCAGTTCCACAAAGGCATGGAAGGCTGCATCAACATGTGTGGTGAGTTGTCAGACCCATTTCCTATCAGCAACGGCGTAAAACAGGGTTGTGTTTTGGCTCCTACTCTGGACTATTCTTCGCAGCTGTTCTTCACATCAGACCTGAAGTCAGGGGCCTTCCTACAAACGAGTGTTGATGGCGGCTCCTCAACCTCGCAAGACTGAGAACAAAAACAAAAGTCAGGGACATTGTGGCGCATGAGCTACAGTTTGCTGATGACTGTGCATTGGTTGCCCACTCTCTCGAAGACTTACTGGAGATCACCAGTCGCTTTGCCAGTGCAGCCAAAAGCTTCAGACCGACAATCATCCTGAAAAAGACGGAAGTTTTGTACCAACCGGCTCCTGTCTCAAGCTACGAAGAACCAACTTTCCTCATTGATGACACTCGTCTCAATGCTGTCAACAAGTTTTGCTACCTGGGCAGCATAATAACATTCTCAGCTTCTCTGGATGTAGAGATTGAGTCAAGAACCAGAAAAGCCTGCTTACCTTTGATCAGCTGAAAAATCGAGTTTGGTCACAGAACATCAGGTTGGCCACCAAGTGCAAGGTATACAGGGCCGTTGTCATATCAGCCTTGCTATACGGATGTGAGACATGGTGCCCATATCAGAGTCACTTATGCCCGCTTGACCAACTGCAACAGTGTCACCTACGTTCTCTGATGAAGATCACCTGGAGAGACAAGGTCTCTAATACCAAGGTCCTTTCTCTAGCCTGAATGCCAGCAGTTTCAACCTTGGTGATGTCAGCCCAACTACGCTGGGTAGGACATGTCAGTATGCCTGACGGAAGACTGCCCAATGACATCTTGTACGGCCAACTGTCCAGTGGTAGCCGAAAACGAGGACGCCAGCGACTACGTTACAAGGATGTTCTACACAGGAGCCTCAATAAAGCCATCAACATGGGAGGATCTGGCTCAAGATTGCTCACTGTGGAGGAACACCATCAGAAAAGTTGTGGACGCTGCTGAGAACAAGCTTATAGAGGCAACAGAAGAAAGGCACAGGAAACGTCACAACAGAGCTTCTTCTGCCCCTGCTGCCCCTCCAGGCCTCACCTGCCAAGTATATGGCAAGCAGTGCCTGTCACGGATCGGCCTGTACAGCCACTCCAGGACGCACATATCAAACCCCACTAACTGACTGAAAGGAACCATCATCTTCCTATGGGATGGATAGCCAGAGAGATATTATGTTACTATTGATCTTAAAAGTATAAAAATGTGATGTACTTTGAATTTAGGAGGCCTCTTCTTCCAAGTGTGTCTCCAGTATGTTTGTTTTGCTGAATAAAGGCTTCTATATTGCCAGCTTCAATGTCACTCCAACAACTTTGTTCACAGTCACAACAGGGTATAACTGTTGTTCTAGGTAGAAAGTATGAGGAGCTTGTCAGCAGTGTGGCTGAGGGAAGAGGACATTTGCACTTGTCACAGCCAACATGGCCTATATTTGTAGCAACACACAAAATGGAGGAGGAACTCAACCAATCAGGCAGCACCAATAGAGCGGAATAAACAGTAGGCTTTTCGGGCCGAGAATGATTAGTCTCCTCCGTGGATTACTCTCCTCCTCCTTCCCAAGGTTTCCAGCATCTGCAGAGTCTCTTGTGTTTATAATCTATTGGCAGCAAGTCAAGTAGTTTGGATTCCTGGAGCCCTTATTCTCAGGTGCTGGCATGAGTGTCATTTTCTTAAATTGATTTGGAAAGCCTGACATCTGAAACATCTCAAATACACCCACTTGTTAGCCCAAGCAGATGTTGATTGTGTTAGGCACTTAAAAGTGGGCAGAGGCTTCATTCTTGGTATAAGCAGGTATGGAGTTTTTAAATCCCAGCGAGGCACAGATCACTGTACAGTGGGCTGGTGCAGTTGTTAGTCTGGACAGATAAGCATTTCACACTTCTTCAGAACAGCAGCGCGGTGAAGCTGAAAGGAAACCTGAAGGCATGTAAATTGTGTTCATTGCAGGCTCGGAATATCTCAATGTGATTTATAGCCATTACCTCTGATGTGCAGTCGCTGTTGTATTCCAGCGAATGTAGCAGCCAAATCTGGTCAGAGGAATCTCCCAAATTAGTGCATGAAAATGATCAGATGGTCTGTTTCAAATTATGAAGGATTAATATTGTCCCCTGCCTCTTCTATGAAGCTGTGGCATGGGCTCATATACACACAGTGGCCACATTATTGGGTACACCTGTACGCCTGCTCAGAATGCAAATATCTAATCAACCAACCATGTGACAGAAACTCATAAAAGCATGCAGACATAGTTAAGAGGTTGTTCAGACCAAACATCAGAATGGGAAAAACTGTGATCTAAGTTACTTTGACTGTGGAATGATTGTTGGTACCAGATGGTGTGGTTTGAGTGTTACGAATGTGCCACAGCTCTGAGGGGCCGAAGGGTGTGGGGTAGCCCACTCCTTTGTGAGAATCGCAAGATCACTATTAAGTCAGTTCAGGGAACACAGGAAATGAGAGAAGACATGCAGAATCCACAAAAGGGTTGGAATGTGTCCTGGCCTCCGAAAGGCGGACCCATTGATACCGGCTATTGTCTCTTGGAGACGGACTTGTGTATTGCATCCTGCATGATGCATCGAAGCCCCCCCAGGCAATGAACCGAGGGGGAGGTTGGTGGAGGGATTGCATCATCCCAACCTGATCAACATCTGCGACCCTGTGAGTCAGGATAAAAAGAGGGTCTGGGGGAACAGCCCCTCAGACGCACCAGAAGAAACGCTAGCGATCCTGTAATAGCAAAAACCAGTGGAAGGCCACATGTGTCCGTTTCCATTTGCCCCGGAATCGGTGGCCTTTACCACGGAAGAACGGTTTTTAGCTAACAACGGGGAAATCAACTCCCAACGCCTCTCGAAGGATTGACGTCATAAAAGGAATGGGCAAGTTTTAACCCGTCTTTCTCTCCAACCAAAGGCTGCAGCCTACAGCTTGACTGAACTAAAGTGACTTTTATATTTCCATCGGACAATACATTATCCCCTAGACAACGATAGAACTATTTCTTATTGATTATTATTATACCCGCGCTTTTAGATTTTGTATTGATGACGTATATTATCTGTGTGTTTGCATTGATATTATTTTTGTGTATTTCTATCAATAAACACTGTTAAAAATAGTACCATCAGACTTCAACGGACCTCTCTATCTTTGCTGGTAAGTGACCCAGTTACGGGGTACGTAACATGAGTATCTCAGAAACTGATGATCTCCCTGGGTTTGCATGCACAACAGTCTCCGGAGTTTATAGAGAATGGTGCAAAAAACTAAAAAACACATCCAATGAGTAGCAGTTCTGTGGGTGAAAAAGCTTTTTAATGAGAAAGGTCAGAAGAGAATGGCCAGACTGCTTCAAGCTGACAGGAAGGTGACAGTAACTCAAATAGTCACACATTACGGCAGTGGTGTGCAGAACAGCATCTCTGAATATACAACATGTTGAACATTGAAATGGATGGACTACAGCAGCAGAAGATCAAGAACATACGCTGAATACACTAATTAGATACCTAATAACGTGGCCACTGAGTGTGCATTTTCACATATTAGTAATTTGCTGTGGTGGGTTGGTCAGGGTGTGATATTCATCAAAAAATAACACTCAACAATTATAAAGAATTACATAAAATAGAGTTAGAGGTTAAAGTACAGATATGAAATTAAATAAACCTAAATATATAAATACCATCATGTATTTATAATGTAAACAGTATTCTAGAAAGTGGTTTAAAGTGTTTACAGAATAGTGCAGTGATGGACAATAGACAGATGGGACTAGGGGGCCAACTAGAATGGTTGATTTGATTAACTGATTGGGGATAGAAAATTCTAAGATAGTGCAAAGTTTTTGTTTTCATAGCCCTATAATGCTTTCCAGAAGGGAAATTTGGGTGGGTAGTGCCTGAACTAATTTCTTTTCTGCCCTGCTTTTGTTGTCCTAGACACATACAACTCCTACAGCGATGGTAGGCTGCAGCCAAATGACCTTTTCTGCTGACCTGACAATTCTCTACAGCTTTCATATATTGCGAGATCAGATAGCAAGATAGCACTCCAGCAATCATTCAACTGGGTTCTGAAACATCAGTCTTGATGTCTGTGGAATGGCTCATATTAAGATCCTGATTCTGATTCTGATTCTGAAGAGTGGGAGACACTAAGAGGCTCCTGGCTGGAATCTTGAGCATAAAAAGAAAACAAGTTGCTAGAGGATTTCAGTGGGTGAAACAGCATCTATGGAACCAAAGGGATGGTCCATGGGTCAGCGATTCCAGTCGAGATCCAACATTAGAACGGATGCAGGATTTTATCCTGAATAGATGAATATTGTGTTGCCTCCATCGATGATGTCTTATTTCCTGATTATTTTCCGAATTCATGACTGTCTGTCGCAGAGAAGAAAGGGCTCCCACAGAGCCTTCTCTTTCAGTCATATTGCTACTACCAAAGCATTAACTTTATTTTCTGAAAATCAAGCAAACTGCAGGAATTCTGATATAAAAAGAAAATCACAGGAAACACTCAGCAGGTCAGGTGGCGTCTGTGGAAAGAAGAGCAGTTGATGTTTATGGTTGTAGAATAAAGGCTCTTTGGCCTGAAATATTAACTCTGTTCATTTTTTTTCACAACTGGTGTCAGACCTACAGAGAGTTGCCAGCATTTACTGCTTTTATTTGCGAAGGTTTGTCTTTTCTAGTACCAGTTAAGTCACCTCTTTTGAATCGGAAAAGTACAAGAATGAGTACCTTGCTAGTTCAGTACCAATGGCAGCCCAAAATGGATTCATGACTCACTTGCACAGATCAAAAGTTGCTGTGGAGTAAAACAGAATTAATCAAAAATGATGATGGAGAATACCATATAAACATTATCTGCAGGGGTTGAAAATAAAGAAAGAAGATCTCAGCTAAATTGTATAGAGCTTTGGTCAATGCACTTTAAAACAGACATACGCTACAACACATACAAATGCTGGAGGAACTCAGCAGACCAGGCAGCATCTATGGAAATGAAGGAACAGTTGTTATTTCGGGCCAAGACCATTGTTCCGGACAGGGGAGGAAGGGGAATGATGCCAGAATAAAAAGATAGATGAAGGAGAACAAGGCTAGCTGGAAGGTGATAAGGTGAAGCCAGATGGGTGGGAAAGGTAAAGGGCTGAAGAAGAAGGAATCTGTTAGGAGAAGAGAGTGGACCATAGGAGAAAGGGAAGGAGGAGCAGATTCAGGGGTAAATGATAGGTGAGATGAGGTAAAAGGTCAGTGTGGAGGATGGGTTAGGATGCATTTGGAAATAATGTGGGGCAGGTCCACCATATTGTTACTTAGATTCTAAAGATTATACAACAGCATGATAGTTTATAAACTGGGTTTGTAGTGTTTGGAAAACAGTAATATCAATTAAAAAAATTATTGTTTATCAAAAATTTGAAAGAACTCAGTGGTGTCAAGAGAAACAACCACTGCTCACTAAAAAAGGTGTCAAGGATCAGCAAATATAAATTTAATATCACAACAAGAACATTTTGGAATTAAAACAATCTGTTCAAAAAATGGTAGAGCACTAGCCTACAAAAAGCACTAGATACAAATTGTATTAATAAGTTGAAATCTGGAATGGCTAGGTTTTGATTAATCATAGGTATAAATTTGATGGAGACAGAGGAAACCACAGATACTACAACCTGAAACAAAACACAAGATGCTGGAGGAATTCAAACAGTGGGTGGAAGTGGACAGTTTACAGTCCAGATGATGGGTCTCGACATAAAATATCAGCTGTCAATTTCCCTATGTAGACACTGCTTAACCTATTAACTTCCTCCAGTTTTTTTGTGTGTTGACATACAATATATTTTATGTTCATATAAATTGATTATATAAAACTTGGGCCAAGGTGGACATGGGGGCAGGCTGAAGGTCAGTCATGATCTTACCATGTGGTGGGGCATCTTTGAAGGGTCAAATAGCTCATCTTGTTTTAAGGAGGATGAAAATGATCCAGAATATAACGACAAGAACATTTACAAAGGACTTCCATTTTTCAATTTTAATCCATAAAACATTCCCAAAGGCTAGCTATAAATGTTACTTTTCTTCAATAAAGTTCCATGTGGTGATAAATGCCAATTGGTGTAGAATTTACCTTCTCATCCATTTTTCATTAGGAATGCTGCATGGGGCTTTCAAAGTGCTCATATTATTGACTAACTGATCCCAGGTGTGTGTGCACTGTGGTAATCAATGCTATGACATCAAGAAAAAGAACTGGAACGGTGAATGGAAGGAAAATGGGGCAAGACAGAAAAAAAAGAGATATAAAAGAAAATTGAGATAATGCCAAAGAAACAGCATGGGCAAAGCAAAGAATGGATTTTGTCTGCACTTTTTCGCAGTCAAAAGTTGTTGCTTCTCCTGGTTCATTTTAATAATGGAAAATAACCAATTTTGGCAAAATAAAAAATGCAAATGATCTCCTCAGAACTGAACAAAAATTAAAATGAAATGTTCAGAGAATTGAAGAAAGACATTCATGACTGTTTGGCACCCATTTCAAGATTGGAAATTGCCAGATGCACAACATTTTGACACCAACACCAGCTTGTTGCTCTGTCCTCAGCTTTCTCCATTGCCAAGTACAAAATGGAAGAAGAACATCTGATACTGCACTTGCGTAGCTTACAACCCAATGGTATGAACATTGCATTCTCCAGTTTCAGGTAATACACAACACCCATTTTCTTCCTCCCTCACATCACCTATCTACTTAGTTTTTTTTTCTCCTTTTGCTCAACATTTTCTATCTAGTTTCATGTTCATCATTCCCCTCCCTGTCTGATTCCACCTATCACCCGGCATCTATCCCACTGTCCTTCGGAATGCTAGATACTGGTAATTTTTTGTTCTGTCTCTCAATACCGTGTAAAAATAAAATCTAGACAAAAAATATCAGCAAACACATTCTCTTCACCACAACTGCCAACTGATCCATTGAATTATATCTGCCATTTGTCTTACCTTCCAAATTTCAACATCTACACTCCTTTTTGTCTTCATAAAATCATGTTGCTCAGACAATGGCAAAGTATTTCATAGAAAGAGGATAGAATGACGAGGCTAATTCTCACATAGTTGGCAAAGCTACACAATGGATAATACATTGGAATCATATCTAGAGGCATGGATTAATGAGCGTGGGTTCAAATACTACTGTGGTAGCTAGAAGGTTAATGAATGATTAATACATTTAATTCAATAATTAAATGTGTCTGGAATTAAATAAAAAACTAGTATCAGTAATGGAGAACTTGAAATGACAAGACTGTTAAAAAAAATGTTCATCTTCTACACGACTGCCTTTTAGTGAAGGAAATTTGCTGATCTTACCCAGTTTGTTCTATATGTGACCCTGGAACACAGTATTGTCTACAGGGAGATCTTGAGGTCCATGCCCATATCTTATGAAAGTGGCTTGGCAGGTTGATAGGGTGGTAAAGAAGACTATGATATATGCCATGCTTTCCCTGAACAGAATTTCCAACTGATCTAGTTTCATTTGCCAGTATTTGACCCATATGCCTCTAAACCTTTCCGTTCCATGTACCTATTTTTTAACGTTGGTACTGTATCTGACTGAAACACTCCCTCAGGCATCTCCTTCCAAATACACATTACATTTTGTATGAAATTGCTCCTCATGTTTATTTTAAATCTTTTCCCTCTCACCTTAAATCTATCCTCTCTGATTACTTACCAATGGGAAAAAGACTATGAGTAGTCACTCTATCCATGGCCCTCATGATTGTATACAACTCTATGTCACCCTTCAGTCTCCTACACTCTAAAGAATAAACTTTTTGATGCCAACCTCTTTCTATAACAAAAGCCCTTGAGTTATATTGCAAAATGACAGAGTAGGCTTGAGTGGACACATGGCCTGTTCCTGCTCAACTCCATAAATAAATCTTGAAGAGCACACACAAAGTGCTGGAGGATCTCAGCAGGTCAAGCAGCATCTGTGGAGGGAAATAGGCTTGTATAGTCACTGTAGTATAGATGTTTGTCAACAGGTTCCTATGTTTAAAGTGAGAGATTTGTATTCAGCTTGGTAACTATAATTTAACTTATATTGTAAGGAATTTTTATAGTCTGATTAAGAATGGAATTATTCTGTGTTTAGCTAAAAGGAACAAATTTGAGTTAACACGAGGTACTGTAAATGCTGGAAATCTCGAGCAATACGCACAATGTGCTGGAGGAGCTCATAGGCAGCATCTATGGATGGGAATAAACAGTCGATGTTTCAGGCCGGCACTCTTCATCAAGACTGGAAAGCAAGGGGAAAGAAGCCAGAACAAGAAGGTGGGTGGTGGCAGGTTATAAGTGAAACTGGGAGAAGGGGAGGGATGAAATAAAGAGCTGGGAAGTTGATTGGTGGAAGAGATAAAGGGCTAGAGAAGGGGGAATTTGATAGGAGAGGGTAAAAGACCACGGAAGAAAAGGAAAGGGGAGGAGCACCAGAGGGAGATGATGGGAAGGTAAGGAGATAAGGTGAGAACAGGAAATGGGAATAAGAAATGGTGAAGAAGAAGGGGTGGGGTTATTATCGGAAGTCTGAGAAATTGATGCTCATGCCATTAGGTTGGAGAATATCCAAATGAAATATTATGTGCTACTCCTCCAACCTGAGTGACAAATTGGGGTAGTCAGTAAAGATTTCAAAGGGGGATATGTGTCGAAGTAATTCCACACAGTTTATGCTGTCTGGACATATCCGAATGGGAATGTGAAGCAGAGTTGAAGTTGGAAGAGAGGAAGGTGAGCTCTCCTGTGAACTTTGAACTTTGTTTCAATGTGATTGGAAGTAAGGAGACCCATAATATACAGTTCAGGGGGTCACCTCTACATACTATACAGACTTCAATTTATGTCCACGAGGAACTTATCAGGATTTACTGATAATTTCACGAAAGGAGGCAGAGTCATTTTGTAGAAATCTAAAGGAATTACAAAGGTTAGTGATGAGTGGACAGGGACTTAATATTGTAAAGTGAGGTGATGAGTTTTGCCTGCTGTGGTTAACTGGGCTTCTATCCAAATGGCTGGAATATTGATCCAGGGATGTGAGCTCAAATCCCACCAAGTCCATAATTTAAATTCATATAATTAAATAAACCTGGAATAAAAATATCTGGAATCAGTAATGGTGATCATAAAGCTAACAGGTTGTCATAAAAATCCACTTGCAGCACTAATATTCTTTACTGCAAAGGAAATATGTTTCCTTTAACAGCCCCGATCTAAATGTGATTCCAGACTGACTGATGTAGTTGATTCTTAAAAACCTTCTGCGAAGGCTGAGGTGACCACTGGTTCAAGTTTCATCACGGGTACAGCCCTTGCCAACACTGAAGTCATCTATAAGAGTTGATGTCTGAGGAAGGCAGCATCCACCTTCATGGAAACCATCTGGGTTCTGCCCTTTTCTCAGGCAAGTGCAACAAGAGCCTGAACACCCACACATCAATGTTCAACACTAGCTTCTCCCTCGCTGCCACTAAGTGCTTGAACCTTTTTGAAAAACCCTAAAACTACCTCAAACTTATCTCCCTCTCTCAGCTCGCACTAATGTCACTATATCTATTTTGTTCAGTAACATTAGATATAAGTTCTGTTAATTTCAATTTCCCTTCTGAACGTTGATTTTTGTAGCTTCCAGTAATTTTGCCTCCTCTTCTTAATCTCGTTTCCCATTCCCCTTTCTGGCACTCGTCCTACCTCTTCTCTTCTCCTCACCTGCCTATCGACTCCCTCTGGTGCCCCGCCTCATACCCTTTCTCCATTGGTCTCCTCTTCTTATGTCCTTCACCTTTTCCAGCTATCACCTGCCAGCTTCTCACTTCACCCCTTCTCCCCCACCCACCTACTTTGTCTCTCACCGAGCTTCACCTGTCATTTTCGAACTTGTACTCCTTCCCCTCTACCACTTTCTTATTTGGGCTTCTTCCCCCTTCCTTACCAGTCCTGAAGGGCCTCAGACTGAAACATTGACTACTCATATCCTTCCACACATGCTGTCTGAGTTCCTCCAGCATTTTGTGTGTGTTACCCTGGATTTCCAGCATCTGTTGAATCCCATCTTTCTCTTATCTATATACGACTAAAACTCTCATGCTCTCTTTGTCCTTTTGTGACCTCCAATTAGAGCAAACGGCTCATTACAGCGGCACTTTTTTTGGCTAAATTGACTTAAAATGCGCTAACTTACAGAATGCAGGCAAAGTTCAGGGTTATATATTCGTATAAAATTGTTCCTTCACCAAAATCAGCAGCCCCGCTTTCACCCGAGAGCCAATCCGCCATCATGGAAACCGGGGCGTGACACCATGATGTATGCGATCGGTTAGCCTCAGCAGTGACACAAAGCAGAGAGAAAGGGCAGGGCAGGGCAGCTCTATTTCGATTCTCTCAAAGGGTGCCTCAACGGGTCACCCCATTGTCTAGTAATGTATATAATGCCTCAAAAGATAATTTTGCCAACTGAAGCATCGTGGAAGACCAAAACATCGAGACAGTAGGTGGTGTGCACCACTGTTAGAGGAATGCCTTTGTGCTCAAGCAATCTCTCTCTCTTTCTAATGGAGAGTGAAAACCCGTTGGTCCTTGAATCCGGAGGCCCGGGGAAACAATGTGGAAGATTGTAATGTCAAAACATCAAGTTGCTGGTCTCCATTCTCACTGTTGCAGGGGTGAGCTCTCCCTCCCTCAATGGGGGGAAATGGGCCTGTTTGAGAAACTAAAGTGTTGGGTTATGGACTGTAGTTTTTGATAGAGTCTCGATCAAAGTTTCTTTGGGGTGATTTTTCTATTGCTTGCATGGTGACGGGGTGGGGAGTTAGTGCTGCTTGTGCAAGTCAGGTGAGAGTCAATGCTTCTGCAGGTGCTTGAGTGTGCAAGGGGGAGGCAGGCCTTTGGGGTTCTGGTATTTCTATCATTCATTCTATCGGGCTTCATGGATGTTTGTGAAGAGTAAGAATTTCAGGTTGTATACTGTATCCATTCTCTGATATTAAATTAAAGCCTTTGAATCATTTGAATAGGCCTGTCTGAGCCATGCCCCTGCCCCAGCAATCCTCTGATTTAATCAGATTGCTTTAACCCAGATAAGTGTGATGTGGTTCATTTCGGAAGGTCAAATTTGAAGACAGAATATAATATTAATGGTAAGACTCTTGACAGTGTGGAGGATCTGAGAGATCTTGGGGTCCGTGTCCATAGGACACTCAAAGTTGCAGCACAGGTTGATAGTGTTGTTAAGAAGGCATATGGTGTGTTGGCATTCATCATCCATGGGACTGAATTCAAGCACCGAGAGGTAATGTTACAACTGTATAGGACTCTGGTCAGAGCCCAATGGAGTACTGTGCACAGTTCTGGTCACCTCACTACAGGAAGGATGTGGATACTATTGAGAGAGTGCAGAGGAGATTTACAATGATGTTGCCTGGATTGGACGGCGTACCTTATGAGAAAAGGCTGAGTGTACTTGGCCTTTTCTCCCTGGAGTGATGGAGATTGAGAGGTGACCCAACAGATGTGTATCAGATGATGAGAGGCATTAATCGTGTGGATAGCCAGAGGCTTCTTCCCAGCACTGAAGTGGCTAATATGAGGGGGCATTGTTTTAAGGTGCCTGGAAGTAGGTACAGAGGGGATATCAGGAGTAAGTTTTTCACACAGAGTGGTGGGTGTGTGGAATGCACTGCCAGTGGTGGAGGTGAATACAGTAGGGTCTTTTAAGAGACTCTTAGACAGGTACATGGAGCTTAGAAAAATTGAGGGCTATGTGGTAGGGTAATTCTTGGCAGTTTCTAGAGTAGGTTACATGGTTGGCACAACATTGTGGGCTGAAGGGCCTGTAATGTGCTGTAGATTTCTATGTTCTATGTACTGTGTTAATCCTAGCTTAATCATCAGAGAATTTACCAATTATCTTACTAATCAATTTGTCTATGGGCTGCTGGAAGAAACTGGAGCACCTGCAGGAAACCCACACAATCATGGGGAAAATAGACAAACTCCTTATTGATGGCACCACGACTGGGATTGAACGGCAGAATTCCCCAAGCTGTAATAGCATTGCGCTAACCAGAGCTTATATCCAACCATTTGTCCGCACCCTAAGCTTTAACTTTAATGGCACATAAAACTACTGTAAAAATACTGTGGAAAAATTATAATGTCATCCAGCGATATATATGTAAAATATACTTTGTCAGTAAATTGAAAAACAATCTCCCTTGACCTTTAAAAATAATATTGACATTCTTCAATGTTTCATTTCATTTTGCATGCATTATTTTTAACAATTGCTTTCAATGCAATGGCTCAACCAGAATGAATTGATTCCCAGCTGTAAAGAGAAGAATAGCTGGTATCTTTATTGTGCTACCATTGCCTGAAGCATGATCCGGTACACAAGGAGTCACACAAAATGAAAATGGAGCTTAGTTGGTATGAACAATCAATCTATGCTTTAATTTTAATAGGGAAAAAAACATAATAAATTTTGCTTGGATCAAAGAGGTAGGGCAGATGAGGGTTCTGGCAGATTCTGCACCAATGTCACAGGTGTTAGATTGAATATTATTGTCTTATTGCCTGAAAGCAATCTATGTTTGCATGAAGACTTTAAGATGAGGTATTGACCATCACAGATGAGACAATAAACACAAGAGGTTCTACCGATGCTGGAAATATTGAGCATGCTGAGGATCTCAGCAGGTCAAGTAGCATCTACGGAGGGCAACAAACAGCTGATGATTTGGAATGAGACCCTTCATTGAGACTTGATCAAAACATCAACTTCTCTATTCCTTCCTTTTGATATAAATTCCTCTCCAACGATGCTGCCTGACTTGCTGAGTTCCTCCAGCATTTGTGTGGCTGAGTCACTAAACGTGTTAATGAAACGGTTTGCTTATCAGACTCCAAGTTCGACAGAATGTCCTTTGTGATAGCCTCAGTGGAGAAGGATTCCTTCAAGTTATTCCTTCTGTAGTTATTCACAGGATGGGAAAAGTGCTGGCAATGGTGACACTTATTGCTAATCCCCAATTGTCTTTGAACTGAAGAGGAAGTTAAACATCCATCTCTTTGATAGTGCTGAATCACGTGACTGCACACAGGTGCAGTGAGTAGATCTGCTGAGTGTCCTAGATTCACTGTTGCTCTCTAGTACTCCGTGGAATTTGCATATTGATATATCTAAACAGCAAAAAGTGAAAGATCCAATATAGATCCATCCAGCACACCATTCACGAATGAGGCTACCCAGTAAAAAAATGTATTATTAGTTAGCCATTGTTGTGTCCACGCCAATATGTTGAATCCTACAACATAAAATATTTATTTTCTAGAATAATTTTTATTTTGTTTTCTTTAGAGATACATTGTGGAACAGGCCCTTCCAGCTCAACGAGCCACCTCACCCAGCAACCCACCTTTTTAACACTAATCTAATCACAGGACCATCTGCAATGACCAATTAGCCTGCTAACTGGTACAGTTCATCTGTGGATTGTGGGAGGTTCCCGCCACTGCCTGCTCTCCCCGTGACCACGCTGGTTTCCTTCAGGTGCTCCAGTTTCCTCCCACAGTCCGGTTGCTAGTTAGTTGGTCATTGTAAATTGTCCCGTAATTAGGCTAGGGTGAAATCACGGGCATCTGGGCAGTGCGTCTTAAAGGGCCGGAAGGGTCTACTCCACGCTTATCTCAATAAATAAATAAAAACAGAGCACTCCAAGGAAACCCACATGAATGAAGAAATTCCTATAGACTGTGCTGGAATTGAACTCCAGGCTCTGATGCCCTGAGCTGTAATAGCATTTTGCTTATTGCTACACTACTGTGGCCTTGATACATCACTTCATCAACCACTTTCTGAAATGCAGACAATTCTGATGCAGGTTCTCAACTCAAAATGGTGACAAATCTCTTTCCTCCACAGATGTTGCTTGACCCACTGAGTTCCTCCAGCAGATTGGTTGTTGCATCTTCTGGAAATGTGGGATAGTAATTTACCTCTGACTTCTTCAAATCACTCCAATAAATTGGTCAAACATGATGTCCCATTCACAATACCATGTTGTCTTCATCTAATAAGATCTTTCTCATTTTTTGATGAATATTAAAACACTACCAATCCCGAGGTTTACTGTTTTCCCTGGCCACTCCCTTTGCATCTTCTTTCAATTTAATGCTAACTGTAATCCACTTTTACTGAACTGCCATTTTGTCAAAGAGAATCTATGTTAGCTGCAAATCAAAAGTTCAAGGATTCATTCTATTGTCAAAGTATGCATGTATAATACAGCTGTAATATCCTTCTTCCCCAGATAGCCATGAAATTTAGAAAGGTCATGAGATTTTCTTGAAAGAACAGACACCAACTCCCCAACCCCTTCCCCCCAGCATGAAAAAGAAAAAGAAACTAAACTCGCAAACCCCAACAGCCTCCCACCCCTCCCTTGCAGGAAAAAAAAATCTAATCCCCAAACCCCTTACTCAGAACAAACAACGGTGACAGTAGTATCAAGACCACAACCCCACTATCTCACACACAAAAACTAACAGATCACTCGCCCACCAATCAGCTACAAGAAAGAAAACACCAAAAAACTGAAGGAGACCAGTGTACAGTCAAATAGTCACATAAATCTCAGAATATCGAAAACATCTTCCCATCAGCATTTGAGGAGAGTGGCCACAAGAACTCAGACTGCGAAGAGTGACCATCATGCCAGGTCCGAACGGCTCCAGCCCAGCTACCCACCACTATTGCCCCCATGGCCTCCTTTGAGAGCGATTGCTGACCCCTTCTGCATTTGCCTTGATGCTTCAATCTTCCTTGATGCTTTGATATTGAGTCGTCCATGACCCTGCAGCCTGTTCCTGGTCATTTCCATGAGTCAGCTCATGTTCTCAGCCATTTTCGGGCTCCTGTCTCTGATCTTCACCACGGGGCAGGTCAGCTCTCCAGGCACAGCAGAACGCTGGATCATGTGATCAAAGTCCAAACCTCACGCCGCAGGCTCCAACAGTCCCCATAACACAACCAAGACAGAAAGAACAAGCAGGAGGTATAGACGTGTGAAATAATTGAAGAGGTTGGCTGTCTGGAAGAAGTCACCCGAGGAAGTTCACTGGTGCCATCTTCTCTGGAAGTTATGTATTATTTGCTTAAATGCTAGATGTTACCTACCTATTACACAGCCTTTAATAATAGAATGCTTACAGCACAGAAGAATGCCATTAGCGCATCATGCACATCCCTATGAGGCCAACCCTCTAGCCCCACCATAACCTTGAAATTTGTTCTCCATCTTATATTTACCCAGTTCCATCTTGGATGACACATTGGAATATTTCTCCAGGCAGTGCATTCCAGATTCCAACTGTATGCTGGTTAAAATAAAAAATATTTTCTACTGCCAGTCATAATTCTCTTCACTTTTAGTTCATACCATTGACCCTAAAATATTCACTTCCCAGCATTTTGTGTATCATCTCATGGCAACTAGTTCACATCCATTTAACACCACTTGCATTGCGAATCCATTCACATTTTCGTGGCTTCGTCTTACATTTAGATAAACTCTCTCTCAGTTCTTATTTTTTAAACATTTTCCTGTATAATTTGCTTCTTGCCTTTGTTTCTGTTGATTTTTTTTGTTATGTCCATTGCATTCCTCATTTCCACTTACAGCTTTGAATCGCTTCCTCCTCTAGGATTCTCTTCTTCTGCCAATTTAAACCCTTCTCTTACATGGATGAGTGCAACTCCCACTACACTTAAGAAGCCAGACCCCCATGCAGAGCAAAACAGCCCTTTGGCCCCTCAGAAGCATCCCTTCCCCTGAACTTTAGAATTGTGGCTAAAGTTTGCATCTCGTAAAATATAATGTATTAAGAAGCTTTGCCATTGATGAAATCTTCAGAAGATTCCAGTCTATAGACAGAAACACATAAGAGATTCTGCAGATGCTGGAAATCTTGAGTTACACACACAAAATGCTAGAAGAGAACAGCAAATCAGAGAGCATCTATGGAGAACGAAGTTATGGTCCTGATGAAGAATTATTGGCTGAAGTGCCAACTGTTGCTCCTCTCCATAGATGCTCCCTGATTTGTTAAGTTTCTCGAGTGTTTGTTGTTTTATTCTAGACAAGACATGATATGTTGCATATTAATGCAGCAGCTGTGCCAAGAGCAAATAGACCATAAGACCATAAGAAATAGGAGGAGAATTAGGTCATTCAGCCCATTGAGTCTGCTCCACCATTTCGTCATAGTTGATTTATGATCCCTCTCAAAAATATTCTCCTGCCTTGTCCCTGTAACATTTTAACACCCTTATTAATCAAAATCCTACTCATGAACCTGTAGACACTCTCCAAAAAAAGATTTTCTTAGATAAGGAGCCCAAACACTGATGTCCCATTTCAGAAAACCATGTCAACTTTTGTCTATTTTATTATACGTCAAGTACTACAAAATCGCACCATTAGTTATGGACTCAACCACTGAAGTCAGGCTAACTGACCTTTAAACTCCTGTCTTTGCCTCCTTCCCTTCTTAAAGAGTGGGTGACTGCTCTGGAACTATTCTGCCAGTCTCTTCCACCAATCAACTTCCCAGCTCTTTACTTCACCCCTCCCTCTCTCCCAGTTTCACCTATCACCTGCCACCTTGTACTTCTTCCTCCCCTCCTCCCCACCTTCTTACTCTGACTTTTCCCCTTCCTGTCCACTCCTGATGAAGAGTCTTGGCATGAAACTTCGACTGTTTATTGAATTAAATTGAATTGACTTTATTTCTTACACCCTTCACATATATGAGTAAAAATTGTTATGTTACGTCTCCATCTAAATGTGCCAAGTGCATATCATAGTAATTTGTAATAAATAATATGTACAGTAAGATATACAACAGACAATCAATATAACTTAGAAGTGCTGAGTAGAGGAAACAGAGAATCTGCAGAGAGACTTGGATAGATAGAGAGAATGGGCAAAGAAGTGGCAAATGATATACAATGTTGGAAAGTATATGGTCATGCACTTTAGTAGAAGAAATAAACAGGCAGACTATTATTTAAATAGGGAGAGAATTCAAAGTTCTGAGATGCAATGGGACTTGGGAGTCCTCATGCAGGATACCCTTAAGGTTAACCTCCAGGTTGAGTCGGTGGTGAAGAAGGCGAATGCAATGTTGGCATTCATTTCTAGAGGAATAGAGTATAGGAGCAGGGATGTGATGTTAAGGCTCTATAAGGCACTGGTAAGACTTCACTTGGAATACTGTGTGCAGTTTTGGGCTCTTTATTTAAGAAAGATGTGCTGACGTTGGAGAGGGTTCAGAGAAGATTCACTAGAATGATTCCGGGACTAAGAGGGTTAACATATGAGGAATGTTTGACCGCACTTTGACTGTACTCCTTGGAGTTTAGAAGAATGAGTGGGGACCTCACATAAACATTTTGAACATTGAAATGCAAGGATAGAGTGGATGGCAAAGTTGTTTCCCATGGTGAGGGAGTCTAGTACAAGAGGGCATGGCTTAAGGATTGAAGGGCACCCATTCAGAACAGAGATGCAAAGATATTTTTTTAGCCAGAGGGTGGTGAATCTGTGGAATTTGTTGCCACGGGCGGCAGTGGAGGTCAAGTCATTGGGTGTATTTAAGGCAGAGATTGGTAGGTATCTGAGTAGCCAGGGCATCAAAGGTTATGGTGAGAAGACGGGGGAGTGGGACTAAATAGGAGAATGGATCAGCTCATGATAAAATGGTAGAGCAGACTCAATGGGCCAAATGGCTGACTTCTGCTCCTTTGTCTTATGGTCTAAATACAATTGTGTCAGTGTGAATTAATCAGTCTGATGGCCTGGTTGAAGAAGCTGTTCCAGAGCCTTTTGGTCCTGGCTTTAAAGCTGTTGTACCATTTCCTGGATGGTAGCTGTTATTCCCATCCCCAGATGCTGCCTGACCTGCTGAGCTTCTCGAGCATATTGGTGTATTGCTCTAGGTTTTCAGCACTTGCAGTACCTCTTGTATCAGTCGATAATAAATGTACTGTACTTTGAATCTTTCAATACATACAACTCAAGCCTTAACAATGTGGTTGGTTCTTCAATGTCTTTTCAGTTTTGTGTCAATTCAGAATGCACGATGAATGCTAGACTTGTCAGCAGGTTTGGTCTCCCGAAAAAGCAAAAAATGAAACAGACTAATAGAAAAAGAAACGAGAGAGATTTTGATGGAAGGAAAGAAGCTGGAGGCTAGGAGTGAGTGAAACATTTCTCATTAGACTATTGTAAACAAACTGTAAAGCATAATTGAAGTGGTCACTCCTTGCAAACTGTGATATTAATTCAAACAAAATCAGTGTCTGCCCTGAAGGTGTTTGTTTGAAACAAATATGGCATTTTTATCAAGTTTCAAAAGAAAAGAATGTTTTTAACTAAGCAAATATTTCATAGCATCATATTCCCCATTTAAAATATGAATGTTTTATTAATGTCGCATATTTACAGCAATGTGTATGTATGTTCAAAAAGTCTTTTCCATGTCATTACCTTTTAATGACTTGGCCTTTAGCTATCATTGCATGAACAATTTATAAACAAAAGCACAATCCTAAAGCATCTCGCTCAAGAGCATTGAATGAAAAAATGATGAAAGAAAGCCTGGAGGTGTTGCCTTTACACAGGATGTAAAAGTATGTCATCTTGTGACTGGAAACTTATCTCAGAGCCAATTGGGCATTCTAAAGGAAGTGTCAAAAATATCAGTTGGAATTGTCCATTGGCAACTTATGCAGACAGATTTTTACTTTTTACTATTACTTTTTTTCCAAATTGACTGTGACAAAATTTTTATTCGGTACGACTGTACACCTGCTTTTTAGTGCAAATATCAATTCAGCCAATTATGTGGCAGCAGCTCAATGCACAAAAGCATGCAGATATGGTCATGAAGTTTATAGAAAACATAGAAAACCTACAGCATAATACAGGCCCTTCGGCCCACAAAGCTGTGCCGAACATGTCCCTACCTTAGAAATTATCTAGGGTTACGCATAGCCCTCTATTTTTCTGAGCTCCTTGTACCTGTCCAAGACTCTCTTAAAAGACGTTATCATATCCACCTCCATCACCATCTCCGGCAGCCCATTCCACACAATCACCACTCTCTGCATAAAAAAATTATGATCTTAGTGAATTTGACCATGGAAGAATAATTGCTGGTGCCAAAGTGGGTGGTTTGAGTATCTCAGAAACTCCTGATCTCTGGGTGTTTTCAAGCACAAATCTCTAGAGCTTGCAGAAATGATGTGAAAAACAAAAAATATCCAGTGAGCAGCAGTTCTGTGGGCGAAAACACCTTGTTAATGAGAGAGGTGAAAGAAGAATGTCCAGACTGGTTCAGGCTGATAGGGAGACGACAGTAACTTTAATAACCATGCATTACAACAGTGGTGTGTTGAAGAGCATCTCTGAACTCACAACATGCTGAACCTTGAAGTGAATGGGCAACAACAGCAGAAGATCACTAACATACAGTAATACAGTCAGCAGCCACTTTATTAGTTACCTCCTGTACCAACAACGTGACCACTGCGTGTATATTAATTATCATTTTGTTAAGGTACATTGTAGGATTAAAGCTTAGGATAATTTAAAGATAAATATGAAGCAGCTGAAGATGTTATAAGGACTGTAGTTTTATAAAATGTAACTCAACTAAACAGTTAACGGGAATGCATCCCTCTTGTAATTCAAGCATTGACTGTGGTATTTCATCAAGCCACTGAAATTAGTGGGATTATTTCTGAAAATGCACCAGTCAGAGACATTTAGGGACATTGAAATAAGGGGCACATAGAATTTAAACTGATATTTTAAAGTTAAGCAAATTGAATATTCAAAGATTTAAAATATATGTATTATCAAAGTCTGTATGCAGTATACAACCCTGAGATTTGTCTTTTCACAGACAGCCATGAAACAAAGAAAACCATGGAACATGTTTTTAGAAAAATATCAAATCACCAATGCGCAAAAAAAGAAAAAATCACGCGAACAGTCAGAAACTAAAAATGAACAAAGAACAGAGAATACAAAACATCAAATCACAAGTACAACTAAAGAGTACAGCACATTCAGTTCAGTTCATATAATTCAGTCCAACATCGCGTGTCTCACTATCTGCAGGCCACAGCACTAATCTGCCCCGATCAAAATATTTGGTGAAAGCAGGCACTGTAAGGTTCTCCAAACCCAACAGAAAGGTAAATCAACCAACATCAACTTTCTCTGTTAGACAAACGTCCCCAGCACTGAGATCTAATTCCAAAGTAATATCCAAAGCAGAGTGGAAGCTACTGCTATAGTAATATTCAGGGCTACACTTGAGTTCAGAGTTCAGAACAACATACAGACTGCAGTAATATCCAGCGTCTTAGGATACTAGTGATACAAGGGAAGTCAGGGTCCAGTAACTGCAAATCCATGAGTCCGCTGGAGACTAGAGGTGGAATACAGGTGATCCTGGGCTTAGGGAACTATATATTTGTGTGGGTGGGTGGGATCAGGGCTTGTTCCACTGTTGTTCTGTCTTGTTGTGTTCTGAGTTGTTCTGCCAAGCATTGTGGGTACATTATGTTAGCACTAGAATTTGTGGCGACTTTTGCAGCTGTCCCCATTACTTCTTGTTTGCATTAACACAAATGACACATTTCACGGTATGTTTCAATGTACATGGGATAAGCACTATTGATGTCATATCTGGAACTTCATATGAAGCAGTACTACTGGAGGAATATGCAGGACTGTAATGACAACTAACACTGTAGTTACATCTGGCACTATAGTGGTATTCAGGTCTGGAGAAAAGATATTAAGATAGATGCAAAACCAGTTGGTTGGGAACCCACCAGATTTGCAAAAAGAACTGGCTGCCATATGTGAATCACACACAAAACTCTTCAAGCGACAACATATTCTGGCTGCTTCTAACTAATAATCTCCATCAAAGCAAGCTTTGATTATCATTGTGTCTGCTGAAGCCCTATAGATGAAGCCATCCTTGTCCATAGTCGCTTGTTCCAATAAAGAGTTCAGGACTCAATCGTGCAGCAGCTCGATAAACCATACCTGGTTACACTTTTTCTTGATGATGGTGAGATACGTGGAGTTGAAGTTAGGTGAGCAGAATTCCATCAAATAGTCACAGGATTTTCCTTCAGACTCAAATATCTTTAGAAATTGTTTCATCAAAATTCATACCAAGGGTGAAATATAATAGTTTTGTATAGTAATACAAATTTGAGTTCTGCTCAAATTTAGCATGGCCTTGCATAGCTCCATCTGGTATTTATTAAGGCATGAAAGGCTGATGTGGTGGAGTGACATATAGTTGACATATTTCATCTGTCAGTCACAGAACCTGAGCTTCAAGTATTCATGTTTTAAAGAATCAGGAGATTGCTTTTGTGTCAAGAATCATTTAAAATATGCTAATGATCTTGTACTATTTCGTTAAACCATGAACACCAAGCACCTTCAGAGGTACAGTTAAGGAAGTATTTTCGATCGAAAGGCAGATGCAGATTTGGATTGACTTGTGTGAAGATGTGAAGGCAGAGCTGATGAAGTGGCATTTGACTGAATTACATGTTACACATCACAGTCACAGTGATAATCCATGAGGTGATATGATCGGTGCTACCATCCAGACAGAGGAAAGCATTGCACTAAAGGATAGCACGTGGGCTCCGAATTCATCAGCATGGAAAAAAAAGTCCATTGGCCCAAAAAGTCTATGCCGGCCTTAAGACCATAAGACCATTAGACACAGGAGCAGAATTAGGCCATCAGGCCCATCGAATCTGCTCCACCTTTCAATCATGGCTGATCCTTTTCTTTCCCTCCTTAGTCCCATTCCCCAGCCTTCTCCCCATAATATTTGATGCCATGTCCAATCATGAACCTATCAAGCTCTGCCTTAAATACACCCAACAACCTGGCCTCCACAGCTGCATGTGGCTTCAGATTCCACAAATACATCACCCTTTGGCTAAAGAAATTTCTCTGCATCTCTGTTTTGAAAGGGCATCCCTCTATCCCGAGGCTGTGCCCGCTTGTCCTAGACTCTCCGACTATGGGAAACATCCTCTCCACAACTACTCTATTTAGGCCTTTCAACATTCAAAAGGTTTCAATGAGATTCCCCGTCATCTTTTTGAATTCCAGCAAATACAGACCCAGAGCCATCAAACGTTCCTCGTATGACAATCCTTTCATTCCTGAAATCATCCTGGTGAACCCCCTCTGGACCCTTTCCAATGCCAGCATGCCTTTTCTAAGATGAGGGGCCTACAATTGTTCGCAATACTCAAGGTGAGGCCTCACCAGTGCCTTATAAAGCCCCAGCATCACTTCCTTGTTTTTGTACTCTGGACCTCTTGAAATGAATGCTAACATGGCATTTGCCTTCCTCACCACCGACTCAACCTGCAAGTTAACATTCAGGGTGTTCTGCACAAGGACTCCCAGTCCCTTGCATCTCAGACTTTTGGATTTTCTCTGCATTTTGAAAATAGTCTGCACATTTATTTCTAATAAATATTTGACATAATATTTACTAGTCAAAGCTAATAAATATTTGCTTTGTTGTATGCCCTCTCTATTTTGTTTTTACATTAGCTTTGACATCACTTGTCAGCCATGGTTGTACTATTTTGCCATTTAAGTATTTATTTGTTTTTGGAATACATCTATCCTGCACCTTCCTCATTTTTCCCAGAAACTCACACCAGTGCTGCTCTGCTGTCATCTCTGCCAGCATCTCCTTCCAATTTACTTTAGCCAACTCCTCTCTCATACCACTGTAACTTTCTTTGCTACACTGAAATACTGCTATGTCAGATTTTACTTTCTCCCTATCAGATTTCAGATGGAACTTGATCATGTTGTGATCACTGCCTCCTAAGGGTTATTTTACCTTAAGCTCCGGTTCATTACATAACACCCAGTTCAGTATAGCCGATCCCCTAATAGGATAAACAACAAACTGCTCTAAAAAGCTATCTCATAGGCATTCAACCGAACTCGCTCTCTTAAGATCCATTACCAACTTGATTTTCACAATCAACCTGCATATTGAAATCTCCCATGACTATCATAACATTGTTCTTTCGCTACGCCTTTTATAATTCCCATTGTAATCTGTGGTCTAGATCCCAACTACTGTTGATGCCTGTATATAACTGCCATCAGGGTCCTTTTACCCTTGAAGTTTCTTAACTCAACCCACAAGGATTCATCATCTTTCAATCCTGTCACATCTTTCTACAGATTTGATGCCATTTTTTACCACCAGTGCCACGCTACCCTCTCTGCCTACCTTCCTAACTCTCCAATATAACGTGTAACCTTGGACAGTCAGCTCCTAACTACAACCATCCTTCAGCCACGATTCAGTGATGGCTACATCATACCTGACAATCTGTAATAGTGCAACAAGATCATCCACCTTATTTCTCATACTCCATGCATTGAGATATAACACTTTGAGTACAGTATTTGCTATCTTTTTAATTCTACATCCTTAATACAATGATACTCTCCCTGCTGGCTACAATTTTGTCCTATCATTTGTCTACCCTTCCTGACAGTCTGATTGCATGCCACACATACAACACGCTGGAGGAACTCAGCAGGTCGGGCAGCATCCGTGGAAACAAGCAGTCAACGTTTCAGGCCGAGACCCTTCGTCAGGACTGAAGAGGGAAGGGGCAGGGGCCCAATAAAGAAGGTGGGGGCAAGGTGGGAAGGCTGGTGGGTGTCAAGTTAAAAACTAATCAGAGGAAAGATCAAGGGGTGGTGGATGGGAAGCAGGGAGGGGTTATGCAGGAAAGGAACGTAAGGTGAAAGCATAGTGTAGTAGAAGAAGGCAGAATCATGAGAGAGGTGATAAGCAGCGGAAGGAGGAGGCAGAGTGAAACTCGGATGGGGGAAGGGAGAGGGAGGGACTTACCAGAAGTTGGAGAATTCAATTTTCATTTGCTTTTTTTTACCATCCGTCCTATCCTGAGTCCCTTCACTCCGGTTCCCACCCCTCTGCCAAATTAGTTTAAACCCTCCTCAACAGCTCTAACAAACCTGGCCACGAGAATATTGGTTCCCCTCGGGTTCGGGTGCAACCCGTCACATTTGAACAAGTCATACCTCCCCCAGAAGAGATCCCAATGATCCAAGAACAATGGATCATTGTGGCTTCTCAGCCACACATTAATCTGCCAGATCATCCTGTTGCTACCGTCACAGGTGCATGGCACAGGCAGGAATCCAGAAATTACTACGCTGGAGTTCCTGCTTCTCAGCTTTCTACCGAGCTCTCAAAATACTCTTTTCTGGACCTCTTTGCTTTTCCATGCCAGGTTGCATAATTTGCCCGTGTTAGTCCCATATCTGTATAAATCATCTATTCCAAACAACCTTCTTCATTGGATGAGAAAGAAAATGAAAATTATCTATCCAACAGTTATAAACTATCTTTGTAGCAATTAGAATTAGAATAGAATCATGTTTATTATTTTTAGAGGAGATTTGGTTTGTCAAGTAGAACACCCGAAAACTCCTACAAATGTACCGTGGAAAGTTTTCTGACTGGCCGCATCACTGTCTGGTAGCGGGGGAGGTGAGGGAGGAGGCAGGTGGAGTGCTTCTGCACAAGATTGAAATAAGTTGCAGAAACTTGTAAAATTAGGCAGCTCTGTCGTTGGTACTGGTGTCCGTAGTATCCAAGACATCATCAAAGAGTGGAGCCTTAGGAAGCTGACGTCCATCATTAAGGACCCCCGACAGCCAGGACGCGCCTCCTTCTCATTGTTACCATCGGGAAGGAGGTACAGAAGACAGGATGCACCCACTCAGTGATTCAGGAATAGCTTCTACTTCTCTACTATTCAATTTCTAATTGGGCATTACCTCACAACTTTTTTATTTCTTTTTCTTTTCACTGCTTATTTAACTTTCTGCAACTATTTAATGGACATATATATACTTAATGTAACTCAGATTTTTTCTCTATGCTTATTTATCATGTACTTCATTGTACTGCTACCATAAAGTTACTGAATTTCACGACGTGCATATGCCAGTGACATTAAACCTGATTCTGATATGTTGTGAAATGTAGGGTTTTGCAGTAGCAATACAGCACAAGACATGAACATTACTATAAGTTACAAACAAACAAACGTGAAAGATAAAGCTTAGGTTTCATGCAGCATTCAGAAATCTGGTGGCAGATGGGAAAGAAGCTGTTCCTAAAATGTTCAGTGAGGATCTTCAGGACAATGTACTGTATCCTCCGTCATGGTAGAAATTAGAGGATGGCATGTCGTGGATAAAGAGATAGTGCACAAGGTACAATGTACGAATGTGTTAATGGAACGTTGTCTAGAAGAGTGTGTAGAGTATAGAGTCAAACAAAAAAAATCCTCAGAATAGAAGGACACCCCTTTAGAACAGAGATGAAGAGGATTTTTTTAGCCAGATGGTGAAGGATCTATGGAATTCATTGCTACAGGCAGCTGTGCAGGCCAAGGTACTGGCATATTTAAAATAGAGGTTCATGGGCTCTTGATTAGTCAGGGAATTAAAGGAGAGAGCAGGAAGATGGGGATGAGAGGGACAATAAATCACCTATGATGAAATGGCAGAGCAGACTCAAAGGGCTGAATCGCCGAATTCTGCTTCTATATCTTAGGTCTTAAAAGTCCCTGTACAGTTTCCATGGAAACACGTAGAGACTGCAGTCTACAGATTACAGTCTATGCAGAATGGTGGAAGGCTTTGTTGTTGCTGCATATTTCTTCTCATCTTTTCTCACTGCAGCATTCCAAGGGACGATTGTAAAAGTTTGCAGTCTTCATCTGTATATCACATGAAATTCCAAGTCATAGTTCACTGAAATATACAGAAGGGCAGGCAATGCATAAGCAATCTGTGGGATAATGGTCTCTACCACTCTGCTCCCTCTGGAAAATTAAGATATATGATGATACATTGGAAAAGTGGGAGATGCCTCTTAAGAAAGGCATACATGAATGACAAATTCCTTCAACGTGCTAGCATAATCTCTAGCCTACTGAGGAAAACAATGTTCATCGACCAACACCTCAAATCTAACACTAAACTCAATGTCCAATGGACAACAGTGATCCATGTCCTCCTTTGCTTCAGAATTATTAACAGCTTGCAGTCAACACCTCAAAGACCTGGATATATACAAACAAGCCCGGACATCTTCAAAGTGCCAATTGCACAACCTTCAACTCCAGCGTTGACCTCCAGGCTAGGTCTTCATGATGGAACCCCCATCTCCCCTTCCCCCACCACCACTCCGCAATCCTGTCTCTCTCAGGTCCCACTGCCAGTTCTTGGGTCCACGGAGACTCCATCTTCCTCTTACCCCACTATTCCTGAACACCCCAAACCTTCCTTCCCCTCAGACACTACCAACCCCTTCCCCCCTCTGATCCCGGCTCTCATCTATGCTGAGTCTTTACCACCTCCTCTGACCTTCTCCTCTCTGAGGCAGAACGTTCTGTCCTCATTAAAGGCCCTTTGTTCCCCTGTGCCCACACCTCAGTGAGTTATGCACCCACCACACTGAGCTCTTCTTCCACTACCTCCGACACTGAGCCTATTTCTTTGGCAAAGACTCTCCACCCTGCACTGATGACCCCTTCTCCCGTCTCCAATCCTCCTCCTCTTCCTGGACACCCTGCCCTGGTCTTCTGCCTGCTCTGGACCTTTTCATTGTCAACTGCCGATGGGACATCAACTATCTAGACTTTAACACTCCTCTCTCCTATTCCAACCTCACTCCTTCTGAACGCTCAGCTCTCCACTCCCTCTGCACCAATCCTAACCTCACCATCAAACCCACAGATAAGGGAGGTGTTGTAGTAGTCTGGCCTCAACCTTGCTGAGACCTAGTGCCAACTTTCAGACAACTCCTCTTACTTACCCCTCAAACGGGACCTCACAAAGGAACACTAGGCCATTATCTCCCACACCATCACCAACCTTATTGACTCTGGGGATCTCCCATTCACCACCACCAACTTCATAATTCCTGCACCCCGCAACTCCCATTTCCACAAACCCACTTGTCCAGGTAGACCCATTCTTTCAGTTAGTTCCTGTCCCACTGAGCTAACATCTGCATACCTCATCTCTGTTTTATCCCCCCTTTTTCAGTCCGTGACACTTCACATGCTCTGGATCTTTTCAATGATTTCAGATTCCCTGGCCCCCATCACCTTATTTTTACTATGGATGTCCAGTCCCTATACTCTTCCACCCCCCACCAGGACAGCCTCAAAGCTCTCCGTTTCTTTCTGGACACCCCACCAAACCAGTTCCCTTCCACCACCACTCTCCTCCGGCTGGCGGAACTTGTCCTCACTCTAAATAATTTTTCCTTTGGCTTCTCCCACTCCTACAAACAAAAGTTGTAGCCATATGGGTCCCAGCTACCTGGCATGTTTGTCAGCTGCATGGAACAGTCTATGTTCCAAGCCTACACTGGTGACCGTCCCGCACTTTTCCTACAATACGTTGACAACTGCATTGGTGCTGCTTCCTGCACCCATGCTGAACTCGTTGACTTCATGCACTTTGCCTCCAACTTTCACCCTGCTCTCAAATTTACCTGGTCCATTTCCGAAACCTCCCTCCCCTTTCTCAATTTCACTGTCTCTCTCTCTGGAGACAGCATATCTACTGATGTCAATTAGAAACATATGGACTTTCACAGATACCTGGAATATATCTCCTCCCACCCCATTACTTGTAAAAATGACATCCCCTTCTCTCAATTCCACCATCTCCACCACATCTGCTCTCAGGATGACAGGTTTCATTCCAGAACAAAGGAGATGGCCTTCTTCTTCAAAGAAAGGGGCTTCTCTTCCTCCACCATCAATACTGCCTTCAGCTACATCTCTTCTATTTCACACACATCTGCTCTCTCTGCATCTTGCCACCACCCTGCCAGGGATTAGGTTCCTCTTGTGCTTAGCTACCACCCCACCAGCTGTTGCATGCAGCACATAATTCTCTGCAACTTCCGCCATCTCCAACAGGATTCCACCACCAAATAAATCTTTCCCTCGCCCCCCCCCCACCCCGACTTTCTGCTTTCCTCAGAGATCAATCTACATGACACCCTTGTCCATCCATCCCTCCCCACTGATCTCCCACCTGGTGCTTATCATTGCAAGCAGAACAAGTGCCACACCTGCCCCTACGACTCCTCGCTCACTACCATTCAGGGCCCCAAACAGTTCTTCCAGGTGAGGCGACACTTCACCTGTGAGTCTGTTGGGGTCACACACTGTGTCCGCTGCTCCCAGTGTGGCCCCCTGGATACCACCACCCTGATATAGATTGGGAGACCACTTCACCAAGCACCTATGCTCCATAAACCAGACAATGCAGGATCTCCTAGTGGCCACCCATTTTAATTCCAACTCCCATTCTAATATGTCTATCTATGGCCTCCTCCACTGTTGTGATGAAGCCACACTTAGATTGGAGGAGCAACAACTTATATTCCATCTGGGTAGCCTCCAACCTGATGGTATGAACATCAATTTCTTGAACTTCTGGTAATACTGCACCACCCCTTCCCCCTTCACCATTCCTCATCCCCTCTTCCCTCTCTCACTTTATCTCTTTGCCCGCCCATCACCTCGCTCTGGTGCTCCTCCCCCCCTTTCTTTCTTCCATGGCCTTCTGTCCTCCCCAATCAGAATCTCCCTTCTCCAGCCCTGTATCCTTTTCACCAATTAACTTTCTAGTTGTTTACTTCATCCCTCCCGCTTCTATATCCTTGTTTCTCTTTACCCTCCCCCCCACACTTTTTAAATCTACTCCTCATCATTTTTTCCCCAGTCCTGCTGAAGGGTCTCGGCCCAAAATGTTAACTGTACTCTTTTCCATAGGTGCTGCCTGGCCTGGTGAGTTCCTCCAGCATTTTGTGTGTGTTGCTTGTTTTTCCATCATCTGCAGATTTTCTCTTGTTTGTAAATACTACCTGTCAGGTCTTTGCAAAATGACTGGCAGTATGGGTGAACCAATACAGAGACTGCTCATAAGCCAACACCTTAGTATTGAGATTCTGTTCACTTTCAGCTAGCTTCACGGAGTGCGCCATATTGTTTACATACAAGACACTCAGCTTTGAAAAAGTGCTGTACCCTGAGCTCTGTCAGAACAAGAGATTTACAGCACAAATGCTTCAAGGATCATCTCAAAATCTCTGCAAACATTCTTGTAGACTCTGTGAGAATCCAAGGCTAAGTGAAGAAACAGCTTCAAGGAAGCATTTCAAGTGATGCAACAACAAAGAAGGCACGACAGTGGCCGTATTTCCTCAGGAGTCTAAGGAGACTTGATATGTTACCAAAGACTCTTACAAACTGATTGTATACAGTCTGGTATGGAAGGGCCACTGCGCAGGGTCACAAAGTTGCTGTAAGTTATAAACTGAGCCAGCTTCATCATGGGTACTGGCCTTCAAAGCACTGAGGTTACCTTCAAAGAGGCAATCCCTCAAAAAGCAGCGTCCATCATTAAGGAACCCTATCACCCACGGCATTCTCATCACTACCCTCGAGGAGGAGGTGCAGGGGTTTGAAGACATACCCTCAATGTTTCAGGAATAGCGTTTTCTTGTCTGCCATCAGACTTATTGCTTACACTCTTTTTGCAATGCTTATTTTTAATTTAGTTATATATACTCTTGTATTAAAAAAAGACTCATTTGTGTCAAAGTGAAAACCAATCTCTATAAAGTGATCTAAATTAATTACAAATATAAAACACAAAATAATTGATTGCATAAGTATTCACCCCCTTCAAGTCAGTATTTAGTAGATGCACCTTTGGCAGCAATTACAGCCTTGAGTCTCTGTGGACAGGTTTCTATCAGTTTTGTACATCTGGACACTGTAAATTTTCCCCATTCTTCTTTACAAAACTGTTTAAGCTCTGTCAGATTGCATGTGGATCATGAGTAAACAGCCCTTTTCCAAGTCCAGCCACAAATTCTCAACTGGATTGAGGACTTAGCCACTCCAGGATGTTAATTTTGTTGATTTTAAGCCATTCCTGTGTAGCTTTGGCTTTACACTTGGGGTCATTGCCTTGCTGGAAAACAAATCTTCTCCCAAGTCGCAGTTCTCTTGCAGACTGCATCAGGTTTTCCTCCAGGATTTCCCTGTATTTTGCTGCATTCAGTTTACCCTCTACCTTCACAAGTATTTCCAGGGCCTACTGCAGTGAAACATTCCACAGCATGGTGCAGCCAACACCATGCTTCATATTAGAGATGATGTGTTTTTAATGATTTGTGCTGTTTGGCTTATGCCAAACATTGTGTTTAGTCTGATGGCCAAAAAGCTCAATTTGTTTCATCAGACCATAGAACCCTCTTCCAGCTGACTTCAGAACCCCCCGCTTGCCTCTGGCAAACTCTAGCTGAGATTTAATGTGTGTTTTTTAAAAAAAATTTTCTATACTGGCTTTCTCTTTTCCACTCTGCCATAAAGCTATGACTGGTCAAGCTCCTGGGCAACTGATGTTGCATACGTAGTCGCTCTCATCTCAGTCACTGAAACTTGCAACTCCTCTAGAGTTGTCATAGGTCTCTTGGTGGCCTCCCTCACTAGTCCCTTTCTTCCACAGTCACTCAGTTTTTGAGGACAGCCAGCTGTAGAGAGATTACAGCTGTGCCATAGTTTTTTTTTTCCATTTCTTGATGATTGACTTAACTGTAATCGAAGGGATATTCAGTGACTTGGAAAATTTCTTGCATCCAGCTCCTGACTTGTGCTTTCCTATAACCTTTTCATTTGGATATTTATTTTGTCTTCATAGTGTAGTCTTTGCCAGGACACTGACCCACCAACATCAAAGTTAATGGGGAGAAGGCCAAGGAGGGGGCTGAGGCATGATTGAATGGTGGAGCAGACTCAATGGGCCAAATGGCATAATTCTGTTCCTATGTTTTATAGTCATAAGTCAGTCAGAGGAAGCAGTGCATAATAATGCAAGTGACCTACCTACTTGCACCATCAAGTACCACCTGGCCCTCCTGTAATAGAGCCCATGGATATGTACAAAAGTATCCAAATCAGAATCAGGTTTATTATCACTGATGTTTGTTGTTTTGTGGCAATGGTACATTGCAATACTGTCCTGATGAAGGGTCTCTGCCCAACACTTTGGCTCTTTACTTCTTTCCATAGATGCTGCCTGGTCCGATGAGCTTTCTCCAACATTTTGTGTGTGTTACCAAACATAGCATAAACTGCCTTGCAGGCAGGTAATCCTGTCAGTGGTTATTTCATGTAATATCAGATTAATGCTCAATAATGTTCCTGCTTATGGCAATTATTGAGCATTAATCTGATATTACATGAAATAACCACTGACAGGATTACCTGCCTGCAAGGCAATCAGGATCACAAGCACTGTGACCATAAAGGAGAAGGAAAGAAAGGCTGCTGCCCATCGTTAGAATTCTCTGCACAGAACAGTCAACAAAGGACACGCAGGGGCTTGGCCAACATGATAGCTTGACTAATTAGCAGCGGACTAACGAGTTTCAGTTTGCCAAGAGTCAAGTAATAAAGAGCAAAATGAGTTTGCTGCAGCATTCCATATATCAGGTAAAATGAAGGAAATTTTTAATGATGCATTATCTTCCAAACAGAGAAGGTTAATTAGAAAGCACAGATCTGAGAAAACTTGAGAGAATAACAGTTAACTACTCTGGTCTCAAAGAGAAATTCAAATTGGTCTTGAAGAGGCATTGGCTGAATGATAATTATGAGCTTTCATATTGCCTTGTCAACTGCATCTGATTTACCTTTCTGTGCACTGGAGACCACACTGGCACAACAGTAGAAGCTCTTGCTGTGACTGAGCTGCCTCCTTGATGTGATTCACTAAAGGAATTTTGTAACGAGTGTCTCATTATTATTCAAAATGTGAGCAGATACACAAAGTGTCAGTTAAAAGAACTTCAAGCTTGACAAAGTGAAGAACGTCAGTTCCAGGGAACGGAGAATGGGCCAAATTAGAAAGCCACCTACATGCAAGTGTGGCGATCATTTTGTGCTGTTGACCCTTAGCCGTTCACAGCGCTGGTAGCAAGCCAGTTTGTGCTGCCATCTTTGTACAGGTCAGTCCCACATAATAAATCGCTTCCACTTTTACAGAGGTGCACAGGTTGATTTTGTCCTTAAATCTGAACATAACAGCATAAAAAATTGGAGCAGGTGTCAGCCATCTACCACTTCAAGCCAGCTTCCGCCATTCAATAAGATCATGGCTGGTCTGGCCGTGGACTCAGTGCCAACTACCTGCCTTACCCTAAAACCCTTAAATCTCATAGTATGCAAAAACCTATCTGTATTATAAATATATTTAATGAGGTAGCTTCTGCTATTTGCTTGGGCAGAGAATTCCATTGAGTCACTACTCTCTGGAAAAAGCAGTTCCTCCTCATCTTCATTCTAAATCTGCTTTCTGAATCTTGAGGTTAAGTCCACTAGTTCTAGTCTCACTTACCAAAGGAAACAACTTTCCTGCCCCTATCTTACCTATCTCTTTAATAATTTTACATGTTTTATAAGATCCTGCTCATTCTTCTGAATCCCTGTGAATTTAGTCCCGGGAAACTCAACCTCTCCTCATAGGCTAACTCCCTCATTTCCAGGATCATTCTGGTGAATCTCCTCTGCACTGTTTCCAAAGCCAATATATATCTATGTATAAGTACACAAAAATCATTCAATATGGTAACCCTACCTTCACAGAATGGTTTATCAAGTACAGAAGACTGAGGACAAAGAACAATTACAAAGATGGAGAGAGAGATGAAACTAGTTTATTGGTTCATGGGAACAAATGTACAAAGTGTGGCACTGTTTTGAATTGAATATCCTGGGAGCTCACTTCTGTGTAGGGGTGTCCATATGTTTGGTGTTTATAACCAAGAAATGGCTTGCATAACGTCTTCAGTGCATGGCCGGTGCTAACTGTACTGTTAATTGGATGGAGATCAGCAGGAGGCAAATTTTATCAATAACCAATCCCAACTTGCAGCAATACAAGGGGAGGTGTGTTGTGCCAGAACTGTTACTGGGGTCATCTAAAAATTTCATCCATCTTGAGAAAGAAGTGAAGAGTGCTACAACTGGGATGGTGGGATTTTGACTGTGATGCTGGAAGCAGTGAATGAGAAAGAAAATATCCTGTATCCACAAGGGGCACATACTCCACGGGGTAAGTTCACATTCTGTTTCTTGTTCAGCTTGCAGATGAAATATTTACAGAATTACAGTGTTACACGGCAGGAAAACTTTGACCCACAGCAACAGAGTCCATTTACCTTCAGTAGCCACTTAATCAGGCACACCTGCTCATTAGTGCAAGTATGTAATGTGCCAATCATGTGGCAGCAGCTGCATGCGAAGAAGCATACAGGCGTGGTCAATAGGTTCAGACCAAACATCAGAATGGGTAAGAAAGGTGATCCAAATCACTTTGACCATTAGTGTCAGATTTAACGGTTTGTGAGTCTCACAAACTGCTGACCTCCTGAGATTTTCATGTACATAGTTTTAGAGTTCACAGAGAGTCATAGAGTCACAGGCTCATAGATAGTACAGCACAGAAACAGGCTCTTTGGACCATCTTGTCTGTGCCAAACTATCAATCTGCTACTTCCATTGACTTGCACCTAGACCATAGCCTTCCATATCCCTCCCATTCACTTACCTATCCAAATTTCTCTTAAATGTTGAAATCAACTCACATCCGCCATTTGCATTGGCGGTTCATTCCACACTCTCACAACAGTCTGAGTGAAGAAGTTTCCCCTCATGTTTCCCTTTCACGCTTAACCCATGCCCTCCAGTTGTAGTCTCACCCAACCTCAGTGGAAAAAGCCTGCTTGCATTTAGCCTGCCTATATCCCTTGTAATTGTGTCTATCTCCATCAAATCTCCCCTCAATCTTCTATATTCTACAGAATAAAGTCCTAACCTATTCAATCTTTCCCTATAACTCAGGTCCTCAAGTCCTGGCAAATTCCTTGTAAATTTTTTCTGCACTCTTTCAATCTTACTTACATCTTTCCAGTAGGTTGCTGATCAAAATTGGACGCTATGCTCCAAATCAGGCCTCACCAATGTCGTAAACAACCTTAACATCACATCCGATCTCCTGTACTTTGATTTATGAAGGCCAATGTGCCAAATGCTTTCTTTATGAATCTATCTGCCTGGTGACACAACTTTCAAGGAATTATGGACCTGGATTCCCAGATCCCTCTGCTGCCACTCACTAAATAGTGAGATAAACAATAAACATCCAGTGCGTGGCAACCCTGTGGGCAAAAACAGTGTGTTGATGAGAGAGGTCAGAGGAAAATGCCGAGACTAGTTCAAGTTGACACAAATGCAACCATATCTCAAACAACCACAGGTTACAATGCATGTCAAGCTTTGAAGTGGATGGGATACAGCATCAGATGACATGAACATAAAGGAATATATTCGTTGGCCACTTTATTCAGTACCTTCTGTACCTAATAAAAAGGTCATTCTGTACATTAACCATACATTAATCACATTTAGAGACACACGAGATTGCACCTCAGATTCTGCCAGAGAAATTTCCAGCCTGGTAACATAAGCATTGAAATCTCAAACTTCTGATATTCCTTCCCTAATGCCCCATTCCTCCTTTCTTTTCTTTTTTCTCTGCCTCTTCCAACTTCCCCTCATGACTCTGTCCTTTCCCCTCCCTCACCCACTCCATTTGCTCCCCTCCCTTTATTTCATGCTCGACCATCCTGTCCTACCAGATTCCATCATCTTCAGCCCTTTGTCACTTCCACTTCTGACATCATCCCCCTGTACTCCCTCCCTCACCTACCTAACACCTCTCTCACCTGAGGAACATTGCAAGCTTGCTCAAGAGAAACACTGATGGTAGCATATGGTATGTATCTATTTCTCTTAAAGCAATGACACCCCCCTACCCTCAGCACTACGTATTGATCTGTTGTCTGTCCACACTTAATTGTCTATGCATGTGCATTGTTCTCTCTCTCTCACTGCAATGTGAACACACCAGTTAAAGCCATGTCCCGCATGTATACCTTTATTTAATATATATGTAGTTGTGCATATCCACAACAAATTGGTGATGAGTATGAAGCATAATGTCAGAAAATATCATGAACTGCATCGATAATTACAGGACGAAACACCACGAGAAGGTCGTCACAGACACTAACAAACACATGAGTACAATACATAGTGACAGTGAAAGATGTGCTGAACTTAAAGTGAAAATAAGTTATGGCTTCAGCTGGGAAAGTTAATGAATTTGATAGCACTAACGAAGGCAGAGAGTCGTGTATCCAGAGGGTTGAACTGTATTGTAATGCGAACAACGCGGAGGAGCAAAAGAATGCCAAATCACTTGAGCCCTAAACCACTGGCAATAACTGAGAGATTTAGATTTTACAGACAGAACCTGTCTAAAGATGAAAGCATCTCTGAATACATTGCAGAACTGGGCACACTTTCTCAGTATTGTGTCTTTAGAGCTGGACTTTCTGATGCATTAAGGGATAGGCTTGTATGTGGCATGCATAGTCAAAGTATTCAAAAGAGGCTACTGTCTGAAAGAGACCTAACCTTAGAAAGGGCATTGACCATTGCAATATAATTGGAGACTGCAGCAAAGGACGCAGCAAAACTACAGAAAAAAGCAGTTAGAATATGAAATGCACAAAATGTCCCTGAATGGTGCAAAGGCCAAAAATGTTACTGATGAGGTAAATCCTCCTGTGTTGCAAAAAACTGTTGGTTCAAAGAAAATGTCTGCAAAAAGTGTCACAGACAAGGTCACACAGAGAGAGTGTGGAAGGCAATCAAAAAGCATAACCAAGTGAAAAGGCTCAAACACAAAACTAAGCAAATGCATAAAGTTACCAAATGTAAAGCCTTTGACATAGAGTCTAACAAAGGTAAACCGTCATGCTTGAAACTGCATAGTATTATCGAAGTAGATCGCAATATAGTATGGATCACAATAGATGAAGGTGATGTGTGGAGGCCAAACACAGCAGTTAGAGCTTTATGTATTGCAAAGTGGAGGGCCAGCACTTTTTGGATGTGAATGGTTGAGCAAAATTCAACTAGACTAGCACTCAATCCAAGCTCTCAGCGTCCCCTCAACACACAATGGCAGCCCAAATGGTATCAATAACCAGAGACTGTCACAGCTGTTTAATGCTAAACAGAAGATGATAGAGAAAGAAATAGCTAAACAGATTGAAAACTTAGCCAAAAGCTGTTCGGGATACTAAAAAGTTCAAAATGTTCCCCCCTCCCCCACAGGCACCTGTGGGAGTAGCCATTGTCACCATGGCAAAGAGTACATTTTGACTTTGCTGGGCCATTCATGGATTCCATGTTTCTGATTGCTGTGGATGCTCATTTGAAGTGGCTGGAGGTTATACCAATGAAGTCAACCACCTCAGCAACAACTGTTTCCGCTCTGAGGACTATCTTCACCCGAAATAGCTTACCAGAATAAATTGTGAGTGAAAACATTCCACAATATATGTCAAAGGACTTCAGACTATTCATGAAAAAAATGGTATCAGACATCTCAAGTCAGCTCCTCAGCTCCCAGCACTGAATGGCTTAGCAGAAAGATTTATTCAAATCTCCAAAAAATCCATTAGAGCGATGGACAAGGACAACATTTTTCTACAGCACAAGGTGGACATCTTTCTTTTTGTGCATCGGAACTCTGTTCATGTGCCAACCAATCAAACATCTGCAACGCTGTTCACGAACAGGAATCTGAGATCTTGTATAGACCACCTGAAAACCAATCTACGGAGGGAAGTGCAGAATAAACAGTTCAGCCAGTTGCCAAGTGAAACAACAAGGAGCTTCGAGATTGGACAGAAAGTCCTAGTGTGTGATTACCAAGAAGACAAGTGGACACCCGGTAGGATGGCTACAAGAACCGGACCACTGATATACACAGTGGATGTTGGAGATCAGACATGGAGACGTCATGTGGACCAGATACTGGATGCTGAACTGATAAGCACACCTGAGTCGATTGCATCCAACAAGATGGACTCATTACAGTCACCAGACTTACCTCTCAGTGATGATGTCACTGACAGCAATGTAACACCAGAAACTGGGAACGTTGTCTTAGACAAGACACCTGCCAAACCTGTTGCCACTCCACAGGTCCAGAGGCATTATCCTGAAAGAAACAACGGCACCCAAAAGACTGAACCTATAGAGTTGTCATCATCATAACTTGTCACACCAGACAGCCAGCTACTCTTGTGTTGTTTGGTTGATGTTGAGCAGGTCAGCATCAGCTAAATCAGGTGAGAGTAGGCAGTTGTACCAAATGTGTTCAATGTTCTGTACCCTTTTGTCACACTCACTGTGAAGTTAGTAATAGATTGTTATTGTGAAAGCATGTTTATTTGGAATATGGGTGATGCACCATCAATAACTCTCAGAGACGTGAGTTAAGGTAGGCTTTTATTGGCTGGAAGAAAGCACAAGCAGCAAGTGACCACCACACAACATCCTGGAGACTGAGGAAGGGTCTGTGGCTCCAATCGCCTTTATACAGGGGTCTGTGGGAGGAGCCACAGGAGCAGTCAGCTGGGGGGGTGGGTCCAGACAGGTATATGTAGTTCAGCACAATGGGTTTATGAAAGGAAAATTGAAAATGTTCTCTACATATTCAGTTTTAAGGTGCATTAATCTAAATGAGGAGGCAGTGTAATGAATGGATCTATTTTTACAAGAGCAATGACTCCTCCCCCTTAGCACTACGTATTGATCTGTTGTCTGTGAATGCACTGTTGTCCATGCATGCACATTGTTCTCTCTCTCGTTCTTGCTGCAATGTGAAGACACCAGTTAAAGCCATCTCCCACATGCATGCTTTTATTTAATGTATATGTAGTTGTGCACAGACACAACGGGCAGGTACGCTGGTGTGGTGATGCGTTTGGCAGTTTTGCTTTCCCATTATAGAGCACTCCTGTCTGCTGCAGTGCTCTCAGCACCTACTCAGTAACAGAGGCTATTTTCGTGAGAGTTGTGTGTACGAGCAATCTGTTAATAAATAGTTCACTGTCAATGCAAATGTAGCTGGTTAGTCTCTTCTGGTGATGTTTGTTGAAGGTGTAATGATTACTACTTTGTTAGGCAAGTTCTAATGTAGATAGAACCACAATGCCTCTAGCGTCATCCTCATCATTAGACCAACATCACCAAGAACACTAGTCGATACAGATTATCTGCTTAAGGAGGACGTCTGCCTGTGGCTTTGCTGATTAGAAGAAAACTGGTGCTACAAACTCAGTTAGTGTGATTCCGCATAAACTTGAAAACAAAGAGAGTAGCAATTTCCCAGGTCTTCTTAAGTTAATGGGCAGCTACATACATGTGGTATGAATCTCAGCTAGGAAACATGCAATTAGGATGAGTTCCCATTTGTAGTTGTCTGATCCCTGCTGGGAACACATGTTTATGGACACGAGGTAAGCAAATGATTGGCTCAGACAGTCTAACTCTCCCCAGGGAGTACCTTGTTAATGCAGTGAAGTAAATGACCACACACCCTGCCTGTAAAGCCAAGACCTAAATGGTAACATTTCCACTCATTAGTAACTGTCTAAAAGTTTTCTGGAAAAAAAATATAAACGATCATTAGCATTCTATAAAGATGCTGCAGTGGCTATTTAATACACAAATTATTATTTTAATCATTGTATTAAATAGATGGAATCATAAAAATAATTATCTGCATATTAAGTGAAATGCTATTATCATCATCACTATGTGCCATGTCATATGACGTAGGCGATCAAGGTCTTATGACCATGATTGTTCCTGACAATTTTTTCTGCAGAAGTGGTCTGCCATTGCCTTCTGAGCAGTGTCTTTACAAGCTGGCTGACCCCAGCCACTGTAAATACTTTTCAAAGACTATCTGCCTGGCGTCAGTGGTCACATAACCAGGACTTGTGATATGCACCAGTTGCTCGTATGACTATCCACCACCTGCTCCCATGGCTTTATGTGACCCTGATCATTTGGTGGAGGGGGGTCTGGTTAAGCAGATGGTGCACCTTGCCCTAAGGTGACCTGCAGGCTAGTGAAGGAAAGGAGTGCCTTACAGCTCTCTTGGTAGTTTTGTATCTCCAATCTGCCACTGCAAGTGAAATGCAGGAAGTAATTAAGACATTACTCTCAAGTCCAAGACATTCTCTCTGAAAGCACGTACATGAAATAAAGGACGGTGCAGCACTGGACAGGTCCTGTGGTCCACAACATGATACCAGATTAAACTAATTCCGTCTACTTGTGTACAGTCCATATTATTAACTGTGTGTTCAGGTGTTTGTCTAAATGTCTCATAAATGTTGGCATTATATCTGCTGCTACCATCTCACCTAGGTGTGCCATCCAAAGCACCTACTAACCCATGCAAAAACATCTTTTGTCACACACCTTCTTTAAACTTACCCCTCTCAACTCAAAGTCATGCCAAAGTATTTGATATTGGAGTAAAGACTCTGACAATATACCCTGTTATTCTGGGGTTATAAAATTATGGAGAGTATAATTATGGATAGTACAATTGTGGATTAACTAAAATGAGAACCAGTTTTTAGGAAGTACCCCCTAAGAAGGGTCTTGACCTGAATTGTACTTTTTCGCATTGATGCTGCCTGAACTGTTGAGTTCCTCCAGTAGTTTGTTTGTGTTGTTCAGGAAATAAAAACTGTGCACAATTTAGTCTTCAACTTATACTTTGTGGTTAGTGAAACAAATTGTTGGGTGTGGGATATTCTGATACTATCCCATTGAACCTACATAGTGGAAGTCAATAGATGAATGTTCCTGCTGTTACTTAATTACTGCCAATTACACCATTGGTGTTTAGGGCAGCAATGAAGCTCTTCCATCGCTGTCTGCCCTTGGTTACTCAGACATAGAAGGATTCTTCATTGCTGTTTCCATAACAATTATGTTTTACCAGTCAGGGTTGTTAGCCCAGAGCTGAACCTTGAACCTTGAGGACCAGTGGACCACTCTTAGTCTGGCCTCTACGCTTTGACCTGTTTGGCCTGGGTGACCGTATGAAGAACCAAAGGATAAAGCCCTGATTTCAGCCAACATAACTCTCCAGGTCACTAAGGCATGCAAGCACCCAAGGTTGTGGTCTTCTTGGAGGGTTCCTGCTATTAGCACATTGTTAAAGATGCACTCCTGCCACTTAAGGACAGTTGAGGCAGAACAGGTCTGGTTTTTTGCACTGAGAGTTGTTTTTGTCACTTAACCTTCTGTTAAGCTATATATTCATGGATCAATCCTTCGACACTGTGACAACAGGGGGAACAGACATCAGTATTGGTTTTTCAAAGGGTTTCTGCTAGTTGGGATGTGTTACATGGAAACATAGAAAACTTACAGCACAATACAGGCCTTTTGGCCCACAAAGTTGTGCCAAACATGTCCCTACCTTAGAAATTACTAGGCTTACCCATAGCCCTCTATTTTTCTAAGCTCCATGTACCTATCCAAAAGTCTCTGAAAAGACCCTATCGTATCTGCATTTCCATTCCACGCACTCACCACTCTCTGAGTAAAATACTTACCCCTGACATCTCCTCTGTACCTACTCCCCAGCCTGTGACCTCTTAAACCTGTGACCTCTTGTGGCAACCATTTCAACCCTGGGAAAAAGCCTCTGACTATCCACATGATCAATGCCTCTCATCATCTTATACACCTCTATCAGGTCACCCCTCATCCTCTGTTGCTCCAAGGAGAAAAGGCCGAGTTCATTCAACCTGTTTTTGTAAAGCATGCTCCCCAATCGAGGCAACATCCTTGTAAATCTCCTCTGCACCCTTTCTAGGGCTTCCACATCCTTCCTGTAGTGAGGCGACCAGAAATGAGCACAGTACTCCAAGTGGGGTCCGATCAGGGTTCAATATAGCTGCAACATTACCACTCAGCTCCTAAACTCAGTTTGACGATTGATGAAGGCTAATATACTGTATGCTTTCTTAACCACAGTGTCAACCTGCGCAACAGCTTTGAGTGTCCAATGGACTCTGACCCCAAGATCCCTCTGATCCTCCACACTGCCAAGAGTCTTGCCATTAGTACTATATTCTACCATGATATTTGACCTACCAAAATGAACCACCTGACAGTGATCTGGGTTGAGCTCCAACTGCCACTTCTCAGCCCATTTTTGCATCCTATCAATGTCCCGCTGTAACCTCTGACAGCCCTCCACACTATCCACAACCCCTCTAACCTTTGTGTCATCAGCACACTTACTAACCCATCCCTCCACTTCCACATCTAGGTCATTTATAAAAATCATGAAGAGTAAGGGTCCCAGAACAGATCCCTGAGGCACTCCACTGGTGACCGTCCTCCATGCAATATATGACCCATCTACAACCACTCTTTGCCTTCTGTGGGCAAGCCAGTTCTGGATCCACAAAACAATGTCCCCTTGGATCCCATGCCTCTTCACTTTCTCAATAAGCCTTATATGGGGTACCTTATCAAATGCCTTGCTGAAATCCATATACACTACATCTACTGCTCTTTATTCATCAATGTGTTTAGTCACATCCTCAACAAATTCAATCAGGCTCGTAAGGCACGACCTGCCCTTGACAAAGCCATGCTGACTATTCCTAATCATATTATACCTCTCCAAATGTTCATAAATCCTGCCTCTCAGGGTCTTGTCCATCAACTTACCAAACAGTGAGGTGAGACCCACTGTTCTATAATTTCCTGGACTATCTCTACTCCCTTTCTTGAATAAAGGAACAACATTCCTTTGTTACCATTGTAAATCTGTAATGCTGTAAATTTACCTGACTATATTAAAAATGTTAAAGTAGGTGATTATAACAATTGAAACTATAGTTAATCATTTATTGTTACCTTTGTGTTGAAGTATGAAATATTGTGTCTGGAGAGTGAGATTCTCTTGGACTCTCTATCCTGAAGGTTTACTGTGTGAATAAACGCTGTTATGTTTCCCACTTACAGCCTTTGAGTAGCTCAGTTTTAGTCAGTCACAACATGCACTGTCTTTGCCTCGGATATTTTTATGAACTTCTAGCAGGTCGGCGCTCAGCTTCCAATGCTCCAATGAAAACAACTCAAGTTTCTCCAACCTCTCCTTATAGCTAACATGCTCCAGTCCACTTTTGCTTTCCCTTGAGATTTAATGGCATCAAATGAGCTGTGGTGAAGATCATAATCCCACAGATACCGGAATTTTGAAACAAGAGTAAATGCTGGAACCAGCAATTCAGTGTCGATGGTTAATGGTGTCTTATCAGTGAAATAGAAAGTTCTAAGATCTAAGTAGATTTATTATCAAACCGTCTATACTATATAAAACTTTGAGATTCATTTCTCGCAGGCACCCAAAGGAAAACAAAGAAATACAATACAATCCACAAAAAACTATAGACCAACAAACATCCAATGTGCAAAAGAAGATAAATTGTGCAAAATATTAAAAAACTAAATGAATAGTACCAAGCACATGAGCTGCTGAATCCCCGGTAGTGAGTCCACAGGCTGCAAGGTCACTTCAGTGCTGGGCAAGTGAAGCCAGTGTAAGGCCGTAACCAATAGTAACTGGAAAAGACCGTGAGGGAATAGATAACATCTGTCATCGCCCCAGAAATGGTATAGGCTATTTACTGCTCAAGTCCATTTGTCATTCAATCGAACCACACATTTTAAAATCAATTCAAATCTGAGCAACACACACCAAAATGCCGGAGAAGCTCAGCAGGTCAGGCAGCATCTAAGGATTTATCTTTACCTTTTCCACTTTTCACCTCCCAGCTTCTCATTTTGTCCCCCCTCCCTCACCCATCACCTTCCCCCTCAGCTGTCTTTACCTATCACCTTCTAACTGGAACTCTTTCTCCACTCCCCTCCCTACCTTCTCATTTTGGCTTCTTCCCCTTCCTTTCCAGTCTGGATGAGGGAGGGGTCTTAGGCCAAAAAGTCGACTATTTATTCCTTTTTATAGACGCTGCCTGACCTGCTGAGTTCCTCCAGTATATTTTGTATATGTTACTTCAGATTGCCAATATCTGCATAATAGTGTTTACAATTAGAATCAGAATCAGGTTTATTATCACTGACAACAGTCATTAAATTATCTGTTCTGTGGCAGCAGTACAGTGCAAGACATAAAAAGTACTATAAAGTAACAACAAGAAAAATATAAAAATAAGTAAGTAATGCAGAGAGAGACAGCAATATAGTGAGGTAGTGTTCATGGGTTCACGGATTGTTCAAAAACCTGATGGTGGTGGAGAGAGGAATTAGCACACATTTGCACAAACTAATTGCTGTTTTCTTACATTACAGCAGAGACTATATGCCATACATTCTTCAGTGGCTGAAATGTGCTGTGAAATACCCTGCGGTTGTAAAAGTGCTATGTAAATTCAGGCTTCCCTTGAGAAGGAAGCCAACACCTTCCTGATGCAACAGTGCATTCTGTTACCTGGCAACCATTGACACCGGCAGTCAATATTGAAACAGCTGTCCAAGATTAAAATCTGTGAAAGGCCAAATTAATTTACTATTTAGGCGGGATGGCCTAGGAATATCATTTTTTTCTCAACATGTGTTTCGTCTATTTTTATATTCAACATGAAACGAGAATTAGATTCCAGCAAATTCCTGTGAAACTGCCGCTGCCTTAAGAATACCCAGGTGGATGGTTAATAGCACATGCCAATGAGTAGATAAAGGAAAATAATGAGGGAAAGGCTTCAAAAATAAACAAGATATATTAATGCTGCTTAACTGCACCAATGTACACTGAGGTAATATCGAAGGAGGTGCTGGAAGTCTGAAGAAATAGAAATTACTGGAGATTTTCTTTATTTACAGAAGAATAAGAATAAAGCAAATCGATTTAACCTTGATGATGAAATGACAAATACTAAAATACATAGCTTTAAGATGAGAAGAGAAAATTTAAAAGAGATTTATGTGTCAAGACATACAATCAGTCTAGGTATATAAGTTAACCTTATGGATTTATATTTATGCTGTTCTTTATGCTTATTGTGTTTTTTATGCTGCATCGGATCCAGCGTAACAATCGTTTTGTTCTCCTTTACACTACTGTGCTGACGAATTTAAGGTGGAGGTTGAGAGGTTTGTGATTAGTCGGAGTGTTATAGGTTCCAGGGAGAAGGCAGGAGAATGTGGTTGAGAGGGACAATAGATTAGCTATGATGAAATAGCAGAGCAGACTCAATGGGCTGAATGGCCTAATTCTGCTCCTATGTCTTATGGAATGACAATAAGCAATTTTGAACCTGAAGATTTTTTACACAGAGGATGCTAGGTGCCTGGGATGTACTGCAAGGGGAAGTAGTGGCAGATACATTACAATAGCAATGTTCTAGAGGATTTAGACAGGCAGATGGACAGAAAGGGAATGAAGAGATACAGACAATGTGGAGGCAGATAGGATTAATTTGGATTGGCATCATGTTTGACACTGACAGCATTGGTAGGAAGGCCAGTACTGTTCTAGGGCCTAGGCCCTATGAGGCAAGTTATGGAGTTGATAAACCGTGACCAAAGAGGGAAATGTGGTCATTGGGATTCATACGAACTTTTAAAAAGCTGCAAAAAATGACTGACCATTAGAACTGAAAACTATGGAGTATAAAGAGCAGTATCAGCACAATAAAATTGCTTGTCACAACAGGAAGTAAGCTGATTCCATACACAATGATCGCTGGACTTGGTACTAAAACAACTGTTTCTCAACATAACTTGAAGCTGTACACACAGGGTTCAACTTCCCACATGCAGGTGACAAAATTAGTGAAGAGAGAGGCAATATCTAATGGAAATTACCAAGATCACAGCATGGGCACGTAAATACAGTGGCTGTAAGGACAGGTGGGAGGTGGGTCAGTGTCCATGGCAAGTTATTAGATGAGATTAGGTTATCTGTTACATACACCAGGATTCCTTATATGTATGTTTTTCACAGAGTAAACAGGATTGCAACAGGATCACCCTTGGACAGAAACTCCTACAGACGCACTGGGTAAGGCCCAGCCCATCACGAGTAAAGCCCTCCCTACTGTTGAGCACATCCACACGAAGCACTGTCATAGGAAAGCAGCGTCCATCACCAAGGACCACCTCCACCCAGAACCGGCTCTCTTCTCACTGCGGCCATCAGGAAGAAGATACACGGGACCCAAAACTCAAACCACCGGAGTCAGGAACAGTTATTACCCCTCAACCATCAAGCTCTTGAACCAAAGGGGATAACTTAATTGATCTTCACTTGCCCCATCATTGTAATGTTCCCATAGCCAATGGACTCACTTTCAGGGACTCTTTATTTCATGTTCTCAACATGTATTGTTTAATTATTATTATTATTTCTTTATTTTAGCATTTGCACAGTTTGTTGCCTTTCACACACTGGTTGAAGACTCAAGTTGGTACGGTCTTTCATTGATTCTGGTGTGGTTATTGTCCCAGAGATTTACTGAGTATGCCTGCAAGAAAATGAATCTCAAGTTTGTACATAGAGACATATATGTACTTTGAGAATAAATCTACTTTGAACTTTGATACATGGTAATAATAAAAACAGTCATGTACAAAACAGGAGAATGATGCAAAAGTTATAGTGTGACATGAAATAGTGTAATGAGAGATATTGAAGAGACAGTAACAGAATAACAGAGAGGTGTCAAATTATGAATTCAGAAATGGCAGCAACATCTCTGGGAAGGGGATATGAAAGAGACGATTGGATTGGTTCAGAAGTCTCACAGCAGTGGGGAAGGATCTGTTCTTATGTTACACCTGTGCCCCCTCCTTTTTGAGAATCGCAAGATTGCTATTAATTCAGGTCAAGAGACCCAGGAAATGAGAGAGAGACGTTTGGAATGTCGGCCCCTCGGCGATACAAAGCTACGGGAAATGGCCATTGTCTCTTGGAGACGGAATTGTGTATTGAGTACTGTGCTTCGTGGAAGCCCTCAGGCAACGTGGGCTGGTTGGGGGTTGGCATCATTCCACCCTGATTGACATCTGAGACCCCTTGAGTGGGGATAAAAGAGGGTCTGGGGAACCGCCCCTCAGACGCACCAGAAGAAACGCTAGAAATCCTGTAACAGCGTAATAGCGAAAGCCGGTGGAAAGCCACGTGCGTCCTTTTCCATTTGCCTTGGAATTGGTGGGCCTTGTCACGGAAGAATGGCTTTAGCTAACAACAAAGGAGAAATCAGCCCCAACAACTCTCAAAGGATTGATATCATAAAAGGAATGGGCAAGTTTTAATCTCTCTCTCTTGACTCCAACAACAGGCTGCAGCCTGCAGCTTGAATGAACTTGAGTGACTTTTATACTTCCATCGGACAATACATTATCCCCTAGACAACGATAGAGCTATTTCTTATTGATTATGATTATACCCACGCTTTTAGATTTAGTATTGATGACGTATATTATCTGTATGTTTGCATCGATGTTATTTTTGTGTATTTTTATCAATAAATACTGTTAAAAATAGTACCATCAGACTTCAACGGACCTCTCTATCTTTGCTGGTAAGTGACCCAGTTACGGGGTACGTAACACTTTCATCTGGATGTCTGGCTTTTCAAATTCCTGTATCTTCTCCTAGATGGTGGAAGAGAGGAAAGGGTAGGGCCATTGTGGGAATGATGGCATCCCAAAGCTATTCCACCATCTCCAAGGTACATCAGGAATGAAATTAAATATTTCTTTATTCCTTTATTTAGAGATATAGCAGGAAACAGGCCCTTCTGGCCCAGTAAGCCAACCCAATACTAACCTAACCACAGGACAATTTACAGTGACCAATTAACCTACTAACCGGTACATCTTTGGAAGGTGGGAGGAAACTAGAGCACACCGAGGAAACATACACGCTCACAGGAAGGACGTATAAATGTCTTACAGACAGCGTTAGAAATGAACTCCAAACTCTGACATCACAAACTGTAATAGCATCACACTAACCGCTACACCACCGTGGTGCCTCTCCGCTTGTCTGTGTGAATATGGTTCCAATAGCAAGCTCAGCACCATCCTTGACAGCAGTTCATTTGACTGACATTTATTTGACCTACCAATAGAACACAATGGCTGTGTCTGTATCATCTACAAATTGCATTGTTTCTGTTTGCTCAGCTAATCTAAAATCTACTTAACCCACAACCTCTACCAGCAAGAAGGAAAAGGGCAGTAGGTCCATGAATATGCCTGTAATACTGCTGCAGGCAAGTATTTGTGTATTTGTGCATTTGGCAATAAACTTGACTTTGACATTGGCACTTTCACCCAATATATTTCTGTTCCTTATCATCAGTGAGTCTAAAGCCTGGAAGTCTCTACCCAACAGCGCTTTGGGTGAACTCCACCAAAAAAAAAAAGAGTGGTGGTTCAGGAAGCCAGATCACCACCATCTTCTCAAGAGCAACTTAAGAAGTAAATGCCAATGATATTTATTAATCTGGAAGGAGTTCTAGGAGCCTTCGGTCCCACAACACCAGGTTCAGGAACAGTTATTATTCTACAGCTATCAGACTCCTGAACCAATGTGGATAACTTCACTCACCTTAACTCTGAATTGATTCCACAACCTATGGACTCACTTAAAAGGACTCTGCAACTCGTGTTCTCAGTATTATTTTTGTATCCATCTATCAAGGAGGTAAATTTATTAACATGCATATATGTCACCTCATACTACTCTGACATTAATTTTCTTGTGGGCATTCACAGTAAATACAAAGAAACACAATGGAGTCAATGAAAAACTATGCACAAAGTCCAATGTACAGAAGAAAGCAAACCATGCAAGTACAAAAAAAGAAAATTTGCGAAGTAATAATCATAAATAAAATAATATTTAAAACATGAGTTGCTTGAAAGTGAGTCCATAGTTTGAACCTGGTGGCGTGGGTCCCAAGGCTTTTGTTCCTCCTTCCCGATGGTGGCAGTGAGAAGAGAACGTGGTCTGGATGATGGAGTCCTTGATGTGGGATGCTGCTTTCTACCTATCTATATATTTGTACTATTTGCCCATTTTGTCTTCTTTTGCACATAGATTGTTTGTCAGTCGTTGTGTCTAGTTTTTCATTGATTCTATTGTATTTTGTTTTCCAATGAATGCCTTCAGGAAGATAAATCTCAGGGTAGTATATTTTGACATATACATGCATTGATAATAAATTTGCTTTGAACTTTGATTTCTTGATCACAGAATAAACTTGAAAGAGAATTTTCGAAGCAGACTGGATGGTGAAGCAGGTGAAGAAATACGGTAGCGGGTAAGTATTAGCATAGAAAATGTAAATAGTTGCAATTCAGTGGGATAAAAGATGGAATATAAACTGGGAGCAGCAATCCAGAAAGCGGTGTGAAAGCACAGAGATATAGGTGTACCTGTGCATAATTTGTTGAAAGTAGTCGGGCAGATGGTGAAGACAGTAACAATTGCATATGGTATCCTGGTATATAATGTATGAAAGCAAGGATATACTGTTAAATCTTTATAATATGTTAGTCAGACACAGCTGGAGAATTATGTGCGTTGCTGGCCATCACATTTTCAGAAAAGTGTGAAGGTCTTGATGTGGGTGCAGAAAGGTTTTACTTGAGCACAGAGATGAAGTGGATCCACTAGATAAGCTAAGGTTCATATTGATACATAGGAGCTTAGGATGAAATCAATTCCACGTTCAAGTGGAGTTTATTGTCTTATGTACACATGTGCACAGACAAATAAAAAACATATTTGCAACAGTATCTCAAGCACATAGCATCATATGACCAGCATTGTCTAGAAAAAAACATACACTTGAATTATCCACAGTTTTACAAGAAAGAGCACAGTTAGAATATCAAGATTGCACTGGAGAAAGCTAACGGCAACATGGTCATATACTTGAGATCGAATGTAACAGAGGTACTTAAAACCTACATGGAATAGATAGAGAAAAACTGCTCCCATTGTTAGGAGCCTAGTGGCATAGATTGAAGGCGATTGGAAAAGGAACTGGAATGCATTGACAGAATAGAGTACTGAAGGCAGATTCAATCATGCTTCACAAACCGAGCAAAGTAAGATTGTGTTGGTATGCAAAAGAGATGGTTAATTGTACTCGTTGGATGGCTTCTGAGTCCTTAACTTACTTTCTTGCTATAAACAGTCTATGATTCTGCAGTAAATTTTCCCTAAAACATTCCATGAAAAGAGAAATCTAGTAGCAAGAATACTGGAAGGTAGGAAATAAAAGGAGAAATGCAGGAAATATTCAGCAGATCAAGCAGCATCTGTGGAAAGGGAAACAGAAAAGCTTGATAATACGTTTCTTTCCACAAATGCTGTCTGAGCTTTTGAGTATATCAAGAAATTATACACCAACTATGAGAAAAAACACAGAGAATAGTAAAAGTGGTCTCTGATCTGTCACAACAACATCCATATGATGATGGGATCTGCCCGCAGGCAAAATCCTGCTCTATCATGTTCTATATAACCAAACATATCTCTTCACTCTGTTCACATAGTCAGTATACTGCCGGTTGTCTCACACCTCTGTTACACTGCGTTAAATCCTAGTGCTGTCTGCATGAAGTTTGCACACTCTTCCTGCCACCAGTTGGGTTTCTCCCCATCGCCACGGAGCTGTAAAACACAGGGGCAGACTCTTTAGCCCATTCTTTGATTTATTTAGTGATGCAGTGCGGAACAAGTTCAATGAGCCACACTGCCCAGCAACCCACCTACTAACCCTAGTCTAATCACAGGGCAATTTACACTGGCCAATTAACCCACCACCCACCTGTAATGTGGGAGGAAACTAGAGCACCTGGAAGAAACCCTCTCATTCACGGGGATGAATGTACAAACTCCTTGCAGACATCATTACCATACTGACCTTTACGCCCACCTACACTAATCCCATTTGCTCAGATTCCATTCATGTCCTTCCACACCTTAACTGCTTAAGGATCTGTCTAAATGTCTATTAGAGATAGTGAGTGTATTTTATTTTACTACCACCTCTGCCAGCACCTTCCAGATATCAACAACCCTTTGTGTAAACAACTTGTCTTTCAAATTCCCCTTAAAGTCCATTCTTCTCCTTTTAAACCCAAGTCCTTTTATTTGATGCCACTACCATGGGGTAAATATTAGAAATGCAATTAGAATTGGTTTATTATTTTCACATGTACTGAGGCTTTTCATGTATACTGGTCATATAGATCAGGAGATGGTTTGCTATTTGTATAAGAGTTGTATAAGATGTTGGTGAGGACTAATTTGGAGTATTATGTACAGTTTTGTTCACCTACCTACAGGAAAGATGTAAATAAGTTTGAAAGAATACAGTGAAAATTTACAAGGATGTTGCTGGGTCTGGAGGAACTGAGTCGTAAGGAAAGATCGAATAGGCTAGGACTATATTCCCTAGAACATAGAACATAGAAGAGATCTGATAGAAGTATTCAAAATTATAAGGGGTATAGATAGGGCAAATGCAAGCAGACTTTTTCCACTGAGGTTGGGTGGGACTACAACCAGGGGTCATGGGTTAAGGGTAAAGGGTGAAAGGTGAAATGTTTAAGGGGAACATGAAGGGAAACATCTTCACTCAGAGTATTGTCAGAATGTGGAACAAGCTGCCAGCACAAGTGGTCCATGCGAGTTTGATTTCAAGCGAAGTTTAGATAGGTTCATGGATGGTAGGGGTATGAAGGGCTATGGTCCCAGTGCAGGTCAATGGGAGTGCACAGTTTAAATGGTTTCAGCATGGACTAGATGGGCCAAAGGGCCTGCTTCTGTGCTGTATTCCTCTGTTACTCTATCAACTCATATACAGTGCAATAAGGCAGTACAAGATAAAGCAATAACAGAATGCAGAGTAAAGTCTGACATCTAGGTTATCAACTCTATCTATGCCTCATATAATTTAATATTCCTCATTCAGAGGGTGTATGGAGTGTTCTGGGAGGGGTAGCATCTCTGATGAAGAGGTTTGTCGTGTCCATTGAAGGGCAGCTTACTCACCTTTGGTCCCCACTAGACACTCAGTTCTCACCTGTGGCTCCAAGCAGCTGCTTTCATGACAGGCAGGCTAAACTAGGTGAGGGTAGCCAGCAGTCTGATACCCCAGTGAGATAGGGACATGTCTGCCCCCGCATGCGAAGTCAGTCCCGGTGGACTGGGCTGGTGAGACCTACAGTGAGATCCAATGGCCAGTAAGGCAGTTCTGCAACAGAAGACGTCATGGTCATCTACAGCAACCAAGGATGACCCCAGTTTGTGACGCTTGCTCATACCACTGGATGCAGGCTTCTGAGGTCAAGAGAGCGGAACTGCCCCAGTGCAATGTCTTTTCCACTTTAAAAATTCTCCCACACAGGTTTCCTTTCTTCGTCAGACTTGATGGATAACACCATCAAGTCACCTCTCAGCCTCCTGAATGAGGGGAATCTCACTGAAATCTTTCAAGTATTGAAAGGCCTGGATGGATTGTATGTTGAGAGGATGTTTACAATAGCAGAGAAGCTTAGGATGAGATAGCGCAGCCACAGAGTATAAGGACATCCCTTTAGAACAGAAACAAGGAAGAATTTCTTTGGGCCCAGTGATAGTGAATTTGTGTCATATTACCTGAAATGGCTATGGAGGCAAAATCATTGAGTATATTTAAAGCAAAGGTTGGTAAGCTCTTCATTAGGAAGGGTGTCAAAGGTTATGTGAAGAAGGCAGGAGATTGAAGTTGGGAGGGACAATAAATCAGCCATGGTTGAATGGCAGATCATGCTAGATGGACTTAATGGCCTAATTTTGCTCCTGTGTTCTATAGTCTTATGGTCCTTTGCCTCAGGGAATACAAACAGAGCCAATCCAAACTGCTCCCATAACTAATGTCCTCCAGTCCAGGGAGCATTCTGGGGAATCTCCCATGAACTTTCTCCAGAGGAAACACACGCTTCCTATGATGTGGTGCCTAGAACTGCACACAATACTCTGCGTGGCCAAACTCGTGATTTGGACGGTTGCAACATAATATCCCAATCTTACTTTCCGTGCCCTGTTTTCTGCCTTATCCTAGAGATGGGTAGGTTGTTAGATTAATTAGCCACTGTGAGTTGCCCCGAGTGTGTAGGTGAGTGATAGGATCTGGGAGAAGCTGATGTGAATACGTGTGTATACACTCTGTAGTCACTTTTTTAGGTACAATAGTGGAAGCCAGAGTAGTCTTCTGCTGCTATGGTGCATCCACTTCAAGACTCCATGTTTTGTGTTCAGAAATGCTCTTCTGCACATCACTGTTGTAACATGTGGTTATTTGAGTTACGGTCACCTTCCTATCAGCTTGAACCAGTCTGGCCATTTGTCGTAGACCTCTCTCATTAACAAAACAATCCACCACGGAACTACTGCTCTCTAGCTGTTTTTTTGTTTCCCGTACCATTCTCTAGATACTCCAGAGACTTGTGTGTGAAAATCCCAGGGGATCAGCACTTTCTGAGGTACTTAAACCACTCCGTCAAGCACTAACAATCATTCCACAATCAAAATCACTTAGATCACATTTCTTTCCCATTCTGGTGTTTGGTCTGAACAACAGCTAAACTCCTTGACCACGTCTGCATGATTTTCTGTATTGAGTTGCTACCACGTGATTCACTGACCAGATATTTGCTTCAACGAGTAAGTGTACAAGTGTAGCTAATGAAGTGGCTACTGAGTGTCTATGAATAAAATGGAATTAGTGTAAAGGGATATGATAATTAGTCTGGCTTCTATAGGCCGCAAGATCCATTACTGACTTTATAAAATATATTACATTTAATTAGGATGGAGATCCATTATTGACTCTATAAATGAAATTGCATTTAATTGAGGAGTGGCAGAAAATATGTGGTACTGTGCAGTATTGAATTTCAGTTCCTTGTTAAATGTCCGGCTCAAATTAAAACTAAGCCAAACCAGAGAGTCTATCAATAAGATATTGGAATGACATCCTATTTAGACGAGTAATTCTGCTGGATAAACAACCAATGAATCCCTTGAGTGTCACACAATGTAATTAAGTACTGAACATTTTCAAGGACAGCTAGACAAGCAAAGCCTACTGGTTGATGCCCCTTATCTGTGTACCATGGTTCATTCTTCAGGTGTTTTTTTGTAATTTACTTTTTTTATTGAAGTTCATCAAACAAACATTTCCATAAGATGTATTTCAGACATTGTACATATATATCATATAATCATATATATCACAAACCTTCACAAAGTATTTATCTGGGGTATACACTTATAGAAAAGAGTGGAAAGAAAAAACAAGCAAAAGGAAAGAACTGTGTACAAGTAGGTAGTGATCTTTTTTTTTACAACAGTTTCATTGCTTTGTGAGAATAAAATCAGGCCTATGAGGCATTATGTAGTTAAACCATTTTTCCCAGTATGATTCAAATTGTTCCAGTTTATGATTAACAGATTTTCATCAGGTTTTTGAGTGAGGCTGTTTCTAAAGTGTTATACAGATTGTAATTCAATCCAAAAATGTAAATAAACACAAGTGAATGTAAGTCCACAGGCTGTTTTACATTGGTCTTGACTTTTACCTCCATTAGGCTCAATTTCACCTACTACACCATCGTACTGATTCAAAATCTACCCCAGTCAAAGCTCTCCTGAGTTTATTGAAATTAATTGCTTCTGTCAGCTGACCCAGTGTGTTTCTGGAGGACAGGCACCGGGTGGGAAATTAGCAATGGCCATGGTTCTCTGCTTGTATATGACTGGACTTGTTAATTCATCATTTATATAACTGTTCTTGTCTCTTTTTTGATAAAATAGGGTGGAGATGATTAGCTTTGAACTCAGAGCACAAGCCATAATATTCAAAATTAGAAACAAACTATTTTAGGAGAAAGATCAGAAATAGTTATTTACTTATTCAAGTAATATGAGCAATTATTATCATTCCCTAGGTGGATGAACAACAGAATCAGAATCAGGTTTATTATCACCGGCATGTGACATGAAATTTGTTAACTTAGCAGCAGCAGTTCTATGCAATACATAATATGGTAGAGAAAAATAGATAATAATAATTAATAAAATGTTAAAAAAATAATAATAAATAAACAAGTAAATCAATTACATGTATTGAACAGATTTTAAAAAGTGCAGAAAAAGAAATGTAGAATATTAAAAAAAGAAGTGAGGTAGTGTCCCAAGATTCAATGTCCATTTAGGAATCGGATGGCAGAGGGGAAGAAGCTGTTTCTGAATCATTGAGTCTGTGCCTTCAGGCTTCTCTACCTCCTACCTGATGGTAACAGAGAGAAAAGGGCTTGCCCTGGTGCTGGAGGTCCTCAATAAAGGACATTGCCTTTCTGAGACAACACTCCCTAAAGCTGTCCTGGGTACTTTGTAGGCTAGTATCAAGATGGAGCTGACTAGATTTACAACCTTCTGCAGTTTCTTTCGGTCCTGTGCAGTAGCCACTCCATATCAGACAGTGATGCAGCCTGTCAGAATGATCTCTACGATACAACTATAGAGGTTTTTGAGTGTATTTGTTGACATGTCACATCTCTTCAAATTCCTAATGAAGTATAGCCGCTGTTTTTCCTTCTTTATAAGTACATTGATATGTTGGGACCAGGTTAGATCCTCAGAGATCTTGACACCCAGGAACCTGAAGCTGCTCATTCTCACCACTTCTGATCCCTCTATGAGGATTGGTATGTGTTCCTTCATCTTACCCTTCCTGAAGTCCACAATCAGCTCTTTCATCTTACTGACATTGAGTGCCAGGTTGTTGCTGTGGCAACACTCAACTAGTTGGCATATCTCACTCATGTACACCCTCCTGTCACCACCTGAGCTCTACCAACAATGGCTGTATCATCAACAAATTTATAGATGATATTTGAGCTCTGCCTAGCCACACAGTCATGTGTATATAGAGAGTAGAGCAGTGGGTTAAGCACACACCACTGAGGTGCGCCAGTGTTGATCATCAGCGAGGAGGAGATGTTATCACCAATCTGCACAGATTGTGCTCTTCCAGTTAGGAAGTCAATGATCCAATTGCAGAGGGAGGTTCTGCAACTTCTCAATCAGGATTGTAGGAATGATGGTATTAAATGCTGAGCTATATTCAATGAACAGCAACCTGACATAGGTGTTTGTGTTGCCCAGGTGGTCTAAAGCTGTGTGGAGAGCCATTGAGATTGCATCTGCCATTGACCTATTGTGGCAATAGATAAATTGCAATGGGTCCAGGTCCTTGCTGAGGCAGGAGTTCAGTCTAGCCATGACTAACTTCTCAAAGCATTTCATCACTGTCAACGTGAGTGCTACAAGGCAATAGTCATTAAGGCAGCCCATATTATTCTTCTTAGGCATTGGTACAATTGCTGCCTTTTTGAAGTAAGTGGAAACTTCCGCCCATAGCACTGAGAGGTTGAAAATGTCCTAGAATACTCCTGCTAGTTAGTTGGCACAGGTTTTCAGAGTCTTACCAGGTATTCCATCGGGAATGTTATGGTCGAGAATGTTATGGTGAGGTTGTATAAGATACTGGTGAGGCCGAATTTGGAGTATTGTGAGCAGTTTTGGTCACCTAATTACAGGAAGGATATTAATAAGGTTGAAAGAGTGCAGAGAAAGTTTACAAGGATGTTGTTGGGACTTGAGAAACTGAGTTACAGAGAAAGATTGAATAAGTTAGGACTTTATTCCCTGGAGCGTAGGAGAGTGAGGGGTGATTTGATAGAGGTATATAAAATTATGATGGGTAGAGATAGAGTGAATACAAGCAAGCTTTTTCCACTGAGGTTAGGGGAGAAAAAAACCAGAGGACATGGGTTAAGGGTGAAGGGGGAAAAGTTTAAAGGAAACATTGGGGGGGCTTCTTCACACAGAGTGGTGGGAGTGTGGAATGAGCTGTCAGATGAAGTGGTGAATGCAGCTCACTCTAAACATTTAAGAAAAACTTGGACAGGTACATGGATGAGAGATGTACGGAGGGATATGGTCCAGGTGCAGGTCAGTGGGACTAGGCAGAAAAATGGTTCGGCACAGCCAAGAAGGGCCAAAGGGCCTGTTTCTGTGCTGTAATGGTCTATGGTTCTATGGGACCTTCTGCCTTGCTCACTCTCTTTAAAGACAGCCTAACATCGGCCTCTGAGACGGATATCACAGGGTTATCGGGTGCAGCAGGGATCTTCACAGCTGTAGTTGTGTTCTCCCTTTCAAAGTGTGCATAGAAGGCACTGAGTTCATCTGGTAGTGAAGCATCGCTGCCATTCATGCTACTGGGTTTCACGTTATAGGAAGTAATGTCTTGCAAACTCTGCCAGAGTTGCTGTGCATCCGATGTCGCCTCCAAACTCGCCCAAAATTGTCTCTTCGCCCTTGAAAGAGCCCTCTGCAAATCACACTTGGTTTTCTGGTACATGCCTAGGTTGCCAGACTTGAATGCCACAGATCTAGTCTTCAGCATTTGATGTACCTCCTGGTTCATCCACGGCTTTTGGTTTGGAACGTACAGAAAGTCTTTGTAGGCACACACTCATCCACACAGGTTTTAATGAAGTCGGTAACAACTGCAGCATACTCATCCAGGTTCGAGGATGAATCCCTGAATACGGTCCACTCCACCGATTCAAAGCAGTCTGTAAGTGCCCTTGTCCCTCCCTTGTCTGTACCTTCTTGGTCCTCACTGCTGGTGCTGCAGTCTTCACTCTCTGCCTATACTCAGGGAGTAGAAGTACAGCCAGGTGATCAGACTTCCCGAGGTGAGGGCGTGGAATAGCACAGTAGGCATTCTTGATGGTGGTGTAACAATGGTCCAATGGGTTGTTTCCTCTGGTTTTGCAAGCGATCTGTTGATGGTAGTTGCTTAGTGATTTTTTTCAGGCTGGCCTGGTTAAAATCTCTCAAAACAATGGTGAAGGCATTAGGGTGCACTGTTTTGTACATTTTGATTACATTACTCAGATCATCTAAAGCCTGTTAGACATTGGCCTCAGGTGGAATGTAAACTGCTACCAAAATGACCCCAGAGAACTCCCGTGGTAGGTAAAAAGGACGGCACTTTACTGCTAGATAATCCAGGTCTGGTGAGCAGAATTGGGACACCACTGACATAGTTGTGCATCAAGAGGTGTTGATCATGAGGTATACTCCTCCACCTCTGCTTTTGAGAGACTCTATAGATCTATCCTGACGGTGTATAGTAAACCCGTCGATCTGAATTGCTGCATCCAGTACAGAAGGGGTTAACCAGGATTCTGTGAAACAAAAGACACACACGGTCCTAATGTCCCTCTGATTCAGCTCTGAGATCATCGATTTTATTCATCAGAAACCACACGTTTGCCAGCAAGATAGTCGGTATAGGGAATTTAAAACTCGTTTCCTTAAACGCACTTGTAATCCGGAACTACACCTGCGCTTCCTCCATGGTGTCCTCTGTGGGCACTTACGACCACACAATCAGTGTTGTTTCCATCGGTTTAAAGCAGCGATAGTTAGTTTATACACCCTAAGACATTCTTGATGACTGTACTGATCTTGGAAGCAGTCGGTCAGGAAACATGTCCCTGAACTATACATTTCCCTGAAATGTTTGAATGAACTATACTCTGTGTCCATTTTATTAGGTACAGGAGTGGAACATGGTGTGATCTCTGTTGCTGTAGCCCATCACTTCCAGGTTCAACGTGTTGTGCATTCAGAGATGCTCTTCTACACACCACTGTTCGAACTTGTGATTATTTGAGTTAATGTTGCCTTCCTGTCAGCATGAACTATTATGTACATTCTCCTCTGACTTTTCTCATTCACAAGATGTCTCCCCCCACAGAACTGCCTCTCACTGGATGTATTTTGTCCTTCACACCATTTTCTAAACATTATAGAAACTGTTGTGTGTAAATATCCTAAGAGATCAGCCGGCTCTGGGATACTCAAACCACCCTGTCAATTAGTCCATGGTCAAGGTCACTTTGATCACATTTTTTCCCCACTCTGCTGTTTGGTCTGGACAACAACTGGACCTCTTGACTACGTATGCATGCTTTTATGCATTGAGTTACTGCCACATGATTGGCTGATTAGATTCTTGCAGATGTACAGGTGTACCTCATAAAGTAGTCACTGTGTGTCTATTTTAATTTTAATTTTTTATTTAAAAATAGAGTGCAAAACAGGTCCTTCCAGCCCAAAAAGCTGTCGTCCCCCCCAAGCAACTCACCTATTTATCACTAGCCTAATTGCAGGATAATTTAGACTAATTAACCTACTAACTGATATGTCTTTGGACTGCCGGAGGAAACCAACACGGACATCTGTAAAATGTATGAATGAACCATGTAGATTGGTTACGACAATGTGGTACCTTTGAGTTTTTATTACAGAAACCAAATAGTTTTTCTTCAAGTGCCAAGTCTATTTAACTGTTTAAATTTAGATTCCTAGTGGAATTCCTGGATCATTTCTTCAAATCCACTCAATGTTAGCCTAGGAATTTAATTACTGCGCTAACATTTCCTGCTGGTTACTGGTGATCTGGAAATCTCTCTACAAAAGACTGTGGATGACAGATCAACGAAAACTTTGAATCTCAGCTTGACAGATTTTTATTTCATGAGGTTATTGATCAGCATGCCAATGTCAATCAGCCTCAGTGTAATCAAAATCAGACCATGCTTGAAGGACGAATGGCCTACTCCTGTTTCCCATAGCTACTTGTCACAGTTATTTTACAACAGCATTACAACAGATATGTGGTTTATATCATACTTTTGCTACATTTTATGGAAATTTATAGCACAAGAACAATAGAGATTTAAGCTCTAAAAGTTATTTCATCAGTCCTATCGATAAATTCTGACAGGAAGAATTTCTTAGAGTTGGGGAGAATGCCAACAAGGTACTTGCTTTTATATTGCTCAGCAGTGGAAAATTTGTCAACAAAAACCATCAAATAATGACAGCAGCATGTAAAAAAAAATCACAGGACTTTTTGAAGAAGCAAAGAATTTTTACCAGTATCTGAGACTAAATCTTTCTTTCAAAAATCCTACTAAAACATAATCATCTGCTCCTTGCTTTCAATGCTTTTTCTAGGGTTTTTCTAAGCTCAAAATGACAACTGTAAATTATAACAGTAACCATGCTTCAAAAGTTGTTTGAAGAACAAGATACTTCATGAGGCTGCTAAAAGGCAACTTTCATCTGGAATTATGAAATATTTAGAATGCTGAAATCCTCCATCAGGACCACAGCCTTGTCATGGTTTAAAGGTGTGCATACCTCAATGATCCAGAGAGCTATGTTGGCTGGAGTCAGGGCTTTATGTTTTAGCTCTTTTTAGGATCTTCCATGCCCAAACAGGTCAAAGGGTAGAGCCCAGACTAAGAGTGTTCAACCTTTCCTTCAGGTGCTGGGGTTTAGCTCAGGACTACCAACCCTGACTGGTATAACAAAACTGTTACAGAAACAGCAATGAAGAATCCTTCAACATCTGAGTGCAATGGTATTCCCAGGCCTTCACCTGGGACTTGCATGACTGACAGTAGTGAAAACCGAGAGGAAGCTACTGACACGATGAAGGAAGCCCTGAACACCACCAGAGATGGAGGACCTTCATTGCTGCCCTAAATATCAGTAGTGTAACGAGCAATAAGTAAGAGTACTGAAATGTACTGTCAAATAGAGAAAATTATAGATAATCTCTGCAATAACAATAAGATAATATTAATACAATTTAGCACCATGCAATTAATAATTTGTTTATTGTTGTCACATGTACTGAGATAAAGTCATAGAATGCTACACCACAGAAGCAGGCCCTTTGGCCCACTTAGTACATGCTACCTGCTTTTCTGCCTCGACTCATCTTCCCACAGTCAGATCATAGCCCTCCATACCTCTCTCATCCATGTAACTTTCTAAACTCCTCTTACATGTTTGATTTGAACCTGAATCCAACACTTCTGGTGTTAGATCACCTCATATTTTCATCAACCTCTCAGTGAAGAAGTTCTTCCTCAGGTTCCTTCTAAATATTTCACCTATCACTCAAAAACTATGATCTCTGGTTCCTGTTTTACAAGGCCTCGGGTGGGGGGGGGGGGGGGAGAAAGCCCACTAGTATTAATTTACACGTAACCTCATAATTTTGCATGCCTCAATAAGATCTCTCCTCATTCTCCTACACTCCAGGGAAGACAGTCCTAACCGATTCACTAGAACTTAGGCCCTCAAGTCCCAGCAAAATATTTGTACATTTTCAGGACTTGGGACCAGAACCGCAAACAATACTCCAAATTCAGCCTCACCAACTTCTTATACAATTTCAACATAGCATCGCAACTTCTGCACTCAGTGTTCTGATTAATGAAAACCAAAATGCCAAAAGCTCTCTTTACAACCCTATATAGCTGGAATGCCACTTTCAAGAAGTGAAGGATCTGTATTCCTAGTTCTACTGCAAACTTCTGTCCTGTATTTCACTGATTAAGCCCTGGTTTGTCCTGCCAAACTGCAACACCTCTTACTTTTCTGCATTAAATTCTACCTGCCATTTTCTAGCCTATTTTTCCAGCTTTTTCAAATCCTGTTGAAAGCTTTGATAGCCTCCATCACTGTCCACTAAAACCCCCAAACTTGATTTTATCCTCAGATTTGCCAATCTAATTTACCACAATAAATTATTAATTTATTCTTAAATGTATTCATTTTTAGCCAATGTGGATGTTTTTTATTGACCTGTTTAGAGATACAGCACAGTAGCTAGCACCTCCAGCGCAATGAGCCCACACCTCCCAATTACACTCAAATAACCAATTAATCTACTAACAGTTAGTAACTAACTCATACATCTTTGGAATATGGGAGCAAACTGGTACACCGGGAGGAAATCCATGTCATTACAGAGAAGATGTATAAACTCCTTAGAGACGATGGCGGAATTGAACCCAGTTCTGTGGTGTTCTAATAGCTTTATTCTAACATCTATGCTATCATGCCACCTTCATCATATACATTATCCAATTAAATCTATTTTCTAATTGATGCACCATCAATAACTCACTCTGAGACGTAAAAGCGAGGTATCAGCTTTTATTGACTGGAAGAAGGAACAAGCAGTGAGTGACCACTATACTACATCCTGGAGACAGAGAGGCCGGGCTCAGACCTCCATCACCTTTATACAGGGGTCTGTGGGAGGAGCCACAGGAGCAGTCATCAGGGGGTGTGTCCAGACAGGTATATGTAGTTCACCACACTAATCTAGATGATAAACAGCAAAGGACCCAGCACCAGTTCCTGAGGTACACCTTAGTTACAGTCCTCCAGTCAGAGAGACAACCACCTACTACCTGTCTCTGGTTTCTCCCACTAAGACAATGCTGAATCCAGTTCACTACCAAATCCGAAACGGCAAGGATCTAACCTTCTTGACCAGCCTGCTTTTCAGGAGTTTGTCAAAGGTCTGCTAAAGTCCACGTAGACAATGTTTACTGCCTTTCCTTCATCAACCTTCCTTGTAACCTGGTCTAAAAATTCTATAAATTGGATTAGACACAATCTACCATACATTAAGCCATATTGACTATCTCTAATCTGGCCCTGCATATCTGATAATTGTATATCCTGTCTCTCAGAATACTTTCCAAAAATTTACACAGAGCTGATGCCGGGCTCACCAGTTTGTTAATTTCCTGTCAATTCTGCCATGGATCGTGTCAAACTTTACTGTGATAGGAGGAGACTTTGCTACGGAGCTAGCAACACCATCTCGTAAAAACCCAGAGCCACAGGTTCTTTGCTTGAAAGATATATGACGTTGAGTGGTGAAAACGGAAGTCACAGGGCCAATCGATTTTCTATCTGTCCAGGACAGAGGACTTTGCTGAGCTGCTGAGCGTAGGCGATGCTAGGCACAAGAAGAAGAGGAAGATTGAAAGGGAAAAGAACAGAATTATCGGGGTCTTGAATTAAGTTTCCCCAGGGCAGTGGGAAGTGTAGGGTTAGCATTAGGAGGTTGAGAAAGGGTGATTTTCGTGATTCTGGGAACTGGAATAGGATAAAAGTGGATAAAAGAAGTGAAGGATCTAAAGACTTATAAACATTAGCCTGAAGGTCAGAGACCCACAACAGACAGAATAGGGAAAAACAATTTGCATCATAAATTAGGTACTATTATGAGCTCAGATTGATGAATGCTACATAGCAAATACATAGATCGCATGCACAAGCAACAGCAAAACACTTGCTGGGGTAAATTTATTTCCTCTGTTAAAATGTTCAAAGGAATCCCATGCTTGACCAGTTTTTATTGCTGTTTCCTAATTGCATCAGATGCCTCACTAAATGCCTATTTGGAGGGCAGCAGAGTGTCTGAAGCCACAGGAAGGCAAAACATAAAAAGAGTGCAGATTTTCTTCCTTAATGAACCAGATGTGCTTTTGTAATAATCTCATGGCCACCATTATTGACACTATTTAATTATTTCTAGTTTTATTTAATTACTTGAATTAAATAAAATTACTTGAATTTAATTTCCTAGCTGCTATGAAAGGATTTGAAACTGCATCACCAAATTAACAGTCCAGGTTTCAGAGTATGAGCAACTAAACAACTGTAACAGTTTAAGTTGAAGAAAAAGGAGTAAGTTGATTTTTTACATCAGAGCCGCTCTTTTCACACCGACCCCACTTCCTTCGATGACCCTGTTGTCTAAAAGCATTTCAGTTTCCGTCTTGAATTGAAAACTGAGCTGCCACAGCGTTCTTGGGTGGAGGTTTTCATGATTTTTTTTTCTCTCTCCTCTGTTCTGATTGGCGAACTTCTTAGTTCAAGACTGTGACCATTGCTTCGAGACACCATGGCCGGGGGAAACAATATCCTCATATCTCCCAAACAAATCAAATGGATTTTTCTTGAGATATCATTTTGATTGAAGCTCGGATGACCAAGAAGAACCTAGTTGATCTGAATGTGACATAACATTATTGTCAGTAAGTCTCATTGAAGAGCATATATTCCAGAGAGACAGTGATACTGCAAGCATTAATCATATGGGTAGATTACTTAATCAGAAAGCTTTATATATTAGCTTACCCAAGAAGTCATTCTGCAATAAGGCAAGCTTGATAAATGGTCTCAGGGTGGGTCATTCAAAGGATTGCCAAAGGATTTCATAAAACTGGTGGGGAGGCATGTTGTGATCAGGATTATAAAGATTATAAATATTAGCTTTATTGGTCACATATCAGAATCAGAATCTGGTTTACTATCATCAGTATATCTCATGAAATTTGTTAATTTTGCAGCAGCAGTACAATACAATACAGGATAATACAGAAAAAACTGAATTACATAAGTAGATATATGTATATTAAATAGTTAAATAATTAGTGCGAAAACAGAAATACATCAAAACATATAGTGAAATGCCTTGTTTGCGCCAAATCAAATCTGTAAGAATTCTGCTGGGCAGCCCACGAGTGGCATCTTCCTTCTGGCACCAGTGTGGGATGGCCACAGTTCAGTAACCTAAATGGTACATCTTTGAAAAGTGGGAGGAAACCCAGGTGGTCATGGGGAAGAATGTACAAAGTCCTTTTGGAGAGTAGCAGGAATTAAACCCTGGTCAGTGATCACTGGACGCTGTAAAGCAGCGCGCCAACTGCTAAGTTACTGCGAGTGGACATAAACTTGGCAAATGCAGTTTAATGTACAGGAGGTATAAGGGCATGCACCTGGATGAGAGGAATCTAATAACAGATTATTATCAAAATGAGAAAAAGACCGCACACAACTAAAATACAGGTGGAGCTAGATCTTCTAGAGCATGACCACAGCTGTAACACACAAGGGCACTATGAAGTTAAGAAGCCAAGTGACATATTGGCCTTCATTTCCAAGAGTATTGGAGTTTAGAAATAGGATAGTACTGCTACAATTGAACAGGGAATGGGGGATACAGACCGGAAGTACTGTGCACAATTTTGGTTCCCTTCTTTCAGGAAAGGTGGAAGCAGTAAAAGATGCAGGTGCTGGAATCTGGAGCAATAAGTACCCGCTGGAGGAACTCCGTGGGTAAAGCATTCAGAGGAATTTCCCTTGGGATCAATAAAGTATGTCTGTCTGTCTGAATGGGATTCCTGATATCACAGATGAAAATCTGGGTGATGCTGGATTTTGACCTGAAATGCTGACAATTCCTTCTTCCCTCATAGCTGCCATTGGAACTGTTGAGTTACTCTAGCACAAACAAGAGAGAATCTGCAGATGCTGGAAATCCGAGCAACACACACAAAATTCTAGAGGAAATCAGCTGGCCAGACAACATCTATGAGAAAAAGTACAGTTGAGGTTTCTGCCCGATTCGTCAACTGTATTTTTTCCATAGATGCTGCCTGGCCTGTTGAACTCCTCCAGCATTTTGCGTGAGTTACTCCAGCAGATTGTTTGTTGTTTCACTAGGTCACCTCAGAGATGAGAGGGTTTTCAAGATTCTCCACGAGTGAAGACATCTCACTATCTTTTCCATTTCCCCGAAGATCTGAGAGGTTTCAAGCAAGATAACATATGGTTTTGATAAACTTTAAAGACTATAAATCTAATTTTTACAGCCACTCAGTGTTTAAAGTTCAGTGTATGACAGCGTAGATTTGAAATGTTTCCACTTGTGGAGAATGTTGAATGAGGAAACATATACAAGATAAGGAGGCAATCAATAAAGCAGAGGTGCACATTAACTTGTTCTCCCAGACTGTAATAATCTCTCAATTCCCCACAACTGAAGATCATGCAGGCTAAACTATAAGAGCATTTAAGAAGGAATTAGTTACATTTTTGAAAGGTGTAAGAGAGAATGCCAATGACTATTGAAGAGGAGAAGAGTTCACAGCGGGGTAGCAGTGAGAGAGGAACTGTCAAAGAGGGGAGAAAAACATCTTTAAGATAGACATATGCTGAAGTGTCTTCACAGTCAAACAGCAAAATGGAGACACGAGAGAACTGACAAATCTGGAAATCTAGTGCAACACATGAATGATCTGAAGGAACTTAGCAGGACAGGCAGTATTTATGGAGGGAAGTGAATCCTTTCATGTCAAGATCCTCATCAGGACTAGGCATTTTTATTTTTGTAAGATTGGGAATTGCGGGTTGTGGAGAACTGGCAATGAAATAAAGAGGTAACTAGTAGAGTGGATAGGGGAGAGCCAGTGGATGTGGTATATTTAGATTTTCAAAAGACTTTTGACAAGGTCCCACACAGGAGATTAGTGTGCAAACTTAAAGCACACGGTATTGGGGGTATGGTATTGATGTGGATAGAGAATTGGTTGGCAGACAGGAAGCAAAGAGTGGGAGTAAATGGGACCTTTTCAGAATGGCAGGCAGTGACTAGTGGCGTACCACAAGGCTCCGTGCTGGGACCCCAGTTGTTTACAATATATATTAATGATTTAGATGAGGGAATTAAATGCAGCATCTCCAAGTTTGCGGATGACACGAAGCTGGGCGGCGGTGTTAGCTGTGAGGAGGATGCTAAGAGAATGCAGGGTGACTTGGATAGGTTAGGTGAGTGGGCAAATTCATGGCAGATGCAATTTAATATGGATAAATGTGAGGTTATCCACTTTGGTTGCAAGAACAGGAAAACAGATTATTATCTGAATGGTGGCCGATTAGGAAAAGGAGAGGTGCAACAAGACCTGGGTGTCGTTGTACACCAGTCATTGAAGGTGGGCATGCAGGTACAGCAGGCAGTGAAAAAGGCAAATGGTATGTTGGCATTCATAGCAAAAGGATTTGAGTACAGGAGCAGGGAGGTTCTACTGCAGTTGTACAAGGCCTTGGTGAGACCGCACCTAGAATATTGTGTGCAGTTTTGGTCCCTTAATCTGAGGAAAGACATTCTTGCCATAGAGGGAGTACAGAGAAGGTTCACCAGATTGATTCCTGGGATGGCAGGACTTTCATATAAAGAAAGACTGGATCGACTAGGCTTATACTCACTGGAATTTAGAAGATTGAGGGGGGATCTTATTGAAACATATAAAATTCTAAAGGGATTGGACAGGCTAGATGCAGGAAGATTGTTTCCGATGTTGGGGAAGTCCAGAATGAGGGGTCACAGTTTAAGGATAAAGGGGAAGCCTTTTAGGACCGAGATGAGGAAAAACTTCTTCACACAGAGAGTGGTGAATCTGTGGAATTCTCTGCCACAGGAAACAGTTGAGGCCGGTTCATTGGGTATATTTAAGAGGAAGTTAGATATGGCCCTTGTGGCTAAAGGGATCAGGGGTATGGAGAGAAAGCAGGTACAGGGTTCTGAGTTGGATGATCAGCCATGATCATACTGAATAGCAGTGTAGGCTTGAAGGGCCAAATGGCCTACTCCTGCACCTATTTTCTATGTTTCTATGTTTCTAACCCTGTGGCAGATCACCTTTGATCATATTGAGTGGCAGGGCAGGCTCATGGGGGGTCAAGTTAGCCATCTCTTGCCCTACTTTCTTATGTTTTTATGCTGTTCTAAGATTAGTCTCAAAAACTGCATTGTCTCAATGGCGCATGATAGGTTTGAAAGGAAAAACGTTTCCCGGTAAACCAGGTCATACTTAGCAAAGCAAAGATAGGGGAACCCAAAGCAAATTATGACCAGATCTGATGTCCAATGTTTGGGAAGTTATCCAAAGTCAAAGTCAAGTGCATTGGCATATACTCAAATCACAATGTGCACAGGTCCAATGAAAACCTTACTTGCAGCAGCACATGGTATCATACTGGCAGAATTCACAAAAGAAACATGAATGTAAATCATACAAAATTATACAATTAAAGCAAAAACATGCCCATTATAGCACAAGGTGTTCAAAGTGGTCACAGTGTGGCTACGGCTAGATTGAGGGAGTATTAGAGCTGTGCAGGATGCTCAAGAAGCAAATGGTTAAAGGCTATTCTTGAACCAGGTGGTGTGCAGTTTCAGGGTTCAGTACCTCCTGTCTGATAGTGGCCGCAAAAAAAATGGTATGGACTAGACGGCGAGGATCTTTGATGATAGAAGTTGGCTTTTTCAGGTAGCACTTGATGTAGATGAGGCCTTCCCTCTTTTTTCTATCCCCCATTTGCCGTTACCCTTCTCAGCCATTTTCTTCTCCTCAGCTGCCCATCTCCTCCCCCTGGTGCCCTTCTCCTTCCTTTACTTCCATGATCCACTCTTCTCTCCTGTTAGGTTTCTTCTTCTTCAGCCCTTTATCTTTTCCATCTGTAACCTCCCTGCTTTTTATTTCACCCCCCCTTGACCCCCCCCCCCCAGCCATGTGGTCTCAGCTACCATCAGCTAGCTTGTACTTCTTCTTCTACCCCACCTTCTTATTCAGGCTTCCGCCCCCTTTCTTTCCGATCCTCATAAAGTGTCTCGGTGCAAAACGTCGACTGTTCATTCCTTTCCATAGATGCTGGCTGGCTTGCTGAGTTCCTCCAGAATTTTATGTGCATTGTTCAGGATTTCCAGCACTTACAGAATCCCTTGTGCTTATACCTCAGACAGATACTTTTGATGGTGGTGAGGGATGTACCTGTGATGTATTAGGCAGAGTCTATCCCTCTCTACAGGCTCTTACAGTCCTGTTCATTTGAATTGCTGTACATCCTATATATTAATTAGATTTACTCTTGTGTATTAACAGGAAACTAATTATTGGCATTCTCATCCGTGTTACGAATTTGATAGTAACAGGACAAAGTCTCCTGAATTAAAGTTTCCCATGTGATAAGGAGATAGTACTATATAGGGATATCTACACCAAAAATCAATACCAGAGCGAGAATGGGAAGCAGTAACAGCATTGGTTGCTGTGCCTTTGAAAGCTTGATTGCCAAGTTTTATGATGGCTGAGATTTCAGGTTAATCCGTGTTCATAGAGGAGTCAGGATGAAACATTGTACTGCATCCAATCCACATTAAAGCTGATCTAAGTGTCCTTCATGTTGACAGTGGCACTTGGAGCTAGATGATCTATTGGTCAGCATTGCATCCCTTGTATTCAAAATGGACAAAATTAAGCCAGAAAAAGAACAAAACTAAGAGACTCTTTTCAGTTCAATTACTCTCGTTTATATGTGAGCCGGGTCATTAAAATGTCACACAGCAATGCAATTTGATTAAGAAGAGAAGACTGGTTAGGTTAATCACCCTTTATTTCCTCAGTTGCTTCACCAAGAACAGAGAAAAGTTAAAACTTAAATTTCTCTCTGCTTTTTAGATTTGTGGCATTACCTAGACGAATGAAGCTAAAAGAGATTAAACCACTTCGAAGAGTTTTGAAGGGTTTTACAGTTCCACTGACAATTCTGTCAGAATCAGGTTTAATATTACCAGCATATGTTGTAAAATTTGTTAATTTAGCAACAGCGGTACAATGCAATACATGATAATGTAGAAAACAAAAATAAATAATTTAATTAATCGCAGTAAGAACATATATGTATATTAAATAGTTAAATTAAGAATAGTGCAAAAATGCAAATAATATTAAAAAAACTTTGTAGTGCTTATGGGTTCAATGTCCATTTAGGAATTGAATGGCAGGGGGAAGAAGCTGTTCCTGAATTGCTGAGTGTGTGACTTCAGGCTTCTGTACCTCATACCTGATGGTCACAATGAGAAGAGGGCATGTCCTGGATGATGAGGTTCCTTGATAATGGGCGCTGGGTTTCTGAGGCACCATTCCTTAAAGATGTCTTGAATACTGCGGAGCTAGTACCCAAGGTGGAGTTGACTAATTTAACAACTTTCTGTGGCTTCTTTTGATCCTGTACAGTACCACCCCTCCCATGCCAGACAGTAATGCAGCCTGTCAGAGCACTCTCCACAGTACATCTGTAGAAGTTTCCGAGTGTTTTAGGTGATAAACTAAATCTCCTCAAACCGCTAATGAAATATAGCCGCTGTCTAGTCTTTATAGCTGCATTGATATGTTGGGACAGAAGTTACGGTCCCTGTTGTGTTAACAAAGGTGCAAACAATAACCTTTTTGCCCAGTCCATTTTTAAAAGTATATAAATTTATAAGTGTCCCAAGTTGACGTAACAGGAAATCAGCGATGGAGCAGTACCGTTAAGGCTTCCTCACAATATTTCATAAAGGACTATCAGCCGCTGGCACCTGCTAAGGTTTAATTACATAGTCCATACATGTCCCTCAGGCTGCTAATAAAAACAAGCCATGGGGATGTTTTCATTAAGAAAATTGGCACACACGTTTCTATATGTCTCTGCAGCTGGATTACACATATTGGCCCAGTTAGTGCTCTCTGACTGTGAATACAGCTTGATTTCTTTACGCGCTGCTGACTATTAACATATCAATTACTGTACAGCGATGAACCTTTCCAGCGGCTGCTGTCTATTCAATACCCTCCCTCTCCCACCAGCCCCATCTATTTCCCCCCTCAAATATCCTCAGCATGGATTATCAGTGGTAATCAGTTACAGCCGTGACCTCTCACAAACTGATTAGCTGTGATTATAATGGCTCCTGATGTTAACACTGAAGTAATATTTTATTAGAATTCTGTGCAATTATGGTTATTACTCCATGATACTGCCAACGATCTGCCAGAAGGTTGCTTTAGCTCCAAGGCCAAAGCAAGCTATGCAAACTTAATACCATTGCACGTCTCTAGGCTTCTACCCAATTCTGTTCTGTGTGAGCCAGAATCAAATCAACCATAGCAGCAATTTGCATTTATTCAGTGCCATTAGCACGGGAAAATATGCCAAGGCACTTCACAGGAATGGAATCTGACAAAACTGGTCACACGCCAGTGGTGGAGAGCATGAAATGGGGGACCCAAAAGTGTGTTTTTTTTTTCAGAGAAGCTCAAAAGGAGGTATTATACGATATGGGAGAGGTGCTGAGAGGAACTTCACAGCTTCAGGCTTAAATTGGTGAGATCAACATTTCCCAGTGATGGAAAGAACTGTGTAAGTGGGAAATTTTGGGAGGTCAGTGAGGCTACAGGTCAAAAGGAGGAATAATGCATAATTTAAATGAGAAGATGAGTATTTTAAATAAGAGGTAGCATATTGGAAGATTGGCTTATTCTTGTCACATGTAATGAGGTACAGTGTAAAGCTTGCCTTGCAAACCATTCAGAGGCCCTCCGTTCGCTGGGTCGACCATGGACGTTGCGTCCCAGCTCTCCACATGATACACAAGCCAACACGGTACGGAGAGCAAGTTGTTGCCCATGTAGCTGCCTCCTCCTCTCCATACTGCTGATGAATCCAAAGGAACGGCACAGACTGATAACGTTTGGCACCAGCAGCATCGCAGGAGCTGCCAGTCAGCGTTGAACTGAATGTGGGACCGCCTTAGAGACACCCAGCACCAGATTTTGCCTTGCGGTTTAGTCCCAAAGTCTTCCCCATGAGTGGGTACAGCCAAAAGGCAGCAGAGGTTTCAGATCAGAGTTTTCCTTCTCCTGGATGAGCCCCCAAATGCATGAAGCAACTGGATTTAATTCAATAGTAACCCACCTTTCCCCCATTCCCTGTCAGTAGAAACAGTTCCACTGGGCTTAGTAGCTAAGCCACGTGCGAAGGCCAGGAGTTGGACTTGGTTGTCAAAGGCTATTTGAGACACACGCTGTTGAAGACACTTAATAGGTAGTGTGAGCTTATCCTCACTATCACCCCCGGCTATAACAATCTAAAGGAACCACATACTATTACGACAGGTCAATTCATTACAGCAATGCATTAGGACAGTACAGGGCAAAATAGTATCAGACTGCGGAATAAATTCTTACGATACAAAGCAAGTGTAGATAGACAACAAGGTGTAAGGTCACAACAAGGTGGATTCTGAGATCAAGAGTCCATTCTTATTGCACCATGGAACCAGTCGGTATTCTTGTAATAGCAGGATAGAAACTGACCTTGAGTCTGGTAGTATGTGCTTTCAGGGTATTTTTATCTTTTGCCTTATGGAAAGAAGAAACGAGAATGTCCAGCATAGGTGGGCTCTTTGATGATGGTGGCTGCTTTACCAGGTCAGTGAAAAATGTAGAGAGAGATCATGGAGGGAGTGACTTGTCTACCTCATAGGCTAAGCTGTATCCAAACCTTTCTGCAATTTCAGTAGACTTGGGCAGAGCACTTGACATACAAGATATGATGCTTCCGCACAGACTGCCTTCTGCGTTCCACCAATAAAAATTGGTGAGGGTCAAAGGTGACACGCCAAATTTCTTTAACTTCCTGAGGAAGCAGAAGTTCTGGTGACTTTGCTGGCTGTGGCATCAATGTGGTTGCCGCATGATTTCTCAAAGCATAAGACTTTATCTTGGAGACACTTGATTTGCACATTTTGGCTTTTACTTCTCTTGTAGCCAGGAGGGCGCTCTTGCTTAAATGGAAGGATGCTGTTCCGCCTGCTCATGCTCAATGGTTACGGGTTTTATGCCATGCTTAAATTTAGAGAAGATCTGACGTTCAGTTTTTGAATCTAGTCAAGACTTTTATACATTGTGGGGACCATTTTTGAGTTATTTTCAAAACCTTTGATTTGTTGTTAAAGTACAGATGGGGGCTAATAATATATTTTATTATATGATAGTGTTTTTTTTCTTTTTTTCTTGCTTTTCCTAACAGCTCTGACTCTGATAGTGGGTTTAGATCTTTTTCTGTGTAATAAAATTTTATATTTCAATACTATGGTTTAATTTAAATTTTATGAATACAGGGTTTTATGATTGTAACTGTATTTTTAATACAATGTATTTGGTACTATTTTATTTCTTTCTTTTGACTTATAGTATATATCTTCTTGTACTCTGTATTCCTTTATGCAGAAACTAATAAAAATATTGAAAGAGAAGACATAAGTTGCAAGGCAATGGGGAAAGAACGGGAGGAATGGTGCTGACAGCACTGCTGTACTGAGTCAGGGGACAGAGTGGCCTTCTTCTCTGCCATAACCATTTTGATTCTATGTTTCAATATAATGGGCGGTACAGTTGCGTAGTTGTTAGCACAATGCTTTGTAATACAGTCAACCCGGGTTCAATTCCCACCGCTGCCTTTAAGGAGTTTGTACATTCTCCCCATGACTGTGTGGGCTTTCTTTAGGTGCTCTAGTGTTCTCCCACAGTCGAAAGTAATTGTAAATTGTCTGCGAGTAGGCTAGGATTAAATTGGGGGTTGGCTGGGCAACATGGCTCAGAGCTGGAAGGGCCTACTTTGCACTATAGTTCAATTAAAAATAAATAAATCAGTGACTATGATTGAGTAATTAAAGTACAAGGAGGAACAATGGCAGCCCACTGTGTGTGGAGGAGATATTGGTGAGTGAAGTCTTCATTGACTTTGATTTTGGTTACTGCCAGGGAGTTATGGTGAACTGGTCTTCATAGATGTTCAGGCTGCACAATCTTTAGCTTCCTTCCAGACAGTTAGACCTCTATTAGAGGCATCTGGGGTAGGAAGTCCAACAGACAGGCAGGAAAGAAAATGCCTGTGGGTGATCTTCCTAATGGAACATCCACACCCGGATGGAATAGTGACCTGGGAAAAAATGCTCCCAGCTGGACTACCACAAGGGTCTGTTTCTACACTGTGGACAGGTTACCTCGGACGCAGTAGGATTGATAATAGGTAATTGTTTTATTTTTGTCTCACATTCCAAGATACAGTGAAAAGCTTTGTTTGTGTGCCATCCAGCCATCATTACAAACATAAGTGTGTTGAAGTAGTGCAAGATAAATAAAAAAGAAACACATTGCAGAATAACACATTATTGTTTCAGAGAAAGTGTAGTGTCAGTAGGCAATAAGGTGCAAGGGCCATGATGAAGTAGACTGTGAGATCAACAATTTATCTCTTATGTATGGGAGTTCAAGTTCTGAAGAGGCTTAGAATAACAGAACAGAAGCTGGTGATACATGTTCTCCAACTTCTGTATCTTCTGTCTGATGAGAGGGAGGAGAAGAGAGAATGACCAGAGAGGGAGGGGCCCTTGATTATGTTAGATGCATCCTGAAGGCAGCAGGAAGTGCAGGTAGAGTAAATGAAGTGGAGCCTGGTTTGTATGATAAACTGGGCTCTGCTCAGAACCCTCTGGAACTGCTTGTGGTTTTGGGCCTACCATTGCTTTGATACCATACCATTCTTGATGAAGGGGTTTGACTCGAAATACCCTAACCTGCTGTGTTCCTCCAGCATTCTGTGTGTGTTGCCATACCAAAATGTTACGCATATGGATAGATGCTTTCTATGGTGCACCTTTTATAGTTGGTGAGAGCCATTGGAGACAAGCCAAATTTCCTTAGTCTTCTGTGGAAGTCCAGGTGCTGTTGTGCTCTCATAGCAATCCCATGGCTTGTCCCAAACATTGGCAATGTAAAAGACCAAGGGCAACCTGTTGCATCCTGCAAATTGCTAGTTCCCAGGATTAGTACAGTATCTGCATCGACTGGTGATGGGGATGTGTTGGATGCAATCATGTTGATGGCTGTTCTGAGAGTGAGGCTGTGCAGAAAGTATATAGCAAATATAGAAAATATAGCAAAGAAAACCTTTGTCATATATTTTGAACATCACAAATCTCTCCACTATGAACAAGAGTGCTTTTGAATTGTAGTCACAAATGCAATCCAAACAATTTCCATTCACTGAGGTCACACAAACAGCAATCTTATAATGACCATAATGTCTCTTTTTCTATAATATTGAGATTTTTCTGTCCTTCTATGCAGTGATATTCCAACATCTTTCACATAGGGGTGAATGACATGGACATCACATCCAAAAGGTAACTGTGGGAAGCAGAATAGAGCTAAATGCAAAGAGGAGGTCTTCTCTTCCTGATGGTCTCCATAAGTGAAAGGAAAGAAAGTCTTTACAGGAAGGAAGTATCTGGATGGAAGATATTGGGTTGTTAGTGGAGACAAGCACACTCATGTCACACTCACAGACAGAAGAAATGTATTAGAAGACGTTAATCTGATCAAAAAGTCAATGTACTTCCTTATCTAATGATGATTCTACAATGCAAGGGCAGTCCCGTCAACAGAGGTAGAGATAATTTTTGTTTATTATTGGTGGTTTAGGAGAATGAAGAGCAATTCCAATGAAACATAGAATTCTTAGAGTATTTAAACATTTAGATGGTGAGATGTTGCTTCCTCAGCCTTAATAGTGTAAAGCTATAATCTCCATATAAGAACTTGGTTGTTTTGGGAAGAAATGAAAGTTTCTTTGCCTTGAGAGTCATGGATCTTTGAAATTCTCCACTTAAGGGTGATATGGATGCTCCCCTGACCTATATATTAACTAATTGGAATATCAGAATTTGGGCACAGGGGGAATAAATGAAAATAGGAAAATGTGGGAAAGATGTTCAACCTTCATCAAATTGAGTGGTGGAGGCAGCATGATATACCCCGCTGATGTGTATATACACTCAGTGGCCCCTTTATTAGGTATCTCCTGTTCTTGGTCTTCTGCTGCTGTGACCCCTATACTTCAAGGTTGGACATGTTGTATGTTTAAAGATGCTCTTCTGCATATCACTATTGTAATGTGTGGTTATTTGAATTACTATCACCTTCCTGTTAGCTTGAACCTGTCTGGCCATTCTTCTCTGACCTCCCTCATTAAGACATTTTCACCCACATAACTGCCACTCACTGGATGTTTTTTTGTTGTTTATCGCACCATTCTCTGTAAACTCTAGGACTGCTGTACATGAAAATCCCAGGAGACCAGCAGTTTCTGTGATACTCAAACCACCCCATCTGGCACCAACAATCATTCTAGAGCTAATTACAGAACACAGGAGGAGGAAAACAGAGGTCCATGTGGCAGTCCTCATTAGGGTATCAGAGTGGAAAGGTAATGCTGTCTTCTTGCTGCTGCTATCAGGAAGGAGATTGGAGAGCCTCAGCATGCACACTACCAGGTTCGGGAACAGTTACTTCCCCTCAGCCATCAGGCTCTTACACGAGGGGATTACTTCATTCATTACTTCACTCAGCTTCACTCACCCCAAAACTTAACTGTTCCCAGAACCTACAGACTCGCTTTCAAGGACTCATCATCTCATGATCCTGATATTGATTGCTTATTTATTAATTTATTATAATTTGTTTGTTTATTGTTTCTTTTTGTATTTTCACACTTTTGCACATTGGTTTGTTTGGTGCATGCTTTCATTGATTCCACTGTTTCTTTTCATTTACAGTGAATGCCCACAAGAGAGTGAATCTCAGGGTTGTATATGATGTCATATATGAACTTTGATAATACATAGAGTTTTGATCTTTGAACTTTAGAGAGAATGAAAGAGGTTGGTGGAGCTTTGCATTCAGGCACAAGATACTACAAAATAAATCAGTTTCCAGAATTCCTTCACAACTCCACTTTGAAGATGGTGGAAGAAGTATCTGGCTCTGGAGAACACACAAGTATCTAAAGATATGAAGCAGCTACCCTGAGACCAAAATATGACCAATTGCTCTATGATTCCACCTTGTGTCATCTTGTTTCAGCATAACTCCTCCAGCAGATGGAGTGCTGCCTTGGATACACAATGCTCATATTAAAAAGAACACTGAGTCAGCAAGCGCAGGATACTCCAGAGAGTGAGTTCAAGTCCAATCCATTGGAGAATTTTTATCCAGTAACTAAAGAATATCCAAATGTACGACAGCTTGCACAAATACCCTTTCAGGAAGAAAGTCTGCCACATAACATGCTTTACACTAGGTGAGACATGTCTGCTAAAACTGAATGACTCCCAGCATGCCCCTCTTTTGGAGAAGCTATGAGTGTGCAGCAAAGCAATGACAAATGGCTTTGCCAATGACATCTGTACCCCAAGGGCCATTAAAATCCTGTTAGTTTATCCTGTTTGCAGTCAATTGTTTTTGAATATTTCTTGCTAGTTTGAAGCAAAGACTGGATGAATGTTAGTTTTCTTTTCCACTCAGATGGTTAAAACACAAAACGTGGAAAATGGAACAGTACAGCACATTACAGGCGCTTTGGCCCACAATGTTTGCCAATCTTTTAACCTACTCTATGATCAACCTAACCTTTCCCTCCTATATAATTTTCCATTATTCTTTCATCCATGTTTAGCTTATCACTATTTGCTATTCTCCGGCAGAACGTGACAGGCGCCTTCTATTTAATCCAAAATCATTATTTGTGGATCAAAAGAACCAAGTCAACAGCTACAGTCAGACCAGTGTCAGCAAAGGAATTGAGGAGCGGAGAGATGCCTACATCAGGATACTCTTTATCGATTACAGTTCAACATTCAATACTGTTATCTCCTCAAAACTAATCAATGAACTTCAAGTCCTAGTTCTTAGTTCCTCTTTGTGCAAATGGATCCTTGATTTCCTCACTTGCAGAACCCAGTCAGTTTGAATTGGCAAAAGCATCTCCTCCACAATCTCCATCAGCACAGGTGCACCACAAGGCTGTGTGCTTAGCCCCCTGCTCTACTCCCTTTATACATATAATTGTGAGGCTGAGCGCAGCTCCAATACCATTTTTAAGTTTGCTGTTGACACCACTGTTGTTGGCCAAATCAAAGGTGGTGATGAATCGGCATCTAGGAGGGAGATTGGAAATCTAGATGAGTGGTGCCATAACCACAGCCCACCCTCAGTGTCAGGAAGGCCAAGGAGCTGATTATTGATTTCCTGAAGAGGAAACCAGAGGTCATGCAGCAGTCATCATCAGAGGATCAGCAACTTTAAATTCCTCAGTGTTATTATTTCATGGATCTGACCTAGGTCCAGCATATAAATTCTATTATGAAGAAAGCATGGCAGTGTGTCTACTACCTTAGAGGTCTGTAAATATTTAGCATGATATTTAAAACTTTGACAAACTTCTATATGTGTGTTGTGGAGAATATATTGACTGGTTGCGTCACAGCCTGGTATGAAACACCAATGCCTTTGAATGGAAAATCCTATAAAAAGTAGAGGATACGGCCCAGTCTATCACAGGTAAAGCTCTCTCCACCATTAAGCAGATCTAATAAGGAGCACTGTCGCAGGAAAGCATCGTCCAGAAAAGGATACCCATCACACAGGCCATGCTCTCTTTTCACTGCTGCCATCAGGAAGAAGGTACAGGAGCCTCAGGACTCACACCACCAAATTTAGAAACAGTTATTACCCCTCAGCCATCAGGTTCCTGAATCAGTGGGGATAACGCCAGTCAAACTCAACTGCACTTTTTCCACAACCTATGGGCTCACTCATAACGACTCTTCATCTCATGTTCTTGGTATTTATTGTTTATTTATTTATTGATTATTATTATTATTATTATTATTTTTTCTTTTGTATCTGCACAGTCTGTTCTCCTTTGCACACTGGGTGTTTGTCCATCCTGTTGGGTGCAGCCGTTCATTGATTCCACTGTGTTTCTTGCATTTACTGTGATCGCCCGCAAGGAAACAAATCTCAGGATTGTATATGTGACATATATGTACTTTGATAATAAATATCCTTTGATCTTTGAAAGATAGAATAAAAATGCATCATAATTATAACTCAGTGGCACGTGGCCAAGTGGTTAGGGTGTTCGACTAGCGACTTGAAGGTCGTGAGTTCGAGCCCATCTGAGGCAGCGTGTGTGTTCCTTGAGCAAGGCACTTAACCACAAAATGCTCCAGTCTACCCGGCTGAAAAATGGGTACCGGCGAAAGTGCTATCAACCTTGCAGTAGACTGGCATCCTATCCGAGGGGGGGGGGGGGGAGTCTCGTACTCTCAGTCGCTTCACACCACAGAAACCGGCATGAGCCACAATAAAGGCTCGGGACAGGACTTTGACTTTGATAGTTATAACTCAGTGGCTTGCATGGCAAAACAGCTGAGAAGCATTCATGTTGGTTCTCATGTACAGCCAAATGGCAGGAGACCCTCTTCCTTAAAGAATATTAATATAACTGGACTTCCATCTTCAGGTTGTTCCATTTTTGTTTTGTTTCATTACTTTCATTTTGAAAGTAGATAAGAACCTTCAAAATGACTCCCATCTGCTGGCTGAGTAAGTGGTATGAATATTTGGTTTATATCCACACACTGAACTGTAACCCCGAACGATTTTTAACAATGAGTTTACTTGTAGCCAGTCTATTCCCCTCCCAGATCACTCAGATGCCTCAGAAATGGAGGTGATGAAGGTTATTTAAAGATAAGTGGTCTCCCATTTAACAGCAATGAGAGATTTCTTTTAAAATCTCAGGTTCTACCTATGGCAGGAACTATAGGTCTTATACTGGCCTCATTGGCCACCTCAAAACTCAGAAGTGCAGTGGGACCAGGTCACCCTCAACTCTAGGGGACTACATTGGAAGCAGAAGAAGGAACCATGTGGGGATTGTGCTTGCTTTTACTTCGGCAAGATGTGAGTATAAATTCACAAAAGGATAGCAGATGCTGGAATCAGGAGCAGCAAACAAAAATCTGCTGGATGAACTCAGCCAATCACTGGGGAAATGAAATGAGTTTGCAGGACAATAACTCAACAATTACTGAGTCTGATTTCTTCCAACATATTATTTGTTCCCCGTTAAAGGATACTGGAATGGATAGAAATTACACACACAAGAGATGCTGGATGGCTTGAGCGACACACACAAAATGCTGGAGGAACTCAGCAAGTCAGGCAGCATCTTTGGACTTGACCTAATGAGGGGTCACGGCTTGAAACCGTAACTGTTTATTCCCCTGCATAGATGCTGCCTGACTTGCTGAGTTCCTTAAGCATTTTGTGTTTGTTCCTTATGGATAGAAATTAGTCTGAAGGGGAAGTGGAAGTCGTGAAAATAAAAGGAAAAAAATTATATTTGGTTCCCAGTGTTCCACACGAACACGAGTATTGGCTGCTGGCTGCACAGTGAGTGACACTGAAATTGTCAGCAATGGCATTTGTTACGTGACCACGGTTTCACTTATTGTGGGTGTCATTTTAAAACACCTGGATGAGGCGGGACTATGGCGTCAGTATAACAAGCTGCAACAGACCACTGGGACTTGCAGAGAAAGAAGGAAAGAAAGAGAGAGTGTGGAAGCTTTGGACCACAAACTACTGGCAGTAGCATGTGGCAACAATGGGTAAAGTCTGATACTTTCCCATGCCCAAAGGATTGGGTTGATTATTGGCACACCGTGCACATTGGGTGTGTGACTGTCACTTCGTATGATTCATATGTGGATTTTGGTGGAGTATTCTGTGGCGACCACTTTTGTTATCCCTTACATGGTTTCGGGTGTGCTATGTGGTAACCACTTGTGCTAAGGAATATTCCATGACTGTATCCTGGTGGTATTTCTACGTGGATTTCAGAACTACACGATGGATAAGACCTTCGGTGACTGTTACTTCGTTTTCCCAGTGTGGACCCTGTGGAATTCTTTGTGATCGCCTCCTCTCTACATTTTAACATGAACTTACCAGTCCCTCCCTCACTCATTCCATGGATTACTGGACCTTTCTAGTTTGCCATCTTAAGACTTTAGGAACTGTTCCTAAGCTTGACAGTTTGAGAGTCACACACACAAATAACCCTGTTAATTTCAGTTTATTTTGTTTAATTTTCTATGTTTTTGAGTAGATACTAATAAATATAGTGTTTTAACATCAAAACCTGCCTCAGTTTGTGGTCTATTGCTGCTGGTATGTAACACATTCAAGACCAAACTTCTATCCTTGCATTTTGGCCAATAAAGGAAATAGGAAATGAATATAAAGCTCACACAAAATCAGTAACAGAAATAATATAGAAAACATCCTGTCCGAATACATCACAACTTGATATGGCAATTGCTCTGTCCAAGACCACAAGGAACTGCAGAGAGTTTTGGACACAAATCGGTCCTTCACAAGATCAAGCCTAGACTCTGTGAACTCCATCTATATCTTACACTGCCTTGGGAAAGCAGCAATATAACTATGACCCTTTTTGCCACAGAAATTCTTTCTTCTCCACTTCCATTGGGCTGAAGCTTAAGAACACACATCACATGGCTCAAGGGACAGCTTCTATCTTGCTAAACTAAAACTCTTAAGCAGATCTCTTGTACAGTCAAGATGAACTCTTGACCTCATTCTCTCTTGTTGTGGCCCTTTTACCTTCTTGTTTACCTGCACTGTACTTTGTCTGTAACTGTAACACTTTATTCTGCATTCTGTTATCTCTTTCCCTTCTGTTTGAAATTATCTGTATGAATGGCGTCCAAAATGGAGAATTTCACAGTACCTCAGTACACTGACCAATAATAATAATAATAATAATAATAATAATAATAATAATAATAATAATAATAATAATAATAATAATAATAATAATAATAATAATAATAAACCAATTTCAAATTGAAAGGACTCCTGTGGTCCAAACACTACACACATAGCTGGAGCAACATGTGGTTCTAATGTTTTAAACCATAGAATATCCTAAGCTGTTTTACAGAAGCATTACCTATAGAAGTTTGACTCTAAGATAGAATGCTTAATCCATGGGACTTCAGATGGAATTTCTACCCCAAACTCTAAATAAGTAGGGCAGAATGAAGACTGATTAAGCTATCTGTAAAGCAAATAATTCATAGGGAAGAACTAGACAGAGGAGAACAAACTAGAAAGATAAATAACAAGACAGGAACTAAGGCATGAAGAAAGAGAGAGGAGGTAATGTGGGTGAAGTACTTGGTGGCAATTTCGGCATGGCAGTAGATAAAGTAGGGGGCACCATGGTTACGTAACACTATTACAGCTCAGGGCATTCCGGAGTTCAGAGTTCAATTCTGATGCTGCTCTGTAAGGAGTTTGTATGTCCTCTCCATGGGTTTTCCCTAAGTGTTCCGGTTTCCTCGCACAGTCCAATGATGTACCAGGTAGGCCAATTAGTCATTGTAAAATTGTCCTGTGACTAGGCTTGGGATAAATCAGAGCTGTCGGGGTTGCTGGGTTGGGTGCTGTGGCTCGAAGGCTGGAAGGGCTGTATCACTAAATAACTAAATAAATAATAAAGTTAGGATAAAATGAACAGGAGCATCAGTTTGGAAAGAAGAGAAGAAACCAACAATGCTGCTGCTAAGATCATTGAGCACTGGAATTAATCTGCAATGCTTTAGTTGTTCATCTGCAGCATTCTGGACAACCAAAGGTTAGCTTTCTTTGTCACGCATACATCATAATATCAAAATATACAGTGAAATGCGATGCTTATATCAAATCAAACCACTAAAGATTGTGCTGGAGGCCCCTCTAAAGTGTTGCCATGCATCTGGTGCCATGATAGCCTGCCAACAACTTTGTAACCATAACCCTAACCTGTATGTCTTTGGAATGTGGGAGAAAACCGGAGCACCCAGAGGAGATGCAGTCATGGGGAGAACATTCAAGCTCCTTAGATGCAATCAACACACACAAAATATGCTGGAGGAACTCAGCAGGCCATGCAGTGTTTATGGAGAAAAGTACAGTCAAGGTTTTGGGCTGAAGCCGTTTGGCAGGACTCAGTGATGCAGTGATGGGGTTGAACCCCAATCAGTGATCTCTGGCTCCGGCAAGCATTACTAGCTATGCCCAGTAAACATATAGATCATTCTTTTGCTAGTCAGCTTTGAAGAAAAGAATTTTTATGGTATGGCAGGCAGCCATTCATCCTATCAAGTCTTTTCCTGCGATTTGCAGAGCAATTTTGTCCATTTCTTATTAGTGCCTTTGACCCAGCACTCTGTAAAAAATTATTGCCAACTATCCTTTTCAAAATCCCAATGACTGTTTATACTACTCTTTACAGAGAATAAGATCCAGGTCTCAACATAAAAGAAAATTAACCCCCACATCTTCCTTTTTTGATGATCATTTTCCACCTCTTGTCCCTGATCATCAGCGTGAGTGTTTTCCCTCTATCTCCCGATGGAATTGCATCACTGGCAATAAACAATCAGCTGGAAGCAGACTTTCAAAGATATCCTGCAAAAATCTCCACATAAGCTGTTCATTATATTGTTTGCACAGTGTGCAAGTCAGCAGTATTGGCTCCAGGAAGACAATATACCATTAGGAGGAGGCACAGGAGCCTGAAGACACACACGCAATGATTCAGGAACAGCTTCTTTCCTTCCAACATCAGATTTCTGAATGGACAATGAATTTTTGAACACTTCCTTGGTATTTTCACCTTCTCTTTTTACACAAATTATTTAATTTTTATCATAATTTTATAATTTTTATTATTAAATATTACAATGTACTGCTGCCACAAAACAAATTTCATGATATGCTAATTATGTTAAACCTGATTCTGACCATAAGAGCTTAAGACATAGGAGTAGAATTTGGCAACTTGGCCCATCAAGTCTGTTCTGCTTGCCCATCATGTCTGATTTATTATCTCTCTCAACCCCATTTTCCTATCTTTTCCCCATATCCTTTGACATTCCAGACTAATTAATAACCTATCAACCTCCACAATAAATATACTCAAAAGGTTGGTCTCCACAGCTGTTCTTGTGTCAAGGAATTCTACAAATTCCCCACCCTCTGGCTAAAGACATTCCTCCTCATTGCTGTTCAAAATAAATGTCCCTCTATTCTGAGGCTGTGCCCTCTGGTCCTAAGCTCATCCACTATAGGGAACATCTTTTCCACATCTACTCTATCTAAGCATAATATTTGATAGGTTTCAACAAGATTCCCCCTCATTCTTCTAAACTCCAGTGAGTACAGGCCCAGAGCCGTCAAACATTCTTCATCCCATTCCATCCTGGAGTCATTCTAGTGAACCTCTTCTGGACATCCTCTCTAATGCTAGCACGTCTTTTCTTAGATAAGGGGCCCAAAACTGCTCACAATTTTCAAAATGCAATCTGACCAAAGCCTTAAGTCCTTGTTCTTATATTCTAGTACATTCAAAATGATTGATAACATTGCATTTGCCTTCCTTACCACTGACTCATCCTGCAAGTTAACCTTCAGGGAATTCTGCACAAGTCCCTTTGCACTTCTTTGCACTTCAGAAAGGGTAAGAAGAGGCAACACAAACCAATCCTCATGGATAAATCAGAAATGGAGAGGTAGAGCAATTTCCAGTTCCTGGGTGTCAATAACTCTGATGAGGACCCAACTTAATCCCAACATATTGATGCAGCTATAAAGAAGGCAAGGTAGTGGCTTTATTTCATTAAGAGTTTGAGGAGATTTGGTTTGTCAGTTAAAACACTCTAAAACTTCTACAGATGTACGTTGGAGAGCATTCTAACTGGCTGTATCACCGTCTGGTATGGGGGTCTGCTGCACCAGATTGAACTCAGCTTCAGAGCATTGTAAACTCTCATGAGTACTAGCCACCATAGTATCCAAGACGTCTTCAAGGAGCAGTGCTTCAGAAATGTGGCGTCTATCATTAAAGACCCCCACCATTCAGGATATGCCCATTTCTCATTGTTATCAACAGGAAGGAGGTACAGTAAACTGAATACACACACAAATTCATGATTAGCTTCTTCCCCTCTGCCATCCAATTTCTAAATGGACATTGAACCCATGAAAATTCCTTCACTACTTTTTTCTGTATTTTTGCGCTACTTTTCAATTTAACTATTCAATATAATGTAATGTCCTGGTTAAGATTTCTACTGCCATGCTATAACGTATTTTATTTTAGCAGTTTTCTGTAAAAGCAGCGTGTCCTGTTGATGAGAGAATTTTGGTTTTGGCTAAAGATAAAGAGCCATGTTGTTCAACTTAGGAATGTTGTGTCAGCCAATCAGGATGGTGGGATGGAAAAAAAAGGTTCCAGAGAGTGCAGGGCAGAGAGAGATTTCTGACAGAATATAGCTGGGTTTGTGGTCTTTTGGCGAGTGATGTGGAAAGGAGAGGATGAGGGAAGATGCCCGGAGGATCCTATCTGAAGGGAAGACCATAATGCAAAGAGTGCTTCGCGAGGTGAAGGAGTCCAAGATTAGAAGTTCTGCCTGTGGTTGGTGATGAAAACTCAGTGCCGTGAGTAAAGTGGTACATCCAACCACTACAGACATGAGTTCCAATGTTTATGTGCACATTTTAGATTGGTACTGGGCTCTATTTATCTTTTCATTTTTTTAAATAAAGCTGAAAATGGTAAATATACTTTCTTAATAATTTTTTGCTGGTGTACAATCTGTTATTTCTTGGCAAACAATAACTGTGTACAGGCAGTATTTACACAGCATTCACCCAAGTCAAGGTTCCTTTAATCGGAATTCCCAACGTTCCGGTTTGGTTGAACCCCAAATCACACTGGTGGCCCGCTCACCACTGAGTCACGTGGCTGTTAGCAGAGTTAGCTAATGAGCGAGGCTGGCATACGAGCCCTGGTGAGGCGATTACATGTATGTATGTATACTTACTGTAATTCAGTTTTTTTCTATATTTATCAGTTATTGCATTGTATTGCTGCTGCAAAGTTAACAAATCTCATGACATACAGTAAGCCGGTGATATTAAACCTGATTCTCATTCTGATTTTTTGAATTTATTTTTTCCACCAATGTGCATGACCATACACTTTCCTACACTGCATTTCATCTGCCACTTCTTAACCTATTCTCCCAATCTGACATAGTCTTCTTCAGACTCCGTTTCCTCAGCGCTGCCCACCCCTCTACCAATCTTCATATTTTTCATAAACTTGGCCACAAAGCCACCAATTTCATCTTCTAAATCATTGACCTATAACATGAAAAGTAGTTGTCCTAATGCAGACCCCTGTGGAACACCACTAGTCACTGGCAGTCAATCAGAATAGGCCCCCTTTATTCCCAATCTTTGCTTCCTGCCAGTCTGTCAATGTTCTATCTATGGTAATATCCTTCCTGCAATACCACAGGCTCTTACCTGGTTAAGCAGCCTCATGTGAGGCATCTTGTCAAAGGCCTTCTAAGAATCCAAGTAAACAACATCCACTGACTCTCTTTGTCTATCCTGCTTGTTATTTCTTCCAAGATTTCCAACAGGTTTGTCAGGCAAGATTTCCCTTTAAGGGAAGTGTTACTGAAAGTGTCTTGTTCATGCAGAGAGTGCTGATTTATTTTTTTCTCATTGTTGGAAATTTTGTTGTATCAGAGATGCCTTTTACTCATTGACCGTTCTCCACAACATAAGCACTTGAACTTTACAAATGACAACTCTAATGAAACTAAACTGGTGACAGTGTGGGTTTGCAGAGGATGTGGAGAGGCTTCACAGGAGCTTGGGTGGACTAGATGATTAGACTATAACATGACATATGAAATATAATAATGAAAAATGTAGGTCATCCACTTCTTTTGGAAAAAAATAATAATAAGGCAAAATATTTTTGTGTGGTTAGGAATTGATATGTTCAGAGAGACACTTGCAAGAACGAGGGCAAATTTGATTGCGGGAACACAGGAGATGAGGGGAGATTTGTCAGAGGTATGCAAAATTATGTGGGTATAAGACAATAAGACATAGGAGCAGAATTAGGCCATTTGGCCCATTGAGTCTCCACTGCCATTCAATCATGGCTGATCCCTTTCTCCACTCCTCAGCCCCATTTACTAGCTTACTCCCTATTTCCATTTATGCTGTGTCCAATCAAAAACCTATCAAGCCCTGCTTTAACTACACCAACAACCTGGCCTCCACAGCTGCTTCTGGTAATAAATCCCAGAAATTCACCACCTTCTAGCTAAAGAAATTTCTCTGCATCTCTGTTTTAAATGGATGTGCCTCTATCCTGAGGCTGTGCTAGAATCCCCACTATGGGAAACAAACATTCTTTCCACGTGTACTCTGTCTAGGCCTTTCAACATTTGAAAGGTTTCATAGATAAGTAAATGCAAGCAGGCTTTTCCCACTGAGGTTGGGTGAGACTAGAACTAGAGGTCACGGGTTAGGGGTGAAAGGTGAAATGTTTAAGGGAAACATTAGGAGGGAACTTCACTCAGAGGTTGGTGTGAATGTGGAATAAGCAGAAGTGGGGAATGAAGGTTTGATTTCAACATTTAAGAGAAATTTTGTTAAGTACATACATGGGTGGGAGGGACACGGAGGGCTATAGTCCAGGTGCAGGTGAATGGGACTAGGTAGAAAAGTCCAGCATGGACTAGATAGGCTGAAGGGCCCGTTTTTTGTGCTGTTGTTCTCCATGACTCTTTGCTATACATTAATGCGCAGGTATTTAAATAATTACAAAAACACTTGGCATTCTAATTGCAAGATTTTAGTACCAGAGAAAAGATGAATTGCTCCAGTTAGGTAGGGTCCTGATGAAACTATGTCTGGGATATTGTGTACAAGTCTTGTCACCTTGCAGAAGAAAGCATGTACTTACATATGATAAAGATAATTATGCAAGCGTGCACTAGATTGATTCCCAGAATGGAAGGTTTGTCACATGAGAAGAGACTAATCAAATGAAGCCAATTGTCACTTGATTTTAGAATGAATAGTTATGTATTGTTGTTATTGATTCTAATGTACTTCTTTGTTCTACTGTGAATGCCTGTAAGAAAATGAAGTTCAAGGTAGTATATGGTGCCATATATTAACTGTTATAATCAATTTACTTTGACCTCTGATGTTCAAAGGAGAAGTGATTTCAATATATTAAAATGCTTATGGAATTTGATTGGGTAGATGGGTGGCCAGATCCAGACTCAAACAATGGAAAAGTTATGTTTAAGAAGGGACACGAGAGACTGCAAATGCTGAAACCTGGAGCAATACACAAAAACTGTTGGAAGAAATCAGCAAGTCATTTCCCTTTATAGGTCCTGAGTTCCCCCAAGGTTAAGAGAGATGCGGGTAACCCTACCTTCTATTTGCACAATTTGTTTGCAGTTGTTTGCCAGTCTTTGTTTACATACTCTCCTATATAGTCAATGTCATCAGATACTGTACCTGAATGGACATTGAACCTATTTACACTACCTCACTACTTTTTTGTTCTATTTTTGCACTACTTATTTAATTTATCTTTCTAATACATATACGCCTTTTGTAATGTACGGTTTTTATTATTATGAATTGTAATGTACTGCTGCCGCCAAACAACAAATTTCACAGCATATACCAGTGGTATTAAATCTGTTTCTGATTCTGTGTAGTTTTTTTTTAAATCACAGGTTTCCCCCGCAATCCGAAGATAGAGCGTTCCTATGAAACCATTTGTAAGCCGAAATGGCGTAAAGCGAAGAAGCAATTACCATTAATTTATATGGGAAAAATTTTTGAGCGTTCCCAGACCCCCAAAAAAACCTACCAAATCAAAGTAAATAACACATAAAACCTAAAATAACACTAACATATAGTAAAAGCAGGAATGATATGATAAATATACACCCTATACAAAGTAGAAATATTGTAGGTCCGGTGTAGTTTCACTTATCAAACTCGGGAAGACAGCGAGCCAAAATCATTTTGGAGGAAAAAAATCGGCACGTACAAGCATGCGCAAACAACTGCCGCACAAGGCTTCACGGTCATGGTAGTCTTTCTCGGGGTAAACACACATATAAAGCAGGCATCTTTTTTTCATAAAAGCGAAAATCCTCTTTGGTTAGTGAAAACATGTATTAATGTAGGTCTTTCGTAACAGTGAGTTGTCGTAAAGCGAACGTTCAAAAAGCGGGGTCCACCTGTATATTGCATTTCTTTCTTTTCATATAAATGCCTGCAACAAAATGAACCTCAAGATGGTATATGCTGACATATGAACTTTGATAATAAATTTACAAGTTTGTACTTTTACTTTGATTTGGCTTTGGAAAGCCGGCAAATGCAACTAGTTCGGATGGGCACCTTAGATGAGTTGGGGCAAAGGGCCCATTTCCATTGCCATGGCTCTGTGACTTTCTACACAGATGCTGATTAACCTGATTAGTTTAGTTTTTATGGGTGATTTATATGTTCATTTGATCAATTTTCAAATTAACCTCAAAGGCGAACATCTTCATTAAAACCAACCTAGCTTCTCTAATCTCTCTACATCAAAGAAATTCTGTCTCCCAATCAGAATCAGAATCAGTTTCATCACTGGCATACATTGTGAATATTTTTGTTTTGAAGCAGTAGTACCAAGAAATACTATAAATTATAATAAGAAATATGTGTATTTATTTTAAAATAAATTAAATAAGTAGCGCAAAAATAGAGCAATAAATAGTGTGGTGGTGTTCATGGCTTAGTTCATTGTCCATTCAGAAATCTGATGGTGAACGGAAAGAAGCTATTCACAAAATGTTTCATCTTCAAGCTCCTGTGCCTCCTTCCCTGATGAGAAGAGGGCATGTCCTGGGTGACTGGCATCCTTAATGATGGATACCACCTTTTTGAGACATCGGTTTTTGAAGTTGTTCTCGATGCTGGTGCCTCTTCAATCTTCCCTCTCTTTGCCTTGGTACTCCTCAGAAAGAGCAGTGTCCTGAATTTTGCATGCTATTTCAGTTAAGATCTAATTGCTTTTGCAATCTTGAAAACTTCATCTAAGTCAATATTTTCAAAACCAGTATTATGGACGTCATAACATAGTCACAAGTTGGGTCTGTGTTCCTGGAGAAAATTAATTACCAGTCGCTGTGACATTGAAAAAATAATGATGGTGAAATGCAGCACAAATCATATGAGAAACAGATTTTAATTGGATAAGAAATGAAATATACCTTGGAAGACAATCTGGAAAAGGGCCAAATCGGATTCCATTTGTAACTATATTAGAGAGAAGTGATTTACAATTATATACAGATTCTCCTTGTGGGCAGATAGTCAGAGCAAACTGTCAACTCACAAAAGTCTTAATTGATGAAGATTGGAAGCCAGCATGAGATTGTCATATGCTTTAGTGCAACCCTGGAATTGAATCAGATTTTGGATAGACCTTGCTCAGATAATATGCTACCTTAATATAACACTCCTATTAGGCACAGTCCTTTTGCTATCAGGACTTCCTTTTTAATATCCATTGAAAACTGTTTGCCATATGTCTTGCTGATTCATTGCTCACTGCTGTTGAAAAATGCATTTTGGTGTTAGAAATCTTAGAACCACTGTGCATTAATTTATGATCCAAAACAGTAATGAATTCCACAGCTGTGGAGAAGTGAAATTATTCATGAATATCAAAACAAGCGCACCTCTATAAATTTGTGTGCTGTTCCTACATTATGTCTGGAATGTCATTAGGGCTAGATTGATAGATGTTTCACCTTGTCAGCTTGGAAACGCATTTTCTTGTTTGTTCTGAAGTCTTCAGAGATAGAGACTGGTTAAGGAATATTAGAGGTATTTAACTGTGACCTGATATTATTCCTACTGGACTTACAACGGACTGAGTGCACAAAGGAAGATAATTATGTATATCCAGTTTAGTACAGTGATTGGTTGTGAAGTGTCACAAAGACTTGTCACTATTGTTGGGTAATTTGGTGCTGTGATCCTGAATTCACTGCAAAAGTGACCTCATTTAAATTAATTCTACAGAAAATGGAAGCCCTTTCTGCTGAATAATTCTAAATTGGAACAGAAGCAAAATGTTCAGCAGATTCTGCTCAGGGAGCAATATTTCAGGTCAATGTCTTTCCAGTAAAACTTCAGGTCATTAACCTGAAGCTTTAATTGAAATACACCTGAAGTTCATTGATGAAAGGATGTAAGAACAGAGGTATTAGGACAAAACTTTGGTTTGACTGCTTTTTGGAGCATTGTGTTTTGCTCTCGTCACCACATTACTAGGAGGACATTTCATTACTGGCATAGAAACACCTTACATCATCCATTATCTGGGACGCCACCACCCAGAACATGCTGTCTTCTTGCTGCTGCCATCAGAAAGAAGTTACAGGAGACTGAGGACTCACGCCATCAGGCTCAGGGACAGTTGCTAACACTCAAACATCAGGCTATTGAACAAAAGGGGATAACTTCACTCAACTGCACTTGCCTCATCATTGAACTGTTCCAACAACCAATGGACCCACTTTCAAGGACTCTTTATCTCATGTTCTTGATATTTATTGCTTTTTATTTATTATTATTGTTTATTTATTTTTGTTTTTGCACAGTTTGTTGTCTTCTACACTCTAATTGAACTCCCATGTTAGCCAGTCTCTCATTCATTTTGTCATGGTTATTATTCTATAGATTTATTGAGTATTCCCACAAGAAGATGAAAGTCAGGGTTGTATATGGTGACATATATGTACTTTGATAATGAATCTACTTTGAACTTTGAGGATGTGGAGGCTTTGGACAGGGTGCAGAACATCTCTACTAGGAATTGCCTGGATTAGTGGCTATTAGCTATATGGAGAGATTGGACAAACTTGATTTTTTTTTCTGTCTGGAACATTGATGGCCAAAGGGAGATCAGATGGAGTTTTATACTATTATAGGAAGTACAGATAGGTTTGATAGTTAGAATCTTTCCCAAGGTAGAGATATCAAGTAATAGCGGACATGGCTTTAATGTGACAGGGCTACAGGTTTAAGGCAGATGTGTGGAGCAACTTTGTTTTTTACATACACAGTGCCAGGTTCATGGGGGAAGCAGAATTGATAATGACACATACGAGGCATTTATGCTAGCATATAAACGTGTAGGGAATGAAGACGTATGCAGCATGTGTAGGCAGATATATTTAGTTTAAATTGTCATCATGGTTGGCACAGGCATTGTGGAAGGTAAGGCCTGTTCCTGCGCTGTACTGTTCAATGTTCTGTCCTAAGGATTCAGAGTCAGCCAATTTATCTGTCAAGACATTCTGCCATTTAATCTGATCATGGCTAATTGTTCTGTATGTATAACTCTATATTTCTGTCTTCCTGTGTAATCCTTTACTTCTTTGTTTATCAAGAATCCTTCAACAATCCTTTGCCTCAAAAATTCTGAAAGATTCTGATTCCACAGCTCTTTCAGAATCAGCATCCAAGAGACTTGTGAACTTCAGAAAGGAAACATTTTGCCTCATCTAATCTCAAATGAGTGACCTCATTTTCAAACAGTGACCTCACAAAAGAAACATATCAACCTTGTAAAAATCATTCACTATTCTATATGTTTTTTATAGGCATTTGATGAGGCACCCCTTTCAAGGCTTATTGAGAAAGTAAGGAGGCATGGGATCCAAGGGGACCTTGCTTTGTGGATCCAGAACTGGCTTGCCCACAGAAGGCAAAGAGTGGTTGTAGACTGGTCATATTCTGCATGGAGGCCAGTGACCAGTGGTGTGCCTCAGGGATCTGTTCTGGGACCCCTCCTCTTTGTGATTTTTATAAATGACCTGGATGAGGGAGTGGAGGGATGGGTTAGTAAATTTGCTGATGACACAAAGGTTGGGGGTGTTGTGGACAGAGTGGAGGGCTGTCAGAGGTTACAATGGGATATTGATAGGATGCAAAACTGGGCTGAGAAGTGGCAGATGGAGTTCAACCCAGATGAGTGTGAGGTGGTTCATTTTGGTAGGTCAAACATGATGGCAAAATATATTATTAATGGCAAGACTCTTAGCAGTGTGGAGGATCAGAGGGATCTTGGGGTCTGAGTCCATAGGACACTCAAAGCAGCTGCCCAGGTTGACTCTGTGGTTAAGAAGGCATACGGTGCATTGGCCTTCATCAACTGTGGGATTGAGTTTAGGAACCGAGAGGTAATGTTGCAGCTGTATAGGACCCTGGTCAGACCCCACTTGGAGTACTGTGCTCAGTTCTGGTTGCCTCACTACAGGAAGGATGTAGAAACCATAGAAAGCATGCAGACAAGATTTACAAGGATGTTGCCTGGACTGGGGAGCATGACTTATGAAAATAGTTTGAGTGAACTCGGTCTTTTCTCCTTGTAGCGACGGAGGATGAGAGGTGACCTGATAGAGGAGTACAAGATAATGAGACACCTTGATCACGTGGATAGTCAGAGGTTTTTTCCCAGAGCTGAAATGGGTGGCACGAGAGGGCACAGTTTTAAGGTGTTTGGAAGTAGGTACAGAGGAGATGTTAGGGGTAAGTTTTTTACGCAGAGTGGTGAGTGCGTGGAATGGGCTGCTGGCGGCGGCGGTGGAGGTGGAAATGATAGAGTCTTTTAAAAGACTCCTTGATTGCTACATGGAGCGTAGAAAAATAGAGGGCTATGGGTAAAGCATAGGTAATTCTAAGGTAGGGAAATATTTGGCACAGTTTTGTTTTCTATGTTTTTATGTTACAATGAATTAACCACCCACCTCTAAATTCCATTGTCTATGCTTGTTCATTTGTTATGTGCCGAGTCATATGATGTGTGCAATTATCGTCTTTCCATGGCCATGATTGTCTTGGCAAGGTTTTCTACAGAAGTGCTTTGTCATTGTCTTCTTCTGAACTGTGTCCTTTAGAAGACAGATGACCCTAGCCACTATCAAAACTCTCAGAGAATCTCTGCCTAGCATCAGTGTTTGCACAACCAGGAATCGTGATTTGCACCAGCTGCTCATATGACTATCCACCACCTACTCCCGTGACTTCACATGACCCTGTTTGAGGGCTAAACAGGTGTGCCACCTCACCCAAGGGTGACCTGCAGGCTAGCAAAGGAAAGGAGCACCTTACTCCTCTTTTGTAGAGACTTATCTCCACCCGGCCATTTATCCGGTGTCTACACACCCAGAATATCCAGCCGTTCCACATAAGACCACATGCCTAAACCAGATTCCAGAACAACAACTCCACTTGCCTTATCTTGTCGACCAGCCAAAAGAGCAATTACTACTTCTCTCTATCCCTTGTTTGCCAGTCGAGTTTCTATCCATGCCAATGTATCACCTGCCGCACTATGAACTTTTAATTTTTCACAATATCTTTGAGGTGGCACTTTAACAAATGAAGCCCTCAAGTCCTAATGCAGGACTCATCAACAAATCCTTTTCTCCTGCAGATGTTTGATTAGTCAAGGTGTGAGAGGTTATGGGGAGAAGGCAGGAGAATGGGGTTGAGATGGAAATGGATCAGCCACAATCGAATGGCAGAGCAGACTAGAAGGGCCAAATGGCCCAGTTCTGCTCCTCTGTCTTGTTTTTTTCTGGAGTTTCTATTCATATTTGTATTCATATTTATTTTATTTCTTACATCAAAGGGAGTAAAAATCTTTATGTAGCGCCTCTGTCGCAATGTACAAGCAATAAAGAGGAGAAATGTGGGAAGATATTGCCCCACCTCTAAGATTGTATACATATTGTTTTGAATACAGTCAGATATCCAATCAGATCAATGTGTATTGATAAATCTGATGGCCTTGTAAAAGAGGCTGTCCCATAGCCTGTTGGTCCTGGCCTTAGTGTTGTGGTCCTAGTTACTAGACAGTAGCAGCTGAAAAAGATTGTGGTTGGGTTGCCTGAAGACCCTGATGATCCTCCGGACTCTTTTTACAAACTTGCTGCTCTAAATATCCTGAAGAGAGGAAAGTTCATGTCCATAGATGTGCTGGGCTGTCCACACCACTCTCCGCAGAGCCCTGCGATTGCAGGTGGTACAGCTCTCGTACCAAGCGGTGACAAAATCAGTCAGGATGCTCTTGATCGTGCCCCTGTAGAAAGTCCTGAGGACTTGGGGACTCATGGCAAACTTCTTCAGCCGTCTGAGGTGAAAGGGGCGTTGTTGTGCTTTTTTCACCACATAGTTGGTATGTACAGTTTAGGTGAGTTCCTTGGTGATGTGTATACCAAGGAACTTGAAGCTACTCACCCGCTCATCTACAGACCCATTGATGTCAATTGGGTTAACCCGTCTCCGTTCCTCCTGCAATCCATGATCATCCTCCTTGCTTTTTCGACCTTGAGGGAGAGGTTGATTTCCTGGCACCACTGTGTCAGGGCATTGACTTCTCCTCTGTAGGTTGTCTCAGCATTGTTGGATATAAGGCCTATCCTGTCATGTCATCTGCAAATATGATCAGTAGATCTGAGCCGTGTGTGGTAGCACATTTGTGGGTATATAAGGAGGGGTCTCAGGACACAGCCCCCTGTGTTGAGGGTCAGAGGGGCAGAGGTGAGGGAGTCCACTCTTACCACCTGCTGGCGATCTGACAGGAAGTCCAGGATCCAGCCACACAAGGCAGGGTGCGGGCTGAGGTCTCTGAGCTTCTTGTTGAGCCTGGAGGGAATTATGGAATTGAATGCCGAACTGTAGCCCAAGAACAGCATTCTAACATGTGTATCCATCTTCTGCAGGTGAGCGAGATGGTATGTAGTGCTGTGGCTATGTCATCATATGTTGATCAGTTGCATCGGTAGGTGAATTGTATGGGGTCCTACAATTTCTTCAGCTGATTGTTGCTCCAGATGCCAGTGTCTGCAATATTAATGCCTGCTGGAAATCTAAGTATAACGGATCGTCTTTATTCACGAATCACCTTATTTCCTCAAATAAGTCCAATAAATTAACCTTAACTTTCACTATATATATTTATCGTTCCTGACTATCATGATCTTTTTTTCTCTAATTACATCATTAGATCTCAATTTTTCCCTATGATTGTACTAACTATGTGATGTGCAACTTGTGATGACATCAGTAATACAGTGAAAATCCTGATATGGATAGAAGAGGCTGTAGGAGTATAGAGTAGTTGAAAAGTTTGAAGTATTCATAGAGAGATCCACAGAATAGAAAGAGGCCTTCTGACCCACCAAGACTGCAAAGACCACCATTGCACTAAAACATTAACTCATTAATGGAGTAGTAAGGAAAATAAGTATTGTCGCCAGAAAGGAGATTATTAAAGAAAACAGATGAGGCAGTATTATTGACATTAAACTCATTGACTAGTGTATTTTTTTCAACAGAGCTTAGAACAGCTTCTGTTCCAAGTTAGGCCAGACCAATTGGCTAGGGGAAGTATATCACTTGCCAAGGATGCAGATAAGAGAGAGGGAGGCCCTGGTTGTTGATTTTTTCAAACAGATTAAGACAAAATGATTGGTGTCATCAGAATGGACTCAGCAGAAACGGTTGCCTCAATAAGACATACCAAGAGCACTTGATTAAGGGGTTGGGTGGCTTGGTTGTGTAGCGTTTAGTACAGCAGTTTACAGCATCAGATGAATGATCGAGACCCAATTCCCGCCACTGTTTGTGAGGAGTTTGAACGTTGCTCCCATGGCTGCACAGGTTTCCTCTGGGTGCTTCAGTTTTATCCCACATTCCAAATATGTATGGCTAGCATTAGTGATTCGTGGGCAAGCTATGTTTGCACCAGAAGCATGGCAACACTTGCAGGCTCTTTACTAATCTGATTTGATGCCAATGACATATTTTGCTGTATGTTTTGATATACATGTGACAAATAACACTCATCTTTAAAAAATGTTGTTTCTTTATCTTTAAAGCCAGTGATGGAATGGATCACAACTTAACTATCTAATCAGTGAGGAGATGACTGGGACGGATTTTCACTTATGATCATTTTAGACTGCACGAGGTAATTAGGAGAATGCTAGACAGGGAGAACTTGCTATCCCCTTGAAATCAGAACCCCTCAGCTTCATGCACACTGGTTTAAAAGCAGGTTATTGCCAACAACTCTGAGATGAAACAAATGCTAGCATTGAAAAAGACCAAGAATGGGAAGAAAACTAAGAGAAAATTTATTGTTGTTCACTATAGCTTCACTGACCAAGTTCATCACTATTTATGCATCACATACAATTACAATAACTGTCAATTCTTTATGAATCAATAAACCAGTATTTCCTTAACTTGTGACCTTCAGAAAAAATAAAAATCTTAAAGCATCTTACATTAGTTCCAGTAAATTCTAGGCGACTGGAAACGGAGAGCAATTTCAATTCATGGATGTCAGCATCTCCAAGGATCCATCCGGGCCCAGCATAACAATGCTGTTACAAAGGCACAACAGTGGCAATATTTCATTAGCAGTTTTAGTTTACACCTCTGTGTGCAGTAACTAAAGTTTTATATGCTACAACATTAAACTTGATATCTTGTAAACTTCGGAGAACTGTTACCAATGCATCTAATATCTCTGTAATCACCATATTTGGACATGACAATATAGACTTTCGATCTTGGAGACTTGCCAGCCTTTAAGTCCCTTTAATTTACTTCTTATCTTTTCTCTAGTGATAGCAACCATTTCTAAGTTCCTCACTTATATGATGACCTCTCCAGTGAAAATGAGTATATATATTTTTTTAACATCTGGATATTTCCATATTGCCTATTGTCTCAGTCTCCGAATGATGCACTGCTTCGATTCTACTTGTATACAACAGAAGTGTGTCAAATTGCTGCTATGATGTGTCTACTGTGCCAGTATAGTGGGTAGTGCTTGTCACTCTCGCTTTTAGCTTCCTCCGCTGACTAGCAGAGCTGAATGCGGACGTCTCTCGCTGCTGGTACATAGCCTCTCCAAGAACAAGCTGCATGTAATGCCTCCTCGCTGGTGACCTTCAGAAGTTGAACTCCTCTCAGACTCAGGGTGAACTATAGAGAACAGGGAGGAGGTTTGGCCCCCGTACAAGTAACACACAGGCTCACCGGAGTGTGGACACGCCCTGGTGCTCATGGACCAGATCCCCAGCTATGGGTAAATAGCCCCACTGCCTTGTGGGCAGCCTCGGGAGAGACGAAGACTACGGGAGTAAACCTAGACAGCATATCCGGAGTGGAACCCCTAAGGTGGCTGGATGTTATTACACGTTCTTCAGGCAGCTTCTGCAGCCAAGCATACACCAGTGCGACTGAAGGGGAGTTCTTGATGATTGGGCATCCCAGAATTTCCATACCTTCCACCCAGACTTGATTGACCTCCATTGTCCTTTGAGAGATGACAGATGCCATCTTCATATCCCTCTATCTCTTTCCTACCTTAGTCCCTGTTTAATGTTTTTAAAAAACTGCATTTGTAACTTCTTCTAGTAGTCCCTCTGACAGCTCGTTCCATATACCTACAACACTCCATGTGAAAAAAATTTGTCCACTGCATCCCCTTTAAATGTATCACCTTAACCGATGCCCCTGAAAATCTCCCACCATGGAAAAAATGGCTTCAGTGATCTACTTACTCCCTGAATCTAATCAATACTTAATTTTGCTGTTCTCTTCTTTTCGACATTCGTGCTGAAACATTCATGATCTGCAATTTTATTTCTTGTCCGTCTACTGACACATTCTATTTTCTCCCTCTTGATCAAGCTTTTAGTCAATCCTTCTAAAACTCGATTCAACCCACAGTCTTCTACTACTCTTCACAATTTTAAGCACTTTCTCTCAATCCATCACTGCTTGTAATTTTATTAGTCTCAAATAAACCACAGTTCCTTCAAAATCTTTATTTCTCAATGGAATATATATTTGATGAGAATTATGTTTTTTTAATGTGTGACTCTGCTCATCCATCATTACACCGTTTATCCAATTTCCCAATATGCTTCAGTTGACTTTACCACCCACTCCAATGTAATCGCCTTTAAGTTTATGACTATAGTATTGGACTTAAATTTGTCACTAACAAATGAATGTGTATCTTTTATTATGAGTTTGCTGTTTAATTCTGCCTCATTACACATAAATAGCCTTAAATTGTCAATCAAAATCTAATGTAAGCTTAGTAAAACATTCTCTGTTTTTTTTTATCCTCCAGAAACAAAACTATTTTGGAGTTTTTTTTTAAATGGCCTTATTAACCTGCTTCACTACATTTAATGATCTGCTAATTTGGCTTCCTAGATCCCTAGCTTTTCTCCCCCACTGAGACACTTATTATCCACACAGTATGTAGCCTTCTTATTTCATCTACAAAAATGCATCATCTTGTACTTTTCTCTAATGAAATTCAGTTGTCCATAAGGTACTGTAGTTGTTCTACAAGTTTATTTTGCTCCCCCTGTAACTTGTCATATTTTCTTTTGCGTTAACCGTTTGGAGCCATTTTCAGATTTTGAAATTGTTTTCCTTCCTACACACCCATACACACTGAGTCAGTAATGGAAGTTATGAACAACAACTCTGATGCTTGCGGAGAAGTGACTTGTTATGTTTTATTTTTATCCAGGAGTACCTTACAGCAAATATATGTTTCAAATTGCATGGAAGAGTTTGCAGCAATCCCACTCTCAAAGGACGCTGTATTGGAAAGCTGAACATTAAAGGCAGATATGTCACCATGACCTTAAGGTCTTAGACCATAAGATAAAGGAGCGGAATTAGGCCATTTGGGCCATTGAGTCTGCTCGGCTACTCCACCGTGGCTGATCAATTTCACTCTCAACCCCATTCTCCTGCCTTCTCCCCACAACCTTTCATGCCCTAACTAATCAAGAATCTATCAACCTCCACCTTAAATGCACCCAGTGACCTGGCCTCCATAGCAGCCTGTGGCAGTGAATTCCACAGATTCACCACTCTCTGGCTAAAGGACTTCCTCCTCATCTCTGTACCGAATGGACATCTTTTATTTTAAGACTGCGTTCACTGGACCTAGACTCCCCAACCAAAGGGTCTTCTCCAAAGGGTTATAAAACAAATCGCTGCTGAGGACCCATTTGATGCATGCCATACCTGCTTCTATTGGTCAAGGCACTGAATTCAACAGGGAAGTTGCAGCTTCATGAAACCCTTGTTGGGCTATATCTGGAGAATGTCTTTTAATTCTACTAACCCCACTTTTGGAAGGACATAGAAGCTTTGGAGAGGGTGCAGAAGAGATTTACCAGAATGCTGCTGGGATCAAAGGACATGTTCTGCAAGAAGACATTGGACAAACTGGAGCAGCAGAGAAGAAGTTCATAAAATTATGAGAGGCATAGATATATAGATAGATAATTTTCCCCAGGGGATAAATGTTTAAAACTAGAGGGAATTAATTTTAGATTGAAGGGAGTTTAAAGGAGATACAGGGTGGTGGGTGACTGACAAGTGTGATAGAAGTAAATCTGAGAAAAACATTTAAGAGGCTCTTAGGTAGGCTCACGGATATGCAGAGAATTAAAAGATATGGCCTTTAATCTAACAAAATGAACTTAAGGTAGTTATTTAATTAGTTCAGCACAATACTGTGGGCCAAGAGGCTTGTTCCTGCAATCCACTGTTTCTCTTCCACATTCAAAATTAAACTGTTTAGTTTCCTCCCTTTTTCTAGCTCTTATTCCAATGTCTTGAAAATTACAGTTCTTCAAGCACTCAAGCATCTTTTACTTGCACTGGGAGGGTGTCTGTCTCCTGCGGCCTCTGAATAGTGAGGTCCACTGGGCAACCCCTCCACTGGCCTCCACAGTTCCTGCACCTCTGGGGCAGAGTGGAAGTGTTAATCCAGACCTAAACTATGATGAAGTGAAACGTGGAGGGTATTTTAATTAATTATATTTGTTGGATGTTTAATCAGCGTGCTCTTCCTTTTGGGAAATGTGAAGTGGAACTCGGAACTGGACATATAGGAATATCCATGGTCAAGTCATCTCTGTTTACTACATTGAACACACGATGTAGATCAGGGGTTTCCCAACCTGGAGTCCATGGACCCCTTGCTTAATGCTTTTGGTCCATGGCATAAAAAAAGGTTGGGAGCCCCAGGTGTAAATGATTAGGCAAATGACATATAACCTTTGTCTAGTCCCAACAGTACCAGGAATGGATTAAAAATATCAGACAATGGACAAAACAAATGGAATATGAGGCTCTGCTCCTAATCCTAATGGTATGTTTGATTGAGGAACTATATCCATGATGGAACTGGCTGGGTCCTCCGGTCTGTGTGCTTTCTAGTGTTCCTGTGCATTGGAGTTTTCATATGAGATCACGGTGCAACCCATCAGAACACTTTCCACTGTGCACCTGCTGTGGTGGAGCAGTATTTAACCCATCAGTCAAGGCGCCTGATTCTTGCCCATTACGTTACTCATCTTGTAGCAAATGCTCAGCCTGAGTGACAGGCATGTGCACCATGACAATGAGCCCCAAGCATTTTAGCAGAAGCATTTAATTCTTCATGGCACCGGTGAAGGATGAAGGAAATGGCATAGTATTATTAAACTAATTCAAAGGAAAACATGGGAGTCTGAAATGCGGTGGTGACTGTGAAATTTACAGTAAGCGAGGTGAGCACGTATCACATGGTAGCATGATGATGTATGCAAGTCACATATTTATATATACAACCTGTAATTAATTATCTAAATGAACAAGAATGCTTAAACAAACAATATATACAAGGTTACTCAAATATTACTAAAATATTAAACTCACAACACTCCTCCCTGCTTATTTATAAACTCCAACTCGATAGAGAATGCATCTCAAATATATCCACAGTATACTATGTACAGACATCCACAGCATAGTAGATTTTAAATGTTTCCATTCAGGCCAAAAGATTTAATCGCTGTGGAGGATTTCTTATTCTTGTGGGATAATGTCTTTCCTGACAAGGGGGGATTACTCTGCTTAGCAAGTGAAACTTGTGGCTGTGAAAACAATCTCATGCTCTGGGGCAACCTCCATGGTGGCTGTAGGAGTTGACTCTGAGACTGCAGGAAGTGGTTCTGACAGCTCTGGACACCGTTCTGCTCCTTTTCCCTTTCTGAATCTACTTTCATCCCTTTCCTTTTCTTTCTCGTGTTCCTTTCTCTTTCTGATTCACATCCTTTCTCTCCATCTCTTCCCCCTTTTCCTTCTGATACTTTGTGCATGTTGATCTTGGGAAAGTCCATTTAGTTCACTGGACTATTCTCTTATTAATCCTTCTATTACTCCCTTTATGATCTGATCTCTCCTCTTGGTTTCCTCATCCAGAGCATCATCTGACAAATCCTCTGTATTCATACCTCCATTGACTCCTTTCTTTTAGCCTTCTGGGCTTTGGTCTTTGCATTTACTTTTACATCAGCTTTTTGTCTCCCACTTGAAGTTCATGCAATAACCTTAATGCACAAAGAGTAATTTATGTCTCTTTATACTCACAAAAGCCAAATGCTTGCAACTTTCCTGAAGCTCCTTGAAGTCTCTTCTGGCTTAAAACCAAGCCTCATCTTACAAGTAAATGCCTAATTAACACATCAGAAGCTTTCTCAGATATGTTCCCTAAAAACTGTTGTAGTCAGACAACCACTTTCTCAAGTTTCACAATTCCTCTAAGCAGCATGGTCCTTCCTTGGTCCAATATGCCTTCCAACCAGAGGCACAGATGTTTTCATTAACACCGGTTTGCTCTCTGTTGGGCAATGGTTCATGGTGTTTGGCATGGACACAGTTATCACATCATCTGGTATCTTCCTTAATTCACTCTCTTATGGATTCATTACAAGGGATATGGCATGAAGGTGCTAGATGAACGAAGCTGCAGAGGGTTATAAATTTAGTTGGCTCCATCTGGGGTACTAGCCTACAAAGTACCCAGCACATCTTCAAGGAGCAGTGTCTTAGAAAGGCAGAGTCCTTTATTAGGAACCCCCGCACCCGGGGCATGCCCTTTTCTCACTGTTAACATTAGGTAGGTAGGAGGTACAGAAGTCTGAAGGCACACTCAGCGATTCAGGAACAGCTTCTTCTCCTCTGCCATCCGATTCCTAAATGGATGTTGAACCTTTGGACACTACCTCACATTTTGAATATATATTATTTCTGGTTTTTGCATGATTTTTAATCTATTTAATATACATATACAGTATTTATTTATTTGTTTGTTTGTTTTCTTCTATATCATGTATTGCATTGAACTGCTGCTGCTAAGTTAACAAATTTCATGATACATGCCGGTGATAACAAATCTGATTCTGATTCTAAAATGCGGGTGTGACTTCAAATTTACTTTAAATGAGGCACAGATGTATCACATGGTAGAGTGATGATGGTGATGATGTATGCAATTAATGTATTTATACATACAACCTTTAATGAATTATTGAAACAAACAAGAATGCTTAAGTATATATATACATACATATGTACACACACAAGATTATGCAGATATTACTAAAATATTAAATACACAATGCATAGCCATACAAGACAAGGGACTGCAGATAACCAAGACACTGGAAGAACTCAGTGGGTCAGGCAAATTCTCTAGGGGGAAAGGAGATGTTGATGTTTGAGGTCTACATTCAGAATCCAAATCAGAAACAGCTTTATTATAACTGATCAGTCATGGAACTTGGTGCTTTGTAGCAGCAGTACAGTGCACGACATAAAGAATTAATGAGAAGTTACAATAAAAATAAGTAGTCAGTTAGTGTTCATGAATTTAAGGATCTTATACTATTCCTTATAAAAGTCACTCACTGTCTTCATGCGATCCTACGTGTTCCAGAATTTGAACCCTGTTTATTTTTTCTTCTTTTCCTTCCTGATTTAGTGCTTAGTGATACAGTACACTTTTGAGAAATGTGTTTTTCAACTGCTGTGAAGTAAAGAACTATGACTGTTTTAATTTTTATTGCTTTCATGCCTCCTGTTTGCCCAGGGTAAGTACAATGCAATGTGACCAAAACAGTGTGGCTTTGACCAAGCCACAGCTCTGTCTTTATGACACCATCCCATAAGAGCTCAGTCAAAATATCTGTAAATCAATATCAATATGGAGATGCAACACATTATAGTCCATTGTGCTAGCCCTCAACCTTGATGGCATGAACATTGGTTTCTCCTTCTGATATAAAAAAATACCCTTACCCTCTCCCTCCCCTCTCCTATTCCCCACTCTGGCCACTTACCTCTTCCTTCCTGCATTTCACCTCTGCCTGGGTTCCCTACTCCTTCCCTTTCTCCTATGGTCCACTCTCCTGTCCTATCAGATTCCTTCCACTCCAGCCCTTTATCTTTCCTACCCACTTGGCCTCATCCAATTTGCTGTGGTCTATTGGCACAACATGCTACAAAAAATTATATTCAACAATTATAAAAAATAAAAAAAACTATACAAAAATAAGTTAAAGTATGGATATGGAATAAAATGAACACAGATGCATAAATAGAAAATTGTACTTACAGTGCTGTGTTATAAGGGCAATAGAAAGAAGTGGGGGCGGGGGGGGCCAACCACAATGATTGGTAAGATTAACTGCTTGGGGGAAGAAACTCTAATCTGGTGTACTGCATTTTAATATGTACAACATTGTCTCTGCATTAAAGAAGAGATCATATTGTGAACACCAGACTGAGCTTTCACTTTGAGAGCGCTGAAGTTCAGTCTGCAGGAGTGACCCTGAACTTTTGGTTATCTATTACTTCTGTCCTTTCTGTACTTGGGGTTTCTGCATTGTTACACCAAGGCCAATGCAAGCTCAAGGAGCAACATCCCATCTTCCCTCTATTCACACCGCGGCCTTCAAAACTCCAGTGCAGAAATTGCCAGGGCCCTAGCAGAGATAGCTAATTATCCTAAGTGACAGCTGAAGTATCAAAGGATAGAAGGATAGCCAATGTTGCTCCACTGTTTAAGAAAGGCTCCAAAAATAAACCAAGAGTTTATATGCCGGTGAGCCTGAGGTCAATAGTGGGAAAGTTGTTGGAAGGTATCCTGAGGAAATGGATATATAAGTATTTGGATAGACATGGACTGATTAAGGGTATTCAACATGGCTTTGTGTGTTGTAGGTAATGTCTGACCAATCTTACAGGTTTTTTGAGGAAAGAAGCAGCAAACTAGATGAAGGTAAGGTAGTGGATGTTGTCTACATGGACATTCACGAGGTATTTGACAAGGTCCCGCATAGTAGGTTGGTCAAGAAGGTTCAATCACTCAGCATTCAAGATGAGGTAGTAAACTGGATTGTGGGTGAAGCCAGACAGTGGTAGTAGAGGGTTGTCTCTGGAAGCCTGTGACTAGTGGAGTGCCATAGGGTTCGGTACTTAGTCCACTATTGTCTGTCATCCACATCAACGATCTGGATAATAATGTAGTTAACAAAATCAGCAAATTTGCATATGACACTAAGATTGGGGGTGTAGTAGACAGCGAGGAAGGTTATCATGGCTTGCAGTGGGATTTGGATCGGCTGGGAAAATGGGCTGAAAAATGGCCGATAGAATTTAATGCAGTCAAGTGCGAGATATTGCACTTCAGAAGGACCAAATAGGGTAGGTCTTACACAGTGAACGGTAGGGCACTGAGTAGTGTGGTAAAAAAAAAAGGAACCTGGGGTATATAAGTCTATAATTCGTAGAACGTGAAATCACAGGTAGATAAGGTTGTAAAGAAAGCTTTTGACACATTGGCCTTCATCAATCATAGTGTCGGGTACAGGAGATGGGTTATTATGTTGAAGTTGTATAAGACATTGGTGAGGCCTGATTTGGAGTTTTGTGTACAGTTTTGGTCACCTACCTATAGGAAGGATGTAAATAAGGTTGAAAGAGTACAGAGAAAATTTACAAGGATGTTGCTGGGCCTGGAGGACCTGAGTTATAAGATTGAATAGAAGATTATAATGTAGAAGATTGAGAGGAGATCTGACAGAGGTATACAAAATTATGAGGGGTATAGATAGGGTAAAGCAAGCAGGCTTTTTCCACTAAGGTTGGGTGGGTTATTGGTGAGCTTCCTGAACCATGGTGTCTACATGGCTGCATCAGACATAGTATTGGTGAAGAATTAAAGCTAGGGGATTCAACGTTAAAATGGTTATTGAAAGGAAAATAAAGAGAGGGGAAGAAAAGATTAGATTAAGGGAGAAAAATGCAAGAAAGCCACAATATTGTAATTGAGTTTCGAAGTAATGAGACTCCAGATTTAAAATGAGTTATTTTCACGGTTGCACAGGTATATTGGCAGATGCTGCAACTTAACACAGCAGTAAAGTGGTCCTCACATTCCTCAATTTCTGAGCACTGGAGAACTCTGCTTGTTTACCACATACATACATAAGAACATAAGAAATAGGAGCTGGAGTAGTACATCCGGCCCATCAAGCCTGACTGGCCATTCAATAAGATCATGGCTGATCTGTCCGTAAAATCAGCTCCATCAACCTGCCTTTTCCCCATAACCCTTAATTCTGTTACTATGTAAAAACCTATCTAACCGTATCTTAAATATAATTAGTGAAGAAGCCTCAACTGCTTCCCTGGCCAGAGAATTCCACAGATCCACCACTCTGCGAGAAACAGTTTCTCCTCATCTCCGTCCTAAATCTTTTTCTCTGAATCTCGAGGCAATGTTTCCTAGTTCTAGTCTCACCTTCCAATGGAAACAACTTTCCTACTTCTACCTTATCTATCCCTTTCAAAATTTTGCATGTTTCTATAAGATCCCCTCTCATTCTTCTGAATTCCAGGGAGTATAGTCCCAGACGACTCAATCTCTCCTCATAGGTTGACCCCTTCAGCTCACAAATCAACCTGGTGAACCTTCTCTGCATTGCATCCAAAGCCAGTATATCCTTCCTCAAGCATGGAAACCAGAACTGCACACGGTACTCCAGGTGGAGAACAAGAAGGTTTTTCCTGAAAGCAACTGAGGACCAAGTCCATAATCTCCATTTAACAACACATCTGTCCTGCATGCGAAATCACTGTATCATTTTACTTATTTAGACTTCAGAGGTCTGTCAGCCTCACGATTATTTTTACAGCATTACACTGGGTAATTGTGTCATAGAAGAAAAGAGGAATGGAAAACAGCATAGTAGCAGGATAGTCTGAGTCTCAGAGAATGGCCTATGCTCACCTTCTTTTGCTTGTTCCCAGTAACTGGGGAAGGTGATTTTATTGCAGTCTACTCAACTTATGGAGAATAACTTTGGACTAAGGTTTGGTCCCTTTGCCTCCATAAGAATAGCACTTCAGGTATGAATGGTGCCTCTTCAGCACTTTTGAGCTTCTGGAAGAATGTAATTCTCCAGTCCAGAGAGGTTATGGCTTCAGGCATCACTCCAGAGACATGAGGGCACATTCTAGTGCAATTCTGAAGGAGTGCTGCACTGTCGGAGATGGTGTTTAAGGAAGAGGGTGGTACAAAACCCAGTAGACCAGTGGATATAAACTCCGTGCCCTCTTTATTAGGTACACCTTGATGCACCATCAATAACTCTCAAAGTGAAGTGAATGGAAGCCTGGAAGTGAATGATAGGCTTTTATTAACAGCAAAAGGGAGCACAACATCTTGAAGACTGAGGGAGGAGCAGTGCCCCAATTGCCTTTATACAGGGGTCTGCGGGAGAAGGCACACGAGCAGTCAGCAGAGGGGCGTGTCCAGACAGGTATACATAGTTTAGCACACACCTGTACACCTGCTCATTAATAGAACCATAAGACCATAAGCTGAATAAGACCATTTGGCCCATAGAATCTGCTCCATCATTTCATCATGGCTGATACAATTTTCCTCTCAGCTCCAATCTCCTACCTTCTCCCCTTATCCCTTCTTGCCCTGACCAATCAATAATCTGTCAATCTCCGCCTTAAATATAAATAAAGACATGGCCTTCACAGTTGTCTGTGGCAAAGAATTCCAGATTTACTACTCTCTGGCTAGAGAAATTTCTCCTCATCTCCATTCTAAGAGGACTCTCCTCTATTCTGAGGCTGTGTCCTCTGGCCATAGTTTCTCCCACCACATCCACTCCACATCCACTCTATCGAGGCCTTTCATCATTCAATAGGTTTCAATGATGTCACCCCTCATTATTCTTAATTCTAGTGAATACAGACCCAGAGCCATCAAACAGTCTTTATATGACAAGTCATGCAATCCTGGAATTATTTTTGTGAAACTCCTTTGAACCCTCTCCAATTTCAGCACATCCTTTCTAAGATAAGGGGAGCAAAACTGCTCACAGTACTCTAGTCCAGGCCTCACCAGTGCTTTATGAAATCTCAACATTACAGTCTTGCTTTTATATTCTAGTCCTCTTGAAATGAATACTAACATCCCATTTGCCTTCCTCACCATAGACTCAAACTGCAAATTAACCTTCAGAGAATCCTGCTCAAGGACTCCCAAGTTCCTTTGTGCCTCAGTTTTTTGTATAATCTCTCCATTTAGAAAAGACTCAACCTTTTCATTTCTTCTACAAAGTGTATCACCATACATTTCCCAACACTTTATTCCATCTACCATTCTTTGCCCATTTTCCTAATCTAAGTCCTCTGTAGCCTCTCTACTTCCTTAAAACTACTTGCCTGGATTCTCATATTGTCTGCAAACTTTGCAACAAAGCTACCAATTCCATCATCCAAATCATTGACATATAATATAAAATGAATTGGGTACAACAAAGAAAACTGTGGAACAAAACAAGTCAACGGCAGCCAGCTCGAAAAGGCTCCCTTTATTCCCACTCTTTGTTTCCTGCCAATCAGCCACTGCTTTATCCATGCTAGAACATTTCCTGTAACCATGAATTCATAGCTTGTTAAGAAGCCTCATGTGTGGCACCTTATCAAAGACCTTCCAAGTACACAACATCAACTGATTCTCCTTTATCTATCCTGTTTGTTATTTCTTCATAGAGTTCTAAACATTTGTTAGATAAGATTTTCCCTTGAGTAAACCATGATGACTATAGCCTATTTTATCACGTGCCACCAAGTACCCTGAAATCTCGTCCGTCAAAATCAACTCCAACATTTTCCCAGCCACTGACGTCAGAACAACTGGCCTATTGTTTCCTTTCTTCTGCTGCTCTCCCTTCTTGAAGAGTGGAGTGACTTCTGCAATTATCCAGTTTTCCAACCATAATTTCTTAATGACATTTTTGTTTGTCTTCTGTTAGTTTTTAAAAGCTTCCCAATCCTCCAACTTCCCACTAATTTTTACTCTATCATATGCGCTCCCTTTGGCTTTTATGTTGGCTTTGACTTCTCTTGTTAGCCACAGTTGTGCCATCTTGCCTTTAGAATACTACTGCTTCTTTGGAATGTATATATCCCATGCCTTACAAATTACTTCTGGAAATTCCAGCCATTACTGCTCTGCCATCATCCCTGCTAGTGTGCCTTTCCAACTGATTCTGTCCAACTTCTCTCTCATGTCTCTGTAACGCAAGTATCAAATCAGCCAGTCACGTGGCAGCAACTCAATGCATAAAAGCACATAGACATGGTCAAGAGGTTCATTTGTTGTTCTGACCACATACCACAACGGGGAAGAAATGTGACCCAAGTGACTGTTGATTGTTGGGGCCAGACTGCTGACCTTCTGTGATTTTCACACACAATGGTCTGTATAGAGTTTACAGAGAATAATGCGAAAAACTAAAAAAAAAATATTGAGTGACTATTCTGCGGGTGAAAATGCCTTGAATATGAAAGAGTTCAGAGGAGTGTGGCCACGCTGGTTGAAGCTGACAGGAAGGTGATAGTAACTCAAGTAAACACATGCTGCGTACAACAGAGCAGAAGAACATCTCTGAGCACACAACACCTTGAACCCTGAAGTGACAGGCCTGCAGCCACAGAAGACCAGGTAAGGCAGAATCCACTTTAATAGGCAACTCCTGTGTACCTAATAAAGTGGCTATTAAGTGAAATAGACTTCATGACCCAATAAAAATAGCTGAGCACTTTTTAATAATGGAGCCATCAACATGACTGAACAGTAAATCTGAGCATAGACTGGAAGCTGCATTTACCTGCATCAAAACAATGGCTACACTTCTACTGTACTAGATTCAACGGTAAGGCACATCAGGACATTCTAAACTTAAGTTCATACTTAATTCACCACAAAAAGTAATGATATTGAATAAACAAACAGCAGCTGGGTCCCTGTCAGAGCAAGTTGAATGATTTTAAATACAGCACAAAACTATGCCAAAATATGGAGTGAAAAAACTATGCGAATAATATATATTTATAAAACACAGCAGGGATATCTTGCATGCTAGGAATCAGGTCAAGGCTATCATACTGATTTTTAGATTGTTTTAATGACATTGGTTTAATCACTGTAATTTCATTTGATTAAGAGCCAGCCCATCTTCGTTTAAACTATTAGCCAGATTATGGTATGCAGCCAGGCAGCGAGAACACTATGACTCCAATGTCACTGGAAAATCACACTATTGTTTTAAGAAAAACTGCCTTGTTAACCTTAAACACTTGTTTTGATCTTAGTGGAAAAATTTTAATTTTTAATTAGTTTGGGTAACTCATTTATGTGAAGAGTAAGTTCATTCATGCCATCTGTCACCGTACACCTGCTTTCACTGTGACTATCAGTTCAGGATCACAAAAAGGCAGAAATTCTATCATGTTGCATCCTTCCTTCATTAACAACAACTCACATCTTTAGAACAACTTTGAAGTGTTGAGTCATCCAAAGAGGCTGTGCAGAAGCACTATTAAATAACGCAGCACATAGAAAATGTTGGAGGAACTCAGCAAGTCAGACAGAGGGGAATAAGCTCCTCTGATAAAGACCCTTCATCAGGACTGGGGCCTGAGTCTGAGTAGGAGAGAGAGGGGATGAGAGAAAGCTGGTAGCTGGTAGGTGAAAACCGGGGGTGGAGGGTGCGGTTGATGGGTGAGGAGCGGTGAAAATGTAATAAGCTGGGAGGGGATAGGTGGAAGAGGTAAAGAGCTGGAAAAGAAGGAATCCAATTGGAGAGGACAGTGGATGATGGAAAAAAGGAAGGAGGAGGGGTACCAGAGGGAAATGATAGACAGGTGAGAAGAAAATGGATGAGAGGAAATATTGAGGAGGAGGGAGGGGAGAGAAGTCAATGCTCATGCTGTTAGGTTGGAGGCTAACCAAATGAATATGAGATGTTGCTCCTCCAACCTGAGCTTGGCCTCACTTTGGCAGTAAACTCGGCCGTGGACAGACCTACAAAAATGGAAATGGGAAGTTGAAATGAAATAGATAGCCACCAGAATATCCTGCCTTTTGTGGCCAAACAGAGCGAAAGTGCTCAATCTGACTCTGAGATACAAAAGGGGCAAGTTGAAAAGTTATTAATACCCTTAAATTTAAGAGGTAGGTTTTAAGAGAGAATGTTACATAGAACCTCCAACAAAGAAACAGGCATTCGGCCTAGCTGGGTTATGCTTTTGTTACTGCCCATAAACCCTCACCTGTTCTCTTCAATTACCCCAGCAGTATAACATTTGTATTTCAAGTCAAGTCAAGTCACTTTTATTGTCATTTCGACCATAACTGCTATGTAGAGTACATAGTAAAAATGAGACAATGTTTTTCAGGACCATGGTGTTACATGACACAGTACAAAAACTAGACTGAACTACGTAAAAAAACAACACAGAGGGAAAAAAAACAACTACACTAGACTACAGACCTACCCAGGACTGCATAAAGTGCACAAAACAGTGCAGGCATTTCAATAAATAATAAACAGGACAATAGGGCAGTAAGGTGTCGGTCCCAGCTCTGGGTATTGAGGAGTCTGATAGCTTGAGGGAAGAAACTGTTACATAGTCTGGTCGTGAGAGCCTAAATGCTTCGATGCCTTTTCCCAAATGGCAGGAGGGAGAAGAGTTTGTATGAGGGGTGCATGGGGTCCTTCAAAATGCTGTTTCCTTTGAGGATGCAGCGTGTATTGTAAATGTCTATGATGGCTGGAAGAGAGACCCTGATGATCTTCTCAGCTGACCTCACTATCCGCTGCAGGGTCTTGCGATCTGAGATGGTGCAATTTCCAAACCAGGCAGTGATGCAGCTGCTCAGGATGCTCTCAATACAACCCCTGTAGAATGTGATGAGGATGGGGGGTGGGCTATGGACTTTCTTCAGCCTTCGCAGAAAGTAGAGACGCTGCTGGGCTTTCTTTGCTATGGAGCTGGTGTTGAGGGACCAGGTGAAATTCTCCATCAGATGAGCACCAAGAAATTTGGTGCTCTTTACGATCTCTACCAAGGAGCCGTCGATGTGCAGCGGGGAGTGGTCACTCTGTGCCCTCCTGAAGTCAACAACCATCTCTTTTGTTTTGTTCACATTCAGAGACAGGTTGTTGGCTCTGCACCACTTAACTCCCATGTCCACTTAACTACTCCCATCACTGTTGTCATAAGCCTTATTAGTTAGAGAATGGTGCTGCTAAGCAGCAAATCTAAAGAAGAATCGAAGGGAAACACGAGGAAATCTGCAGATGCTGGAAATTCAAGCAACACACACAAAATGCTGGTGGAACGCAACAGGCCAGGAAGCATCTATAGGGAGAAGCACTGTCGACGTTTCAGGCCGAGACCCTTCATCAGGAGTTAGTCCTGACGAAGGGTCTCAGCCCGAAACGTCGACAAGAATCAATGGGAAATCATTTTAAACAGACTACTACTACTACTACTACTACTTTGACGCAGACCTAGGGGGCTGACGTCTGGCACAGTGATGGACTCTTCAGTCCTCCCTCTCCCTCATCAGTGTGTTCAGTTCATCTACATTAGCCACACCGCTATCTTCTAGGAGCATGTTGACCATAGTCTTGGAAGGGCACCCAGGGTTCATCTCCCATGCCTGGGCTCCCAGGCATGACTAGGTCATGACTAGTCATCATCCTGTGATGACTAGGCCGGCAGGTAGCTCAGGGAAGGTAGATAATGCCCCACTAGTTGCAGTCTTCTCACCTCGATTTTAATAGTGAGCGTTGGTAGGCTGTAATAGAGCTCGACATTCATCACGTGCTGTTGCCAGCTCACGTCAAGAGCCATCCGGAGCAGTTGTGTATAGCAAACATCTAGTGACTTTCACATGGTCTTGGTGAGTGTCCACGTCTCACATCCGTACATGAGAATGGACTCTATGACTGCTATGAAGATCCTCTTTTTGAGCCTCTGGTCAGGTTCAACCTCCAGATTTCCTTCATGTCGTTCATAACCTTCCACGCAAGCACCTTCCGTATCTTCATGTCCTTGTCCAAACTCATCATTCTTGACCCGAGGTACTTGAACTCTAAGACTTTCTTAATGGTATCATTCTTTACAGTCTTGAGAGTACCTTCATCACAGTTGAACGCCATGTACTCTGCCTTTTTAGCATTTAGGTGAAGTCCAACTTTATAGCACTCAATTTCCACTTTTGGCAGTAGTTGCTGTGCTTCCTCCATCTGGTCAGAGAGCAGGACTATGTCATCTGCAAAATCGAGATCTGTGAGCTTAACTGGTCTGAACCTTTTGATTTGCCCTGGTTTTATGGTAAAACCAAGCTTGTCATGATCTTTGGTAGCTTGACGTAGAGCGTAATCAAAGACGATTATAAAGATGTAGGGTGCCAGAGTGTCTCCTTGCAGCACACCAGCTAGGAGCTGGAACACCGCTGTTTCTCCATCTGGTGATACAACTTTCGCCGTGGTCTCGGTATAACTGGACTCTATTGCTCTCAGCAAATGGTCTGGCACTCCGTAAGCTTTCAGGATCTTCAGCATTTTACCTCGGTGAATGGAGTCAAAAGCTTTGCGAAGATCAATGAAAGTAAGTATGGCTGGGAGGTTGTCCTTCTTGACTTCCTCGATGATTCAACAGAGAACAAGTATTAGCATTACTGTTGTGAGCTTCTGCCAAAACCATTCTGATTGAATCTTAGCTTAGGGTCAATGGCGGTGTGAATCCTCTTCAAGATCATCCGATTGTATAGCTTTGCTAAGATGCAGGTCAAGCTGGTACCATGATAGTTATCTGTCTTTGTGAGGGATCCAGACTTGGGGACAGGGATAATGTTTGAGAGTGACCACTGTTCTGGTTTGTCACCTTTCATCAGTGCCGTATTACATATGTCCAGCAAGACGTTGTCCAGGTCGCAGTTCTTCAGGACATCTGGTGGTATCCCATCTGGTCCAGCGCTCCTGCCCTGTTTGAGTGCATATTTGGCCTTCTTCAGTACCTCAGTGGTAAATGGGCCGTCATCGATGTCGACTTGCATTATTATCGTGAGTATGTCCTCTTCTTCTTCCGTGATGGTTGGAGGGTTTCCCAGCAGGTTCTTGAAGTGGGTAAACCATGTCTGGACATAGTCCTCTGCTGTTTTACCACTTATTTGACCTGATTGGGACTTCTTCCATCTGCTGATCTTGTTGACTAGGCGCCATGCTTCCCAATGCTGTTTACCTTCATTGGCAGCCCCTACCCCTCTAATCCTCTCAGCTAGTTCCTCTTCCTTCAGTTGGTCATAGGTGGCAAAGAGATTCTTCTTTGCTGTCTTGAACTTGTCTCTTAGCTCTTCTGTTTTGATCCTTCTAATTTTGTCATGACAAGCATTGACCACATTTCTGGAGTGACCATATGTTCTGGAGTGACACGTGGGAAGAGCATGCTGTGGCTGTGGGAAAATTGTTTGATCGACTGAAAACTATATTGTGTTATCATCCTGTGCTCAAAGCACCTGATTTTTCAAAACCATTCTCTATAGCAACAAACACTAGTGACGAGGCTGCTGGGGCAGTATTGTTGCAAAAGGGTGCGGATGACATTGAACACCCAGTGGCTTATTTCTCCAAGAAATTTAATGTGCATCAGAAAAATTATTCCACTGTGGAAAAAGAGTTACTGTCACTTATTCTGGCTTTACAACATCTCAAAGTTTATATTCGTCCTGCCCAGAAGCCACTGGTAGTTTACACACATCATAATCCGTTAGTATTTCTGACTAATATGAAAAATAAGAACAGGAGGTTGTTGAATTGGAGTCTGATATTGCAAGAATGTGATCTAGAAATAAGACATGTCAAAGATACTGACAACATTACAGCCGATTGTTTATCTAGATGTTAAGTTTGAAGTTGTACCTGTTTTACTCTGTTATCTGATGATTATTCATGTATTGTTTTAAACTCTGTAATACACATTTAACCTGAAATTTTTCTTCCGTAAAATTTCTTAAAAGGAGGGGGATGTTAGGGGTAACTCTACTTTGTAAAGGGGTCCAGAATAGACTCTATGAACTGTGCTGCTATAGAGAGAGGGAGAGAGAGAGAGAGAAACTGCTTGAAAGATGATGTTTTGGTTTCTCTACCAGCTTGTTTACCTTCCACAAGGTTACTAGGTTACTTACCTGCTTGCTAAGGTTCCTGCAGAAAGCGGTGGGCGGAGCCGGTTGATGGACAGCTAGTGTCCAGCATGCGGAGATAAAAACCAGGCCCACTGTCACACAGACAGACACACCGAGACACATAGTGTCGGATACCGAACGAGCTTTGTGCACCCACGTGGAGGTGGGGTTTTGGAGGATCGATTCAGGGAAAAGGTGTGACCAGTGGGGAACTATTTGTGTGTCCACCCTTGCCTAGATGATAATTCCATCACTGAAGAATGGTCATACGTGCTATGGTCACAGTCGGTGACTACAACAGGATTTCGGAAGACAACGGGAAGATGGATGATAACAGCTCACCTCTCAACTCTCTCTCTCTCTCCGTTACTCAACTAAATACCACGAACTGAACTGAACTCTCTTCATTATTGTAGGACTGTATCCATTTACACCTAGGTTTGAAAGAGCCTAGTTTCGTTCCTATTCCCACACACACATATATATATATAGATCATTGCTAACCTGTTCAATATATTTGCATTTATATTACTGTATTGCTTAGTTACTAATAAACACTATTAGTTTATAGCAATACCAGACTCCAACGTATTTTCCATTTGTGCTGGTCGTTTAACCCGGTCACGGGGTACGTGACAGTGGCAATAAGACTGTGTTCCTGGATGAAATCAACTAGGTATTGTCCATTTCTGTTGGTAAAGTCGTGGTATGAGTATGGAACATCTTCCAGTCCGACCTGGGCATTAAAATCGCCGAGCACAGCCAGGAAGTTATGTGCCAGTATTGATGTGACAGCTTCGTGAAGTTTACTGTAGAAGGTCTCCATCTCCTTCTCCTCGCTGCAGTCGTGCGGGGAGTAACAGATGATGACAGAGGTCGCCGGGTTTCTGTTGAATTCTGCAGTAAGAATTCCGTCACTGACTGAGACTACGCCCCTCAGTGCCTTCTTCGCTTTGCGGTTCAACACCAGCCCTACTCCGCCTTGTGCTGACATCGTCGTCGGCTCTCTCCATGCGGATGAGGTGATGAGGTGCATCCCCTCTACCTCTGTGAACCTTATCTCTTCGTCTGGGTGTACACGACGGTGTTCTTGGATCCCCAGGATGGAGATCTTGTATCTGCTTGTCTGTGATGCCAGCTCTGTGCATCGAGGCAAGAGGCCGATGGTCTTTGCATTGAAGGTTGAGATGATCGTTTTTACCTTACAGCGCAAAAGAGGCGCAGTTCACTCAGCCCCCTTATCGGACTCCACCCTCCCCGGGGTGGTTTGAGGTTGTGTCTTCATACTGCCTGTCTAGGCCAAGGTCTTGCCACTCCGCGGAGTTCCTGAGCACTCCCGGCTCTGGAAGTATAGGGTTTGCTGGGTTGTCTGTCATCATAATGCCTTAAAAGGTGCGAAACGAAAGACTGTGTGGCGCGCCACTCCTCACACAGACAGTAGGTGGCTGTTGACTCACAACGAGTTCATCTACCCTTTGACAGGTTTTGTTTTCAGTCCTGCTGGGTGCCTACACACCCTCCTCCCTGGTTAACCAAAGTGCACTGGGGGTATGCTGGTTGAGAGGCCGACAACCCGACCGGAGACAGGTAGTACTGGGCTACGTGGTACCAGTAGCAAGGCAAGGCCTTGACCTGACACCCAAACAGAGCTCATATATAAAGTGGAGGATGTGGTCGTAACTATACATAATTACAAGTAGTGTGAGTCAGGATTGAACTTTCAGCACAGGCATAGTAATTTTCAAATACAAAATTGATTAATACCACAAGTCAGAATCACTTTACGTCGACATATGGATGCAGGGATGATTAATGACGGAAATACTCAGTGGGTCAGGCAGCATCTCCAAGGAGAGAATCAGAAATGATGTTTCAGATTAATGACCTTTTGTAATCTGGTGAATAGTCAGCTATCCAGAGCACTGTTTCTCATCTAACACTTGCTGCCCAGCCCGCTGCGAATTTTTGGTGTTTATTATCTGATTTCAGATTTCTCAATTTACAGCATCCTACCTTTGGATTCATGCATAATTGTTGTTTCTGCAATGTATACCTGCTTATAGATGGGAATTGTGTCAGGTAACCAGATTAGATCTGTTGTGATGGTTTAGAAACAGAGTAGTTTTAGAGTGGACCCAAACATTTGCAATCCCCTCTGCACAGTGTCTGTCTTGCAACCAAACACCACACACACACACACACTTTTCTTAATGTGATAGTCTCAAAATGGACAACAAAGACCAGCATGATTTGTGTTGAGAAAATGTGCCACACAGAAATGTCATTTGATTCTAATTTAAAACGTTCCTGGCTTGACTGGTAGCCATTAATTGACAGTTTCTCTTTCTGACGTTAAAATTTGTTTCCCTATAATGGCTGGCCTCTCAGCATAAGGTTTGTTTAACAACAAATGTAAATTTTTAATCAGGAGTCTGTTTGACAAATATTTGCCAATCACATCAGTGTGGGTAAATGAGGTTCTAATAGCAATGAGAGAGGAAGACTTGCATTTATATAGCTTATTTCATATCCTCTGTGTGTCTCAAAGCACTTAACATGCTATGAAGTACAAGTGAAGTGCATTTGCTATTGAATTATGAGAAGTGTGGAACCCAACAACTGCTCGCAATGAACTCCCATGATCAACAAAACAGAAAGGACCTAATGTTGTTTCAGCAAATGGAAACCAAAGTAAGATCTGTAAGTGTGGAATCTAAACTCAATCACCACTTTATTAGGTACACGTGCTTGTTAATGCAAGTATCTAATCAGCCAATCAAGTGATAGCAACTCAAAGCATAAAATCATGCATACATGATCAAGTGGTTCAGTTGTTGTTCAGAGCAAATATAAGACTGGGGAAGAAATGTAATCTATAATTTTGACAATGGGATAATTGTTGGTGTCACACAGGGTGGTTTGAGTATCTCAGAAACTGCTGACCTCCTGGGATTTTCACACACAACAGTCTCTAGAGTTTATAGAAATGGTTCAACAAAAAAAAAAACAAAATAGATCCAGTGAGTAACACACACAAAAATGCTGGAGGAACTCAGCAGGCCTGGCATCATCTATGGAAAAGAGTGAACAGTCGGCATTTAGGACTGAGAACCTTTTCCATAGATGCTCCCTGGCCTGCTGAGTTCCCCCTGCATTTTGTGTATATTTCTTTGATTTCCAACACCTGCAGATTTTCTCTTGTTTGACATCCAGTGAGCAGCAGTTCTGTGGGTGAAATGCCTTGTTAATGAGAGAGGTCAGAGGAGAATGCTCATACTGGTTCAAGCTGACAAGAAAGCAGCAGTAACTCAAATAACCACACATTATAGCAGTGGTGTGCAGAAGAACATCCCTGAATGCACAGTATGTCGATCCTTGAAGTGGACAGGCTACAGCAGCTGAAGACCACAAACACACATTCAGTGGCCACTTTGTTAGGTACAGGTGGTAGTAACATTGATTGAGGGATTCATTGACCAGAATGACAGAGAGAACTCCCTTCCTGCTCTCTGTCAATTAACTAGCATAGAGTCAGAGTCATAAAGCACAAAGACTGGCCCTTCAATCCAGCAGATCCTTGCTGTCCATTGAACATCTCGCCCAGCTCACCTCTTCTGAAACCCATAACCTTTAGGGCAATTTACAATAGCCAATTAACCTATCTACCTATGAGACTCTGGCATGTGTGAGACAACTTGTCTGCTCAAATGAAATCTATTTAATCACAGAGTGAACGACAAGTACCAAATGAGAATTAGGCCATTAGGCCCATCGAATCTGCTCCACCATTCCATCATGGCTGATACAATTTTCCTCTCAGCCCCAATTGCCTGTCTTCTCTCCATATCCCTTCATGCCCTGACCAATCAAGAATCTATCAACCTAAGTATATATATAAAGACTTGGCCTTCACAGCGACCTGTAGCAAAGAATTCCCACTCTCTGGCTAACAAAATTCCTCTTCATCTCCATTCTAAAATGATGTCCCTCTATCCTGAGGCTGTGTCCTCTGGTCTTAGACTCTCCCACCATAGGAAACATCCTCTCCACATCCACTCTGTCAATGTTGTTCACCATTTGATACGTTTCAATGAGGACACTCTTCAGTCAGCTGAATTTTAGTGAATACAGGCCCAGAGCCATCAAACACTCTACGTACGACAAGCCATTCTAGCCTGGAATCATTTTCATGAATCTCCTTTGAACCCTCTCCAGTTTTGTGCTCTCACACATTAAGGCTACAATCTCACCTGATCTGGACAAACACCAGTTTGTTTGCTGGGCAAATCGTTCCACTGAGGATGCAATCACAACAGCCCTCCATATTGTTCTGACTCACCTAGAGGAACCGAAAACTTATGCGAGGATGTTATTTGTGGACTTCAGTTCTGCATTTAACACAGTCATCCCCCATAAACTGGTCAGCAAACTGAACTCTCTTGGCCTTGGTCCCTCCCTGTGCTCATGGGTCATGGACTTTCTCACAGACCAACCACAGCAAGTCAGAGTTGGTAAGCACACCTCCACTACCCTCATCTTGAAAACAGGCACCCAGCAGGGCTGTGTGCTGAGCCCTATGCTCTACACACTCTTCACACATGACTACACCCCCATCTACACCTCCAATTCCATAATTAAATTTGCAGACGATACCACAGTGGTTGGCCTGATCTCGGACGAGGGTGAAACAGCCTACAGGCTCGAGGTGGATCATCTGACGGAGTGGTGTAAGGACAACAACCTGGTCCTTTACACTTCTAAAACAAAAGAGATGATCATTGACTTCAGGAGATCAAAGGACAGAGTACACACCCCCCTCCATATACATGGAGAGGTAGTGGAAAGTGTGAAACACCTGAAGTTCCTTGGAGTTACGTTATCAAAACAGCTGACATGGACCACCAACACCTCGATGCTTGTAAAAAAGGCACAACAAAGACTCTTCTTCCTCAGAAAGCTGAAACAGGCCAAACTGCCACAAAAACTGTTGCTTAACTTCTACAGAAGCACAATTGAAACCATCCTGACCAACAGCGCCACAGTGTGGTATGCCAGCTGTACAGCTGCTGAGCATCAAGACCTGCATCGCGTGGTGAAGGCGGCCCAGCGAATTGTCAGGATGGAGCTCCCAGGACTGGACACCATCTGTTCCAGCAGACTCAGGAGGAAAGCAATCAGCATAACCAGAGACACCACACACCCCGGCCACTCGCTGTTTGACCCACTTCTGTCCGGCAAAAGGTTCAGGATACTAAAAGCCAGAACAAATCGACTGAGGAACAGCTTCTACCCCAGAGCTGTGGCCTCTATCACACCACTCCCACAGAACAATGATTGAAACTGTGAGCACACACAAGGACTCAAATACTTGCACTAACAGCACTTTGTGCATTCTGTGACATTCTGGTGCTGCTGTAACTTATTTTCTGCTACTTATCTATTTAATACTGTTTTTCTATTACTGTCTTGTTTTTATCTACCGCTTTGTTTGATTGCCTGAGAGGAAGCCAAACAGAGTTTCATTGTACCTATGTATAATGACAATAAAGATCATTCAATTCAGCACATAAGATCACAGCCAAACCTGGATCTTGAGATCTTTCATAGGAATTTTTGCTTTCATCTAAGATGAAAGAAGGTATTGTTTAAAATCACATTTGAAAGCTGCACCTCTGTCAGTCCTTCAGTACATCGAACTGTTTTTGCTTATGTCTGGCCTCTGACATTTATGATCTATTTTGTCCCAAGATCAGAGACACAAGTGTACATTGAAGAATCTTAGGGCAAAGAGCAGAAGAGTTTTATTATCATGAGATACAGAAGCAGAATGACATCATTTGGCCCATTGAGACTGCTCCGCCATTTCATCGTGACTCATCTATTTCCCTCTTAGCCCCAGAATCAGCTTTATTATCTCTGCCTTATATGAGATAAAATTTGCTATTTTGCAGTAGCAGTATAACGCAAAGACAAAATTAATGAAAATTACAAAATAAACTAATAGTCCAAAAAAAGGAAGTTTGAGGTACTATTCATGGACTGTTTGGCGATCTGATGATGTAGGGGAAGTAGCTGAATCTGGATTGTGGGTGTAGTTCTTTATGTTCCTGTAACTCCTCCCTGATGCTAGTAATGAGAAGTGAACATGTCCCAGATGGTCAGTGTCTTTAGTGATGGATAATTTCTTATTAAGGCACCACCTCTTGAACATATCCTCACTTGTGGGGAGAGTTATGCCTATGGTGGAGCTGGCTGATTCTGCAATGCTACAGGATTTTGTGATTCTGTGCTTTGGAGCCTCTATACCAGAAAGAATGCTATCTCTCCACAGTACATCTGTAGAAATTTGCAAAGGTCTTCTTGACATATGAACTATCCTCAAACTCCTAACAAAGTAGAGCTGCTAACATGCCTGCTTTGTATTTGCATCATTGTGTTGGGCCTCTGAAATGTTGACATACAGGAACTTGATGTCATTCACACTTTCCCCTGACGACTCCTCAATGAGGATGGGTGTGTGTTCGCCCCACTTCCCCATCCTGAAGTCCACAGTCAAATCCTTGATCTTACTTACATTGAGTATACATTTGTTGTGATACCACTAAACCACATGATCTATCTCACCCCTGGACATCTCCCTGTTGTCATCTGAGATTTTACCAACAACAACGGTGTCAACTGCAAATATATGAATGGAGTTTCAGCTGTGCTTAGCCAAGTTTCAAAATTTGATTAAGCACCATATGAACTTTCATGCTCTGAGGGAGCTATGTGTGTGGAATGAGCTGCCAGTGGAAGTGGGGGATGCAGGTTCAATTGCAACATTCAAGGGAAGTCCAGATAAGTATTTGAATAGATGGTTCCATAGGAGGGCTATGGTCTAGATGTGGGTCAATGGGGACAGGCAGTAGAACAGTTTAACACAGACTTGATGAGCTGAAGGGACAGTTTATGAGCTGTAGTGCTCCACAACTCTATGACCCTATGAAAGGCTACCAAACTGAAACATTATCTGAGGCCATCTTCCTGTAGTAGATGCCATATTTGAAGGGAAACCTGAATCACAGATCATCTGCTCATCATTTTATCATAATGACCAGCAGTTGGAACTCTTCATGCTTTGTCTAATAACCCTGATAATGCTCTGTAAGTTTGCTTGGTTGAAGACACAAAATGAAATCCATAGTTCCGTATGAAGAATCTCAACCTGAAACACCTGCTGTCATTTCCAGCATAGTTGCTGCCGGATCTACTATGTTCCTCCACCACCTTCTGTGTGCTCACGTTCATTTGGTTCCTCTGACCTCCATCCATTGGTCCACACTTGGTACCTCTTTTTGAGGTAATTCAACTTCTCTGAAGCAATCCACAAACTGCTCTATTATCCTCAGAAATGACCCTTCTGCTTTCACAGAGTAATGGTTCATTGGTTGAGGAATAATTGACTGCCTCCAAAACTGATGCAACTAATCAAGGACTGGAATACTATCAATTACCATCTCACCCTCAGGTCGTGCTCTCAGCTATGAGTGATGATATCACTAGAAAATGGAGAGATGGAATAATAACTTCTTCCCCCTTTTTTTTTAAAGCAGATAGTTCAGGGACACAGTTCAATCCCAGAAGTCCCATCTAGTGCCACAAGTGGAATATGTAAGTCTCCAGTAAGCAGATCCTTCCTTCCTTTTTGTAAACTTTCAGTGATACTGATACTCCTATTCTTGAAAGCTGCTTTACACTTTATTGGAACCTACATGCCTCTTTAATTCTGTTATCAACAGCAGGAATAATGCCTCACTCATTAAAAAAGGTCAAGTGGCTCATTTTCTTGTTGTTAATCTGTTTCATTTGCATGATTACATCTCACACTCCTTTCTATGGGTTTGCTTGTTGCAAATTAAACCATGAAGAAAGTAGCAAATTGAAAACACAGCAAGAGATGGATTCAGAGGAAACAACTACACCATTCAGGGCACACCTTAACATCAACCATATGCAATCAGATTTTATCCTGGGTCTTTCAACATCCATTTTGTCCTTCAAAAGCAGCCGTAGAATAATGATTCTACATAGACTACCCATTCTCCGCATACTATCTGGCTTTTCCAGAAAGATTGGAAGGACCAATTAGTCTCCTGATTGACCTTTACCATTAATTGATTACACATATTTTTACTTCCAAAATGTAAATTTAACTTTCTTGTAGTTATACACTCAGTGGCTACTTTAATCGGTACCTTCTCTACGTGGTTACTGAGTGTATGTTCATGGTCTTCAGCAGCCATAGTCTATCCACTTCAATGATGGACGCGTTACACATTCAGAGATGCTCTTCTGCACACCACCGTTGTAATACATGGATACTTCGTTACTGTCACCTTCCTGTCAACTTGGACCAGTCTGACCATTCTTCTGTAATTGCTCTCATTAACAAGTCATTTTGCTCACTGGATATATTTTTGCTTTTTGCACCATTCCTTGAAAACTCTAGAGACTGTTGTGTATGAAAATCCCGGAAGATACACAGTTTCAGAGATACTTAAAACACCCTTTCTGGCCATGACAATCATTCCACAGTCAAAGTCACTTTAATCACATTCCTTCCTCCTTTCTAATGTTTGATCTGAACAATAACTGAACCTCTTGACCACGTCTGTATTTTTTTATGTATTGAATTGCTGCCACATGATTGGTTGATTTAATATTTTATTTATAAGCAGATGTACAGGTGTACCTAATAAAGGGGCAACTGAGCGTATGTAGACTATCCATTCCCCACATGTCATCTAACTCAGTGCTTTCCCAGAGAGTTGGCACAGAGTGAAAGGACCAAATGGTCTCCTGCTCTAGTTACTATTTATTGACTCTTCTACATTTTCTGCTTCCAAAATGTAAAAATATCTTTCCTGTAGTTATGTCTTAGCAGTAGTTGGAGATGATGGTTCCAGAGAGATGAAATATTTCCATGTTTGGAATCTCAGAGTTGTTAACATGAAAATATCTTTGGTTAGCAATCCTTAAACAAAGTCTGTCTATCAGTTAAATTTTGAGAAATTATTGGTACCTTGGCAATCACACTTGAGCACAATACGAACAGCAAATAGGAGAAAACTACACTGCCCAGTACCAGCATGGGAATTCCTCCTGTATTACATGTTCTAAAACATGATAAAATTGCTCATGTAAATAGCTTCTCTCTCTAAAATTCATTTCTATTGAAGTGGATAGTTACGAGTTTTGGTAGACTTTTGGTTTATTATTGTCACATGCACTGAGGTATTCACATTCTGTTGTTGTTTTACCTTGTACTACCATAATGCACTGTGTAATGATCTGATCTGTATGAACAGTGTGCAAGACACACATTTCTATACTATCTCCATACATGACAATAATAAACCAATTCCAATTCCAACTCCTATCACCATGTAGAACATGGAAAATTACTGTATAGACCAGGGGTTCCCAGCCTTTTTTATGCCATGGACCAATACCATTAAGCAGGGAGTCTGTGGATCCCAAGTTGGGAACCCCTGGTATAGATGCTTCAACTCACAATGTTCTGCCAAGCTATTCTAAGATTCATCTAATATCTTCCTTCCACATATCCATCCATATTTTTGTCATTCATATGCCTATCTAAGTGACCCTAAGGTATCTGCCTCTACCAGCACTCCTCACACCTACCACTCTCTGTATGATATAAATTGTCTCTGATATTCTCCTATACTTCCCTCCAATCACTTTAAAATTATGCCCCTTCATGTTTGTCATTTCTGCCCTGGGAAAATGTCTCTGCTATGAAGTTCAAGCTCAAGATTATTGTCATCTGATTGTACATATATACAACTAATTGAAACAATGTTCCTCTGAACCATGGTGCACCCACAAGACATGTATCACACACAGCATATAAACCAAAATATTATCATAAATAAGTTAATAAAATATCATTCAAAATGCAAGTAGTGTGCAAGTAGTCAAAGCACTTTATGATTATTCAGGGTTCAGAGTTCAAAGTAAATTCATCATCAAAGTACATATCAGATTCAGTTTATTGTCATTTAGAAACCACTAATACAATGCAGTTAAAAAATGAGACAGCGTTCTCCGGAATGATATCACAAAAAAGCACAAAACAGACCACACAAGAAAAACCACATAACGTTTGGTAATCCCCAATCCAGAGTCCGGAGAGGCTGCTGCGTATCGATATCGCGCTACCATCTTAGCATGTTCCCCGGAAAGGAACTACAAACCCATCAGACACACCTAAAGCTACAAGACCTACACAAAACCACATAGGTTACATATAGTTATAGTTAACATATAGTTCCAACAGTGCAGACAATATCATAATTGATAAAAGACTAACTGACAAAGACCACATAATTATAACACATAGTTTCAACAGTGCAAAGCAGCTGTATATGCCACTATATACAACCCTGATATTCATCTTCTGGTGGGCATAGACAAAAAATCCAATAACAGTAACAGAATCAATGAAAGACCAACTCATGTACAATCAACGTGCAAAAGACAACAAACTGTGTAATCAATCAGTCAATAAATAAATAAATAAGCAAGCCTTAAATATGGAGAATGTGAGATGAGGAGTCTTGAAAGTGGGAACATATGTTGCAGGAACATTTCAGTGATAGGGCAGGTGAAGTTATCCCCGTTGGTTCAAGACCGTGATGGCTGAGTGGTAATAACTGTTCTTGAACATGTGGTGTGAGCCTGAGGCTCCTGTACCTTCTTTCTGATGGTAGCAGCAAGAAGAGAGCATGACCTGGGTAGTGGGGTTCCTGATAATGGATGCTGCTTTCCTGCAACAATGCTTCATGTAGATGTGCTCAATGGTGGGGAGGGCTTTACCCATGATGGACTAAGCTGTATCCATGACTTCTTGTAGGATTTTTGTCCAAGGGCATTGGTGTTTCCATGCCAGGCCTGATGTAGCCTATCAATATACTCTTCACCACACATCTATAGATGTTTTTCAAAGTTTTAGATGTCACAACAAATCTTTGCAAACTCCAAAAGAAGTAGAGGCACTGCCATGCTTTCTTCATAATTGCATTTACATGCTGGTCCCAGAACAGGTCAACTGAAATAAGAATATCAGAGAATTTAAAGTTGCTGACCCTCTTCACTTCTAATCCCATGATAAAGACTGGGTTGTGGACATCTTACTTCCTCCTCCTGAAGTCAATAGCTTCATTGCCACTGGGCAGTTATTTAGGGTCATTTGATCATTTAGGGCAGTTATGATTGTTCTCTTGTTCTCCGGAATGATGGTGGGTGCCTTGAAGCCTACAGGGACTGTGGACTGTTTCAAAGAGACATTAAAGATGACCATTAAGACTTCTGTTAGCAGGGATAGATAGAGTTAGAGTTAGATACATACAGAGAGGAAAGAGAGAGAGAGAGAGAGAGAGAGAGAGAGAGAGAGAGAGAGAGAGAGAGAGAGAGAGAGAGAGAGAGAGAGAGAGAGAGAGAGAGATATGGTTGTTGGATGCAACCTCCCTTTGCACACAGACCATAGCTTTTGTACGTGTTGATTTGACCACAGCATCTGCAGTATACCTTGTGTTTACTGGAGTTAGCAATGATTTGTCTGCAGATTTTAGAAATGGCTTATTTATACTGTTTATATTGAAGAAGTTATTGATTCATTATGTTGAAAGCCAAAGAAGCAAAAGATGGGAAGCACAAAAGAACTGCTAGTTAATTTAAAGCAGAATGACTTAATGAAACAGTAGAAACTGATACACTGAAAGCTCATGAGGTCAGGGACGTACAGCTACGAGAAATACTTATGTGGAATACAGAGACTGGTGCTACCTGCATGTATTGTCGCATTGCAAAAGTTGCTGGAGAATTTGCAAGTGAGAAGAAATGAAGTGATATTTGGAAACTTGACTTTTTAAAGCGTCATATAGCAAGAAAATCATGTATGGATGGTGTGCAAAAGCTCCGATTAGACAATCCTTTATTACCAGCTACAGGACTGCTAGGTATGTTTTGTGAGCTGCAGATGAAGGAGTGCAAAAGTGAACAAACCTAGAGATCAAAGTTCTTATTGGCAGTTATTTTATTTCTTTCAAACAAGGAACAACAAACTGGATTTGGTATTTTATTATCCTTAGAATAGCTTCAGGTTTACTTCCACTTAAAAATTCAGCGCACACCTGGTGTTGTCACTGCGCAAAAAATTGCACAGCGCAAGATTTTTGCACACACTGGTCATTACAAATTAGAGGGAACATTGCAGCAGAGCCGGTGTGGGAGAGAGCCGGAGACTGTGCTGGGTTGGTGTTGGCCTTTCCCATTGGTGCTATACTCGAGTATTAGCTCGGTGGAAGACTAGCTGGATTGCATTTGTGTGTGGCTGCACTAGCGCGTTGAGGAATGCATCGTGCTTGGTCTTGCAGAAACATGGTTCCAGAACAGTACCCCATGCACTATCAATATACAGGCCATGACACTCCGAGACATGAGCTATATATATCCTTTTCGTGGCTGTGTTTTTCTGCTATCGTAACTCTACATGTGCTTACCTGCTGTATGCTGTGTGTGACTATTGCTTCTGCGTTTTGTACCTTGGCTCCAGAGAAACGTTATTTCCTTTGACTGTATTGATGTGTATGGTTGAATGACAATTAAACCCGAAGTTGTACTTGACACCTGGAGGAAATCTGTTCGTAAGGGAGCTGTGCTACGTGAGAACGACCTCTGCAGCATCATAGAAAACAAGTGGCAGCTGTAAAAGGATAGACTGAAGGCAAACCACAGCCACCACTTAGCCCTGCCCAAACTGCACGAGAAAATATGGATCCTTGATCGGCTTCTACAGTCACCCGAGGACCTACCGATAGAAAACCCTTAGGATAACATTATACCCGACTTGAGTGATCGCACTAATGCTATTACTGAGTTAATGCAAGGGAAAACAATAACAATGCAAAGTTTTGCAGTTACAGAGAAAGTGCACTGCAGGCAGACAATAGATGCAATATTGAGTAATTTCACCTGCTAGTGTCTCTAAGCACTTATCAGTGTAGCACTGGGCTTGTAAGAAACTGAGCACAGCAAGGTCCCATTAATAATATATCACTAGCTATTCCGCATGCATCAAGTTCTTGATTAAGGAATAAATGTTGTCAATATTGGTCAACACATCAACCAGCAATGAGATTTCCTCCCCACATCACAAATGTTTGAAAATGACATCCAACCAGCTGCTTAAACAGGATTCTGAGGACATACCGCAATCAACAGTGCACAGACGATGCCTCGTCTCATGGTGACAAAACGTTTGCAAGTAAATTGCCAAGATCGGAGAAAATCTCAACCTGACCATCAACTACCCCAGCTATACATCTTCCGAATTATTGTCACAGTTCCTTGCGAACCTCATCTTCAGAAATGCTGTCGGATTTTTCTTTATCTCACTCGTAGGATCATTGAGGTTCTTACATCTGTGCTGGTCTTTGAAAGAGTTAAACAATTTGTCTAACTCTACCACTTTATTATATAGTCCTGCAATCTATTCACATCCAAATAAATTTCCAATCCCCATTTGTAAATTGGCACCTTTGCCAATAACCTTAGACCTGTGGCTCTCCATTCTCCTTTCATCAGTAACAGTTCCTCTCTATAAATAATGTATCAAAGTCCTTAAGGATTTGAAGGGCGGAGTCAATTTCTCAAAGGCAGACCTGCTGATTTTGAAATGAATGTATTACAACCTGGAGTTTTGGAGAGAACTACATATCAGAATTTCCTAATTAATTATGAGATGAATTCCCTATTTTGGGCTTCAGAGCCAGTCTCATCATCAAGCAAGATAACAGATTTCTCATACTATGTTATAACCTTGGGCTATTACAATTTATGGACATTGCTGTGTATTCTGTTTGAATTTAGAACAGCAGCAACTAATGTACATATTAAAGCTGTGGCTGAGCATGTATATTTTGCAGATCATTTGTATGCTTTGCAAATAACAGAATCCTTTTCATGTTCCCTGACATCTGACCAACCTTGATGTTTACACTTAATCACAAATAAGACCAGAATATAATCCTAAAATTAAACATTAAGTTAGGATATTCAAAGGCCACAGTATTAGCCATTTAACTGAGAAACTTAATTAAATGGCCAAGGTCCATAGTGCAGGATACTGTGAGGTAGGAGATAGTAGAATTGAATTTTAATAAATTAAGAGGTTGTGGTGAGGTATCAAATACCTCAAGCTTTAAAAATGCTAGTCAGATGATTTCATTTCTGCAAAAAGATGGCAGTCGAATGCTGCGAAGGGGGGTGTGGCACAGTGCCATGTATATGATCACACCGTTGTGCAGCCAGTAAAGCTGCTGCCACACAGCTCCCGTGTACCAGGTTCAATCCCACTCTCTACTGCTTTTTTTTTTCATGTTTCCCATGTAAACAAATAAAAATTTTCCCCAACCGGAAACCATGGATGAACAGAAAGGTTCGCCTCCTGCTCAAAGCCAGAGATTCAGCCTCAGGTCTGGAGACCGGGAGGCTTACAGCTCAGCCAGGGCCAACCTGAGGAGGGGAATCTCTCAGGCGAAACACATATACAAACAGAGAATCAAGGAGCTTTTCAACTCCTCAGACCCCCAGCGCATGTGGCATGGCGTACAGATCATTACAGACTTCAAACCACCTAGTACTGTGCCCCCTTCCAGCTCTGCTTCACTGCCTGATGAGCTCAATTACTTCTACGCTCGCTTTGACCGAGAGAACAAGGAGGTCACCCTCAAAGCGGATCTCCCACCTGGTGAACTGTCTCTCTCTCTTTCCACCTCCAATGTTTGCGCCATCCAGAGCAGGGTGAATGTACGGAAGGCAGCTGGTCCGGATGGAATATGTGGCCGTGTTCTCAGAGTCTGTGCAGGGCAGTTGGCCGGGGTCTTCATGGACATTTTCAATCTGTCCTTGCCCCAGGCAGTTGCCCCCATAAGCTTCAAAATCGCCGCCATCGTGCCGGTGCCAAAGCATTCCACTGCCACGGGCCTGAATGACTTCTGCCCAGTTGCACTCACCCCCATCATTGCAAAGTGCTTTGAGAGACTGGTTCTATCACATCTGAAATTCTGTCTGCCCACTACCCTGGACTCCCATCCTCCACTCTCACCCTGAACACCGGCGTGCCTAAAAGCTGTGCGCTGAGCCCTCTTCTGTACTCCCTTTTCACCCATGACTGCATTCCTGTACATGGTTCTAACTCCATAATCAAGTTCGCAGCCGACACCACAGTGGTGGGCATGATCAGAGGGGATGACGAGACGGCCTACAGGGATGAGGTCCATCACCTAGCCGTGTGGTGTGTCGACAACAACCTGGCCCTTAACACCCAGAAGACCAAGGAGATTATTGTGGACTTCAGGCATGCTAGGAGCCACACTCACATCCCCATCTACATCAATGGAGCTGTAGTGGAGTGTGTATCAACTTTCAAATTCCTTGGTGTCTACATTTCCAAGGATCTCACGTGGTCCCTGAACTCCTCCAGCCTGAGTAAAAAGGCACAATAGCGCCTTTATTTCCTGCAGAGCATCAAGAAAGCTCACCTCTGTCCCAGGATACCGATGGACTTTTACCACTGTACCATTGAGAGCATACTCACCAACTGCATCTCAGTGTGGTATGGCAATTGTCCCGTATCAGTCCGCAAAGCACTCCAGCGTGTGGTGAAAACTGCCCAGTGGATTATCGGCACCTAATTGCCCACCATTGAGAACATCTACATAAACACTGCCTGGGCAGGGTGAAAAGCATTATCAAGGATGCATCTCATCCTAACCATGGACTTTTTACTCTCCTCCCATCCGGTAGGTGCAACAGGACCCTCGCTCCTGCGCCAGCAGGCAGAAGAAGAGATTCTTCCCCGAGGCTGTGACCCTGCTGAACCTCACATCACAACGCTAAGCAGTATTGCACCCATATTGTACTGTCTCAGTACTTTTATATTTGTGTGCTGTAGCACTTACTTTTTATTTGCAGTTATTTTGTAAATAACACTATTCTTTGTATTTCTGGTTAGATGCTAACTGCATTTCATTTGGCTTTGTATCTGTACTCGACACAATGACAATAAAGTTGAATCTAATCTAATCTAATCTAACTACATGTGTTTCCTCCCACATGACAAAGATGTGCAGGTAGGTAAATTAATTAGACAGCACGAATTACCCCTATTGTAGAAGTAAACCATAGAATATGGTTGGTAGGGCTGGCAAAGTTCTTGAGGATGAGGGACTAGTGTAGGGCTGGTGGAAGTAGGTACGGCCAGGGCTGGGAGACAAATATAATCAGGGCCAGATGACTATAAGCCTAGTAGCAGAACTAGACCTTCTGGTCTATCGAGGCTGCTCCATCATTCAAATTTCAAAGGAGATGTGAGGGGCGAGTTTTATATGCAGAGAGTGGTGGGTGCCGGGAATGCTCTGCTTGGGGTGGCGGTAGAGGCCGATACATTGGGTTCTTTTAAAAGGTGTTTAGGTAGGTATATGAATGTGAGGAAATGGAAAGATCTGGATATTGTGTAGGCAGAAGAAGTTAGTTTAGTTGGCTATTTGATATTGAATTTATTTGGTTCAGAACAATATTGTGGGCTGTTGAATCTGTTTCTTATACTGTACTCTTCTACAACGGTGATTGATAAGTTTGTGGTCTAAGGTAGAAGGAGTCAATTTTAGAAAACCTAACACATTTATTTTTCAACACAGTCCCCTCCTACATTTACACACTTAGTCCAGCAGTCATGGAGCATATGGATCTTGGACCTCCAGAAAGTGTCCACAGCAGGGGTGATTGATAAGTTCATGGCCTAAGGCAGAAGGAGATGAGTTATACAGTTCTTGTTACATGCACATGCAGTTCAACTCTTTGTGATTATCCAGAAAATTTGAAGTTAATAACTCATCTCCTTCTACCTTAGGCCACAAACTTATCAATCACCCCGATGAGTTATTAACTGATGAGTTATTAACTTCCAACTTTCTGCATAATGTTACATAGTCACAGTTTGATCCCGAGACAGTGGGATGATGTAATGACCTTGTGAGTGGGATGATGTAATTGTCTCATGACTGTGGGGTGATGTTATGTCACGTGATGGCATGTTCCGAACAGTACTTAATAAAAGCCTGTGGTCTGTGATGCAGTTCTCATTTTTATTTTTATGCAATGTTGTTGTTGCTGGTCGGCGGTGTGGAGGCTCCACCGGTTTTGTTTGTTGCACGTTTATTTTTCCCTTACAGTCCAGTATCGGAGAGTGAAGGCATTACCGGAGTTATCCAAGTTCAAAGAATTGGATAAAGTTAATGTTGTTCAGTGTCTTGGGAGTGATTGACCTTTGTGATTTCGTTCAGGAATTGTGGCATGCACATTTGAGTTAAACCCCAGCAAGGTCGGGAATGTTTGTGCAGTGACCACCCTCCAGTCAAAGGGTCAGTTCCTTTTATTTCCTCGTGATTTCTTCGAACAAGGCATCTCCCGGCTGTGGGATCGGTAGATTTGTCGTTACTTCGATGGAATCGTTGTTTCGGGGAAGTCTCTCCTTAATGACTGTATATATCACATGGACTTTTAAATTTACCACTCTAAGTCTGTGCTTGGATGAGAACTCGTTAAGAACAGTTTCTACGTTCGACTAACTTAACCGGAAGTTAACAGTTAGACGGCAATATATAACTGTTAACTTCCTGTTAAATTAGTCATTTGTTTACTTTTCTGTGTTTTGAGCAGAGTTTAATAAATTGCGGGATTTGTTTATAAACCCTGTCTCAGTTTCATATTCATTGCTGCTGCATTTGTTGAACTGAATGTGCATGCAAAGAGAGCTGTATAGCAAATCTCCTTCTACCTTAGGCCAAGAACTTATCAATCACCCCTGCTGTGGACACTTCCTGGAGGTCTAAGATCTGTATGCTCCACAACCGCTCGACTAAGTGTGTAAATGTAGGAGGGGACTATGTTGAAAAATATATGTGCTAGGTTTTCTTAAATTGACTCCTTCTACCTTAGGCCACAAACTTGTTGATCACCCCTCGTAAACTCAAGAAACTGTTGTGTATGAAAATTCCAGGAGATCAGCAATTTTTGAGATACTCAAACCACCCCATCTGGCACCAACAATGATTTCACTGTCAAAGTCACCTAGGTCACATTTGTTCCCCATTCTGATGTCTGGTCTGAACAACTGAACCTCTTGACAACACCCTAATATTTTTATGCATTGAGTTGCTGCCATATGATTGGCTGATTAGGTATTTATTTATTTTTATTATTTATTCAGTGTGGAATAGGTCCTTTCGGACCTTTGAGCTGCACTGTCCAGCAGCTCTTGATTTAACTCTAGCCTAATCACGGATCAATTTAGAATGCCAAATTAACCTATTAACTGGTATTTCTTTGGACCATTAGAGGAAGCTGGCAGACTGGGAAAAAACCCAGGCATTCCACGGGGAGAACATACATACTCCTTGCAGATGATGTTGGAATTGAACTCTGAACTCCGATGCCCCAAGCCATAATAGCATTACGCTAATTACTACGCTACTGTGGCGGCTTAACAAGCAGGTACAGAGGTGTATCTATTAAAGTGGCCACTGAGTGTAAGTTGCATTAACAGAGAAAGTGAGTGCAGCAGACAAATAAAGGGCAAGAGACTGCGAGAGTTCAGATGCATTGGTGATTGTCTTTGAAACGGCAACCAGTCTGTACAAAGTAAAGTCATACAAACAGCAATTGGATGGATAGTGAGCTCTGATTCCTTCACAAGAGCTGAGGCATATTTTGGGAAACAGCCCTGTGCCAGTAAGCATTCTTGGAATGAATGCTAGAAAGGAAATCTCAAATGAAAATATAGGTTACATAGTCAGCTAACTGTATTATGAAGATAGTTTGAGTGAGCTAGGTGTTTACTTTTTGGATCAAAGGAGATGTGTTCAATGATTGGGAGGGCTTTACTGTGATGGACTGGGCTATATGTAGTACTTTTGTAGGATTTTCCTTTCAAGGGCATTGGTGTTACAATACCAGGTTGTGAAGCAGTCAATCAATACACTCTCCACTACACATATATCAAAGTTTTAGACATCATGCCAAATCTTCCCAAACTTCTAAGGATGTAGAGGTACTGCCGTGCTTTCTTTATAAATGTTCCTTTGTGCTGGACCCAGGGTGGGTCCTCTGAAATGATAACACCAAGGGATACAACTCTATCAAGTCAGATTTCATCCTCCTTTGATCCAAAAAGTAAAGACCTAGCTCACTCAAACGATCTTAATAAGACATGCCCTGTTATCTCGGCAGCATCCTGGTAGATCTCCCCTGTACCCTCTCAGAAGCTTCCCCGATCTTCCTATAATGAGGCGACCAGAACAGAGCACAATATTCCAAGTGTAGTCTAAGCAGGGTCTTATAGAGTGCAGCTCTTGAACTCATTCCCCTGAGTAATGAAGGGCACCACACCATACACCTTGCTAACACCAAATGTAGACATGACGCAGTCCACTGGATTCAATAACGTCAATAGTTTCAGGTAACCAGCCTTTCCTGTCTCTGTCAGAACTGTTCACTTCTACCATAAGGTCATCCACCTGTAATATTACCCCAATATTTTCTCCCTTTTCTCCTTCTACAGAAGCTGCTCTCAGGCTTAGTACTCTGATACTTTCAGATTTAGAACATAGAAACTACAGCACATTACAGGCCCTTCGGCCCACAATGTTGTGCTGGCCATGTAACCTACATTTTAATTTGAGATTTCCTTGAATTACCCTGTCTGCCATAGCACCTTTAATTACAGTATTGAATTTTTTTTCTCTGCAGATGTTAAGCTATCCACCTCATTGTTTTCTGCTTTTTGTCTTCCTCTCTTTTCAAATAAAGGAACTACATTTGCTCCTTTACTGGCTGAGTCATAGAGTTGTAGGGTCAATAAAGTCATACAGCATAGAAACAGAGAATTTGGCCCTACTGATCAATGCTAACTAAAAATTCCCATCTAAACTAGTTCCATTCACCTACATTTGGCTTATGTCCCCCTATCCAAATACCTTAAATTTAATTATGTTAATGTCACAGCCTAAATCATTTCCTCCAGTAGCTAATTCCATATACGGACCATCCTCTGAGTGAAGTTGCTCCTTAAGATCCCATTAAATCTCTCCCATCGTAGTCTAAACCTGTGCTCTCTAATTGCTGATTCCCCAAACTTAGAGAAAATGATTGTCTGCATTTGTCCTAACTATGCCCCTTGTAATTATATACACTTCTATAAGATCACCCCTTATTCTCCTCATCTCTGGTGATAAAAGTTCCAACCTGCTAATCATCTTTCCGTAGCTCAGTCCCCTGAGTCCCAGCAAAACCTTCGTTTCCAGTTTAATAGCATCTTTCAGACAGAAAGATCACCAAAACTGAATACAATATTCCAAAAGCAGGCTCACCAGCATCAGGTACAACTGCAACATAACATCCCAATACTATACTCCATGCCCTGACTAATGAAGACTAATGCATCGAAATATTTCTTCACTGATCTGTCTACCTGAAACAGGGAGCTTCCCATGATCTTGTACCATGTACTTGGATCCCCGCATTCTTAAGTTTTCCAGTACACCCCAGGTGAAAGAAACAACTGTTCTTTGTGAATATCCTATTATCATTTCTCTTCCCAAAATGCAACATCAAACACTTATTCATTTGTCATTCCATGGCCCACTCACTCAGCTGATCAAAATCACTCTATCAATCCTGAATACCATCTGCATTATCTTGTAGAAACCATCTCAAGTCAGGGGTATTTTATAGGCAATGCTTCATTCCAGTAGCCGGTTATTTTATGATTCCTGGACATAGTCTGTCGGCATTGGGAAGACTTGTCAGCACATAGCACCAATTATTTTCTCAAAATTTTACTCAGCTGTTCCCTGGTAAATGTCATTTTCCTGACTTCCTTCCTCTCTTCTGATTCTGATTTACAGGCTACTTCTTGGATGTTACTCAAGTCCTCCATGGAGAAATTGATGCAAAATAGCTATTTAATTAACCTGCCTCCTTGCTCATTACCCATTAAGAACTCTCTAGGCTCACTCTTTATAGGACTGAAGCTGCCCTTTGAGTCACCTATGTGACATTGAGCAGTGCCCTGATACCTGAAGGAATAAATCTGCAATTTGTTGGCAAACACCTGTCGCCATTAACTTGTGGAATGCCAAAGGGAAAATAATGGTGGTGCTGAAGAGCGTTGAGTAATTGTTCTAGGATTAGCTGGTGCTAAGCCGTGGCCTTAATAGATCATTGGAACCGGAATGATTGGATTGTTCTGACTACAACTTTTAATTGTCTCCCCCCCCCCCCCATTTTACCTTCCACCTCCTTTGAAGACACGCCAAACAAATTATCAGCTCAAATTTGGAGCAAATTATTTACTAATTATTCTATTGCCCAGACTTGGTCAAGGAAATTATTGCTATTGATTCAATGGAGAACAGAGCTACTAAATTATTTCTGAACAGAATGTGTCAGATCCTGCCCATTTTTCACCTCAGTTATTCCTACTATTTGTCAAACTGCTAAAAAAAAAAACTTCAATTAATACCAGGTTTTGTAGGCCAATTCACTTCATCTCTCGGCAAAGGCCCAGTTCTGTACCCACCGCTTGCACATTATGGTCTGGCTGTTCGAGTGCTTTCAAGTTGTGGCCTGCTGATTATCACAAATTCAAAGTGCAAATTTCAAATTTCAAAGTAAATTTATTATCAGGCTATGTCTATTTCACCATATGCTACTCCAAGGTTCATTTCCTTGCAGGAAATCACAGTAGAACAAAGAAGTACAATAGAATTAATGAAAAATACACACAAAGACTGCCAGACAACCAAAGTGCAAAAGAGGACAAACTGCCAATACAATAAAAAAAACAATTAATCAATAAATAAAAAGATAAGTGGATGGTTAGGTAAGTAAGTAATACTGAGTTGTAGAGTCTTTGCAAGGTCTTTGTGAGTCTACAGGTTGCAAAATCAGTTCAGCGTGAGGGGAGTGAAGTTATCCACACTGGTTCTGGGGGCTAATGGCTGAAGGTTTTTGAACCTGCTGGTGTGGGACTTAAGGCTCCTGTACCTCCTTCCTGATGGCAGCTGCGAGAAGAGAGCATGGTCTGGATGGTGAGGCTCCATGTTGATGGATGCTGCTTTCTTGTGGCAGCGATCCTTGCAGAGCTCATCGGTGAGGAGGGCTTCTCCTGTGAGGGACTGGGCTGTATCAATGATGTTTTGTAGGCGTATTTGCTATCATTGTCATCATGGACTCCATCATGTTGTCAGATTAGCACAAAGCTGTTGATATCATCTTTATCAGATAAGTGTATCTATCTCATCTGCAGATTGTCAGCTTGAATTTGCAGGTAGGCAATTGATAAATTAGTAACTAGTTTATTCTGTTACGTGTACCAAGGTAAAGTGAAAAGCTTTGTTTTGCTTACTGTCCAGATGGATCACTTCATCACATCTCAGAGCAGCCCGGTAGCATGGTGGTTAGGACAACATCTTACAGTACAAGCAACCTGGGTTCAATTCCCATTGCCGTCTGTAAGGAGTTCCTACATTCTTCCCGTGACAACATGGGTTTCCATTAGGTGCTCCAGTTTCCTCCCACAATCCAAAGACCTACTGGTTCATAGGTTAGTTGGTCACCATTAATTGTCCCGTGATTAAATCAGGGGATTGCTGGGTGACGTAGCTCAGAGGACCAGCAGGGCCTATTCCATGCTGCATCTCAATGAATGTACTGTATTGAAGTAGCACTAGGAAAAATAATAACAGTTACAGATAAAGTGCAGCGCAGGCAGATATAATGTGCAAGGCCATAGCAAGGAAGATTATAAGGTCAAGTGTCCATCTTATTAGGGTCCTGATGAACATACCACCATGATGGAGGGTCTTGGCCAGAAACGTTGACCCTTTAATCCTTTCTGCAGATGCTGCCTGACCTGCTGAGTTCCTGCTGTATGTGTTACTCTGGGCTTCCAACATTATACTGGACCTTTGAGCAGTCCTATAACAGATGGAGAGAAGCTGCCCTTGAGATTGGAGGTACATGCTTTCAGACTGTTTGCAACTTACACCAATAGGAGGGAGAACAGATGAAACGTCTGGGGTGTGTAAGGTCTTTTGTTATGCTGGCGTCTTTACTAGGGCAGTGCGAAGTGTCGACAGAAGAGAGTCTGGTTTCTGTGATGTGCTGAGTTGTGTCCACAACCCTCTGCGGTTTCTTGGGGTCATGAGCAGAGCAGTTGCCATACCCAGCCGTCATGCTTCTGGAGAGGTATTACAACGCTTATGCATTCAGAAACACCATTACAGGAAAGTAGACATAGATTAAATTTAATCCGAAGTCACAATGAGTGAAATGAAACTGAAAATGCCAGAGAAGTCAGCAGGTCAGGCAACATTACTCAGAAGAGACAGAGTTAACATTTCAGATCTAAGATCTTAGCAGATACTGTATCTTCCTGAAACATACCGTGAGTGCTATGTTTGATGTGGTTCAACACTTCCTTTAATTAAATACCACACAGCAGATTTGTTAACCTACTTGAAGCCCATGGATAAAGAGACTGTAACACGATATTAACTTGGCTGAAGGCCAAAATCAATACAAAAATATTGGGTGGTTGTTACATAGGGGCGTGCTGCATTGGCCTGTAAGTAGATTAGATTAGCTTTAAGTGTCACATGCACATTGAAGCATTGAATATACACTGAAATGTGTTGTCTGCGTCAGTAATCTGAGGATTCTGCTGGGGGCAGCCCACAAGTGTTGCCATGCTTCCAGCATCAATATAGCATGCCCACAACTTACTAACCCTGAATGGTACATCTTTGGAATCTGGGAGGAAACCAGAGCACCTGGAAGAAATCCATGCGGTCACAGGGAGAATGTACAAACTCTTCACAGACAGCAGCAGGAACTGAAGTCTGATCACTATTGGCGGTGCTGTAAAGCATTACGCCATCCGCCACCCGCCACATAGCTGTGCTTCTCTATTTGCAAAAGATTGCATAGTTGCAAGGTGTACCCACGATCTGCCACCTAACATACAAGCAGGAGGTTGAGCAGGCTGTGTTATAAACCTAAAAAAAGTCTGCAGGTGCTGGAAATCCAAAGCAACACACACAAAATATTGGAGGAACTCAGCAGTTCAGGCAGCAATGATGGAAATGTTGATAAAGAAGAAGGAAGGATATATTTTATCACAACTTTCATACCCTCAGGACATCCCAAAGTGCTGCACAATCAATGAAGTAGTTTTGAAGATAGTGACAACAGAATGAGTGACTCAGTGGCCTCTTTATTAGGTACAATCTGCATCTGATAAAATGGCTTGTGGTCTTCAACTAGCTCGCCCACCCTGGATTCCATGTGACCTAACATTCCAGACCAGTCTATCATGCAAGACTTTTTATAAGTCTTGTTAAAGTCCATGCATCTCACCTCTATTGCCTTACCATCATCAATCATGTTGTCACCTCTTCAGAAAATTTAATTCAAATTGTGACATGATTTCCCATCACGATACCGTGCTAACCAACTTTAATCAGTCCTTGCCTTTCCCAGGTCTCAGAGTTCCTTCCTGTAGCTTACTAATGTTAGGCTCACTAGTCTGTAGTTTGCTCACTTGTCATTACAACCCTTCTAAGATAAATGCACAACATTAGCCACCTTTCAATCTTCTGGTAACTTACTCATGATTAAAGAAGATATAAAATCTTTGCCATGGTTCCAGCATTTTCTTCCCTTACTTCCCAGAAAGTCCTAGGTTACACATAGTCTGGACTTGAATCTACCTTTATATGCTGAACCACCTCTTCCTTCTTAATACTGATCTCAGAACATCACTGTTCTCCTTCCTAAATTCTCTAGCTGCTATGATGTTCTCCACAGTAAATATAGATGAGAAGCATTAACTTAAGTCCTTGCCTATTTCCCACTGCTTACACAAAAACATTACCTCACTGATTCTTAAGAGGACACGTTCTTTCCCAAGTTATCCTTTTGCTCTGAGTATACTTACAGAATTACCTATAACCCAACTCTGGGAGAAAGAGCCATAAATTAACACCAGTGTGTGCTATATCCAATAAGAAACTGACACAGGTCAGTCAGATGAGCTTGAGCTAACAAAATCAAAGCATAACAGATTGATCTGATAAGGAAAAGAATAAGAATGGAGGATTTCAGGAACACAGCCAGTGACAACTCTGAGGAGATCAACCATTTCAAAAGTGGATGATCCCACATATGAAATGTGAAGATTATGTCAGGATTAAAAAGTACACTGGAGCAGAATGGACATCTTTTTCTGGGTATTACTATTCTTTGACTGTTCATGGAGGGCCAGGGAAAGCCAATGGGTGTGGACACAGGCATTTTGTTTTTTAAGTTCACGAGCACGTTAACTGAGGCAATGAAAGTACTTGTTAGTGTACACACATTCTCTCTCTGCTGAACTGATCATTATTGACGAGGATTGATATCTGTAATACTCCTTTACCTGGAGTTCCTCCAACATTTTCTGCATCTTACTCTGGATTTCCTGCTTGTGCTCACGATGATTTAACATCTTTGAGTTTCTCTGGCCCACGTTACTATTCCCAATTGAAATAATGGGCAACTCTATTTTTAGTCCACAACCTACAGACTCACTTTCAAGGACTCTATAACTTAAGTTCTCAATATTATTTATATTTTATTTATTTATTATTTTTTCTGTATATGCACAATTTGTTGGCTTTTGCACATTGGCCTCTGTGTGGAGTTTTTCATTGATTCTATTGTGTTTCATTGTACTCACTGTGAATGCCAGCAAGAAAATGAATCCCAGGGTAGTACAGGATCACATATACTTTGATAATAAAATAAACTTTTGCTTTTTGTGGATGTTTAGGATGCTCTGTTTCTTTCTACATCTTCAATGATCTAATTCAAACTGACCACATGTACATCTCTCCCCCTGTTAGTTTATCAGATTCAGCACCAACGTGTAAAGTACTTTTTTGGCACTCAACATTCACTAACTAGAATCAGTTCAGTCCAATCTATAGAAAGAGCCTTACTCAGGGTGACACTGTTCAGCAACACACTGAAAATTCAGCCAAAAGTGTGTACGATCAGAATACTCGTCAGCATTTCCTTTGCAAGCTAAAGTCACTGAGAAAAGTAACTTACTAAAAGTCAGAAATTCCAATAAAAAGTTCTTCATATCAGTCATCTGTTTGGGAATTTGACAACAACAGCTACAAAAGTGCTGAAATAGTAAATGGATATTCTTTAACACAAGGATTTTTGAGTACTGGGCAGCATAAAACACAATTATGAATTACAAAGGAATTCAGCACTCTTTTCTACATGATTGAAGGAACTTAAGTGTGTTTTGTAGTTCTGTAATCTGCCAAAAATTAGTACTCAGACAAGCGGATATGGCTACCTTCTGTAGAAATATATTTAATTGTCTCCAAAACATCCTCTGTACTGCCCATCTCAAAGGCTTTTAATGGCAAAATGAACGACTTTGCCTTTTGCATGAAACTTTTTCCACCAAATCTCCTTTTCACTACCAGCTCTTTGGTGTTTGAAACATGTATAATGATTTGCCTGGATCAGTTCAGTCCATTCTATAAGTAGAGCCTTACTTCGGTTTCTGGGAGTTCAAGTTTTTCTAAGGACCACCAGCCTGAAATGACCCTTCAGCCTCAGCTAGAACAAGCAGCTAAATGATAAGCAGGATTCTACAAACAAATATTTGTGGGATGTTTTTAACCCTGAATCCAGTTACGAAGCTTTTATTCATTGAGAAACAACCAAGACTCACTTGCTGAATCTTCAGTCTATTCTTGTGGATAGATCCATCCTTTAAAGAGGAATCCCCAGCTAGTACCATTGCTGTGGGCCAGTAGGTCAGCTGGTCATAGAGAACATGAATTATTGAACAGGAGCCACAGGAGACAGGTAAGTGGGTGACCATCAGGAGAGGGAAGGGAGGGTGTCAGGTATTGGAGAGCACCCCTGTGGCTATCCCCCTTAACAATAAGTACTCCATTTTGAGTGCTGTTGGGGAGCAGGACCTACATGGGGTAGTAACAGTGACCATATCTCTGGTACTGAGTCTGGCCTTGTGACTCAGAGGTTAGGGAACGAAAGAGCTGGCAGCAGTAATAGGGGTCTCTATAGTTGGGGGGACAGATAGGTGATTCTATGGCCACAAAAATGAAACAGGGAAGGTAATTTGCCTCCCAGGTGCCAGGGTCCGGGATCTTTCTGAGTGTGTCCACAATATCCTGAAGTGGGTGGGTGAGCAGCCAGAGGTCGTGGTACATATTGGTACCAATGACACAGTTAGAAAAAGAGTGGAGGTCCTGAAAGCAGAATACAGGGAATTAGGAAGAAAGCTGAGAAGCAGGACCTCAAAGGTAGTAATCTCAGGATTGCTGCCTGTGCCACGCGACAGTGAGTATAGGAATAGAATGGGGTGGAAGATAAACGCATGGCTGAATGATTGGAGAAGGAAGCAGGGATTCAGATTTCTGGATCATTGGGCAACACATACAAAATGCTGGTGGAATTCAAAATGTTGTTTGAATTTCCAGCATCTGCAGATTTCCTCGTGTCTGGATCATTGGGATCTTTTTTGTGGCAGGTGTGACCTGTACAAAACGGACAAATTGCATTTGGATCTGAGGGGGACTAATATCCTGGTGGTGAAGTTTGCTAATGCTATTGGGGAGGGTTTAGAGGGTGTGGGAACAGAAGTCAAGTCAAGTCACTTTCTATTGTCATTTCAACCATAACTGCTGGTACAGAACACAGTAAAAACGAGACAGCGTTTTTCAGGACCATGGTGCTACATGAAACAGTACAAAAGCTACACTGAACTAGGTAAAAGCAACACAGAAAAAAAAACTACACTAGACTACAGACCTACCCAGGACTGTATAAAGTGCACAAAAACAGTGCAGGCATTACAATAAATAATAAACAAGACAATAGGCATGGTAGATGGCAGTAAGTTGGTGTCAGTCCAGACTCTGGGTATTGAGGAGTCTGTTAGCTTGGGCGAAGAAACTGTTACATTGTTTGGTTGTGAGAGCCGGAATGCTTTGGAGCCTTTTCCCAGATGGCAGGAGGGAGAAGAGTTTATATGAGGGGTGTGTGGGGTCCTTCATAATGCTGTTTGCTTTGCGGATGCAGCGTGTAGTGTAAATGTCTGTAGCGGCGGGAAGTGAAGAAGCAGAGGATGGGGAGGTGGGACCATAAGTAGAGCCAGCTTGTAGGGCATTTGTGAGGAAGGATAGGCAAATGTTAGAGCAAAGATGCACTCAACATGATGGTTTGAGATGTGTCTATTTTAATGCAAAGAGTATCATGAGCAAGGCAGGTGAACTTAGAGCATGGATCATACGTGGAACTATGACATTGCGGCCATTTTTCCTTTATTAGGGAGAGAGAGAGCCTGTGGTATGCCAAATTACTGGGTGAATGAGTTGTCTTTGGGGTACTGCAAGTTTGCCTTTATTGATGCTTTGCTGCACGCTTGAGTGCTCGGTGGGGGGAGCCAATGCTTTTTTGCTGGTGGGGGGGTTGTTGCCTTGCTGCTGTTTGTACGTGGGAGGGGGAGCTGGGGTTCTAACATTTAACTGTCATTTATTCTTTGGGGCACTCCTCTGTTTTTGTGATTGTTTGCAAAGAAAAACAATTTCAGGATGTATATTGTCTACATTTCTCTGACATTAAATGTACCTATCGAAACCTATCGAAATGCTGGAGGAGCTCAGCAGGTCAGGCAGCAACTACAGAGAGGAATAAAAAGTTGATGTTTCAAGCTAGATCCTTCATTAGGACTTTCCTTAGATGTTGCCTGACATGCTGAGTTTCTCCAGAACATAGTCTGTGATCCCTTGGGTTTGCTGCATCTGCAGAATCTCTTGTTTTAAAAAAAAGTATCATTTGTTTCTGGACACTAAATTCAACGTTGCCAGTGTCAGTCATACCATGTGCGTCACAGTAAGGCAGTCTCTGGAATCAAGTATGATGATCTCCTAAGGGGTTGTCTTTTGGTGGGTCTTCAGTAGCTGTAGAGGCCAAACAGAGATCCGCATATTCTGGAGTAGTGTGGATTAGTGTTGGCGTGTGGCCAAGTGGTTAAGGTGTTGGTCTAGTGATCAGATGGTTGCTAGTTCAAGCCTCAGCTAAGGCAGCATGTTGTGTCCTTGAGCAAGGCACTTAACCACACATTGCTCTGCGACAGCACCGGTGCCAAGCTGTATCGGCCCTTGCCCTTCCCTTGGACAACATCGGTGGCGTGGAGAGGGGAGACTTGGAGCATGGGCAACTGCCGGTCTCCCATAAAACCCTGCCCAAAGCGCAAATCCATGGTGTCTCCAGACTAACGGATGCCTATTGTGGGCAAGAGTAAGTGGTGTCTGTGGTTAGCAGCTGGATCTTTTGGTTTTTCTGTCTCCCCTTTCACAGCTGCCACTTGGTCTCCACGGCACAATGGACATAGTTCTCACGTAGTGCAGCTCCCTCTTGTCTAGATTTCCTCCAGGTTATCTATTGAGTGCAATGCCTTCCCTGTTTTGAGATTTAACGTTGAGTTTGTTCAGGCTGATGTCGATGTTATATTTGAAGAAATTTCACATCACAGTATATTGTAAATGAAAAGACCAACAACGCACATAGCCTGCAAAATGCTGCTCTCAAGCTAAGAGGTGAATCTAGTTTTAAAGCACATTAAAAGCAAATGGTGGAAATGAAAGAAATGTTTGGCATGATCACAGATGCATGGCTGATGTAATTGCAGTGCACCATTGTTACAGGTTGATCATAACCTATGGGGACCACACAGATACACTTATAGAACACGGGCACTTACATAATTAAGGACTCATTATTGATCTGTAAGTCTGTGAGTCATAGATCTCTATTTTTCACTTGTAATGATGGTAAAATTGTAGGTATTCACTGGCATTATGTTTCCAAACTGAAAGCAACTTTGGGATTTCAGGAGAAGTGCAGTTCAATACAGAAATCCCAAAACTGCCATCTGTGATCGGCTTGTTTATTTATTATTATTTTATTTGCTCTTTTGTATTTGCAGTTTGTAGCCTTTTTCACATTGGTTGTTTGTCTGCTCCTTTGAGTGCAGTCTTTCATTGATTCTGTTAAGGTTCTTGGATTTACTGAGTATGTCCACAATAAAACGAATCTGAGAGTTGTATATAGTGACATATATACAGTATGTATTTGATAATAATTGTTTTAACTTTGAACACTCCTGCATTGGACGTGTTAATTAGTAGCTATTTCTGTTATGATTCAAGGAATTTTTGTAAATGAATGTAAATTATGGATACTTATGAACTAATCTCATTGTAATTACTTAAAAATCTTCTGTTGCATGTCCTGGAAGTTTATTTCAATAATGTACTAAACAGTAATTACTCTCCAGTAATTACTCTCCAGTTCTAAACCAGCTGCCTTCAAACAGTCGTAGAGCCACAGAGGACTACAGCACAGAAACAGGCCCTTCAGACCATCTATTTGTACTGAACTGTTATTCTACCTGGTCCCATTGACCCACAGCCGGAGCATAACCTTCCGAGGTACGTATTTATCTAAACTTCTCTTAAATGTTTTAGTCTAACCTGTCTCCATCACTTCTGCTGGCAGCTCATTCCACACTTCCACCACCCTTTTCGTGAAGTTCCCCCTGAACTATTTCTCCTTTCACACTAAACCTATGACCTCGGGTTCTGGTCTCACCCAACCTCAGTGGAAAAACTCTGTTTGCGTTTATATCACGCCATGGTAGCGTAGTGGTTAGCGTGGTGCTATCACAGCTCGAGGCATCCTCAAATGTGTAGGTTTTCTCTAGGTCGTCCCATTGTCTTCTACATTCCAAAGATGTAGCAGTTGGTAGGTTAGTTGGCCTGTGATTTGCTGAGGGTTGAATTGGAGTTGTCGGGCTACTAGGCAGTACAGCTTGAATGGCCGGAATGCCTTATGCTGCACTGTGTCTCTAAATAAATAAACAACTAATTAAACAAATAAATCTCTCATAATCTGAATGATACCATCTTGGATAGTCATAGATTTTAAGATACATCTATATTGATATTGATAATGAACTTTCATTTTCTATCATGACCATGCATCCATTGTCTGATCTTCATTTCACAGCTTGCCAAACATTTACAATATGTAATAAAAATCGTGTTTTTCCATAAGACCATAAGATATAGAAGCAGAATTAGGCCATTCAGCCTATCAAGTCTGCTCCACCATTCCATCATGGCTGATCCCAGATCTTGCTCACCCCCATACACCTGCCTTCTCATCATAACCTTTGATGCCCTGACCAATCAAGAAGCATCAATTTTCGCTTTAAATATACCAGCAAACTTTGCCTCCATCGCTGACTGTGGAGCCAAAGAATTCCACAGATTTACTACTCACTTGCTAAAAAAAATTCCTCCTTACCTCAATTCCGGCATTATGATTTTCTCTGGATGCTACGGTTTCCACCCACATTGCAGAGGTTAGAGTTAGTAAGCTGTGGGCATGCTGTGTCGACATCAGATCGTGACTGTTGTGGGCTGTCCCTCAGCATGTATATTTGGGCAGAGTTGGTCGTTGACACAAATGACACATTTCACTGTTTGTTTCAATGTGTCAATGCACATGTGAGAAATAAAGCTAATCTTTATCTCCTTAAGTCTTTGAACACAGCCAATGCATCTCCTGCCTAATATGTTATTTCTCATCTTGAGGCCCCCAGGAATCAGAACTTAACAAGCTGGTGTGTTCATCAGGAGTTTATATTATAAGTGACTAATTTGGATTTCTTTTTAGTAGATTTATTGATGGATTTATCTATTTATTTTTGTGTTTATTTATCTATCTCTTTATTTATTTAATTAATTAATTATCTCTCTCTCTCTGTCTCCTTTCTTTATTTATTCATTGATTGATTGATTTGATTTTTTTTTGCAAGGAATTCCTACCTCAGACTATATTTTCTTCTCTTTCTCTCGGTCTTTTACTACTGCCATGATGTTATTTTGTTGTTTATTTTACTTGTGTTTAAGATAATTTATGCTGATTTAACCTTATGTTATCTTATGTTTCTCCTCATGTTCTCATGTAGATTGCTGCATTTATGCCTTGTGAAAACATCCCTGCCATAGCAATAAACCTGAACATAGCAATAAACATGGTGCCTTGTATAAAGCAGTTTCCATCACTGGTGAACCTCATCAAAAATAAGAAAGCCTTTGCATCTCATTTACTAACCTGTACTGCCCATTCTCTGTAACTGGAACCTTAACACTATATTCTGCGTGTTGTATATTACCTTTTTATTTGTACCACCTCAATGTACTTATGTTTGAAATGATTGATATGGACAGAATGCAAAATAAAGTGTTTTATTGTATCTTGGTACATGTAACAATAATAAATTAATGACCAGTTATCAGTTTGTTAAACCTAACCTGCTACTTCACCCGATGATTTTTATTAGATCGAGACCAAAGCTCTTTCTTTCTTCTTGCCCATCCCAGGGGCATGAAATTCAGTTTTGCTGATCTAATACTGACCTACCAAGTTCAGTCGACATGGAGAAAAAGAGAGAAAATCTGCTTGATTGGCACCACTTTGTTCCACAGCCGTGTCTGCTTTAAAAGATAAGAGTTTTTAAAAACTCTCTATACCCATTTTGTCACAGTAAGAAGTGCAAAAGAGCTGAAGAAGTCCAAACAGCCCTCGAGCTCATTCTGCTATTCAATTAGATCATGTTTTATCTGTACTTCAAAACCATTTATTGTTTTTGTTCTCATCCCTTGATGCTCTCACCAGGCAACAATCTCTCAACCTCTCAAACTTTACTTAGTTCACTCTCCCTCCACAGACTTTTGAGAAGATATTCAGGTTTCAAGTCTGGGTTTATGGTACTGAATCTTCACCGTTAACCTATCAATAAATGTTTTCTGGACTTCAGTCCCCAAAGTTGAATGCAGAAGGTGATTTTCCAGTAAGACGGTGGCGCTCACCAGGGCCAGCCAAGGGTGTTTTTTTTTTCTTTGTTAAATGTCTTTTTTACATTCAAAAGACAATGCTAGATGCCAAAAGCTTTGGGTACTGAAGGTGTTCCTCAGTCCTGAGCTGCTAATTGGCAAAGGTTTTGGACCGTGTTGCTGCCTGCTGCAGGAAAGCATCAAAGGCATCAGGGTTGGTGCACGAAGGCAGAATGCAGTACGACCATGGAAGATTGACTTGGACGTTTCTCAGTTGGGAATTGATAATGTAAGATGCCGCAGGCCTGTTTCCCTTGCTCGGTGGTGAGAAAGATGGCGGGGGAGCTACGTGGCCTCAGTTGTAGTGGCAACTAGGCTTCAAGCTGCTGGCTTGCCTGTTAACACAAAACACACTGCAGATGCTCTCTTACCAGCAATCAGGGCCCCAAAGAGTCCTTTCAGGTGAGGCAGCACTTCACCTTCTTTATGGGGCCCCTGCCCCCCTCCTTCTTCAGTCCTGACGAAGGGTCTCGGCCCGAAACGTTGACTGCTTGTTTCTACGGATGCTGCCTGACCGGCTGAGTTCCTCCAGTGTGTTTATACGTGTTGACTTGCCTGTTGCTGCAGTTCAGGAGAGGAGATGCCAGAGGCAGTTCTCGGTTCTCGTTCTCGGTCGGGTGTTGGCCTCTCCTGTCGGTGCTGCCCTCCAGTGTTCGATCGGTGGAATGACAGGCTGGATTGCATGCGTCTGCGCACTGCTGGGAACTGTACCATCAATTTGCGAAACATGCCACTCAGGGACTTGGGCTATATATAAATGATTTTTTGCATGACTATGCTTTTCTGCTGTGTTTGTTTTGCACCCTGGTCCCAGAGGAACACTGTTTTGTTCGGCTGTATTCATGTATGATTGAATGATAATTAAACTTGTATTTGAATTTTCCATCCAGACCAGACTGCAATACATTTTACTCCAGATCACCAATGCAGTTAAATCTTAACTGTGTTCTGAAATAGCCATGAGAATGGACAACCAATGCTAACTTACCAGGAATGTTCTGAGGGTGAAAAGTAATGAAGTGAAAGATGGGGTACAGTACATCTGTTGTCTAGTTAATAGGATATCATCCAGGAACAAAAGTAAAAGAAAATGCTGGAAGTTCGCAGCAGGATAAGCAGCATCTGTAGAAAGAGAAACTGTCAATATTTCAGTTGAATTGAATTGTATTAAATTGACTTTATTTCTTATATCCTCCCTATACATGAGGAGTACAAATCTTTATGTTACATCTCCATCTAAATGTGCAATGTGCAATTTATCAATTTATATTAAATATTATGTACAACATGATAGCCAATATAACATAGAAATACAGTTGCATCAACATGAATTAATCAGTCTGATGGCCTGGTGGAAGAAGCTGTCCTGGAGCCTGTTGGTCCTGGCTTTTATGCTGCTGTATCATTTCCTGGATGGGAGCAGCTGGAACAGTTTGTGGTTGGGGTGACTCAGTTCCCCGATGATATTTTGGGCCTTTTTTACGCACATATCTGAGACTCTTGAAGATTCAATGTACATTTATTATCGAAGTATGTATACAGAATACAACTCTGAGATTCATCCTGCTGCAGGCAGCCGTGAGACAAAAAAATACCATGGAACCCGTTCAAGAAAACATTAAAACCCCAACACGCGAAAAAAAGAACAAATTGTGCAAGCAGCAAAAAGCGAGTGAACAACACATAGAATATCAAACATCAAACCAGCAGCATTCAGTTTGGCTCGTTCCTGCATTGTGCTGCTAGCCAAAGCAGGCTGCTGGGTCATTCTTCACCCAAGTGCCCCAGTCTACAATCAGAAACAACAAAAGAAATGTAACCAGAATTAGGTGTACTTGAAACAACTAATTCTCTTCCCATTGATACTGCCTGACTTGCTGAGTGTTTTATATATCTTCAGTTGATTGATTTAACATTTAGGATCACTAATCCAGATACACAAGTCTGAATCTCTCTGTGGTGGCTACATGAACTAAGTTAACCTGGAACTACTTTGAAGAGATCACGATCAGTGATGGTGACAATGAAACTATCAGAAAGTCATGGAACCTACTCAGGTTTGTTAATGTCATTCTGTGAAGAAAATGTAATCGAAAATTTCATGAACATCTTCTTTCCCTCTGCCATCAGATTTCTGAACATTTCAGACCTCATGATTTATCTTTTGGACTTCATTTTTTTTGGAACATATTTTTTTTTGTATTTTACTGTACTCCTTGCCATGAACAACAAATTTCACAACATATGTCACTGATAATAAACTTGATTCTGATTGTGAATCAGCATAGAACAGGAACAGGACCTTGGCCTCACAATATCTGTGCCGACCGTGATGCCAAATTAAATTAATCCTGTTTGTCTGTACATGATCCATATCTTTCCACTCCATCTGCCTACTTTAGTGCATCATGAATGTCACTGATAAGCCTTGACGAATAGTCTCAACTGCTATGTCAACTGTTCGTAGCCCTAATAGATGCTGTCTGATGTCCACCATCTTGGTGTTAGCTCTTATGTGTCACTGTCCTATCTGATATAAACACCCCTCCTTGGCTGTGATCTCCTAGACTACATGTGACTCCAGCCCCACTAACATGGCCAATTCTTTTCTATAATCTTAATTCCAAAACAATTCAGATGAACTGAAAATATTAAGCCACATCCCATCAATACAGTTAATGATTTGAGGAAGGCAAATGCAATGTTAGCATTCACTTCAAGAGGACTAGAGTATAAAAGCTAGGGTGTATTGTTGAGGCTTTACAAAGCATTGGTGAGGCCTCACTTGGAGTATTGTCAGCAGCTTTGGGCCCCTTATCTAAGAAAGGATGTGTTGACATCGGCGAGGGTTCAGAGAGAATTCACAAAAATGATTGTGGGAATTAAAAGTTTACGATATGAGGACTGATTGATGACTCTGGGCCTGTACTCACTGGAATTCAGAAGAATGAGGAGAACATTCAGGAAACACTCAGTAGGTCAGACAGCATCTGTGGAAAGATAAGTAATGTTAACATTTCCAACTATGGCACCTCCATCCAATCTACAGAATGCCCTACATCCCAAAGCACTGTGGGAATATCTTCAGCTGAAGGACAACATCAGTTCATGAAGGCAGCTCCTACTCTTACCTCAGGCACATCTGCCTCCAAAATCAAATAAATTGGTATTGCCACACATTAGATATCTGTAACACGAAACACTTCCAAAGGCTCTTATTACGAAGAGAAATCTTCCGGTTTAAGATGGCGCTACTGAAGGCAAGTGACAGCCTACTGGTAGTTCAAAAGGCAAGAAATTCAACTAAAAACATTATTAATTACACTTTTTTAAAAGTAATTTGTGGTAAACTATCACCACAAACAACGAAGAGGTGAGTGAAGATGAAACAAATTTGAGGATGAACCATGCTGATGCTTTTCAAAATCGATGTAGAAGGAGTTGGATAGAGTGATTCAGAGAGGAGGAGTCAGGGCAGAGGAATTTTGATGCCTGTCCAACAAACCTGGGTGCGAGGTTGGGTCAACCTAAGCGCCAAGTTGATATGGCGAGGTCAAGAATGGCTTCAGGCTGGGCAGCAAGGTCTAGGCCCAAAGCAAATTGCTGGGCGGCATGTTCTAGGCCCAGAACAACTCGCTGTAGCAGGGATTGGGTCCTAATGTAAGGCATGATCTGCTGTTCGAACAATTTAAATACCTGCCCAGATAGACAAGGAAGGCAGGGGGCTGGGACCAGAAGCAAGGATCGGGCTGATTTCATGCTGGGGCTGTGAGACTGCCCCAGCTGAAGTGCTTCATGTCTGTGAGCTTCGCAGCAATTTGCCCCAATAATATGATGAACTGAGACCAAGGCTTTGGGCCTACACTGAGCTACTCTGGGAATTTGGTTTGGAATGTTGTTGCTTCTGTTGTTTGCGTGATTTGTGTTTTCTTCTCTTTCTGTGCATTGGGTTTTGGAATTTATTTTCTAAATTGAGTTCTTTCAGTTTTCTTGCTTTTTGGCTGCCTGTAAGCAGACAAATCTCAAGGCTGTATAATTTATAAATCCTTTGGTATTAAATGTACTTTGGATCTTTGAAATCACAGAGCCTCAATGAGTTTTGACCTTTAGCTTAAGTTTTATGAATTTCACATGAAATGCTGGAGGAACTCAAAGGCTCAGGCAGCATCTGTGGAGAGGAATTCAGAGCCGACACTTCAGGCTGAAACCCTTCATCAGGACCTCCAGTATTTTGTGTGTGTGTTTGGATTTCCAGCAGCTGCAGAAACCCAACTGTTTATTATGGGTTTCATGTGCTTTTGCGACTGTTGTATCTGGCTATCAACACTGCCATGGATGGTTCTGAGCCTGACTGCGAAGGGAGGAGGGTTGTGAATGGGGATAGCAACCCCCCATCCTGTAAAAAAAAACAGTGCTACAGAAACACTAACAGAAGCTCCAAAGAGAGGAAGAGAAAGGATCTTTAAAGCTGGGCTGCACATGGGGACAACTTGAAAGAAAGCACCAGGACTGAGGACTGTGGTGAGATGCTGTCAGCAGCCTATGGCCCAGTAAATAAGAATCTGGGTACCCATATCCAGTTATTCTATGCATCCCAGATTTCACAATGCAGACAATATTCCACTCTCCAAAAAAAGATCAGCTTGCTCTTTCACCTTTCTCCTTCTATCCACTGTGGTTCCCACCTTGGTGCCTGTCATCTCTGAACCTCGATGCTCACCTCATTGTTCCAAATCATGGATGGTTAAAATATGCCATGGTTCCTGAGGAAAACTGCAGGACATAGTCCACCATTTGGAGAACTATCTACTTTCTGTTCCTTGCTTGCCTGATTCAGAAGTCTCCCATTATGTGTACTGTCATAACTTCTGATAATTCCTTTTGTGAAAATTTATCAGATGTCTGTAGGGTAACATTCACCAATTCAGCTCTGCTTTCTGTTGTTAATTGCCTCCTTAAAAAAATAAATCAATTAACTTAATCAGATATGTCCAATCCTTCACAATCCACAGCATCACTCTTATCATCAACAGATACCTGACTATCTGCTCAGTCATACTATCTTAGATGAATGATTCTGATAACTTCCTCTCTGGTAATGTTAAACCAACTAGTTTAGCATTACCAGCCTTCCCTCCCCTCACCTCTATTGACTGCTAATACCACTTTGCAATCATTAGATTCAGTCTCAAGTGTTTTGAAAAAATGACTGACTCATTTCCAAAGTATTCAGCCATTGCACTAAATATACAGAGAACAGACTATAAAAGTTTTAGTGCAATCATAAGCAAATTTTCACCCATTATTTGTTTTATTTGAAGCTGATTAAGTTCATCCACTTGGTTAACCCTATTAAAGATTAGTAATGTCTATCCACGGCCTCTTCTATTGTCAAAATGAATCCAAACTCAGGTTGGAGGAACAACACCTTATATACCGGCTGGGTAGCCTCCAACCTGATGGCATGGACATTGACTTCTCTAACTTCCGTTAATGCCCCTCCTCCCCTTCTTACCCCATCCCTGACATATTTAGTTGTTTGCCTGTTCTCCATCTCCCTCTGGTGCTCCCCCCCCCCTTTCTTTCTCCTGTGGCCTCCCGTCCCATGATCCTTTCCCTTCTCCAGCTCTGTATCACTTTCGCCAATCACCCTTCCAGCTCTTAGCTTCATCCCACCCCCTCCGGTCTTCTCCTAACATTTCGCATTTTCCCCTACCTCCACTACTTTCAAATCTCTTACTATCTTTCCTTTCGGTTAGTCCTGACGAAGGGTCTCGGCCCGAAACATTGACAGTGCTTCTCCCTATAGATGCTGCCTGGCCTGCTGTGTTCCACCAGCTTTTTGTGTGTTTTGCTGCAAGTTTACCTTTAGGGAATGCTGCACATGGACTTCCTTTGCACTTCTGATTTTTGAATTTTCTCTCTGTTTAGGAAATAGTTTATGCCTTTATTCCTTCTACTAAATTGCTGACCATACACTTTCCTACACTATATTCCATCTGCTACTCCTTTTGCCCATTCCCCCAATCTGTCTAAGTCCTTCTGCAGACTGTTCCCTGAACACTACCTACCCCTCCAACTACTTTTGTATCATCTGCAAATCTGGCCACAAAGACATCAATTCCATCATCCAAATTTTGATATATAATGTAAAACGAAGTGGTTCTAACACAGACCCCCGTGGAACACCACTAGTTACTGGCAGCCAATCAGAATAGGCCCACTATATTTCTATTCTTTGCCTCCTGCCAATCAGCCAATCTTCAATCCATGCTAATAATATCTGTAATACCATCAGCCACACATGAGGCTGCTTACCTTGTTAAGCATTTTGTCAGAAGCGTTCTGAAAAGTCAAGTAAACAGCATCCTCTGACTCTCCTTTGTCTATTCTACCTGTTATTTCTTCAAAATATTCCAACAAATTTGTCACACAATATTTCCCTTTAAGGAAGCCATATTGAATTTGGCCTACTTTGTCGTGCACCTCCAAGAATCCTGAAACCTCAACCTTAATAATAGACACCAACATCTTTCCAAGTACTGATATCAGACTAACTAGCCTGCGATTTCCTTTCTTCGGTCTCTTTCCTCCTTCTTAAAGACTGGAGTGACATTTGCTATTTTCAAGCCATCTGGAACCATTGCAGGATCATTACTAATGCCTCCACAATCTCTTCAGCTACCTCTTTCAGAACCCTCGGGTGTAGTTCATCTGGTCCAGTTGACATATCTACTTTCAGATTTTTCAGCTTCCCATGCACTTTCTCCTTAGTAATAACAATTACACTTACTTCTGCCCTCTAACACTCTCAAATTTCTGGCATACTACTAGTATCCTGGGAGCTTAAGATAAAGGAACTCTTGGGAAGCAGTGATAATATTATGATAGAATTCACCCTGCTGTTACAGAGGAGTAAAGGGAATTACAAAGGCATGAGAGGAGCTGGCCAAAGTTGATCGGAACAGGACACTAGCAGTTATGAGACAGAACAGCAATGGCTGAAATTTCTGGGAGAAATTCGGAGAGCACAGAGAGATACATCCCAAAGATGAAGAAGTATTATAAAAAGAGGATGAGGCAACCATGGATGTCTAGAGAAGTGAAAGACAGCATAACAGAAAAAGAGAGGGCATATAATATAGCTAAAATTAGTGGGAAGGTGTAGGTTTGGGGAGCTTTTAAAGAACAACAAGGCAGCTAAATAAAAGAAGAGAAAATAAAAATATGAAGGTAAGCTAGACAAGGATATTAAGGAGGATGCCAAAAGTTTTTTTTTCAGATATATAAAGAGTAAAAAGGAGGTGTAATTGGGTATTGGACCACTGGAGAGGTACTCATGGGGGATATCGAAATGGTGGATGAAATTAATAAATATTTTGCATCAGTCTTCACTGTGCTAATCAAATCTGGTTCATTATAGAAAGCTCAATCCAAAACTGCTTTTCCTCGAGTGGGCTCAACCACAAGCTGCTCTAAAAAGACATCTCATAGACACTCTACAAATTTCCTCTCTTGCACTCCAGCACCAACCTAATTTTCCCAATCTACCTGCATATTGAAATCTCCTATGATTATCGTAACATTACCCTTATTACATGCCTTTTCTATTTTTTCTTGAAATGTATATCCCATATCCAGGGTACTGGTTGGGGGCATGCATCAGGGTCTTTTTACTCTTGCAGTGTCTTATCTCTAACCACAAGGTTACTACATCTTCTGATCCTAAGTCACCTCTTTCTAAGGATTTGATTTCATATTTTACCAACAGAACCATCCCACTCATCTGCCTACCTACCTGTCTTTTTGAAGCAAGGTGTACCCTTGGTTGTTAAGCTCCTAACCATGATAATCTTTCAGCCATGGCTCAGAGATGGCCACAACATCATACCTGCCAACCACTGACTGTGCTACAGGATCATCTGTGTTATTCTGTATACTGTGTTCATTCAAATATAACACCTTCAGTCCCGAATTCATCATCCTTTTCGATTTTACCCCCATGTTACACTTGACGTTATCCCACCGACTGCACTTTATCCTTTCATCTGTCTGTCCATCCTCAATCTCAGTATACACTGCATTAACTTGTACGTTAACTGCCACATCCTCAGCCCTATCACTCAGGTTCCCGTCCCCTTGCCAACTTAATTTAAACCCTCCCCAAAAGCTCTCACAAACCTACATGCAAGGATACTAATCCCCCTTGAGTTCAGGAGTATGCCATCCTTTTTGTACAGTTCATACCTCCCTCAGAAAAGATATACAAAAGGTGGTGTAATCTTTTGCACAGAATTTGAGTGGATTTACCTGTTTATAGTTTAGTATTATTTCTCATGGCTAATTCGTTTCCCTTCAATTTTTGCTGAGCTTACATTCAAACAAAGGATCAAGGATCAAGGATTAACTTACTTTATTCATGCTACTCATAACAAAACATGAAAAATCTATCCAGTAGGTCCAGAGCCAGAGATGACTTTATAAGCTCCCCTGCCAATCTGTCAATGGCTGCTCACTCTCCGATGGTTACTTTCATTCGCTCTGCACACCAGTATTTTCCCTGGTCTCAACCAAAACCATATTGGAATCAGCAGAAGGCATTCTCAACATAATGGATAGGACACATCAGGCTGATTCTTGGTTTGTGTTGGCACACGGTTACACGGACTGGAAAGATTCAGAGCAAGAGGAGAAGACGTAAGAGAATAGGACCAATCAAGTGTGACAATGGAAAGGTGTGTATGGAACTGGAGGAGACAGCTGAGGTACTTAATCAATAATTTGCTTCAGTATTCACAATGGAAAAGGATCTTGGTGATTGTAGGGATGACTTGCAGTGGATTGAAAAGCTTGAACACATGGACATTAAGAAAGATGATGTGCTGGAGCTTTTGGAAAGCATAAAGTTGGATAAGTCTCCGGGACCAGATGAGACGTACCCCAGGCTACTGTGGGAGGCAAGGGAGGAGATTGCTGAACCTCTGGCAATGATCTTTGCATCATCAATGAGGATGGGTGAGGTTCCGGAGGATTGGAGGGTTTCAGATGTTGTTCCCTTATTCAAGAAAGGGAGTAGAGTTAGTCCAGGAAATTATAGACTAGTGAGTCTTACTTCAGTGGTTGGTAAGTTGATGGAAAAGATCCTGAGAGGCAGGATTTATAAACATTTGGAGAGGCATAATATGATTATACAAGGCTTATTGAGAAAGTAAGAAGGCATGGAATCCAAGGGGGCCTTGCTTTGTGGATCCAGAATTGGCTTGCTCACAGAAGGCAAAGTGTGGTTGTAGATGGTTCATATTCTGCATGCAGGTCAGTGACCAGTGGTGTGCCTCAGGGATCTGTTCTGGGACCCCTACTCTTTGTGATTTTTATAAATGACCTGGATGAGGAAGTGGAGGGATGGGTTAGTAAATTTGCTGATGACACAAAGGTTGGAAGAGTTGTGGATAGTGTGGAGGGCTGTCAGAGGTTACAGTGGGACATCGATAGGATGCAAAACTGGGCTGAGAAGTGGCAGATGGAGTTCAACCCAGATAAGTGTGAGGTGGTTCATCTTGGTAGGTCAAATATGATGGCAGAATATAGTATTAATGGTAAGATTCTTGGCAATGGAGGATCAGAGGGATCTTGGGGTCTGAGTCCATAGGACACTAAAAGTTGCTGAGCAGGTCGATCCTGTAGTTAAGAAAGCATAAGGTGCATTGGCCTTCATCAACAATGGGATTGAGTTTAAGAGCCAAGAGGTAATGTTACAACTTTATAGGACCCCACTTTGAGTACTGTGCTCAGTTCTGGTCACCTCATTACAGGAAATGTGTGGACACTATAGAAAGGGTGCAGAGAAGACTTACAGGAATTTTGCCTGGATTGGGGAGCATGCCTTACGAGAATAGGTTGAGAGAACTTGGCCTTTTCTCCTTGGAGCGACGGAGGATGAGAAGTGTCCTGATAAAGGTGTATAAGATGATGAGAGGCATTGATTGTGTGGATAATCAGAGGCTTTTTCCCAAGACTGAAATGGCTATCATGGGAGGGCACAGTTTTAAGGTGTTTGGAAGTAGGTACAGAGGATATACAGGGGCAAGTTGGTTATGCAGAGAGTGGTGAGTGCAAGGAATGGGCTGCCGGCGGTGATGGTGGAAAAATAGATGGCCCTGATAACCCTAGGTAATTTCTAAAGTAAGTAATGTTCAGCACAGCATTGTGGGCCAAAGGGCCTGTATTGTGCTGTAGTTTTCTATGTTTCTGTGTTTTTAGAGCAGAGGTTCCAAACCTGGGGACCTCAGACTCTTTACTTAATAGTATTGGTCCATGGCATGAAAAAAAGGTTGGGATCCCCTGGTTTTGAAGAATATGGCCCAAACATTGCCAAATAGTACAGTCTCAGATAGGAATCTTTGTGGGCCAGTTGGTCTGAATGGCCCGTTTCTGTGAGGTATGATTCTGTAATTCTACTTCTGGTTTTGTTTCTGAGCCCTTTTCAATGGTACTGAAATAAAAACAGATGTGCTGGAAGAACTCAGTCATACAATAAAAGCCCTACCCTGTGCTCTGTGATTCCAATTATTACTCCAAATTCCATTGCTAGAAAGACACACAGATAATTGCAGGGTATTTTCAGTAGCTAATTTACTTCATTGAACCTCTCTTCTATCAGGAAAATGAGAATATAGATACAACAACATTCACTACTCATTGTAAGCAATAGTTATTGCTTATTCATTTACTGTAATTATTACTTTTTGTCTTTTTTGTATTTGCACAGTTTCTTGTTTTTGCATATTGATTGTTTGTCTGTCCTTGTGTGTGTTTTTCTCATTGATTCTATTGTGTTTTTTTATGTTTACTAAAAATACGCACAAGAAAATGAATCTCAGCGTAGTGTACGGTCACATATATGTATTTTGATAATAACTTCACTTTGACCTTTGAACTTTGATGCTGCCATGAGCCATGATATCATCCTTCTTTCATCATGATTGGGTCTAAATTATTAAACTCTGTTCCCTCATCACATCTCACAACTGTCTTGGCCAGATCTGTTTAAAATTAAAATCATATCTCTTCATAAACCTTCTAACAAATGGATGACAGCACTGCTGGGTGTTTACACTTGTCAATACTAAGTAGAAATGGAAATAACTAGAAGTTTGCTTCTGAATATTAAAGGGCGTTGTGGGCTGTACTTTTTGCATTACTATACTCTCAAATATTGACATTTCTCACAGATATACTTAATCTAATAAAGCATCAAAGAGCTGTGGAAATGTTACATTAACATGAATACCCACTGTGATCAAGTCATGTTGAACAAGGATATCTGGTGTGCACATATGGCCTTTCTGTTATAAAACATCAGCACATTTAAAACCAACTTGGGTTGTATTTGGGTTGCAGAATCTGCACTGATTTTTTTTTTTGATAATATATCTCAAAGAACCCTTTCTTAATCCTGCACAGTATTTTGCAACATTCAACCAGTTGTTGTTGCTGTAAGTATATTATCTTGGCCAATGCAACTCGAATACTTTGCGTATCATTAATATTTTGAATACCATTCCCGTCCACTTATTTGCAGACACATCATATTCTTTCATTTAATGCAGGTCATGGCACGCTTTAGAATATGCTTTCTGATTTGTATTTCCTGAGCAGAGTTAAGCCATATGGTCCATCAGGTCTGCTCTGCATCTGTTGGTTACTGGATCTCAGAGGAGAAATATTTCAAAATCACCTGTTTTCAAAGCCTCGAGAAGGAGCTGCAGAATACAAGTAATTGGGTGCTCCAAATACAGTGGAGAAACAGACAGAATGAGATGAATGACCTTAATCTATGCTGGAGGATTCTACGAATCCCTCTGACTATCAACACTAACATGGTTCACAGAATATTTTCAAGAGTTAATTTATTTTCCACGACGTCCATTCTATCAAGATTATGGCATAGTGGTACAATAATATTCATTGTCTACTGCAAACTGCTGTAACAGATGATTTTGTCATTCTTTTGTTATCATTGGCTCTAAAACCTCGAACTCTGTAGCAAATAGTGCTTTGTCAGAGAAACTTCAGATATTGAAGAAGGAAGCTCGCCACCAACTTTCCCAAAGGAATCAAAGATGGGCATTGTGAATGCTTGAGCAATTTTGTAGACCTTATCGAAGAAAGGATTTGTTGTCATTGGAGAGGTTCAGAAGAGGTTCACAAGAATGATTCCCAGACTGAAAGGCTTACCATGTGAGGACCAGTTGATGGTTCTGGGCCTGTACTCACTGCAATTCAGAAGAATGGGGGGTGATCTCACTGAAACCTATTGGATGTTGAGTGGGTGTGGAGAGGATGTTTCCTCTGGTGGGGGAGTCTAGAAGCAAAGCCTACAGCCTCAGAATAGAGGGATGCCCATTTAGAACAAAGATGAGGAGGAATTTCTTTAGCCAGAGGGTAGTGAATTTGTGGAATTCATTGTCACAGATGGCTGTGGAGTTCAAATCCTTGAGTACATTTAAAGGAGAGGATGATAGACTTTTGATTAGTCAGGGCATGAAGGGTTACAGGGAAAAGGCAGGAGATTGGGGCTGAATGGGAGATGGTTCACGGTGGTTGATGAGCCAGATGGCCTAAATCTGCTCCTATATCTTATGGTGTTTTGCTCTTTGAAATACTGGCCTTGCTGCCAATGACAAGATGGTGATATTATCTCCTTAATCAATATTGCTATTCCTGCTCCTCTTGAACTTCCTGCAATATCATGCTTTCCTTAGCAAATACTACCTGCTTCCTTGTTGGCCTAGATCTGGATGTTGTCCTCATACCACGAAAGTTGGTTTGGTCAATCTCTTCTGAAAAAATGCAGGAAAAAGGTGAAGGTTGTAAAATCAACAGAAAACCACCTCTCTTTTGATCTTACAATGGATCTAAATGAAGCACCTGAAGTGATTGGTCAATAGTATCTTCAGATATAACTAAAGCAACATCCTGGGACCAAATGGTAGGGCTGCTGCAAATGGCACTATTTTACCAATGTTGGTGTGGAAGGATTTTCCTTCTCATGCCATTCTCTCTTCTCTATCCATTGTCACCATTCTTAACTGAATGCTGTTTTGATGTTAAGGGTAATACCTTTCACTTCTTTCTTCTTGGCTTGATCATACTGACTTACCTAAATCAGGATAGGAAGGATGGTAAAAAAGCAAAAATAGCATGTAGTCAGACTGTCAGAAAGAGCTGACAGATGATAGAGCAAAGTTGCAGCCAGTAGGGTGTGTATCAGTGCATTAGGGATGCATAATTAAAAAGGGTAGCAAATACATCACTCAAAGTGTTATATCTCAATGCACAGAGTATAAGAAATAAGGAAGATAATCTTGCACATTTGAAGATTAACAGGTATGATGTTGTGACCATCACTGATTTGTGGTTGGAGGATGGTTGTAGTTTGGAAGCTGAATGTCCAAGGATATACCTGTACATTGTATCAGTATGATAGGAAGGTAGGCAGAAGGGGTGGTGTGGCTTTGCTGGTAAAGAGTGGCATCAAATCATTAGAAAGATGTGACATAGGATCGGAAGGTGTTGAATCCTTGTGGGTTGAGTTAAGAAACTACAAGGGTAAAAGAACCCTGATGGCAGTTATATGCAGGCCTCTGAACAGTAGCTGGGACATGGTCTGCATACTACAACAGGAAATAGAAAAGGTGTGTTATGATAGTCATGGGAGATGTCATCATACAGGTAGATTGGGAAAAAATCAGGTTGGCAATGGACATCAGAGAGCGAATTTGTTGAATGCTTATGAGATGGCTTTTTAGAGCAGTTCACCATTGAACCTACTAGGGGATCAGTTATACTGGATGAAGTGTTTTAGAATGTATCGGAGGCAATTAGGGAGCTTAAGGTAAAGGAACCTGTAGGAGTCAGTGGTTACAATATGATTGAGTTCAACTTGAAATTTGATAGAAAGTAAAGTCTGACATAGCAGTATTCCAGTGGAGTAAAGGAAATTACAGTGGTATGAGAGAGGAGTTGGCTAAAGTAAATTGGAAGGAGACCCTGGCAGGGAGAACAGCAGATCAGCACTGGTGTGAGCTTCTGAGAAAAATGAGGACAGTGCAGGATATACAAGAGATGATTGATAAGTTTGTGGCCTAAGGTAGAAGGAGTCAATTTTAGAAAACCTAGCACATTTATTTTTCCTACAGTTACACACTTAGTCCAGCGGTCGTGGAGCATACAAATCCCTTCTTTGTAGAAGTCGGCGTCTTGGATCTCCAGAAGTGGTTCACAGCATGGGGTGATTGATAAGTTCGTGGCCTAAGGTAGAAGGAGATGAGTTATTAACTGCAAACTTTCTGCATAATCACTCAGAGTTGAACAGCACGTACATGTAATGAGAGCTGTATAACTCATCTCCTTCTACCTTAGGCCACAAACTTAACATCACCCCTGCTGTGGACCACCTGGAGGTCCAAGACGCTTTTGTTACATGCACGTGCAGTTCAACTCTTTGAGTGATAATGCAGAAAGTTTGAAGTTAATAACTCATCTCCTTCTACCTAAGACCATGAATGTATCAATCACCCCTCGTATGCACTCCCAAAATAAAGACATACTCAAATGACAAAATTGTACAGCCATAGCTGACAAGGGAAGTCAAAGCTAATGTAAAAATAAAAGAGATGGATATAATAAGCAAAAATTAGCAGGAAGATAGAAAACTGAGAAGCTTTCAAAAACCTACAGAAAGCAATGAAAAGAATCATTAGTAGGAAAAAGATGAAATATGAAAGCAAGCTAGCAAAAATATCAAGGTGGATAGAAACAGCTTCCTCAAGTATAGAAAAAAAAAGAGATGAGAGTAGATATAGGACCACTAGGAAATGAGGCAGGAGAAATAATAATGGGGGACATGGAGACGGCAGATGAACTAAATGAGTATTTTGCCTCAGTCTTCGCTGTGGAAGACACTAGCAGAGTGCCAGATGTTGAAGGGTGTGAGGGAAGAGAAGCGAACCTAGTTACATTTCAAGGGAGAAGGTGGTCAAAAAGCTAAATTATCTAAGGGTACACACAGTTAGCCCGACCAGATGAACTGCATGCTAGGGTTTTGAAAAAGGTAGTGGTAGAGATTGTAGAGGTATTAGTCATGACCTTTCAAAAATCACTGGACTCTGGCATGGTGCCAGAGGACTGGAAAATTGCAAATGTCACTCCACTCTTTAAAAAAAGAATGGAGGCAGCAGAAAGGAAACTATAGATCAGTTAACCTGACCTCAGTGGGTGGGAAGATGTTTGAGTCAATTGTTAAGGATGAGGTTATGGAGTAATTGGTGACACAGGACAAAAGTGGACAAAGTCAACATAGTTTCCTTAAGGGAAAATCCTGCCTGACGAATCTATTGGAATTCTTTAAGGAGATTACAAGAGGATAGATGAAAGAGATGTAGTGGATCTTTAATAGATGGAGTTTTAGTAGGCCTTTGACAAGGTACCACATATGAGGCTGCTTACCATGTTGAGAACCCATGGTATTACAGGAAAGTTTACTGTCATGGTTAGAGCATTGGCTGATTGGTAGGAGGCAGTGAGTAGGAATAAAAGGATCCTTATTGGGGTGGAACTGGACTCTCTGATGGTGGTGTCTGAAAAGAGAATGCTGTCCAAGTTGCATACCATCTTGGACAATGACTCCCATCCACTCTATAATGTACTGGTTAGGCACAGGAGTACATTCAGCCAGAGACTCATTCCACCGAGATGCAACACTGAGCGTCATAGGAAGTCATTCCTACCTGTGGCCATCAAACTTTACAACTCCTCCCTCAGAGTGTCAGACACCCTGAGCCAATAGGATGGTCCTGGACTTATTTCCACTTGGCATGATTAACTTATTATTATTTAATTATTTATGGGTTTATATTGCTATATTTCTACACTATTCTTGGTAAGTATGGCTGTAACGAAACCCAATTTCCCTCGGGATCAATAAAGTATGTCTGTCTGTCTGTCGTTGGTTGGCTGCCAGTGACTCGTGGTGTTCCGTAGGGGTTGATGTTGGGACCACTTTTTATCCTGTATATCAATGATTTAGATGATGGAATAGATGGCTGTGTTGCCATGTTTGCAGATGATACAAAGATTGGTGGAGATGCAGATAGTGTTGAGGAAACAGGAAGGCTGCAGAAGGGTTTAGATAGATTAGGAGAATGGGCAGGGAAATAGCAAACAAAACAGAATGTTGGAAAATGCATGGTCATGCACTTTGGTAGTAGAAATAAATGTGCAGACTATTTTCTGAATGGAGAGAAAATCCAAAAACCTGAAATGCAAAGGTCCTTGTGCAGAATACCCTAAGGGTTAACTTGCAGGTTGAGTCAGTGGTACTGAAGTCAAATGCAATGTTAGCGTTCATTTCAAGCGGTCTAGTATGTAAAAGCAGGAATGTGATGCTGAGGTTTTATAAGGCACTGGTGAGGCCTCACCTTATGTATTGTGAACAGTTTTGGGCTCCTCATCTAAGAAAAGATGTGTGGGCATTGGAGTGGGTTCAGAGGAGGTTCTCAGAAGGATGATTCCAGGAATGGAAGTGTTATCATACAAGAAACGTTTGATGGCTCTGGGCCTGTACACACTGGAATTTAGAAGGATAAGAAGAAACGTCATTAAAACCATTTGAATGTTGAAAGGCCTAGACAGAGTAGTTGTGGAAAAGATGTTTCTCATGCGGGGGATTCTAGGACAAGAGGGTACAGCATCAAGATAGAGGGGTGTCTGTTTAAAAGAAAGATGTAGAAGATATTTTTTTAAACAATTTCCTTACCATTGCAGCAGTGGAGACTAGGTTGTTAGATGTATTTAATGTGGAGATTGATAGGTTCCTGATTGGCCATGGCATCAAAGGTTATGGGCAAAAGGCTGGGAGTGGGCTGAAGAGGGGAAAAGAAGGATCAGCTATGATTGAATGGCAGAGCAGACTCAATGAGCTGAGTGGCCCAATTCTGCTCTTACGGACTTATGTTCTAAGTCTGTTTTGATGTCTAGTGCTTAGTAATTCTGCTCAGTAAATCAAACTTCCTCTGAGTAGATGTCAACTGATAACTCCATAATGACAAGTTCATCTCCTTATTGATGAATAGAAGGATGTTGAATGCTTGGAAAATTGCAAATGCAAATTAGTTATTTGTAAACAGATTATTTTCAATGTACAATGTATAATTGCATTATTGATGGTTTCTCCCAACTCTATCAATAGAGTTATACTATCTATTCCAATTGCATGGCAATACTTCAGATTAGCTTGGCCTATTTTTGTGGTTAAGATGTGGCTTGATAATTTAATGCATTGTTGAGAAAATTGTATTGCATGTTGGAAGGGTAAGACTTACACAGTGAATGTTAGGGCTCTGAGGAGAGGACAGAGGGATCTGTGAATACAAATCCATAATTCTTTAAAGGTAGTATTCCAGGTCGATAGAGTCATAAAGGGAGCTTTTGGCATATTGACCCTCATAAATGAAAGTATTACGTACAGGAATTAGGGTGTTATGTTGAAGTTGTATAAGGCATTGGTGAGGCCTGTATTGAAATGTTGTATGAAGCTTTAGTCACTTAACTACAGGAAATATATCAATAAGATTGAAAGAGTGCAGAGAAAATTTAAAAGAATGTTTCTGGGACTTGAGGACCTGAGTTATAGGAGAACATTGAATAGGAAAGTAATTTATTCCCTGGAGCTCAGGATAATAATACTTACTCGTCTATCATTACACTAAACTCACTTTCAAGGACTCTGCAGCTCATGTTCTCGATATGTACTGCTTATTTATTTTTTATTATTCTTATTATTTATTTTTTCCTCTTTAATTTTGAATTTGCACAGTTTTTTTTGTTTGCACATATAACCATATAACAATTACAACACAGAAACAGGCCGTCTCGGCCCTTCTAGTCCGTGCCGAACACTTACTCTCACCTAGTCCCACTGGCCCGCACTCAGCCCATAACCCTCCATTCCTTTCCTGTCCACATACCTATCCAATTTTGCTTTAAATGACAATACCGAACCTGCCTCTAGCACTTCTACTGGAAGCTCATTCCACACAGCTACCAGTCTCTGAGTAAAGAAATTCCCCCTTGTGTTACCCTTAAACTTTTGCCCCCTAACTTTCAACTCATTTCCTCTTATTTGAATCTCCCCTATTCTCAATGGAAAAAGCGTATCCACGTCAACTCTATCTATCCCCCTCATAATTTTTAATACCTCTACCAAGTCCCCCCTTAACCTTTTACGCTCCAAAGAATAAAGACCTAACTTGTTCAACCTTTTCCCTGTAACTTAGGTGCTGAAACTCAAGAAACATTCTAGTAAATCTTCTCTGTACTCTCTCTATTTTGTTGATATCTTTCCTATAATTCAGTGACCAGAACTGTACACAATACTCCAAATTCGGACTTACCAATGCCTTGTACAATTTTAACATTACATCCCAATTCCTATACTCAATGCACTGATTTATAAAGGCCAGCATACCAAAAGCTTTCTTCACCACCCTATCCACATGAGATTCCACCTTTAAGGAACTATGCACCATTATTCCTAGATCACTCCATTCTACTGCATTCTTCAATGCCCTACCATGTACCATGTATGTCCTATTCGGATTATTCCTACCAAAATATAGCACCTCACACTTATCAGCATTAAACTCCATCTGCCATCATTCAGCCCACTCTTCTAACTGGCCTAAATCTCTCTGCAAGCTTTGAAAACCTACTTCATTATCCACAACGCCACCTACCTTAGTATCATCTCTGTACTTACTAATCAAATTTACCACCCTATCATCCAGATTGTTAATGTAAATGACAAACAACATTGGACCCAGTACAGATCCCTGAGGCACACCACTGGTCACTGGCCTCCAACCTGACAAACAGTTATCCACCACTACTCTCTGGCATCTCCCATCCAGCCACTGTTGAATCCATTTTACTACTTCGATATTAATACCTAAAGATTGAACCTTCCTAACTAACCTTCCGTGTGGAACCTTGTCAAAGGCCTTACTGAAGTCCACATAGACAACATCCACTACTTTACCCTCGTCAACTTTCCTCGTAATCTCTTCAAAAAATTCAATAGGATTTGTCAAACATGACCTTCCACACACAAATCCATGCTGACTGGTCCTAATCAGACCCTGTCTATCCAGATAATTATATATACCATCTCTAAGAATACTTTCCATTAATTTACCCACTACTGACATCAAACTGACGTCAAACTGACAGGCCTATAATTGCTAGGTTTACTCTTAGAACCCTTCTTAAACAATGGAACCACATGAGCAATACACCAATCCTCTGGCACCATCCCCATTTCTAATGACATTTGAAATATTTCTGTCAGAGCCCCTGCTATTTCTACACTAACTTCCCTCAAGGTCCTAGGGAATACCCTTTCAGGATCCGGAGATTTATCCGCTTTATATTCCTTAAAAGTTCCAGTACTTCCTCCTCTTTAATCTTCATAGTTTCCATAACTTCCCTACTTGTTTCCCTTACCTTACACAATTCAATATCCTTCTCCTTAGTGAATACCGAAGAAAAGAAATTGTTCAAAATCTCCCCCATCTCTTTCGGCTCCACACATAGCTGTCCACTCTGATTCTCTAAGGGACCAATTTTATCCCTCACTATCCTTTTGCTATTAATATAACTGTAGAAACCCTTTGGATTTATTTTCACCTTACTTGCCAAAGCAACCTCGTATCTTTTAGCTTTTCTAATTTGTTTCTTAAGATTCTTCTTACATTCTTTATATTCCTCGAGCACCTCATTTACTCCATGCTGCCTATATTTATTGTAGATATCTCTCTTTTTCTTAACCAAGTTTCCAATATCCCTTGAAAACCATGGCTCTCTCAAACTTTTAAACTTTCCTTTCAACCTAACAGGAACATAAAGATTCTGTACCCTCAAAATTTCACCTTTAAATGACCTCCATTTCTCTATTACATTCTTCCCATAAAACAAATTGTCCCAATCCACTCCTTCTAAATCCTTTCACATCTCCTCAGTGTTAGCCTTTCTCCAATCAAAAATCTCAAACTTGGGTCCAGTCCTATCCTTCTCCATAATTATTTTGCAACTAATGGTATTGTGATCACTGGACCCGAAGTGCTCCCCAACACATACCTCCATCACCTGACCTATTTCATTCCCTAACAGAAGATCCAACACTGCCGCTTCTCTATGTATTGCTGCAAAAAACTATCCTGCACACATTATACAAACTCCAAGCCATCCATCCCTTTTACAGTATGGGCTTCCCAGTCTATGTGTGGAAAATTAATATCTCCCACAATCACAATGCTGTGCTTACTACAAATATCTGCTATCTCTGTGCAAATTTGCTCCTCCAATTCTCGCTCCCCAGTAGGTGGTCTATAATACTCCCCTATAAGTGTTACTACACCTTTCCCATTCCTCAATTCCACCCAAGTAGCTTCCCTGGATGAGCCCTCAAATCTATCCTGCCAGAGCACTGCTGTAATATTTTCTCTGACAAGCAACACAACACTTTCCCCTCTTGTCCCTCCGATTCTATCACACCTGAACCAACGAAATCCAGGAATATTTAGTTTCCAATCACACCCCTCCTGCAACCATGTTTCACTAATAGCTACAACATTATATTTCCAGGTATCAATCCATGCTCTAAGCTCATCCACCTTTCTTACAATGCTCCTAGAATTAAAATAAATGCATTTAAGAAATTCTCCACCTCTTACTCTCTGCTTATCTTTAACAGTACAAAGAACTTTACTGTCTTCTTTTTCTTCCTTCTCTTTGAGTTGTCTAATCTGGTTCTGTCCATTTCTGACACGTTCCACCCCCTTTTTGACCACTTCTGACACCTCCCTCCCCTTACTCGATCTCTCTTTCTCCACCTCTGGAGACAAACTATCAACTAAAATCTTTATTAACCTACCAATTTACCAATTCCTGCAGTTATCTTGACTATACCTTCCCCAACCCCCCCCCCCCCCCACCCTGTCTCCTTTTCTCAATTCCTTTGTCTCCACTGCACCTTTTCCCAGGATGTGACTTTCCATTCCAAGACATTAGAGATGTCCTCTTTCTTAAAAGAATGGGGTTTCCTTTCCTCCACCATTGATATGGCATTCACCTACTTCTCCTCCATTTCCCAATCATCCACACTCATCCCATCTTGCCGCCACTTTAACGATGGTAGAGTTCCTCTTGTCCTTATCTACTACTCCACGAGCCTCTGCATCCAACAAACCCCTGCTATCTGCAAAGGGATCCTACCACTAAACATATCTTTACCTTTTCCCCTTGATTTGCACAGGGATCCTTCCCTCCATGATTCCCATGTCCATTTATCCTTCCCTACAAATCTTCCTCCCGGCTTTTAACCCTGCAAGCACCCAAAGTGCTACATCTGCCCATTCACCTCCTCAAACACCTCCATTCAGAGCTCCAACTGGTCTTTCCAGTTGAGACAACACTTCTCGAATCTTCAACAAATATGCTGGGGTGATATACAGTATTGTGTTTGGTATTCCTGATGTGGTCTCCTCTACATTGATGAGATCCATCTGTCAATCACCTCCATTCCATTCACCAGTAATAGAACTTCCCAGCGGCCAAACATTTTAGTTACAATTCCCATTCCCATTCCAACACGGAGGTCTGCTTATGCCAAGATGAGGCCACCCTCAAGGTGGAGGAGCAACACCTGTCTTAGTAGCCTCCAACCTGATGGCATGCATACTGATTTCTGCTTCCAATATATAAAAAAATCCCTCTCCCTCCCCTCTTCTTCTATTCCCCATTCCACTCTTACCTTTACTTACCTACCTATCACTTCCCCCAAGTGCCCTTTCTCCAATGGTCTGCTCTCCTCTCCTATCAAATTCCTTCCTCTCCAGCCCTTTAACTTTCCTACCCACTTAGCTTCACCTATCTCCTTCTAGCTACCCTCCTTCCTCTTTTTATTCTGGCATCTTCCCCCCTTGCTTTTCAGTCCTGAAGAAGGGTCACAGGATGAAACATCGACTGTTTATTCACTTCCTTAGATGCTGCCTGACTTGCTGAGTTCGTACAGCATTTGGTGTGTGTTGCTGTGTATGAATGTGTTGTTGTATTTCAAATATCACACTAGTGACTGCACTATACAATGTCACAGAAGGTCATATTTGTTTCTGCTCTATGGGTAACTCTCTCACTGTAGGCTCCTGATGAGTTAGAAGATACTGTGAATGAAATCTAACAGTAACATAAATCTACAGTGTATGGGGAATAATGATGGAAAGGCCGTGTCCAGTACAAAAAAACACATCTAGGATAAATACGAATTGGGTAAACACAAACATAAAAGTTTGAATATCCCTGTAAGGTAAAATGAGGCTGTGATCTGACATACCCATGCAAGTTTGACTGAAAGCAATAACTTAGCCCACACCAGTATAAACTTAGATTAAAATTGTATTACCAAATTGTTTTAAACTACAATAAGCAAAATAAGAAAGGGCACATTAATCATATATTAATAGCCTATAGTGTGCACATAATCATTGGAGTTCATTGTTGCAATAATCAATTTGGTTTGCTTCACTTCATTCGCTCATGGTACCAAACAATTCTGCCTGAAACACAATCCAAGTGAAGCATAAATAGGAAACCAAGAAACGTCCAAGGACAAGCATCGAACTGTCTCCAAGGTCATGTGATAACTAGATAACTGAAAGTTCTCTGCACATTCTCTGTGAGACTAAAGTCTGCATGAAGATTTTCCCAACCAGCAGTATTTCTCCTTGCAAATGAGTTAATGTTCTTCTGCTATATTTATTGCCCATTTTCATTTTCATTCTTTTTCCTTCTTCCTCCAAAGCTCCTGTACTCTTTACAGAACATGACTACCCCCGATTCCTCTAGAATTTTCTGCTGCAACTTATTGGACAAATTTTAACAGGACAAATCCTATTGACCAATTTAACAAACCTAACTTATCAATCAACTGAATTACTCAATTGTGTAATATAATTGAAGGAACACATTGCATTTTATGAAAATCTGCAGAAAATAAAATACCCAACAGCATATCTGTATTAATAAAATAAAGTACGGTCATAAACCACGGATATTACATATAGTTTACTCACTGAGCCCCCTTCATATTGTGATGAGCAAGGTTATTATGTTGGCAGGCTAGGGGGAACATTGAGCAACTGAATGACTTGCACTTCATTCTGGTCTAATTTTTCCAGCTATGGGCTCTTCCACAATTCTAATTTAGCACAAAGCAAACAATATCTGTTTCTTGGCCAGCATTTAATCAGGTTGTTGATTGTAGCCCCTTTCCTCCATTAAACCTCTGTAAATTCTAACAATTTGAGTCTTGTCATTAAACACAGACATTGCTACTCAATATAATGGAGTCTAACAGATGCTTCTTCATTGCCTTGCAATTGACTGCACATGCTCACAAATATACACACGGATCATAAAATGTAAATACATATGGACTTTCGAAGAAGGGAGCAATATTTCATTCTTAAAGTGGATAGATAAATAGTAGAAACAACACCACATCTACGGCCTCCAAATTTCTACAGGTGTACCATGGAGAGTATTCTAACTGGACACAACACCGTCTGGCATGAGAGAGCAACTGCACAGAATCAAAATAAGCTGCAGAGAGCTGCAAACTGAGTCAGCTCCATCATGCACATTAGCCTCTGTATTATTCAGGACACCTTCAAAGAGAGGTGCCTTATAAAGGTGGTGTCCATCAATAAAGATTCCTCATCAACTAGAACATGCCTTCTTCTCATTGCTACCATCAGGAAGGAGGTACAGAAGTGTGAAGGCACACACTCAGTGATTCAGGAACAGCTTCTTCCCCTTTTGCACATTGGTAGTTTGTCAGTCGTTTTTTATGTAGATTCCATTATATTTCTTTGTACCACTGGGAATGCCTGCAAGAAAATGAATCTCTGAATAGAATATGGGGACATATATAGCACCTGATATTAAATCTGAATTTGAATTTAGAAAATTTAAGCACAAATGTGACTGTTCTGGATGTTTCTTTTGTGAGCACAAGGCCCTGTTGGACATTGTTAATGTAAGATGTCGCAGGCCTGTTTCAAAGGTTCATTTTTATCGTCAAAGTATGCACGTACAATACAACTCTAATATTTGTCTTCTCCAGATAGCCATGAAATATTGAAAAGAGAAAAGACATCAACCCCCTCCCCGCACAAAAAAGAAAAAGAAACAAAACTTGAAAATCCCAAACCCCCCCTCTACCCACTCTCTTGCACAAAGTTAAAAGATCACCCCCATGGAAACTGGTGGCTAGAGCATTGAACGCCAAACCCCAACTCCTTCCCTCACAAAAAACAGTGACAACAACATCAAACCTTCAGCCCCTACCCTCTGAGAAAAGAACAGTGACAATAACATCAAGCTACAAACCTCCTCTCTCACACACAGACACTAACATATCACCCACATGGAAAAGCCAACAAGAACATCAGACCCCTAATCCCTTCATCTCATAAAAACATATTGCCCACCTGGAACCCCAACCCGCCAATCAGCAACAAGAAAAAAAACAGAAAACTGAAGGAGAGCAATATAAACTACAGACTAATAATCACACAAGTCTTCAAATATCAATAACATCCTCTTGTCAGAATTGAACTCAGTCCTTCCATGAAGAGTGACCCCTGCTCCACTACAGCAGTGTCCCACTAACCTACAGCCTTCCAAATGCCTCAGCTCATGGCCTGCATGGAAGCGACTGCTGACCTCCTCTGAAATCTTCCTTGATGCTTTGAAATGGAGTCAATCATAGCACTGCATCCTATCTCTGGTCTTCTCACATGAGGCAAATGGGGCATCTCTCAGTCCCCTCCAGGGCCACATAGTGCTAGATGATTCGATCGAACTCCAAACTGCACGCCACAGGCTCCAACAGCTTATGAAACACAATCAAGGCTAGAAAAACAGCAGAAAATGCAGAAAAAGTGAAATAGTTGAAGAGATTGGCTATCTGAAAGATGTTGCTTGAGGAATTGTAGTTCACTGGTGCCATCTTGACCAGAAGTCTTCCTTATTTGGCATCGTGGGAACTGAACAGCTTTGGTTGCAGCATGGACTAGGACTCAAGCTGTGGGCTTGCCTGCTGCTGCAGCTGAGGTGACGAGATGCCGGAGGTGGTGTAACGTGGTGTCCATGTACTGTTGGGGGCAGGCCACTACCATCAGTGCTGCCTTCCAGTGTTCAATTGGTTGGAATGACATGCTGGATTGTCAGGAAATTATAAATGATAATGATAAATTATTGATAATTAAAGTTGATTTGATTTAGGGAAATAGAGAAAAGGCATGGTGGCATAGTTATTAGAGCTGCTGCCTCACAACACCTAAAACTCAAGTGCTGTCTGGATAGAGCTTGTATGTTCTCTCTGTGACGATGCTCTGCTTTCACCACATAGCCCAATGGCACATAAATTGGTAGGTTAATTAACCACTAGAAGTTTTCCCTAGTGTATACAGGTATATGGTAGAAATTAGGGAGTCTGAAATTAATTTTGGATTCAGCATCTTGGTGACACAAGGTAAATAAAATTAGTAAATTTGTTTTATCATTGCCACTCTTTTGGACTCATGATAACTCAAACTCACAATCTACATCATTATGAACTTGCAGCTTATTATCTACCTGCACTGAACTTTCTCTGCAGTTGTTTAATTTTGTTCTGAATTCTTTTATTATCACAATCTTGCACAATCTCAATGTACTGTGTGATGATTTGATCTGTATGAACCGTATGCAAAACAAGCTTTTCCCTGCATTCAGTACATGTGTCAATAATAAAATAATTCCATTTGCATTTTCTGTTGCCACATGTGCAGAGGTACAGTGAAATATTTTATTTTGCATCTCATCCATACAGACCATTTCATCAGTTCGATATTTGAGGTGGTACAAGGAAACAGCAAAAACAGAACGTAGAATAAAGTGTTACAATTACAGAGGAGGATAGCTGTCAATGGTGTAATGTTAACACTGTTCTTGTCCTAGATAATGATGTTAAGCTACCAGGCTGAAGCGATCTTTTGTACATTAGTTTAATTCTTCAAATGATGCATTGATAGATACTTAGACAGCGATCAAGAGATGAATTAATTTACTTTTCCCTGTTTCATTAATCCTGCTTCATTTTGTTTGGATTTAGAAAGGATTTTACTTATTCTTAGCTTCCATTTATAATTTTCTATTATGCTTTGCCTGAAAGGAGAAATCAGGGACAAAGAAGGCCCAATCAGTCAATCAAAACTCAAATGCTTCTTTTCAAATGCTCAGTCTCTTCTTTGTACATGCCAGATTATTTTGAACATTTGGGGAGGTGAATTGCTCCCCCATATTTCTAACAGGCAACTGATTTTGTCCAGTCAATGTGAGTGAAAGAACTGATAGTTCAAGTGTAAAGTAATCCCATTAAATATAACCTTTAAATTTTTTTAAAGGTATTTGCCGTTCCTTTTCTTTAAATGATTCTCTCTGTGATTACACCTTCTTAAACTGCCACAAAAGGACAACAGGGATTTAAAGAGATGGCCTACAAGCACATTGTCAATTCAACAATGCAAGAGCAATAATAGAGGCCATGTCAGTGACATCAACAACTTGAGCACAAATCAAATTGTATTCCTTCTGGAATTCATGGTCTACAGTGAAAACATGAAACATTTCTGGTGCGTGTAGAATGTTAGTCAAAAGCGAATGAATCCAGTTTAGTATCATACAGAACAGAATAAGATCATTACATCTATCATTCTTTAATCAATGTGTTTAATTATAGAGGCAGAGAACAGCACAGAAACAGGCCCTTCAGCCCATCTAGCCCATACTGAACTATTAATCCACTGAGTCCATTGACCTGCACCTGGACCATAGCCCTCCATAACCCTCCCATCTATGTACCTATCCAAATTTCTCTTAAATATTGAAATTGAACCAACATCCACCACTTATGCTGACAGCTCATTCCACACTCTCACCACCCTCTGAGTGAAGAAGTTGCCCCCTCATGTTCCCCTTGAACATTTCACCTTTCACTCTGGTTTTGCAGGCTGGGGCCAGTAACCAACATGACTAATGGCGATGTCCTGCAGACAGTTCATGAAACTACTTCTTCTTTTAAATACACTTCTACTACTAATCTCTGTGCGATTGAAGCCTGTAATTTACACTTTTTATAAGTGTCTTTGAGCCAACTGAGCGATCTGGTACTTCCGCTGTCTCCGAGATAATTTGGTGTGGCTGAGAATGAGGTTGAGCACAGAGTACGTGGCCTAATAGCAGAGTGCAAAACCATGAGTGGCTTCATTATTTGACAATCTTGCCAGTTATAGTATTGAGCAAGATTGAAATCAACGAGGATGAGACCAGAAGACGAGTAAGCTTTCTGCACTGTCTGCCTGTATTTGACTGGTCTCCCTTTCTCTCATGCTCGCTGCTGCTGGAAGGAGGTGCAGGTCTCTTAGGTCTAGCACAAGGTTTGATTGAACTCATTTTTAGAGAACTCTGCAGTTCATGTTGTATGTGTCTCTAGTTTCTGGTTCAGTTCAGCTGCCTTGCCGTTCAGCGAGGGCGATCATGTCTCTCCATCTTCAAGAACTCAAGTTCTTGATTACACTCTTTTTATTGTTATTTTCCATAATTTTGATCAGGGGACTTTGACATGACCTGCAATGACAGAGTGACAGAGTGCTAAACTGAAGAGAGCTTAACTAAAGTGAACATTCCTGGACTGTTTGAAGGACACTACAATTCGATGGTTCATGTTCTGTGTGTTATTCTCTCAGTTTTTTTTTGCCATCTGCACGGTCTGTTCTTTTTTTTTGCACATTGGATGTTTGATGTCTTCATTGAACAGGTTCCACGGTGTTTCTTTGTTTTGTTGCTGCCTGTGAGAAGATGAATCTCAGGGTTGTAAACTACATATATATTCGATACTAAATGTACTTTGAACTTAGAACTTTAACACATGACCTCTAGTTCTACTCTCACTAAACCTCAGTGGGAAAGCCTGCTTTGCATTTACTGCAACAATATCCCTCATAATTTTGTATACCTCTATCAATTCTCCCTTCATTCTGCTACATTCTAGGGAATAAAGTCATAACCTATTTAATCTTTCCCTATAGCTCAGGTTCTCAAGTCCTGGCAACACGCTTGTAAAATTAATCAAGTTGAATTTATAATCATATGTACAAGAATGGTGGGGTGCAGGTACAATTTGCTTGCAGCATCAGCTCAGGCCCATATGTAACCATGCAAAATGCACTGCAAATTATACACAAATTATACCGGGCAGTGAAGAGAGATAAAAAAAAACTGAGCAGAAACAAGATCTCGATACAACAACCGGATGGTTGAAGGAAAGCAGGTGTTTCTGAGCCTGGTGCTGTGAGACTTTAGACTTCTCTACCTCCTACAGGGACAAAGGAGTATGACCTGAATGGTGGGATGTATTAGAGTGTTTGATGGCTCTGGGCCTGTATTCACTAGAATTCAAAAGAATGAGGGGTGACCTCATTGAAACCTAGTGAATGATGAAAGGCCTTGATAGAGTGGATGTGGTGTGGAGAAGATGTTTCCTATGACCAGAGAACACAGCCTCAGAATAGAAGGGCATCCTTTTAGAATGGCGATGAGGAGGAATTTCTTTAGCCAGAGAGTTGTGAATCTGTGGAATTTGTTGCCACATGCAGCTGTGGAGGCCAAGTCTTTGTGCATATTTAAGACAGAGGTTAACAGATTCTTAATTGGTCAGGGCATGAGGGATATGGGAAGAAGGCAGGAGATTGGGGCTGAGAGGAAAATTGCAGCATCCATAATGAAATGGCAGAGCAGATTCAATAGGCCAAATAGCTGAATTCTGCTCCTATATCTCTTGGTCTTATGTAAAGTGTGTTTTCTATAGCTCTAACTCATGGGGCAGGGGTTCCCAACCGGGGCCCACAGGTCCCTTGCATGATGGCATAAGTCCATGGGAACCTCTGCATAGAGAATGCTCAATTGATTGATATCAGGAAAGCAATGCTGGCTTGGTACAAATTATAATAAAAATCCCAAGCCTTCTTTTCATGTGAGTTGTTGATTACCCTGCAGTGCATGCTCTCTTCAGATTGGCTTCCAGGCTTCCAGTTGCATTTTGTCTATTTCACTTATTAAACAAAAACCTCAGCTTCCTATTCTCCTTGCACCATAACCACCCAGCCATAAACCAATTACATTCAGACTAAATTAGTGCAAACAGATCAAATATTCACTCCAGATGTTTAACCCCACATCATTGTCAAATGATGGATTATTAAAAAGGTGCATATTTAGCACTGTAATTTCTGCCATCAGATTTGTCACATGTCAAATTCCCTCTGTAATTTCATCATTTCAATGCAAAAGGCTGATTTGAAATGATACTCTCAGCTGGTCACGGTTGCTGGTTACTGCTCTGTAAACTCAGCTGGATGATAAAAATAACAGCCACCCATTGCATTAACTACCAGATGGTCACAGATCCATTAAGGTGCTCCAATCTCTATTACAGTGAGTGCAAAGTGGCCCAGTATGGTTCATCTAATCTCTGCTGACAGATCCCTTGTCACAGTGTCGGTATTAATCTTGCCTCAGGAACTAAGGATGGCAATACACACAGAAAGATTTGAAACAGTAACTTAACCTGAAGAGCATTTGTACATAGTGAATCTATACAAATTCTACTACTTTGATAGATCTACAATGTTCCATTAATGATGCAGCCTCTGATGGGAGACCTATTTGCCTGCTGTCACCTGTGTTGCTACAAAACAAACCTTCTTCTCCTTACCCTAGTGCTCTTGAACAAAGGGTACTTTGTTCAACTTCACTCAACTTCACCTGTCCTATCATTGAAGTGTTCCCACAACCAATGGCCTCACTTTCAAGGACTTTACATCTCATGTTCTCGTTATTTATTGCTTATTTATTTTTATTATTATTTCTTCTTTTTCCTATTTTCACAGTTTGTTGTCTTCTGCACTCTGGGTGAACACCCCAGCTGAACAGTCTTTTATTGGTTCTTGTTATCATTATTATTCTATAGATTAATTGAGTATGCCCACAAGAAAATGAATCTCTGGGCTGTATATGGTGACATATATCTACTTTGATAATAAATTTACTTTGAACTTTGAACTTGAAAAACCACAATGCATTTCATTATGGTGTGGTTCTCTATGTGTTTCCATTTATTTCCTGTTTCCAGAATCTCCACAACCAGTGATCGATAGTTTTTTTTCTGCCCGAGGAGTGGAACACACTGCCAGGATTGGCGGTAGAGGTGGGTGCATTGTGGGTATTTAAGAGGTTTTTGGATAGGCGCTTGGATGAAAGAAAAATGGGGCCATGTGGGAAGGAAAGGTTAGATTGATCTTGGAGTAGGTTAATAGGTTAACACAACATCATGGGCTGAAGTGCCTTACTGTGCTATGTTGTTCTGTATTAGACAATAGACCATTATAACATAAGACATAGAAGCAGAATTAGACCATTCGGCCCATTGAGTCTGCTCCTCTGTTCCAACATGTTCCAATATTATCTCTCTCAACCCCTTCTCCTGGGTTCTCCCTAAAACTATTGACACCCTCATCAATCAAGAACCCATTAAAATCTGCTGTAAATATACACAATGAATTAACCTCCACAGCCTTCTGTGGCAAAGAATTCCAACTTTTACCACCTTCCGGCTAAAAAAATACCTCATTATCTCTGTTCTAAAGGGATGTCTGTGCGTTCTGATCTGTGCTGTCTGGTCCTAGAATCAGCTATTACAAGAAACATTCTCTCCATGTCCACTCCATCTAGGCCTTTTAATATTTGATTAGCTTCATTGATATCCTCTTCATTCTTCCAAACTCCAGCAAATAGCGAGCCATCAAACTCTCTTCATATGTTAACCCTTTGTTCCATGATAATAAAAACAAAATCATGAAAAGACTGAGGGCTGGTCCAACTGGTTTGCAAAAGAAATAAAGAGAGACAGAAAAATCTAAATGCAGCAATTAGGATAATTATCTGACATAAACTTGTATATGTTGATCATGATAAATGCAACATCTTCCTGCCACTTGCTCATAATAGGAAAGTGATCTTTGGAAATCTCCAATCCAAAGTACAATGAGGGTTCAGTCATTGAAAATGATTAAGTGTGGAGTTAATAAATCTAGTTATAGCCACAGCACAGAAACAGGTGTTTTGGCCTATCCAGCAGATACTGAATTGTTATTCTTTCTAGTACCATTGATGCAGACCTGGATCATAGCCCTCCTTCCATGTATCTATCCAAACTTCTCCTAAGTGTTGAAATCAGACCCGTATCTACCATTTCTGTTGGCAGCTCATTCCACACTCTCACCACCCTCTGAGTGAAGAAGTACCCCCCCCCCCAAGTTCCACTTAAACATTTCATAGTTCACCCTTAACCCATGACCTCTAGTTGTAGTCTCACCTAACCTCAGTGTAAAAAGCCTGCTGACATTTACCCTACCTGTACTCTTTATAATTTTGTATTTTGAACTTCTGGTTTTTGTCCAAGGCCTGATGTAATATCACTCACAATTCTCTATTTCTACTACTTTGACTGCCATGTCCCAAATTCATTCTACCCTCACTCTCTGCTCAATTTGCCATGTCCCTAATGTTCACCAATAGGCTCTATCAGTCAGCATGTTTGGTGCTCGTATAATCCACAAATCCACCCTTCCCAATTACATATGCTGGTGGGACAGCACTGAGCCTTATGAATCCTTTCACTGGCAGCACACAGAAACCCAGGGTAAGTGACAGAAGGAGTGCACCATTTCCGAAGTTACACACTCAATTGCTCCAACAAATAGTCATAGAATTATACAAAACAGAGACAGGTCCCCCAGCCCAACTCATCCATGCTATTCAAAATGCCCACTTGAACATCCCATTTGCCAATTTTTACCCATATCCCTCTAACCCTTAACTCTCAATAAACCTGTTCAAATAATTGTACCTGCTTCTACCATTTTGGCCAGAAGTTCATTCTGTATACCCACCACCCTCTGTGTGAAAAACCTGTTCCTCAGGACCCTTATAAATTCCTCTGATGCAATGCAGCAGTCCCGCTATTGTTAGCTCCACCATTTAATGAAGAGGCAAGGAGCCATTTATGCTGATGACCTTTTGCTCTACATTTCTAATGTGGAGTCCTCTCTACCCTCAGTACTTTCTTTACTTTCTGAATTCAGTCAGTTCTCAGGGTATAAACTTAATCTTCATAATAGTGAACTTTTTCCTTCGAATAATTTAATATCAGTCAACTCTGACCTTCCTTTTAAAATTGTATCAATTTACTTATTTGGGTATAACAATTACTAGGAATTATAAATTTCTTTTTAAAGAAAATTTTATCACTCTTTTGGAATATGATAAGAAGGTACTATCAAACTGGTCTCCCCTTTCTTTATCGCTGATTGGATGTATCAATTCAATTAAAATGAATATTTTGCCTAAATTTTTATATTTATTTCAAGCCCTACCTGTTTTTATTCCTAAATCCTTCTTTGACTCTTTAGACTCGATTATATCTTCTTATTTATGGAAAAATAAACCCCCCCCTCCCCAATTAAACAAAGTTCACCTTCAGAAAACTAAAAAAAATGGGGGATTAGCCCGATCCAATTTTGGGTTTTACTACTGGGCAGTCAACATATGCTACCTTAAGTTTTGGTTATATTATATTAATCGTGATGACTGTCCAGTTTGGGTTTCTTCAGTAGTTAATTCAGTTAATAAATTTTCTATTATTTCTCTTCTTGGTTCTTCAATTCCTCTATCCTTAAGTAACTTAACTGATAATTATGTAGTTGATAATTCTTTGAGGATTTGGTTACAATTTAGAAAATTCTTTGGGATATTTGGTTTCTCACTCTCTAGTCCTATTTTTTCAAATTATTTTTTTAAACCTTCTTTGACTGATGTAGTTTTTAAAGAGTGGAATTGACTAGGTATTTCTTCTACCAAAGTGCATGACCATACACTTCCCTACACTGTATTCCATCCACCACCTGTGGGAATTGACTAGGTATTAAATGTTTTCAGGATCTGTTTGTTGGAGATAGTCTTCCCTCATTTGATCAACTATCTACTAAATATAATCTTCGTAAAGCTCACTTTTTTAGATATTTACAAATTAGAGTCTTCTTGCATTCTCAACTTCATACACTTTCTAAATGTCCAGATAAGAATTCAATTGATACAACTTTTACTCTGAAACCTTTTCATAATAGATCTATTTCTAATATTTATAGTATGTTGTTGGCAATGAGACTGTGGTGAACTACATAAACCTGTCTGGACATGCCCCCTGCTGACTGCTCCTGTGGCTCCTCCCACTGACCCCGGTATAAAGACGATTGAGGTCTGAGCCCGGCCTCTCAGTCTCCAGGATGTAGTATGGTGGTCAACCACTGCTTGTTCTTTCTTCCAGTCAATAAAAGCCGATATCTCGCCTTTACGTCTCAGAGAGAGTTATTGATGGTGCATCACAGACACATTCCGTTAGACGAAATTAAAAATCTCTGGGAACAAGACCTACAGATTTCAATTGATGAGGATACTTGGAATGAAATTTTTAAACTTGTTCACACCTCCTCGTTATGTGCACGTCACTCTCGTTTACAATTTAAAGTGGTTCATAGAATCTATATGACTAAAGATAAGTTCTCTTATTTTTACTCATATTTTTCTCCATACTGTAATAGGTGTAATGTCGAAGAGGCTTCTCTAATTCATATGTTTTGGTCCTGTCTGCGGCTTGATAAATTTTGGAAAGAAGTATTTCAAACTTTCTCGGAGCTTTTTAAAGTAAATTTTCAACCCAATCCTCTGACTGCCTTGCTTGGCATTATTGGAGGAAATGATTTTACTCTTAAGCTGAATGATCTGCATATTTTGGCTTTTATTTCTCTTTTAGCTAGAAGAGTTTTGTTGCTTAAATGGAAAGATGCCGCTCTGCCTGCCCAAGCCCATTGGTCGATTGATGTTATGTCATGTTTAAATCTAGAGAAGATTAGGTGTTCTATTTCTATACCGAGACAAGATTTTTTCACATTATGGGGACCTTTTTGGAACTGCTTTCACAATCTTCGACTTGTTCAGCAATGATGATGGCTGCTATTTGTTTGAATTTACGACTATATGTCCAAGATTATTGCTTTTTCTTTTAACCAAGCAGCTGTTTTTTTTTTCTCTTTTTTTGTTATGGGTTTTTGATTTTGCTTTAGATTAGAATAAAATATACCTTTTCAATATTATGGTTAACTTACTGAACATAGATATGGGGCATTTTAACCTTGTTTCTGTTTTCTATAATATCATAATGTATTTTGTATTCGTCTATGCAAGTAATTAATAAAAATATTGATAAAGAAAAGAGGCAAGGAGCAAAGGTGAGGCTGAGTCGAGCGTCAAAGCATGCAGGTGCGAGGCGAAGCAGTGGTATAGTTGAGGCATTTTCGAAGCAAAACTGGGGTGAGCAGAGCAAGGAAAAGTTGGAGAGGTAGATTCAGGGCCTGACAATCTAAAGCAAGAGCGAGGTTTGATCGATTTGGAAAGGTCGGGTACAGGCTGAAACATGATGGTGATGTCCAGGCCCAGAGTGCATTGATGCGATAGAGCTCAGGTCCTGGAGGAAGGAACCACCCAATGTTCAAATGATTTAAATGTCGGGCCAAATGGATGGGCAGGATGTCGGGACCAGACGTGAGGACTTGGGCCAGTTCCGCTGAGCGCTCCGCAATATTTACTCTGCCGAGTGCTGCACTGAAGCTGAGTCCGTGGGCCAGCTCCGGCTGCTCTGGGCTCCGTCTCTGCGGGCTCTGTGATGTTCACTCCACTACGTGCTGAAGTGAGGCCTGCGCCATCTCCGTGTCTGAGGACTCACGTTTGCTCCAAATGCTACTTGCTTACTTTTATTGTTCGCAGGATTTGTTTTCTCCCTCTGCACGTTGGGCATTGGTCTTTTTTGAATAGGTTCTTTTGGGTTTCTTGTTTTGCGACTGCCTGTAAGGAGATGAATCTCAAGGTTGTATATAGTGCACACACTTTGATAATAAATATGAACCTTGAATTTCGAATTAAAGACATCTGAGGAATTTGAATTTCTATTCAGAACCCATGATTATTACAAAATTTAATAATGCCATCATGTGCTGTATCACTGGTTGCTAAGGCAACTCTGGAATCACAGCCCCCCCCAAACAATCTCCTTCCCCACCTCTTTAAATCCACTTCTTTTATCTTCTCTCCAATCCTGTGGATTAGGGATCAATCTTTTCTTGAGCGCATCTTCTCTGGCAAAGATATTTCTATATTTATATTGATTTTATAGGATGTAGACATATCCAATATTTATTACTTATCTTAAATTGCTCATCTGCCGTGACGCTAACCACATAAGGACACTAGCTTTCTACAATCCAGCAGTTTTATGGTTCTCATTACTCTTTTTTTTTTAATTCTACGTTGCTTTCATTTCATTACTTGAATTTAAATTTTCCTCAAAGCTGTGGATGGATTCAAACTCATATCCCAAGATTAATAGTCCAGATCACTCGATACCTGTCAAATAATTTGACTACTATGTGCAATACCTGTAATATAAATGCAAATTGTTTTTTATATTGTGTTTTGATGTTGACTGCTGTTTGCAGTTGCATCTAGCCAGGTGTAGTGTGTGTATGCAATCACAAATCCTGAATTGTCAATAAGAATAAAATTACTCTTTGACAATGGGCCGATTTAGAATAGATTTCACCAGCATCCAATTCTATGAAGGCATAGAGTGAGAAAGGAAAGAGATTGGATATGAGATCATTCAATCTTGTCAAGCTATCATTTTCCAAAAGAACTGTGCTGCGATAAATTCTGTCCAAACAGCAAAGTTAAAATTGTTTTGAAGTTTGTCTCAGACTTGACTAACTCTGTGATGTCCTAGTTGAATTTCTATCTTCTGACCTCCTGCTGCCTGTGATCTCATTCTTGCTTGGTGTTTTTGCCTGTGGCACTCCACTGGCCCATCTTGTCTCTCAGTATTAAACCGGTATCTATGTCTCCTTCCCCTTTCTACTCACACTAGCAGCCCTAAAACCTCCAGGAGCTCAGTGCTCTTTCAATCCTGGTCTCTTGCTTATGTCCTTCCCTTGGACAGCATCAGTGGCATGGAGAGGGGAGACTTGCAGCTTGGGCAACTGCCAGTCTTCCATATAAGAAAATTCCTTGCCCAGGCTTGCTCCCTGGAAACTTTCCAAGGTGCAAATCCTCAGTCTATCAAGACTAACAGAGGCCTACCACTACTTGCTTGTCTCTAGTTTTCTTCATTCTCTCACTGACCAGCTCTGGGTGTACTAGACAGCCGCATAATGGTTAGCGCGATCACTTTACAGCACCAGTGATCACTGATTGGGGTTCGATTCCCACCACTGTCTGCGAGGAGCTTGTACGCTCTCTCTGTAACCACGTGTTTTCCCCCAGTTACTCTGGTTTTCTCCCACAATCCGAAAACATGTGGTTAAAGTTATGGTTAGTAAGTTGTGGGTATGTGAAACTGCATCTGAAAGTGTGGTGTCACTTGCAAGCTGCCCCTAGAAAATTCCTTGCTGATATGATTTGATTTTCACTGTATGTTTTGATGTACATTTGACAAATAAAGCTAATCTCCAACTCCCTTCAAAATGCTCCTTAAAACATACCTCCTGGGCAAGCTCTTAACTGTCCTGTAATCTCCTGATCTGTGCTGGTGACAAAATTTGCCTCACCACACATGTAATAAACATTTTTTTTTCTTTTTGACTCAGCCCTGAGAGGTGGACGTCAGTGGCAAAGCCAGAATTAATTGTGGATCCCAAATTCCTCATGAGAAAATAGTAGTGAACAACTTTATCAAAAACTAGCAGTTTCCTGAACCATTTCAGAGAGCAGTGGAGTCAGTCAGTCAGACACACTGCTGGATTCCCATAAAGGGAGGAGTGGTGAGGCTGAGTCTAGTTAACAATGGCAGATGGATCTTCATGGCAATAGTTTCAATGATCACCTTTGCTGATTTGTTGCCTTCATTCCCAATGATTTAGACACAAGAGATTCTGCACACCCTTCATCATGACTGGAAAGGAAGGCAGCCAGTCAGAACAGGAAAGTGGGGGAGTGGAAAGAGTACCAGTTGGAAGGTGATGGTTGAGACCCGGTGAGAAGAAAGGTAGATAGGAAGGGGAGGGAGTGGACATGACAATGGAAGCTATTCCATCTGCATAGTCATTGTCATTTAAAGTAAAATTGGATAGGTATATGGGCAGGAAAGGAATGGAGGTTTAAGGGCTGAGTGCAGGTCGGTGGGACTAGGTGAGAGTAAGCGTTCAGGATGGACTAGAAGGGCCGAAATGGCCTGTTTCCATGCTGTAATTGTTATATGGTTATATGGTTATAGTCTCAAATCTGATCGTATGAATATTCATTTCTCTAACTTCTGGTAACCACACACTCTTTTTTTCCTTCCTCCCCTATTATTGCTTCTTTCCTTCAATCTGGTGGCCTTCTCACTCCTTCTCTTCTCCTCCCCCTCCTTCACAGTCTGCTCATTGCTGTCCTCTGGTTTCCTACCTCCTTCCCTTTTCACCACTGCCCCCTCCTATCAAATTCCCTCTTCCATCTATCACCTCCCAGCATCTCAGACACACACACACACACCCACACTCATCTGGTGCCGCCCATCACCTGCCAGCTTGTACTCCTTCCCCTTACCCCACATTCTTATTCTAACTTCTGCCCCCTTCCTTTCCAGTCCTGATGAAGGGTCTCGGCCTAAAACATGGGCTATCTATTCCCCTCGATAGACGCTGTTTGACTTGCTGAATTTCTCCAGCATTGGGTGTGTTTTTCCTAACGATTTAATCCACCGAATTTGGATTAATCAGGTCAAGAATTCAGAGCATTATTTCCAAACTCTGGATTACCATTCCAGTAACCTAACTATTATCCTTCAGAATGAATATTTTAACCAAAATAAACTGTATTCAGAATTTTTTAAAAAAAGAACAAACTGTGCAACACCATTTTATTCTTAAATTCATAGACAAAGTGTTTAGTGTTAAATGACATTTCTTAAAAGTAAAGGTATTCCTGCCACTCACATGGGCCCCCATGTTAGTACAATACTACAGTAACTGAGGAGCTTCCCTAGCCAGTCTGGCCCCTCCCTGTCCAGTAGTGGAAGAACCCAATTCTGGTGTCCTTCACCACTTGTGGTGGTTGCACTAAGCCTCAGTAAATATTCTCCGCACATGCTCCTGCAGCTAGGAATATGCCAGTTGGCAGCATTCCATTATGGACATCTCGACGTGCTAGCAGATTGACACGTTTCAGGTCGACCAAAGGGCGTCTTTCACCGAGCTGATGATCTTCCAGCAGCACCTGATGCCCGTCTCTGTATGTGTTCCGGGCAACAGCTCGTCAATCAGAGAACCCTCTGCATTGCACCTGCTCAGGATAAACAATAGTATATGTCACTTCATCTTCCTGCGCAACACACCTCGCAAACCCACAACCCACAAAGAGGTGAGCAACAGTCTTGTCTCCGCTACTGTCATCTCCGGGGGCAACGCGCTGCGGGAGCGCTGACCCTCGCATGCAGGAAGGATCTGACTGGGAGGGCACGCTTACCACCAGCCAAGCAAGGTCTTGCTGCCTGCTGGTGAGGCATTCTGCCAGATGGTCTTGACAATCTGCTCGGAGCAACGCCCCACTGCATCCACCAAGTCCTTCTGCAGTGTCTGCAGGATGCTCTGTGCCGACCTCTGCCTCTGATGGACTTGTGGGCAAGGGTGTTGGTCTAGAAGAACTTTTCAATGAACAACAGTTTTTGCAGCCACGGTTCCAGCCGACTGGGATGTTGTGTGGCCCAGACCATCTTCGTAAAACCAGTTGTAGATAATAATCTTGCCACATAGCGGAACATGCTGCCTACATACTTTGGTCAGACACACAGCCTGATGCAGCCGCACACAAAGGTGGTAATCAGGATCATCACAGCATTGGGTATATTTTTGCCCACCCCAGTGTCCAAGGACTTGTGCATCATGACCCATCTGACTCGCTCCATCTTGGATCCCCATATGAAAATGGAAACAGATTGGATGATTTCCAAGCTGGAAGAGTGGAGGAAGTCACATACATTCAGAATCAGGTTTAATATCACCGGCATATGTGGTGATTTCTTCTGTCTTTGTGGCAAAAGTACAATGCAATACATAATTATAGAAAAATTATGAATTACAGTAATTTTGTAGCCTGGGGAAAAATACACATGCAGGACAACAAATACTTTTTGGGTCTTAATTACCTTTATCTGTTTTAGGTGTTTTATTAGCACATAGAACAGTACAACACAGTACAGGCCCTTTGGCCCACAATGTTGTGCTGACCCTTAAACCCTGCCTCCCATATAACCCTTCACCATATACCTGTCTAGTAGTCTCTTAAATTTCACTAGTGTATCTGCCTCCACCACTGACTCAGGCAGTGCATTCCATGCACCAACCACTCTCTGAGTGAAAAACCTTCCTCTAATCTCCTCCTTGAACTTTCCACCCCTTACCTTAAAGCCACGTCCTCTTATTGCAGAAAGAGGATATCAAAATAAAAATGATAAAGTAAATTTAAAAAAAATACACACACAGTTCCTGCCATTACAGTCTCAGCTTAATTTCGGACCACACTCTTGTTATGTATGCAGTATGAAAATAACTAAAACAAAATATACAAAACCAATACGGTAGTGGAAATCCAAAAAAAAAGAATGCAAACAGCATTAGAATCCCACCATCTCTGTACCTTATACACAGCATTGAAAATATGAATAAATACATTCTCATCTTACATTATACTCACATTTGGCACTCACATGCTTAACTTCCAAACACATATAGGCGAGACTTTGAAATGAGTTCTTCTCGCTCATGTTACGTGAACAGAGATTAACACATTCACATTACTCTGTTACATTCACATTTGATCATGAAACAATAAAAAAAGACAAAAATAAACTTTTTGCAATATATTGCCTTGTAGTTGAATTACTAAAAAAAGCCGATTAAGGAACTTCGTAATCTGGCTATCCAGCGCTGATCAATTTACTCGTGAAAATCTGAACCATCTACATGTAAAACATGTCAAATTACTGATATTCTAGATTCACAAATATAAATGAATTTACATGGATATTATCAAATATTATTCACCTTTTCTCACCAAGCCAGGGAAACGCGTTCGAACATCATCCTTTCTAGAACATGGCAACTCTTTGTTCTACTCCACCCGAGCAAAATGACATCACCGTTTTCTCTTAAAGGCACAGGCAACTATTTTAGCATTACTAACGTAAATACATTAGTACACTTTGACAATAAAGAAAGAAATTCAACAGTCACCTGGCTACAGTAAAATAAAATAATTAAATTAAATAAGTAGTACAAGTTGTTACGAACCCCGTAACTGGGTCACTTACCAGCAAAGATAGAGAGGTCCATTGAAGTCTGATGGTACTATTTTTAACAGTATTTATTGGTAAAAATACATAAAAATAATATCAATGCAAACATACAGATACTATATGTCATCAACACTAGATCTAAAAGTGCGGGTATAATAATAATCAATAAGAAATAGCTCTATCGTTGTCTAGGGGATAATGTATTGTCTGATGGAAATATAAAAGTCCCTCAGTTCATTCAGTTCATACAGGCTTCAGCCTTTGGGGACCGCTGGGTTTTCAATTGTTGGAGAGAGAGAGAGAGGTTTTGAGAATAGACTTGCCAGCTTTCCTTTATCCGCTCTTGATCTGTATTCGTCCTTTAGCGAGGCTGTTCCGTGGAAGACTTGTCATCCGGGCAAGGATGGACACACACAAGCCCCCACCGGTCTCATACGTTTCTCCTGGTGCGTCTAAAGGGGTTGTTCCCCAGACCCTCTTTTATCCTTACTCACGGGGTCTCAGATGTCAATCAGGTTGGATGATGCAATCCTTCAACCAGCCCACTCTGGTCATTCCCTGAGGGCTTCAATGAATAGTACAGTACTCAATACACAATTCCATCTCCAAGAGACAATAGTCGTTATCAATGGTTCCGCCTTTCTGGGGGCCAGGACACATTCCAAACCCTTGTGGATTCTGCGTGTCTCTCTCTCATTTCCTGGGTCCCAGACCTGAATTAATAGCGATCTTGCGATTCTCAAAAAGGAGGGGGCTACTTTGTACCCTTCGGCCCCTCAGAGTTGTGGCACATTCGTAACAAAATATAGAAATAAAAAAGTTGTTAAGCAGTGTTTTATTTCTAATTTGCAATACTTAATTAATTTTATTCATCAAGTACAGCAGCTCTGAGAGCACCTTATAGCTGATGACTAGATTCTTCCTAGTTATTGAGAGGGAACATCCTCCCCACAGTACCAATTTCTGTTTTACCTTCACAATCTGTTCTATCTAATTCTGTTGCACATCTCAGCCCCTTCGAACCAGATTCCCAGCACCTTCAGGTAATCAGGTCTGACGGCGGAGGGGACACAAGATCGATCGGGCCTGTTGCTGGGAGCGTGGCCTCGTTCTTCGCGCAGTTAACTCAGGCCTCTGGTAGCAGATGCTGATCAATTTGAGAACCAGCCTCAGATAACAGCAGAAGACATTGATGTCATTCATGTACAGGGAGGTTTTCACCTGGGTCCCTCCACTGCCTGGCAGTATCACCCCTCCTATGCTCTTGTTCCTCCTGATGGATTCAGGAAACAACTCTATACAGCACACAAACAAATAGTGGAGAGTGGGCAACCCTGCCTGACTCCAGACTTGCTGGGGAAGCTGTCTGCTTCCCACCAATGGATTTGTACTACATTATAGATGCTTTGGGTATCTTTCATCTCATAAAACACAGCCTTTGACCTGCTGTTACAGCTATAACATTAATGTGTAGGGAAACAATTAAGTCCACTTTATGGTCTGTAGTACTTACAGTAATAGTCACAGAGCACAGCAGTACAGAAACAGATCCTTTGGCCCATCTAGTCCATGCCAACCTATAGTTCTATCCTACCTTATACATGCAGACCATAGACCTCCATACCCTTTGATCTATGCACCAATCTAAACTTCCCTTAAATGCTGCATTTATTTAATTTATTCCTTCTCTTAATTTTAGTCAGTTCGACAGAGCTTTTTCTATCTTTGTTTCTCCGTTGCCCTTCAGCCTCCACGCAAGATTTTAAAGAGCTTGGTAATAGATATCCTGTAGATTTGCAGTGTTCTAATTTTCTTTTCATTCCTGCAGGAAAGCAGTCTGAAACGACTCTATCTTTTCTCTGCCAGCACAGCTTGTAAAGTGCCTCTCCTTGTACTTAGGGTGCTATTTGCACTTGTCTATAACCATTAACAGTACATTTGTAATTCTTGCTGCAAGTGCTCCTAACTGCAATATAGCCAGTGTCAACTGTTGTACTTAAGTTGTAAAAAAGGCCTGTAACACACTCTCTATTGGATAGGAAGTTAAGAGCATAACCTATTCTTCCTAATGCCACTTGACTGGCTGCCAGTGCACATTATGTCACTGTGCTAAGTCCTTTCACCTTCCATTTATACGGAAGGCAGAAAATAAGGGTCTTGTCAAATTGAAACTGGGTAAATGCTGGCTTTGTGAAGGGTGACACATAAGTCTTTTATTCCCCTCACATGATCTAGTGAGCATGTCCATCTGAAGCCACTCAGAGTTATCACTTATTTGAGTCAGTATGCTTGAGTATGGCTCTGTTGGTGCACTAATAATTCATAATAATAATCATGGATCTGGAGATGAGAATTCAATTCCCACAGGTGGCAGATGGAATACAGTGTAGGGAAGTGTATGGTCATGCACTTTGGTAGAAGAAATAAAAGTGTGGATTATTTTCTAAGCAGGGAGCAAATTTAGAAATCAGAGGTGCAGAGAGACTTGGGAGTCTTCGGGCAGGATTCCTTAAAGGTTAATTTACAGGTTGAGTCGTTGGTAAGAAAAGCAAATGCAATGTTAGCATTCATTTCAAGAGGACTGAAGTATAAAAGTAAGGACGTAACGCTGAGGCTTTATAAGGCATTAGTCAGACCGTACTTAGAGAATTCTGAGCAGTTTTGGGCCCCTTTTGATCCTAGGAATGGAAGGGCTTACATAAGAGAAGCATTAGATGGCTCTGGGCCAGTACTCACTGGAGTTTAGAAGAATGGGGAGGGGGAATTCATTGAAATTTTCACATATTGAAAGGCCTAGATAATGTGGACCGGGGAGAAGATGATTCCTATTGTGGGGGAGTCTACAACTAGGCAGCACAGTCTCAGAAAAGAAGCATGTCCCTTTAGAACAGAGATGAGGTGGAATTTCTTTAGCCAGAGTGTGATAAATCTGTAGAACTCATTGCCATAGATGGCTGTGGAGGCCAAGTCATTGAGCATATTTAATGCAGAGGTTGATAGATTTTTTGATTAGTGAAGTTGTCAAAGGTTATGGGGAGAAGTCAGGAGAATCAGGTTGAGAATGATAATAAATCAGCCATAAAGGAATGGTGGAACAAACTTGATGGGCCAAATGGCCTAATTTTTCTCCTGTGTCATATGGTTTTAGGTGGAGAACTTAAATTCACTTCATTAAGTAAATCAAAAAACAAGGCCAGCATTAGTAGTGGTAACAACTATATTTTTGAATTGTCATGAAAGTCTGCCTAGTATATCAGAGAAGGAAATCCACCTAAACATTTAGCCTCAGTATAGGCTGGAAGATGGCTACTCTTATTCTTTTTTGGCTATCTGTGTGCTTTACTTAATTACTGCCTGTAATGCCAGTGGTATTTAGGGCATCAGTGAAGTTCCTCCATCTCTGGTGGTGTTCAGGGCTTCCGTCGTCATGTCAGTAGCTTCCTCTCGGTTTTCACTACTGTCAGCCATGCAAGTCGCAGGTGGGGTCTCAGGAATACTATCGCACTCAGGATGAAGAGGATTCTACATTGCTGTTTCCGTAACGATTTTGTTTTACCAGTCAGGGCTGTTAGCCCTGAGTTGCATCTCCGAACCTGGAGGACCAGTGGACCACTTTTTATTCTGCCCTCTATCCTTTGGCCTGGTTGGCCTAAGTGACTCTACCAAGAGCCAAAAGATAAAGCCCTGACTTCAGCCAACGTAGTTCTCCAGGTCATTGAGACACGCAAGCCTCTAAACCATGATAAAGTTGTGGTCCTCTTGGAGGAAATGTGTGCTTTGCTTATCCTTAATACCAAATCAGAAATTACAAAAGTCACACAGCTGGGACATTCTGGCTTAAAAAGAGCATAAGAGTGATTTACTTCTTTGAGGGATGATAATCTATGACCTGTGAGCCTCATGCAAGAGGCCAAGCACTACCAATGATTCCTGCACTTGGGACTTGGGTCAACACTAAGTCATGGCAGTCCATGACTGTTACAGCCGGACTGTCAAATGGGAGTGGTGGGGTGGGGCTTTATCATGGAAAATGAGATGAGGAAGGGAAAGAGCGCATGAGTGTCTCAGAAGAAATACCCCTTCCCAACTCCTCACCCCTCAAAGCATGGAATAGGGCAGTCACAACACGTGGTCCATCCCTGTAATCGATGGGAGCATTGGAAGGATCTATGAACATCATTGATCTGTTCACAGGAGCCCTGACCTGTATTGATTTCATTTCATGTAAATGAAACTGCAGGATTTGAAACAATATCCTGTGGGATGGTTTAAATTACACAAGTTGCAAAATGAAGCTGGGTGGCATGGCTGACAACAGCTCAACTTTTCCTGAGAGTCCAATGCAATCCATGCGTGTTTTTAATGTGATGATAATGGAATGTCATCATCCACCCCCGACAGCATCTAATGTACCTGAACCGACAGTCGCCGTTTCAGACATGATATCAGACTTCCAGAAAGCGAACCTGCAGAAAGCATCTTGCCTGGATGATATCCCTGGCCGTGTCCGTAGATCAGCTACTGAGATATTGACAGAAATTTTTAACCTCTCCCTGCTTCAACCTGCTAGAAGAAGAACACCATCACCAATGCTCCTAAGAGAAATAGATATCATACTTTAACAGAGACTGCACAGTGGCTCTGACTTCCACCATCATGAAGTGTTTTGAGACCATAAATCCTTAAGACCATAAGATAAAGGAGCAGAAGTCGGCCATTCGGCCCATCGGGTCTGCTCCGCCATTTCATCATGAGCTGATCCAATCTCCCTTTAGTCCCATTCCCCCGCCTTCTCACCATAACCTTTGATGCCCTGACTTCTCAGATACCTATCAATCTCTGCCTTAAATACACCCAATGATTTGGCCTCCACTGCCGCCCGTGGCAACAAATTCCATAGATTCACCACCCTATGGCTAAAAAGATTTTTTGGCATCTCTGTTCTGAATGGGCGCCCTGCAATCCTCAAGTCATGTCCTCTCGTACTAGACTCCCCCACCATGGGAAACAACTTTGCCACATCCACTCTGTCCATGCCTTTCAACATTCAAAATGTTTCTATGAGGTCCCCCCTCATTCTTCTAAACTCTAAGGAGTACAGTCCAAGAGCGGTCAAAAGTTCCTCATATGTTAACCCTCTCATTCCCGGAATCATTCTAGTGAATCTTCTCTGAACCTTCTCCAATGTCAGCACATCCTTTCTTAAATAAGGAGCCCAAAAATTGCACACAGTATTCCAAGTGAGGTCTTAGCAGTGCCTTATAGAGCTTCAACATCACATCCCTGCTCCTATACTCCATTCCTCTAGAAATGAATGCCAACATTGCATTCGCCTTCTTCACCACCGACTCAACCTGGAGGTTGACCTTAAGGGTATCCTGCATGAGGACTCCCAAGTCCTGTTGCATCTCTGAATTCTCTCCCAATTTAAATAATAGTCTGCCCGTTTATTTCTTCTACCAAAATGCATGACCATACACTTTCTGACATTGTAATTCATTTGCCACTTCTTTGCCCATTCCCCCAATCTATCCAAGTCTCTCTGCAGACTCTCTTTTTCCTTAACACTACTGGCCCCTCCACCTACCTTTGTATCATCAGCAAACTTAGCCACAAAGCCATCTATTCCATAATCCAAATTGTTGATATACAAGGTAAAAAGAAGCGGCCCCAACACAGACCTCTGTGGAACACCACTGGTAACCGACAGCCAACCAGAATGGGATCCCTTTATTCCCACTTTATTCCCACTTTTTTTTTCACTCTCTGTTTCCTGCCAATCAACCAATGCTCTATCGACGTCTGTAACTTCCCTGTAATTCCATGGGCTCTTACCTTGTTTAGCAGCCTCATGTGCGGCACCTTGTCAAAGGCCTTCTGAAAATAAGAGGTTGAGAGGCTGGTCATGTCACACTATCTATTTATTTAGCGATACAGTGCGGAACGGGCCCTCCCGACAACACTGAGACACACCACCAAACAACCTACCTAGCCTAATCACAGCAACTCACATAACATGCTGGAAGAACTCAGCAGGCCAGACAGCAGTCAACATTTTGGGCCAAGATCCTTCAGCATGACAGTCCTGCCAAAGGTCTCGGCCTAAAACGTCAACTATAATTTTTTCCACAGATGCTGCCTGGCCTGCTGAGTTCCTCCAGCACTTTGTGTGTTACTTGGATTTCCAGTATCTGCAGATTTTCTATTGTTTGTGGCCTAATCACAGGATTATTTACTAATTAACCTACTAAAACTAGAATACAGAGGAAATGGCAGATGGGAAGAACATACAAGCTTTCTTACAGAGGATGCCAGTGTTGAATTTGAACTCCGACACTCTGAGCTGTAATAGCGTCGTATTAACTGTTATACTACCGTGCCCCCCCCCACCCCCCCGTGACTCCAGCCACCTAGACAAACTCGACCTACTGTAATTCACATCCTACCAAAATGGGACTACAGTGGATGCCATCACCCTGTTCTTACACTCATCTCTGGAGGATGTGGACAGTAAAACACCTTACAGTAGTTTATTGATTTCTACACTATAATTTCAAACAAACTCGCCTCCAAATTCCTAGACCTGGTACTCAATGCCTCCCTTTGCACCTGGAATCTTGACTTCCTGACTAACAGACACAATCTGTAATGATAGGGGGACGATGCACATGTTCCTGTCTACATCAATAGTATTGAGTTTGAGAGGGTTGAGAGCTTCAGGTTTGTTGGAATGAACATCACCAACAGTCTTCCCTGGTGCAAAAATGTTGATGTCACAGCCAATAAAAGCTTACCAATATGTCTGTTTCCTGAGGAGCCGAAAGAAATTTAGCATGCTCCCATTGACTTTCACCAATTTATTGATGCATTCTGTCTAGATATATAATAGCTTGGTATGGCTACCGGTCAGCACACAATGGTAAGGAATGGCAGAGATTTGTGAACACAGCTCAGCTCCCTCTGTGGATTCTGTACTTCTCGCTGCCTCAGTAAAGAGAATTATCCACTTTGGAATCCACTTGAAGGCTCCAGCATGAAGTTATAGCTAATTAATTTCAAACCACTTGATGTCAAAAATGGCTGAGAGCGCTGATATAGCCAATGGTAATGTCCCCAGCAAGATCCTAACAACAACACTAAAGACTTGTCCTCCAGATGTATCTGTGCCAACCACCCATATTGCTCCAGTACAGCTACAAGTATACTTCCCTAACTATGTGGAAAATCACTCTGGTCATTTCATAAGAGCGTAAGAAAAAGGACCAGGAGTAAGCCATCTAGCCTGTCGAGCCTGCTCCGCAATTTGATAAGATCATGGCTGATCTGACCATGAACTACTCATCTCCATCTACCTGTCTTTTCCCCATAAACCTTAATCCCCCTACTATGCCAAAAATCTATCCAACCTTGACTTAAATATATTTACTGAGGTGGCCTCCACTGCTGCATTGGGCAGAGAATTCCACAGATTCACCACTCTTAGGGAAAAGCAGTTCCTCCTTATCTCCATCCTAAATTTACTCCCCTGAATCTTGAGATTATGTCCGCTACTTATATGCCCATAAGTAGCAAGACAATTTCAGTCTGGATTTTAACTGTCCTCTCAGCTGAACTAAATGACGGATGCTGCTGTCAACGGTGTTATTGTATGGCATTTACTGACTAACAAGATGCTTACTAATATACAGGTCTAGGCTTCACTACAGTCTTGGTTCAAACCTGTTTTGAATTTAGAATTTCTTCAAGCATGAGTTGAATTGCAAAGGTGTGGAAGAGCACCTCTGCTTATTGACTACAATCTGCCTTCAATACTATTATTCCAAGCAAGCTCATCGCCAAGCTCTGGAGCTTGAGAGTCCATGCCTCCCTCTGCAACTGGATCCTCGACTTCCTGACCAACAGATCACAATCAGGAAGGCTGGGCATCAACACGTCTGCCACAATCATGCCCCGACTTCAGTTTTTGCATCTGTGAGACTGGGGTGAGCTAAAGGTCATAATCAGAATCAGCATCACAATCAGGTTTAATGTCACCAGCATATGTCGCGAAATTTGTTAATTTAGTGGCAGTCCTACAATGCATACAGGATAATATAAAAAGAATAAATAAGTAAATAAATTACAGTAAGTATACATATGTATATGAAATAGTTAAAGAAGAATAGAGCAAAAACGGAAACAATAAAAAAAGTGAGATAGTGTTCATGGGTTCAATGTCCACTTAGGAATCGAATGGCAGAGAAGATGCTGTTCCAGAATCGGTCAGCGTGTGCCTTCAGGATTCTACAAGGAGGTATACAAAGGTGATTGATAAGTTAAAAGGAGTCAATTTTAGAAAACCTAGCACATTTATTTTTCACCCTCCCCTACTGTTGCCACCATGTCCTCGTGGACCTCCTTGGGAGATATGCCCTTGAGACCGAGGTAGCAGATGACTGCACGAAGGCCGATGTTGTCCATTTTCTCAGACAGTGCTGACTTGCAATTTTCAATTATCTGAAACAGAAATACCACTAAAGTTATTAACTTCAAACTTTCTGCATAGTCCCTCAAAGAGTTGAACTGCACGTGCATATAGCGAGAGCTGTATAACTCATCTCCTTCTACCTTAGGCCACAAACTTATCAATCACCCCTGCTGTGAACCACTTTCTGGAGGTCCAAGACGCCAACCTACAAAGAAGGGATCCATATGCTCCATGACAGCTGGACTAAGTGTGAAAATGTAGGAGGGGACTATGTTGAAAAATAAATGTGCTATGTTTTCTAAAATTGACTCCTTCTACCTTAGGCCACGAACGTATCAGTCACCCCTTGTATACCTCCTTCCTGATGAGGTAACAATGAGAAGAGGGCATGCCTTGGGTAGTGGGGGTTCTTAATGATGGACATCACCTTTCGAGGCATCACTCCTTGAGAAGTCTTGAATACTATGGATTCTAGCACTCAAGATGGAACAGACTAATTTTACAACATTTTGTAGCTTCTTTTGATCCTGTACAGTAGCTCCCACCATACTAAACAGTGATGCAGCATGTCAGAATGCTCTTCATGGTTCTTCTGTTTTTGAAGTAGACTTCTGTAGATATTTTTGAGTGTTTTAGGTGACAAACCAAATCTCCTCAAACTCCTAATGAAATATAGCCACTGTCTTGCCTTCTTTATAGCTGGATTGATATGTTGGGACCAGGTTAGATCCTCAGAGATCTTGACACCCAAGAAATTGAGATTGCTCACTCTGTCCACTTTTGATCTCTCTATGAGGATTGGTTTGTGTTCCCTTGTCTTACCCTTCCTGAAGCCCATAATCCTCTCTTTGGTCTTACTGACATTGGGTGTTGTATCTTGCTACTGTTTGTACTCTTGACTCCATCTGAAATTCTGCCACCAACGGTTGTATCATCAGCAAATTTATGGATGGCATTAGTGCTATTCCTGATCACACAGTTATTGGAATTGAAAGAGTAGAGCAGTGGACTAAGCACACATCCCTGAGGTGCGCCAGTGTTGATCATCAGTGAGGAGGAGATGAGGTACAGAGGCACAGGTTCTATAGCTTTCTGATCAAGAATCATTATTATCTCTATTGGCTTTTTAGATAAGCACACTTCAAAAGTTCAAAGTAAATTTATTATTAAAGTACAAGTATGTCACCAGATACTATCCTGAGATTCATTTACTTACAGGCATTCACAGTAGAACAAAGAAACTCAATAGAATCAACGAAATACTACACACAAAGATTGTCAACCAACCAACCAATGTGTCCCGAATTAGAAGGCTTTAGTTATGGAGAGAGACTGGATAGACTGGGTTTGTTTTCCTAGAGGCTGAGTGGTGGCCTAAAAGAGGCATAAGAAGCATAGAGAGGGCAGATGGTAGAATAGTTTCCTCACAGCAGGGGTATCAAAACAATATGCCATAGATTTAAGATGAGAGGAAGGAGTTTAAAGGGTTTTGAGAGGTATGTTTTTATACACAGAGTGGCTGATATCTGGAACTTACTGCCAGAGAAGGTGGTGGAGTCAGACAATATTGATGTTTAAAAGATAGTAGAACAGGCAAGGCTAGAAAGATTTGGATATTATGCTGGAAAATGGGTTTAGAGCAGATGAGCAAAAAGGTCAGCATAGAGGTCAGGCAGCATCTATGAAATGAAAAATAGAGTTAATATGTTAGGTCACGGACATTTGAAAAGCTCTAAAACCCTCAGTGTTCTCTACAGAAATGCTACTGGCCTCCTGAGTATTTCTAGAATTTTCTGCTTTTGTTTCTAATTTTTCTAATATCTGGAGTCTATTTGAGGAAAATCCAATCCCGTGTGCCACTGAACACTTGTAATTGCAGAGAATATTGCAACCGTGGCCGGGTTTAACACTGTTGAAGAGTAGTGAAGAGTAGAGCATCTGGAAAATTTTTTGCTGATTTTCAACACCTCCTACCCAACACCTAGGAGATAAATACATGGTGTCCCCTTAATAGTCCCAAATGGAATTAGTGCCAATGTAAATAATTAGAATCATACAGCCTAGGTCAGCATAGGTTGGTACTTTTTAATTCATTTGCTACAATCTAGGCATTGCTGCCATTTATTACATATCCTTAATTTAGCAATAATGTATTAGGCTATTCATTTAGTTCATAAATTGAAGAATAAGAAAACCTTCCTCATCTTTATTTTTCCAATCCCGGTTATTCAATTAACATTTTGACTTTGAAATCCAACAATTTTTTTTTGGTCATTTAATGCAGTTACACGTGGAAATTCTTCTTCTTGTGCCCTTTGCTCCTAGTGGAAGCTTAGGCCAAAGATGACCTCCCATCTTCATTGTCCTCTGAAGTCGAAGGTATGATTTAAGTTCATCAACGCCCCTGCAATCCATCGCATCTACTGTACACTTGATTGGTCTTAGCCATTTCCACCTCTCATGACGGGGACATAGGGTTGGACTTTGTAAATTGAAAGGATTAATTTGTTTTCAATAGGAAAGGATTCATTGACTTTGTCAATAAAAAAAAAGATCCTAATTACTTCTACATTCTTATTAAAGTTGAAGACATATTCTGTAAATTGCACCCCTACATCTAGTAATTATTGTATTTTTTCATAGAAATTAGTTTTGGGTTAAGGCCAGCCTTTCTTTCGATGCCTGTCCTTTTCAACTTACACTGGCAACTCTAAGCTTAATAACAAATAGCCTGAGTTTTGAAATCAATACAGTCATTACACATCTAGTGTGGGATAATTCATCCTGGTATTATCAAGCGTAATCAGTTCATTAATCCTATGAAACTAAAGTTGCCACAAAAGTTGCTAAATAATTAATTTGTGTTTTGATACACAATAAGATGCTGCACAGAAATGAGGGTTTCGGCCCAAATAGTCCCTGCCAATGTTGGTGCTCTATATGTGCCTCTTAATGTTACTCTTCATCAAACCCTAACAACAAATTCCTTTAATTAATATATCCTTCTCATCTTCTGAAGTTTTATGCCACTTTCCTTTGACTTTGAAGGAGGCCATTTGGCCCATGCGGTCTTTTCTGGCCCTGAGACCATTCTCATCAATCCCATTCCACCACCTATTTCTCTTTTACCTGGTCTGTCTCATGAACTAGTTGATCCTCCTCTCATTCCACTACATGAGAGAAAATTCAGAGTGTTTAGTTAAATTATTAACCTGTATATCTTTGGGAAGTGAGAAGGAATGTAGCAGAGCTCCATGAAGTCAAAGGCAGTCGACATAAATTCTAAACAGACAGCACGAGAGGTCAGAATTGAATCAAATCACTAGGGCTGTCTGGGAGATCATTGCGGTTGTGAGTTCCACATTTTCAACACCTACTAGTTGAAGGCATTATCCATAATGTTTCTACTTTTGTTTGCTGGGTGTGTTAGGTCTGTTTCTGATGCTCCTGATGCCTGGAAGTCCTGGGTTAAAAGAATCATAAACATCATGTAAAAGTTTGCTGTTCCAGTAATATCAGCTCCATCAGATATTTTTAACAAAGACAAATCAACATTAAAACAAACTACTTAATCTTTTTTTTTTGGTTTTCATTCCCCAGGACCTGGATTAGAATTTCCTATTTTCCTGTGGATAACAAAAATCCTGTGCATAGTTTGACTCAGCTCCCCTTGGAACATCAAAGTTCCATCATCTGTGCAGAACAAACATTTGAGATATTCCAAGATGCATTAAAATGTGAAACCCACGTATAATTGCTGTCAAAATGTCCTCAGGATTTCCATCTGGCTTACACTGATGAAACATAAAGAGGTAGGATTCTCCAGAGCTGTGTCCCAAAGGGTGGTGAACCAATTAAGAACTAGCATTCACCTGGTGAGCAGACAAGGAAATGGCATTGGATCTACATGAACTTTAGTTAGAAACATAGAATTCATAAAAAAACCTATGGAACAATACAGGCCCTTTGGCTTACAAAGCTGTGCCAAACATGTACTTGCTTTAGAAACTACCTAGGGTTACCCATAGCCCTCTATTTTTCAAAGTTCCATGTACCTATCCAGGAGTCTCCTAAAAGGCCCTATTGATCCGCCTCCACCACTGTCACTGGCTGCCCATTCCACGCACTCACCACTCTCTGTGTAAAAAAACTTACCCCTGATATCTCCTCTGTACCTGCCTCCAAGCATCTTAAAACTGTGCCCTCTCATGTTAGCCATTCCAGCCCTGGGAAAAAAACCTCTGACTATCCAGACGATCAATGCCTCTCATCATCTTATACACCTCTATCAAGTCACCTCTCATCCTCCGTCACTCTAAGGAGTAAAGGCTGAGTTCACTCAACCTATTCTCATAAGGCATGCTCCCTAATCCAGGCAACATCCTTGTAAATCTCCTCTGCACCCTTTCTATGTTTTCTATATCTTTCCTGTAGTGAGGCGACCAGAACTGAGCACCATACTCCAACTGTGGTCTGACCAGGGTCTGATATAGCTGCAACATTACCTCTCAGCTCCTAAACTCAATCCCACGATTGATGAAGGCCAGTGCAGCGAGGGTTCTGAGTGTTATTTCTTTACTTTTTATTGTTTGCACAATTGGTTCTTTATTTTGCACGCTGACTTTTTCTGGGGTTTGTTGGATTTCTTTGTTTTGGTGTCTGCCTGCAAGAAGACGAATTTCAAGGTTACATGTCGTATACACTGCTAATAAATGTACTGTGAACTTACAAAAGACAATCGGCAGATGCTGGAAATCCGAGCAACACACACAAAAGGGGTTCTGGCCCGAAATGTCGACTGTGCTTTTTTCCATGGTTGATGCCTGGCCTACTGAGTTCCTCCTGCATTTTGTGTACTATAAACTTCGAACTTTTTGGACAGTAAATAGGGCAGGAGCTTAGCATCTTATCTGTTACCTTCAACAGTCAGAAGTGTTAAACTTAACTCATGCTTCTCGTGCTGTTTGACTGTTTATGATGGATCACTCATGCTTAGGTTTTAATTGCCTGGCATTGACTGACAGCAAGAGCTTTTAAACAAGGACCATAGCTCCTCACTGATCTCATGCTGGTTCTTGGAATATGTGAGAGGACACACTCAGATTCTCTGTCAAGTCCTCTACAAATCTGTGGATCAGGTCACTATAGCACCATCAAGACTGAGCCTATAATTTTAATTGTAGACCTAAGAAGGCAGCTACCTCAGAATGTAATAAGGAGATGGCACCTGAGTCAAAAGAAGTTCAACAAGGATAAATATTTTAACCTTATTTTAATCTTTAAGAAGATCCTGAACATATGAATTAGGGGCCAGAAAAAAAGCAAGCTGCTTTGCCCCACAACTCTGATCTGCCTTTGATTTGATTGTAACTATGACTCCACAATCGCAAACATCACTGGCATTCATTCTTCCATAGCTTACTAAAAGTTTATCTGCATCTACCTTAAAAATATTCAAAGACATTTCTTGAGGAAGGGAATTGAAAAGGCTCAAGAGCCACTGAGCTGAACTTTAAACGTTGGGCCCCAGTTCATCTTCATTCCATTTCATCTTGTAAAGGCCACGCAAGATATCGTATTACTTATTGCCCATTATGCAAGCTGGTGCTTAGGGCAGAAATGAAGGTCCTCCATCCCTGTCTGACCCAAGCCACTTAGATGCAGAAGGATTCATCATTGCTGTTTCTGTAACAATTTTTTTTGTCCAGTCTGGGTATTAGCCCTGAACTGAATCTTCAAACCAGGAGGACCGGTGGACCACTCTTAGTCTGGGCTCTACCCTTTGACATGTTTGGCACAAGTGACCATACCAAGAGCCAAAGCATAAAGCTCTGACTCCTTCCAGCACAGCTCTCTGGGTCGTTGAGGCATGTAAGCCTTCAAACCACAACAAGGTTATGGACCTCTTGGAGGAGGACATTGTATGTTTTAATAAAATTCCCTCTCAATCTTCTAACTTTCAGCAGGTACAAGCTTAGCCTATTCAAACTTCCCTTTTAAGATTTCAAATACTTTTGGGAGGAGTTTACAGATATCATGAGGGAAGCAATCTGGAGGTCAGGAGGGAGTGGTAAAGAAGGTAATATTTAATCAGAAGAGACTGTGTGGCACAAAGAGAAATAGTGGATAAGCTGCTGGACATCACCCTTCCTACCAGCTCAGGATCTGATCGTGCAATTTAAAGTAGAATAGGGATTTAATCAATTCTCCTGGTTAAACTTTATCAAACAATCATGAACACCAAAGCAGATTATCTACCCTGGTTGGAAATTATCAAACAGTCATTGACATCAAAATGGATTATCCAGTTATTTATTTAGTTATTGTTTGTGAAATCTTGCTCTATACAAAATTGCTTGTCTTGTTTGACTGCATAATATTAATTCAAAAGCAATTTATTAATTGTAAAATGCTTGAGGCGCTTTATAAATGCTAATTATTTCATTCTAAGACCTGAGGAAAAGATTATTTGATGTTCATTTTTCCAGTCGGCTCAAAGACTTTGGCATTTAATTATATTTTGAATTATCCCACTATTTCTTCTTGTATTACTTCAGTTGATGCATTATTGCAAATGCTTGTCACCTTCTGAATAAGAAAATTTGTATCTATTTAATCTAAATATATTTTTCATCATTTCACCTGTCTAATAATCCCATTTTTATTTGATTACTTTGATGTTTAATTGATCAAAATATGACACTTTGTGTATAATTCTGTTTGGTTCTATCTAAATCTTAACTATAAAATGTGAGTATCTCCACTTCTTCTTCCAAATTTGATGATTATTAATATAGAAAAGTAGAGCACAGAAAAAAGTCCTTCAGCCCATCTAGACCATGCCCGAACAATTAAACCGTCTACTCCAATCAACCTGCAGTCAGACCATAGCCCTTCATACTACTGCCATCCATGTACCTATGGAAACTTCACTTGAATGTTGAAATTGAGCTTGCATGCACCACTTGCAGTAGCAGCTCATTCCACACTCTCACAACCCTCTGAGTAAAGATGATTCCCCTCATGTTCCTCTTAAGCTTATCACCTTTCACCCTTAACCCATGACCTCTAGTTGTATTTCCACACAACTTCAGTGGGGAAAGACTGCTTACATTTACAGTATTTATACCCCACATAATTTTATATATTTCTATCAAATCTCTCCTCAATCTTTTACTTTCCAAGAAAAAAAAGTCCTAACCTATTCAGTCTTTCCTTAAAAACTGAGGTCTTCCAGTCCCAGGAAGATCCTTGTAATTTTCTCTGTACTCCTTCAACCTTACTTACATCTTTCCAGTAGATAGGTGACAATACTCCAAGGCCTTTCCAATACAGAAACATAGAAACATAGAACACCTACAGCACAATACAGGCCCTTTGGCCTACAAAGTTGTGCCTAACATGTCCCTACCTTAGAAATTACTAGGGTTGTCCATAGCCTTCTATGTTTCTAAGCTCAAAGTACCTATCCAAAAGTCTTTTAAAACACTCTATCATATCTGCCTCTACCAACGTTGCTGGCAGCCTATTCCACGCACTCACCACTCTCTGCATAAAAAAATTACCCATGACATCTCCTTTGTACCTACTCCCAAGCACCGTAAACATGCCCTCTTGTGGCAGCCATTTCAGCCCTGGGATAAAACCTCTGACTATCCACATGATCAATGTCTCTCATCATCTTATACACCTCTATCAGGTCACCTCTCATCCTCCGTCACTCCAAGGAGAAAAGGCCGAGTTCACTCAATCTGTTTTCATAAGGCATGCTCCCCAATCCAGGCAACATCCTTGTAAATCACCTCTGCACCCTTTCTATGGTTTGCACATCCTTCCTGTAGTGAGGCGACCAGAATTGAGCACAGTACTCCAAGTGGGGTCTGACCAGGGTGCTATATAGTTACAACATTACCACTTGGCTGTTTAACTCAATCCCACGATTGTTGAAGGCCAATGCACCATATGCCTTCTTAACCATAGAGTCAACCTGTGTAGCAGCTTTGAGGGTCCTATGGACTCAGACCCCAAGATCCCTCTGATCCTCCACACTGCCAAGAGTCTTACCATTAATGCTATATTCTGCCATCAAATTTGACCTACCATAATGAACAACTTCACACTTATCTGGGTTGAACTCCATCTGCCTCTTCTCAGCCCAGTTTTGCATCGTATCAATGTCCCGCTGTAACCTCTGACAGCCCTCCACACAATCCACAACTCACCCAACCTTTGTGTCAACAGCAACCTTACTAACCCATCCCTACACTTCCTCATCCAGGTCATTAACAAAAATCTCAAAAATCACTATTCCTAATCATATTATACCTCTCCAAATGTTCATAAATCCTGCCACTCGGGATCATCAACTTACCAACCACTAAAGTAAGACTTACCGGTCTATAATTTCCTGAGCTCTCTCTACTCCCTTTGTTGAATAAGTGAACAATATCTGCAACTCTCCAATCCTCTGGAACCTCTCCCGTCCCCATTGATAATGCAAAGGTAATCGCCGGAGGCTCAGCAATCTCCTCCCTCACCTCCCACAGTAGCCTGGAGTACATCTCATCCGGTCCCGGCATCTTATCCAACTTGATGCTTTCCAGAAGCTCCAGCGCATCCTCTTTCTTAATATCTACATGCTCAAGCTTTTCAGTCCGCTGCAAGTCATCACTACAATCACTAAGATTCTTTTCCATAGTGAATACTGAGGTAAAGTGTTCATTAAGTACCTCTGCTATTTCCTCCAGTTCCATACACACTTTCCCACTGCCACACGTGATAGGTCCTATTCTTTCACGTCTTATCTTATATCTTATACTTTCAACATATCCTCTCATCTACTGTACTCAATACTTCGATTTATGAAAGCCAATGTGCCATTAGCTTTCATAATGACCCTATCTACCTGTGACACTACTTTCAATCAATTATAGACTTGTATTCCCAGATCCCTTTGTTCTACCACTCTCTTCGGTACCATTCCATTTTCTTTGTAAGATCTACTTTGGTTAGTCCAAACCTCACTTTTGTCTCCATTAAATTCCATCTGCCATTTTTCAGCCCATTTTCCAGCTGATCCAGATCCCACGGCAAGCTCTGATAATCTTTCTCAATGTCCACTACACCCCCAATCTTGGTGTCATCTGTAAGTTTGCTGATCCAGTTAACCACATTATCATTCATATCATTGATGTCAATGTCAAACAACAATGGACCCAGCACTGATCTCTGCGACACTCCACAACAGTCATACCTTTAGTCACAGAGGCAACCATCTACTACCACTCTTCTCTTCTCCCACAAAGCCAATGTCTAATCTAATTTACAGACTTATCTTGAATGCCAGGCAACTGAAGCTTCTTGCAAACTCAGTATGGAGGAGCAACACCTCATATTCTGTCTAGGTAGCCTCTGTCCATGGTCCACTGTCCTCTCCTGTTAGACCATAAGGCCATAAGACATAGGAGCATAATTAGGCCATTTGGCCTATCGAATCTTCTCTGCCATTCAATCATGGCTGATCCTTTTTTTTAAATCTCTTCCTCAACCCCAGTTCCCGGCCTTCTCCCTGTAACCTTTTAACCATGTCCAATCAAGAACCTATCAATCTCTGCCTTAAAAGCACCCAATGATCTGGCCTCCACAGCTGCACTTGGCAGTAAATTCCACAAATTCACCACCCTATGGCCAAATAAATCTCTCCGCATCTGTTTTGAAAAGGCCCCCTTCTATCCTGAGGCTGTGTCCTCTTGTCCTAGAGTCTCCCACCATGGAGAACATCCTCTCCATATCTACTCTGTCTAGGCCTTTCAACATTCAAAAGGTTTCAATGAGATCCCCCCTCATCCTTCTGAATTCCAGTGAGTACAGATCCAGAACAATCAAATGTTCCTCATATGATAACCCTTTCATTCCTGGAATCATCCTTGTGAACCTCCTCTGGACCCTCTCCAATGCCAACACATCTTTTCTGAGATGAGAGGCCCAGAACTGTTCACAATACTCAAAGTGAGGCCTCACCAGTGCCTTGTAAAGCCTCAGCATCACATCCTTGTTCTTATATTCTAGACCTCTTGAAATGAATGCTAACATGGCACTTTGACTTCCTCACCACCTACACAACCTGCAAGTTAACCTTCAGGGTGTTCTGCACAAGGATTCCCAATTTCCTCTGCATCTCAGATTCCTGGATTTTCTCCCCATTTAGAAAATAGTCTGCACATTTATTTCTACTATCAAAGTGCATGACCATGTATTTTCCAACATTATATTTCATTTGCCACTTTCTTGCCCATTCTCTTAATCCATCTAAGTCCTTCTGCAGCCTACCTGTTTCCTCAACATTACCTGCCCATTCACCAATCTTTGTATCATCTGCAAACTTGGCAACAGAGCCATCTATTCCATCATCTAAATCATTTATGTACCACATAAAAAGAAGTGGTCCCAACACTGACCCCTGTGGAACACCACCAGTCACTTACAGCCAAACAGAAAAAGATCCTTTTTATTCCTACTTGCTGCCTCCTACCAATCAGCCATTAACCATGTTAGTAACTTTCCTGTAATATCATGGGCTCTTAATTTGGTAAGCGACCTCATGTGTGACACTTTGTCAAAGGTCCTTGGAAAGTCCAAATATACAACATCCACTACAACCCCTTTATCTATCCTACTTGTAATCTCCTAAAAGAATTCCAATGGGTTTGTCAGGCAGGATTTTCCCTGAAAGGAACCATGCTAAATTTGTACTATCTGGTCCTGTGACACCAAGTTCCTCCTCATCACCTCAGTCCCAACAAATGGCTCTAACCACAGAGGTCAGGCTAACTGGTCTATAATTTCCTTTCAGATGCATTCCTCCTTTCTTGAAGAGTGGAGTAACATTTGCAATTTTCCAGTCCTCTGGCACTATGCCAGAGTCCAATGATTTTTGAAAGATCATTTCTAAAGCCACCACAATCTCTAATGTTACCTCCTTCAAACCCTAGGGTGAAGTTCCTCTGGTCCAAGCAACTTTAGGTCTTTCAGCTTTTTGAGCACCTTCTCTCTTGTAACAGTAACTGCACCCACTTCTCTTCCTTCAGACACGAAAAAATCAGGCATACTGTTAGTGTCTTCCACGGAGAAGACTGATGCAAAATATTCATTTAGTTCATCTGCATTTCGCTGTCTCCTATTATTACCTCTTGACCCCCATTATTATCGTCATTATCATCATGTGCCGTGTTGTATGACATGAGCGATCATGGTCTTTGACCTTGATTGATTTTGGCAAATTTTTCTGCAGAGGTGGTTTGCCATTGCTTTCTTCTGGGTGGTGTCTTTACAAAATGGCTGACCCCAGCCATTATCAATACTCCTCAAGCGGTTGTCTTCAGGACGTCAGCAGTCATATAACCAGGACTTGTGATATGCACCAACTGCTCATACGACCATCCACCACCTCTACCATGGCTTCACATGACCCTGATTGGAGGAGCTGAGCAGGTGGTACACTTTACCTAAGCATGATCTACAGGCTAACAGAAGGAAGGGGCGTCCTACACTTCCGTATCTCCACTCTGCCACCCAGCAAAGAGCAATACAGCAAGGAAACATACTCTAATTCCCGATCGCCACCTGAGCTCATCAAATTTTCTTGCATTTGCCCCATATCTCTCTAAACCTTTCCTAAACATGTTTCTATCAATGTGTCTTTTAATGTCATTGTTGTGTCCCTGCCTCAACCACTTTCTTTGGCAGCTCATTCTAGGTACAACTTCTGCATGAAGAAGTTGTCCCCCAGGTCTCCTCTCACAAACTTACAGCCTATTGATTTTGATTCTCTTTTCTTGGGAAAAGGACTCTGTACATTCATGCTATCTATGCCCTCATCATTTTATAAATCACCCCTTTGTCTGCTAAGCTCCAATGAAATATAATCCTAGCCTACTCTTCCTATAAATCAGGCCCTCAGGTCCTGGCAACATTCAATAATGAGGCTCCTTTCAGATTTTTTTTGACTGTGACATAACTTGGAATGTTTTGCTCCTTCTAAGATACTCTATGAATATAAATGGTTCTTATTTAGCAGGAATAATTTCTAGATTACCACTCCCACTTGTATGAAGAAGTTCTTAGTGACATTACCTCTGTCTTTAATTCATGGTTATCCACCTTGCTCTGCGCTTCCACACCAGAGGAAATACATTTTTCTCTGTCTACCCTATCAATGCGTGTAATAATCGTTGTATGTGCTGACAATACAGTTATCAAACATAATTTTCAGAATTCTATTAGCAAGGGGCAAAGATTGATCAACATGGCTCAGAACGAGCAATCTATCTCCATAATTAAAGTAAAGCAAAGGGCTATCAATATTAACTCTGTAAGCTAAAATGTACAATCAAGTAGAAATCCTTTTAGGCCTAATAACATGGTGATATTACATGAAAAAATTCAGCTGAATGTCAGTCCATTTCTCATAGCAACAGATAATTGCATTGAATTCACAACAGAAAGCAGCCTCATTCAATTCAATTGGTTCTTGCTAAAATATATCCTCCACACAGGCCACTTTACAAACCAATTACCTCTTTCTATCCCACTCAGATCCCTCTGTCCTTTCTCTCTTACTTTTATATCAAGCCTCCCTTTAGTGTATCAGTGTTAATTGCTTCAAATGTTCAACATGGTTATAAATTCCCCCTTCGTTACAAATTGCCCTTTGCAAGTAAGTTCATCCTAACCTTTTTTCACTCAGAGAGTGGTGGATGTGTGGAACACATTGCCCGGAGTGCCAGTGGTGACATTAATGAGGCTCTTAGATAGGCACATGGATAAGAGAAAACCTGGAGGGCTCTGTGGGCAGGAAGGGTTAGATTAATCTTAGAGCCAGTTAAAAGGTTGGCCCATCATTGTGGACTAAAGGTCCTGTACTGTTCTATGTTCCATGTTCTAACTTCTGTGTATGGTCTGTCAATACCATCCATCGCCCAGACAGTTTACTGCCCCAAACAAGCCAAAACGACTTCAGCATCTCGCCACTACTCTCTATGTTCATGATTTTAATGACTTAGTCAATGAGTTAGTCTTCTGGTCCCAGGATATAAAACATAATTCAAATCTATTACATCTTCCCAGTTCTGAAAACATCATCATAAACCTCTTCTGCACCAGGTCAAGTGCTTCAACGTGCTTCCTCACACTCTTTTAATGCACACAGTACATAAAGTTTTGTCCAACTAACAGGTTCTTTAAAGAATATAAAACAAGGAGAAAAAACAGTAGATGCTGGAAATCGGAAATTAATAAACAAATTAAACAGAAGATGCTGCAAGCATTCTGCTCCTGTGGAACTTAAAATGGAGTTAATGTTTCATATTAAGGACCCTTTGACCTGAAAGGTTAACTGTTTTTTATCCAAGTATGTTGACTGACCTACCAAGGAGTTCTGGCATTTTCACTTTATGTGATAATATAAAAACCTACTTTTCAATCCAAGTGAGACACAGAACAATTACTGGGAAATGGCTAGACTTCACAATGTTTATTTTACAGAATGTTACATTGGTCTACGGGTAAAGTGCATTCTGGAATTCCTGTTGGAAGTGACGTCTGACTGCAGCATTATTTCCCCCTCGGCAGAAAGCCTACTGGTATTCCCAGGTGGTTTTCCATCCAATTACTAATCAAATCCTAGTCCACTTAATTGGAACTTCACGGAGAAAGGTGATCTATTCCTCCGCATGGTATGGCTGCTTATTATCTTTACAGCTGCACACCTTGTTGCAATGAGAAAGGCAAACTAATTTTGCAAATGTGTAATGTATTTGCATGCACTTTGTTTGCCCACTGCATTAATGACTGCATAAATCTACTTATTATAAATATGTTGGGCTCACGGTGGTAACAATAGATAGATGACTGATCCATGATGGACATCTGGCTAAAGCGCACAAATTGTAATAATTTTTGTGGCATGCTGTAGACGTTGAGAAAATTGGTAATGCAATGAGATCACAATGTCAGCTTTTATTTCTGAGTCATATCAGTGGTTCCATTTCCACTCCTGAGATAAGAAAACAAAACCTATAGTGGCAGTACTGAAGGTGTATAGTCAAAGGATGCATCCTATTGCGTGATACGTAGAGTCACAGAGTCATAAAGTTGTACAACACTTTGGACCAACTCGTCCATGTCAACAATGTTGTTTACCTGAGCTAGCCCCATTTGGTTTCATTTCAACTTGCTTACTACCTGTTATCTCACTGAAGTTTGGGGCAGCAATGAAGGTCTCTGGGGTGTTCAGGGCTTCTTTCATCACATCAGTAGCTTCATCTCAGTTTTCACCACTGTTGTGGGTGGAGACTCAGGAACACTGTCACTCTCAGATGTGGAAGGATTCTTCATTGCTGTTTCTGTAACAATTTTTTTGACCAGTCAGGGTTGTTAGCCCTGAGCTGAACCCCCAAACCTGAAGTATTGGTGGACCACCCTTAGGCTGGCCTCTACCCTTTGACCTGTTTGGCATGGATGACCTTACCAAGAGCCAAAGCCTAAAGTCCTGAATCTAGGTCATTAAGGCATGCAAGCCTCCAAACCGTGGTCCTTTTGGAGGACATAAATGTACAGGAGAATGAAGGAATTGTTCAAGTCCAATGCAGCACAAAAAACATAATAAGATAAAAACACAATAAATATGAATATATAAGATAAATTATACATATAGATTGATTGTATGCCCATAAAGTGAAGCTAGGTACAGGAGTATCTGTACAAAGGTTCACTGACAGGAAATGATAAAGTAGTGGTAATCCGGGTGTGGAGGGGAGGATTAATGGGTGGAAGTGTTGATCAGCCTTACTGCTTGGGGTAAACAACTGTATCTGACTCTGGTTGTTCTGGCATGGATACAACACAGCCTCTTCCCTGATGGACATCCCTTTGAACCTTCCTATCCATGTGTATATCAAAATGTCTTTCAGTGAATCTAACTGCACCTAGCTCTACAGCTTCCCCTGACAAATCATTTCATATACCCACCACTCTCTATGTGAAATAAAAATGCCCCTCAAGTCCATTTTAAATCTTGCCCCTCCAAAATTATACCTATGCATTTTGGTTTTAGATTTCCCTAGACTGGGAAAAACACCCATGGATATTCCCCTTATCCAGGCCCCTCATGATTTTTTAAACCTCTGTAATTCACCCCTCAACTTGATTGATGAGGTAAAGCTTCAGATGTTGTTGAATATGGATTTAGTAAGGCATTTGACAAGGTTCTTCATGGAAGGCTCATCGAAATGATAAAGATGATGGGGTCCACGGGAAGTTATCCACTTGCAATCAGAATTGGCTTGTACATAGAAGATGCACAGTGGTCAATGGAACTTACTCTGGTGTGAGAACTGTGACTAGTGATATTCCCTAATTATCAGCACTGGGACTTCTGCTGTTTGCAATGTACATAAATAACCTGGGTGAAAACGTAGTTGGGTGGGTTGGCAAGTTGCTGATGATACAGAGATTGGTGGTGTTGTGTAAAGCATAGAAAACAGGCTGAAAATATACCAGGATATAGATAGAGGTGAAAAAATAGTAGACCGACCTTAACTCACCCAAATGTGAAGGGAAAGTAAAAAGTTAAAAATAAATAAATAAATAAATAATTTTTAAAAAGTATTATCAAAGTACACATATGAGGTGGGGTGAGACTACAACTAGAGGTCATGGGTTAAGGGTGAAAGGTGAAATGTTAAACGGAAACATGAGGGGAAACTTCTTCATTCAAAGGATGGTGAGAGTGTGGAATGAGCTACCAGAGCAAGTGGTGGATGTGATTTTGATTTGAATGTTTGGATAGGTACATAGATGGGAGGGGTTTGGAGGTCTATGATCCAGGTGCAGGCCAATGGCAGATTAATGGCTTGGCTTGGATTAGATGGGCCAAAGGGCCTGTTTCTGTGCTGTAGTTTTCTATGACTCAATATCACCATATAAAACCCTGAGATTCATTTTCTTGCAGTCATACACTGTAAATCTAAGAAACACAAAAGAATCAATGAAAGGCCACATCCAACAGGACAGACAAACAAACCAATGTGCAAAACTCAAGAAACTGTGAAAATATAAAAGAGAAAATAAAAATAAAATAATGATAATAAATAAATAAGCAATAAATATCAACATGAGATGAATAGTCTATGAAAGTGAGTCGATAGGTTGAGGGAAGAACAGTTTAATAGTAGAAGTGTTGAACGTTCAGAGATCAAATGTAAAAAGACAATACACTGTTAATGGCAAGACCCTTAATGATATTGATCTACAGATGGACCATGGAGTCCAAGTCCATAGTGAGTGCCTAGACAAGTATATAGGGCGGTAAAGAAAGCATATTGCATGCTTGCCTTTATTAGTTGACGAACTGAGTTCCAGAGTTGGGCAGTTATGTTGCAGTTTTATAAAACCGCAGTTCGGCTGAATCACGAGTATCACCTTCAGCAAACACGTTTAAAGGAATTAAAGAGTTAAGTGTAAGTGTAGATTGCTTAGCATTTGAGACAAGGAACCTGATAAAGTGGAATGGACAAATGAGAGAGAAATTGAACAAATACTTTGTATTTCTCCTCATGGTAACAAACAGCAAATTAATTTCCAAAAGTAGCAGGAATCCAAGGGGCAACCAGACATGAGGAAGCTAAAACAAATAATCACCATGAAGGTCTGTAACTGAGCCGCTGGGATTCACGCATTAGAATAGCAATGTCAACTCAAAATGACCACATTGGTGAGATTGTAAGAGGAATAATGTAAAATAAATTCATCCTGGGTCTGTTGCTTTTTTTTCCAGGGAAAACTCTCAGCAAATTTGTAATGAACAAATTTCATCTCCGACCTCTCCCTCTGCTCTGAACAGTTAATGTGACAATGAAGGACTGGCTGAAGTGTGATTGCTGAATTTCTAGCCTGTCAAAGTTGATTACATGAAATAAATACATAAATAGTTTCACAGCCCGATTATTTGTCTGGCTAGGCTACGTATTGTGTAGGCAAAATAATAGCAACATTCACATAAAATATTTTGTTTCTAAGGATTAAGAGCAAGAGCAAAAATAGATAGGCTGGGAGGCCATTTGAGCTTGTTCCTTTATTCAAGAGGGCTGTTACTGATTATTTACTTCTGGAATTGGGATTGGAATTAGTTTATTCTTGTCACAGGTACTGAGGTAGAGTGAAAAGCTTGCCTTGCATATTGTTTATACGGATTAATTCTTTACACAGTGTAGTGAGGTAGTCCAAGGTAAATCAATAACAATGCAGAATAAAGTTTAATAGTTACAAAGAAAGTGCAGTGCAGGTAAACAAGATCATAACAAGATAGATTGTGAGGTCAAGAATCCATCTTATCATACTAGGGAACTATTCAATAATCCTTTACCAGCAGGCTATATGCTATCTGGCTTTGGCATCTTCTGCCCAGTGGGAGAGTGGGGTTGAGAGAATGCCTGGGATCTTTAAATATGCCGAGGCAGAGAGAAGTTTAGAGAGATCACGTGGAGGAGAGGCCATTTTCTGTGATGTGCAAACAGTGTCCACAACTCTTTGTCAATGTTTCTTGCAGTTGCTGGCAATACAAACCATGGTGAATCCAGAAAGGTTGCTTTCTAGGTTCATCAATAAATGTTGGTAAGGATTGATAGGGCATGCCAGGTCTTCAGATTCCTGAGGAAGTAGAGTCATTGGTGGTTTTCTTGTACATGGTGTCTATGTGACTGCAACAGGACCATCAGACCATGGGAGCAGAATAAAGCCATTTGGCCCATTGAGTCTGTGCCACCATTCAATCTTTGATGCCATGTCCAATCAAGAACTTAACAGCCCTTGCCTTAAATACACCCAACGACTTGGCCTCCACAGCTGCATGTGGCATCATATTCCACAAATTCACCACCCTCTGATTAAAGAAATTTCACTGCATTTCTGTTTTGAATGGATGCCCCTCTATCCTGAGGCTGTGCCCTCTTGTCCTAGACTCTCCCACCATGGGAAACATCCTTTCCACATCTACTCTGTCTAAGCCTTTCAACATTCAAAAGGATTCAATGAGATCCATCCTCATCCTTCTAAATTCCAGAGAGTACAGATCCAGAGCCATCAAACTTTCTTCATATGATAACCCTCTCATTCCAGGAATCATCATTGTGAACCTCATCTGGACCCTCTCCAATGCCAGCACATCTCTTCTAAGGTGAGAAGCCCAAAACTGTACACTCAAGGCAAAGCCTCACCAGTGCCTTATAAAGCCTCAGCATCAAATCCCTGCTCTTGTATTCTAGACCTCTTGAAATGAATGTTAACATCACTGCCATCTCAACCTGCAAGTTAACCTTTAGGGTGTTTTGCAGAAAGACTCCCAAGTCCCTTTACATGTCAGATTTTTGGATTTTCTCCTCCTTTAAAAAATAGTCCGCACATTTATTTCTACTACCAAAGTGCATGACCATGCATTTTCCAACATTATATTTCATTTGCCACTTCCTTGCCCATTCTCGTAGTCTGTCTCAGTCCTTCTGCATCCTACCTGTTTCCAAAACACTACCTGCCCCTCCACCAATCTTTGTATCATCTTCAAATTTGGTAACAAAGCAATCTATTTCATCATCTAAATAATTTATATACAGCATAAAAAGAAGTGGTGCCAAAACCAACAAAGCACCACTAGTCACTGGCAGCCAATCAGACAAGGATCCTTTTATTCCCACTCCCTGCCTTCCTCTAATCAGCTGTGTTAGTAATGTTCCTGTAATACCATGGGCTTTTAACTTGGTAAGCAGCCTCATGTGCGGCCCCTTGTCAGAGGCCTTCTGAAATTCTAAAAATACAACATCCATTACATCCCTGTTATCTATCCTACTTGTAATCTTCTCAAAGAATTCCATCAGGTTCATCAGACAGGATTTTCCCTTAAGGAAACCATGCTGACTTTGTCCTATCTTGTCCTGTGTGACTAAGTACACCATCACCTCATCCTTAATAATTAACTCTAACATTTTCCCAGCCACTGAGGTCAGACTAACTGGTCTATAATTTCCTTTCTGCTGCCTTCCTCCTTTCTTAAAGAGTGGAGTGACATTTGCAATTTTCCAGTCCTCTGGCACCATGCCAGCATCCAGTGATTTTTTTTTTTGAAAGATAATTTTTAATACCTCCACAATCTCTAATGCTACCACTTTCAGAACCCCAGGGTGCAGTTCATATGGTCCAGGTGAGTTATGTCTTCTAGCTTTTTGAGCACCTTCTCCCTTGTAATAGTAACTGCACCTACTTCTCTTCCTTCACACACTACAACATCTGGCACACTGTTGATGTCTTTCACAGTGACGACTGATGCAAAATACTCATTTAGTTCATCTGCTGTCTCCTTGCCCCCATTGTTATTTCTGCAGTCTCATTTTCTAGCGGCCCTATAGCCTCTCTCACCTCTGTTTTATTTTTTTTACATTCTTATAAAAGCTTTTACTATACACTTTGATGTTATTTGCTAGCTTGCTTTCATATTTAATCTTTTCCCTTCTAATGATTTTTTTAGTTGCTCTCTGTAGGTTTTTGAAATCCAGTCCTCTATCTCCTTACTAATTTTTGGTTTGTTGTATGCCCTCTCTTTTGATTTTACAATAGCTTTGATTTCCCTTATCAGCCTCATTTTTCCCAGAAACACACGCCATTGCTGCTCTGCTGACATCTCTGCCAGCAGCTCCTTCCAATTTACTTTGGCTAAGTCCTCTCTCATACCACTGTTAATTCCCTTACTTCACTAAAATACTGCTGCAACAGACTTTGCCTTCTCCCTATCAAATTTCAAGTTAAACTCAATCATATTGTGATCAGTGGTTCTTAAGGGGATGCAGTGGATGTTGTATATTTGGACTTTCAGAAGGCCAACATGGTTATTGGCTGATTGGTAGGAGGCAGCGAGTGGGAATAAAAGGATCCTTTTCTGATTGGCTGCCAGTAAGTAGAGGTGTTCCGCAGGGGTCGGTGTTGAAACCACATTTAAGCTGTATATAAATGATATAGATGATGGAATAGATGGTTCTGTTGAAAAGTTTGCAGATGATACAAAGATTGGAAAAGGGGCAGTTAGTGTTGAGGAAACAGGTAGGATGCAGAAGGACTTAGACAGATTAGGAGAATGGGCAAGAAAGTGGCAAATGAAACATAATGTTGGAAAATGCATGGTCATGCACTTTGGTAGTGGAAATAAATGTGCAGACTATTTTCTAAACAGGGAGAAAATCCAGGAATCTTAGAAGCAGAGGGACTTGGGACCCTTTGTGCAGAGCACTCTGAAAGTTAACTTGCAGGGTGAGTAGGTGGTGAGGAAGGCAAATGCATTGTTAGCATTTATTTCAAGAGGTCAAGAATACAAGAGCAAGGAAGTGATGCTGAGGCTTTATAAGGCACTGGTGAGGCCTCACCTTGAGTATTGTGAAGAGTTTTGGGCCTCTTATCTTAGAAAAGATGTGTTGGCATTGGAGAGCGTCCAGAGGAGGTTCACAAGGACGATTCCAGGACTGAAAGGGTTATCGTATGAGGAATGTTTTATGGCTCTGGGTCTGTACTCACTGGAATTCAGAAGGATGAGGGGGGATCTCATTGAATCCTTTCGAATGTTGTTACATACTCACAGTTTGAACGGGACAGTGGGACGATGTAATGGTCTTGTGAATTGTCTCATGACCGTGGGGTGATGTTATGTCTCATGGTGGCATGTTCCAAACAGTATTTAAACAAAATATGCAGACTGTGACGCCGTTCTCATTTTTATTTTTGTGCAATGTTGTTGTTGCCGGTCGGAGGTGTGGAGGCTCCACCGATTTTGTTTGTTAAACGTTTTTTTTTCCCCTTACAGTCCAGTATCAGAGAGTGAAGGCATTTTGGAGTTATCCGAGTTCAAAGGATTGGATAAAGTTAATGTCATTCAGCATTTTGGGGAATGGTAGACCTTTGTGACTTTTTTCAGGAATTGTGGCATGCACGTTTGAGTTAAACCCCTGCAAGGTCAGGAAGGTTTGTGCAGTGACCACCCTCCAGCCAAAATGTCAGTTCCTTTTATTTCCTCGTGATTTCTTTGAACAAGACATCTCTTGGCTGTGGTATCAGCAGATTCGTCATTACTTCGAAGGAATCGTTTGTTTCGGGGAAGTCTCTCCTTAATGACTGTATAAATCACATGGACTTTTGAATTTTCACTTTAAGTCTGTGCTTGGATGAGAACTCATTAAGAACAGTTTCTAAGTTTAACTATTTGTTAGATATTGCCGAACAAACTGTTAACTTCTGGTTAAGTTAGTCGTTTGTTTACTTTTCTAAATTTTGAGCAGAGGTTAATAAATCTCGGGATTTGTTTATAAACCCTGTCTCAGTTTCATATTCATTGCTGCTGCATTTGTAACAATGTTGAAAGGCTTAGACAGAGTAGATGTGGAAAGGATGTTTCCCATGGTGGAGAGTCTAGGACAAGAGGGCACAGCCTCAGGATAGAGGGACGCCCTTTCAAAACAGAGATGCAGAGACATTTCTTTAGCCAAAGGGTGGTGAATTTATCGAATTTGTTGCCACATGCAGCTCTGGAGGCCTGATCGTTAAGGCAGAGATTGATAGGTTCCTTTTTGGACGTGGCATCAAAGGTTACAGGTAGAAGGCCAGGAACTGGGGTTGAGGAGGAGATGAAAAGAAAGGATCAGCCATGATTGAATGGCAGAGCAGACTCGATGGTCCAGATGGCCTAATTCTGCTCCTATGTCTTATGGTCTTTTGTTCTTATGGTCCAATAGGAGAGGACAGTGAAGCATGGACAGAGGCTACCTAGACAGAATAAGAGGTGTTGCTCCTCCATACTGAGTTTCGCAAGAAACTTTAGTTGCCTGGTATTCAAGATAAGTCACATGATTGTAATGGGTGTCACGGGCTCCTTAGGGAGGAAGGGACTGTGAATGTTTTGTAGTTTAAATAATTTTTTAAACAATTGAATATCTGTGCAGATCTTCATTCCTTGAGTTCCACTTAATTATGGTTCAACAAATTGTGTGTAATGGTCATATGTTTTGTCATAGAGGAAAGGAGAACAAAAGATTGAAAGCTTATGAAGAATTGATCTTCTTGTGCATATTTGATAGATAGATAGATAGATAGATAGATAGATAGATAGATAGATAGATAGATAGATAGATAGATAGATAGATAGATAGATAGATAGATAGATAGATACTTTATTCATCCCCATGGGGAAATTCAACATTTTTTCCAATGTCCCATACAATTATTGTAGCAAAACTAATTACATACAATACTTAACTCAGTATAAATATGATATGCATCTAAAATCACCCTCTCAAAAAGCATTAATAAATAGCTTTTAAAAAGTTCTTAAGTAGTTTACTAAAATACATTGAATGGTAACTTAAGCTCAGTCCTAACCCCGGCACTTTAACATATCTTACCCCTGGCGGTTGAATTGTAAAGCCAAATGGCATTGGGGAGTAATGATCTCTTCATCCTGTCTGAGGAGCATTGCATCGATAGCAACCTGCCACTGAAGCTGTTTCTCTGTTTCTGGATGGTGCTATGCAGAGGATGTTCAGGGTTTTCCATGATTGACCGTAGCCTACTCAGCGCCCTTCCCTCTGCTACCGATGTCATACTCTCCAGTTCTGTGCCCACGACAGAGCCCGCCTTCCTTACCAGCTTATTAAGACGTGAGGCGTCCCTCTTCTTAATGCTGCCTCCCCAACACGCCACCACAAAGAAGAGGGCGCTCTCCACAACTGACCTATAGAACATCTTCAGCATCTCACTACAAACATTGAATGATGCCAACCTTCTAAGGAAGTACAGTCGACTCTGTGCCTTCCTGCACAAGGCATCTGTGTTGACAGTCCAGTCTAGCTTCTCGTCTAACTGTACTCCCAGATACTTGTAGGTCTTAACCTGCTCCACACATTCTCCATTAATGATCACTGGCTCCATATGAGGCCTAGATCTCCTAAAGTCCACCACCATCTCCTTGGTCTTGGTGATATTGAGACGCAGGTAATTGGTTCCAGCTCTGTATGTTCCAGTTTTCAACTAAAAAGTGAAGATTGTATTTTAACTAAAAATAACAAATTCTTATTTCCTGAAACAGGTTTTTCTGGTCTCCCTGTTTGGATGTAAGGATGGGAACAATGGGATGTAATATCATTAAAAACTATAAGACCATAAGACATTGGACCAGAATTAGTCCATTTGGCCAATCAAGTCTCCACCATCCAATCATGACTGGTTTATTATTCCCTCTCATCCCCAGAAACTATCAACTTCCGCTTTCAATATACCTAATGACTCGGCCTTCATAACCTTTTGTGGCAATGAATTCTGCAGATTCACCAACGTCTGACTAAAGAAATTCCTCCTCAACCATTAAATGATGTTATAATGTGAAAGCAACTGTTTACCGTTACTGTTCTATAGAATTGTTATGTATGTCAGCAGGAAAGAAGAATTACAGGGTTGTATGTGGTGACATATATGTACTCTGATAATAAATTTTACTTTTGAACTTTAAACTTTGAATCATCAGTTTCCTAATCTCGACAGTTGCTTCTTTTCCTCATTGTTTAAGGTTATAGCTCGAATAAAATGAAAGAAAAATGGAGAGCTATGTGGGATGGAAGGGGAGGTTAAAGAGTCAGGACAACATCTTGGGCTGAAGGTCCTGTACTATGCTGGAATGGTCTATGTTTGATGTTCTAAAACTAGAAATATTGAGTTTGTTTTCCATTGATGTAACAAGGCCATAATTCAAAATTGCAAATGCCATACGTTATTCAATGTGCAGCCATATTATTACCTATATTGAAAGAATATGATATTGATTGACTATAAATACTGAGTAATGTTCAATTTGTTTAAGAGTAAACATTTTATGTTTCTCTAACTGTAAAATTAGCTTCCACTTGGCACCCTTTAATTCCTTATCTTCCTCATTATAAAAACTTCCCAATGTTTTGGACCATCAGTAATGCAGTGTATCATAAAATGGTGATTAGTTCTGTGTTCTGGAGGACACCTGAATGTAACACACTCTCAATAGACTTGTCAAAGCACATGCTGAGCTACACAGCTTTCTGGGCTAGTAGGATGCACAAGGACTTCTGTTTCTTTTTATAGATGAGCTGATTGAATTGCAAATGTCTCTGCGATACTGGCTGAAACTCTAAATAGAACTAATAGAACCAAGTTCTATTAGACCACATAAAGGCCCACTTGCAGAAATACTGCAGCATGTTAGCAAAAGGCGGCAAGGTCGACACTGGAAGATCAGAGTACAACAAGGGCCAATAGTAAACCAATCCAGCAAGTACTGCTGCCACGATACAACAAATTTCATGACTTTTGAACATTGAATCAGAATCAGGTTTATTATGAGGGACGATAACCCTGATTCTGAACCTATGTCCAAATACCAGGCTGATAGCTGTGGAATTTAAATGTATCCATTTAAATAATACATATATGACATGCCACCTTAAAAAAAGTTTCATGACCTAAATTGACAGCTGTAGTAAAATCCTACTCATTCCTCCACCTCACCCCCAATTCATTATTGCCCTGTGGAGAAAAAAACAGATCTGCTGATCTTGTGTTCCCTGGCTCACAAATAAATCCAGACCCAAGCAATATAATTGTATAATTGTCAGGTTGTTGAAATAGCTCAACAGGCTGTTCAGTTCAGCCAAAACTAAACATTTGAATTAGCAAGTCTCTCCCTGCTAGTACATAGCCTGTCCAACATCAAGCCTCTGCCTCATGTAATGCCTCCTTGCCAGTGATACAGGGAAACTGAACTCCTTTCAGACTCAGGCTGAACCACAGAGGATAGGGAGGAGGTCTGGCCCCTGCACAGGTAGCATGCTGGCTCACCAGCGTGTGGACACACCCTGGTGCTCATGAACCAGGTCACCAGCTATGGGTAAATAGCCCCACTGCCTCTGGGCAGCCTTAGGAGAAACAAATAAAAGGACGGGTAACTGAAGAGGAGCGGCCAGTGTTGTGAATGGCTCAGGGTAGGAGTGGAGCTTTGAGGCTCTGGCTCGAGAGGCTTTGGCGAGCAGAGGCTGAGGATAAGCTTGCTTCAAGTGAGGTAAGGCCGGGAAAGTTCCTTTAATTAATTTAATTAACTTAGGGGTAGGTAATGGAGGCAGCAGTTAGGGCAGTAGAGTGCTTTGTATGCAGGATGTGGGAAGTCAGGGACAGCTGTGCTGTCTCTGATGACTACACTTGTAAAAGGTGCATCCAGCTGCATATCCTGACAAACCGAATTAGGGAACTGGAGCTGGAGCTGGATGAACTTCGGATCATTCGGGAGGCAGAGGCAGAAATAGACAGGAGTTTCAGGGAGATAGTCACCCCTAAAAGTCAGGAGGTAGGGTAACTGTCAGGAGAGGGAAGTGGAATAGACAGGAAGTGCAGAGCACCTCTGTGGCCATTCCCATCAACAGTAAGTTTACCATTTTGGATACTATTGGTGGGGACGACCTACCAGGGACAAGTTGCAATGGTTGTGTCTCTGGCACCGAGACTGGACCCTCAGCTCAGAAAGGAAGAAGGGAAAAGAGGAGAGCAGAAGTGATAGGGAATTCGATATTTAGGGGACAGATAAGAAGTTCTGTGGGAGAGATCGAGAATCTCAGATGGTCTCTGATGCCTCCCTGGTGCCAGGGTCCGTGATGTCTCTGATTGAGTTCTCAGTATTTTCAGGACAGAGGGTGTGCAGCCAGATGTTGTGATCCATGTAGGAACCAATGACGTGGAAAGGAAGAAGGAGGAGGTCCTGCAAAGAGAGTTTAGGGAGTTAGGTGCAAAGTTGAAGAACAGGACCTCCAGGATTGCAATCTCAGGATTGCTCCCCATACCACGTGCTAGTGAGGCTAGAAATGGGAAGATAATGCAGCTAAATACGTGGCTAAGGAGATAGTACAGGAGGGAGGACTTCTTGTTTCTGGACAATTGGGCTTTGTTCCAGGGAAGGTGGGACCTGTTCCAATGGGATGGTTTGCACCTGAACTGAACTGGAACATACTTGCGGGTAGGTTAGCTAGTGCTGCTCTGGGGGGGTTTAAAATAGATTTTCAGAGGGAGGGGAACCAGAGTGTTAGAGCAGATGGTGAGGAGGAGGAGGATAAAGGTCCTGCAAGGACTGCTTGTGTGGACAGAAATGAAAGGTTTGTATGTGATAGAAATGTTCTCAGGTGCCAAACTGAAGAGACTGAGGAAGAGGCGTCTGGCGTTCAAATAGAGAAAGATAGAAGACAGATTGTGAGGAAGGACAGGCAGGTGATAGAGAAGGGATGCACTCAGACCAAAGGTACACAAGGAGTGTTGCGAACAAAGCGGATGAGCTTAGAACGTGGATCGGTACTTGGAGCTATGACGTGGTAGCCATTACAGAGACTTGAATGGCCCGGGGACAGCATTGGTTACTTCAAGTGCCGGGGACAACAGGGAGGGAGGCAAAACAGGTGGGGGCATGGCACTGTTGATCAGAGATAGTGTCACAGCTGCAGAAAAGGTGGACGGATTATTTGCAGAGTCTCTGTGTGCGGAAATTAGGAACAGGAAGGGATCAATAACTTTACTGGATGTTTTTTATAGGCCTCCCAATAGTAACTGGGATATTGAGGAGCAGATAGGGAAACAGATCCTGGAAAGGTGTAATAATAACAGAGTTGTCGTAATGTGAGTTTTTAATCTCCCAAGTATAGATTGGCATCTCCCTAGAGCAAGGGGTTCAGATGGGGTGGAGTTTGTTAGGTGTGTTCAGGAAGGTTTCTTGACACAATATGTCGATAAGCCTACAAGAGGAGAGGCTGTACTTCATTTGGTATTGGGAAATGAACCTGGTCAGGTGTCAGATCTCTCAGTGGGAGAGCATTTTGGAGATACTGAGCATAATTCTATCTCCTTAACCATAGCATTGGAGATAAATAGGATCAGACAAGTTAGAAAAGCGTTTAATTGGAGTAAGGGGAATTATGAGGCTATCAGACAGGAAATTGGAAGCTTAAATTGGAAACAGATGTTCTCAAGGAAAAGTATGGAAGAAATATGGCAAACGTTCAGGGAAGAAGTGAAGTTCTGCATAGGTACGTTCCAATAAGACAGGGAAGTTACAGTAGGGTGCAGAAATCATGGTGTACAAAGGCTGTAATAAATCTGGTCAAGAAAAAAAGAAAAGCTTACAAAAGGTTCAGAGAGCTAGGTAATGTTAGAGATCTAGAAGATTATAAGGCTAACAGGAAGGAACATAAGAAGGAAATTAGGAGAGCCAGAGGGGGCCACGAGAAGGCCTTGGCGGGCAGGATTAAGTAAAACCCCAAGGCATTCTACAAGTACGTGAAGAGCAGGAGGATAAGATGTGAAAGAATAGGACCTATCAAGTGTGACAGTGGGAAAGTGTGTATGGAACCGAAGGAAATAGCAGAGGTGCTTAATGAATACTTTACTTCAGTATTCACAATGGAAAAGGCTCGTGGTGATAATAGTGACTACTTGCAGCAGATTGAAAAGCTTGAGCATGTAGATATTGAGAAAGAGGATGTGCTGGAGCTTTTGGAAAGCACCAAGTTGGATACATCGCTGGGCCCGGATGAGATGTACCCCAGGCTACTGTGGGAGGCGAGGGAGGAGATTGCTGAGCCTCTGGCGATGATCTTTGCATCAATAATAGGGATGGGAGAGGTTCCAGTGGATTGGAGGGTTGTGAATGTTGTTCCTTTATTCAAGAAATAGGGTAGAGATAGCCCAGGAAATTATAGACCAGTGAGTCTTACTTCAGTGATTGGTAAGTTGATGGAGAAGATCCTGAGAGGCAGGATTTATGAACATTTGGAGAGGTATAATATGATTAGGAATAGTCAGCACAGCTTTGTCAAGGGCAGGTCGTGCCTTACGAACCTGATTGAATTTTTTGAGGATGTGACTAAACACATTGATGAAGGAAGAGCAGTAGGTGTAGTGTATATGGTTTTCAGCAAGGCATTTGATAAGGTACCCCATGCAAGACTTATTGAGAAAGTAAGGAGGCATGGGATCCAAGGGGACATTGCTTTTGGATCAAGAACTGGCTTGCCCACAGAAGGCAAAGCGTGGTTGTAGATGGGTCATATTCTGCATGGAGTCTGGTCACCAGTGGAGTGTCTCAGGGATCTGTTCTGGGGCCCTTACTCTTCATAATATTTGTAAATGTCCTGGATGAGAAAGTGGAGGGATGGGTTAGTAAGTTTGCTGATGACACTAAGGTTGGAGGTGTTGTGGATAGTGTGGAGGGCTGTCAGAGGTTACAGTGGGACATTGATAGGATGCAAAAGTGGGCTGAGAAGTGGCAGATGGAGTTCAACCCAGATAAGTATGAAGTGGTTCATTTTGGTAGGTCAAATCTGATGGCAGAATATACTATTAATGGTAAGACTCTTGGCAGTGTGGAGGATCAGAGGGATCTTGGGGTCCAAGTCCATAGGACGCTCAAAGCATCTGCGCAGGTTGACTCAGTGGTTAAGAAGGTGTACGGTGTATTGGCCTTCATCAATCGTGGAATTGAATTTAGGAGCTGAGAGTAATGTTGCAACTATATAGGATCCTGGTCAGACCCCACTTGGAGTACTGTGCTCAGTTTTGATCGCCTCACTACAGGAAGGATGTGGAAGCCATAGAAAGGGTACAGAGGAGATTTACAAGGATGTTTCCTGGATTGGGGAGCATGTCTTATGAGGATAGGTTGAGTGAACTCGGCTTTTTCTCCTTGGAGTGATGGAGGATGAGAGGTAATCTGATAGAGGTGTATAAGATGTTGAGAGGCGTTGATCGTGTGGAGATCAGAGGCTTTTTCCCAGGGCTGAATTGGTTGCCACAAGAGGATATACGTTTAAGGTGCTTGGGAGTAGGTACAGAGGAGATGACAGGAATAAGTTTTCCCCTCAGAGAATGGTGAGTGCGTGGAATGGGCTGCCTTCAAAGGTGGTGGAGGCGGATACGATAGGGTCTTTTAAGAGACTTCTGGATAGGTACACGGAGCTTAGAAAAATAGAGGGCTATAGGTAAGCCTAGTAATTTCTAGGGTAGGGACATTTTCGGCACAACTTTGTGGGCCGAAGGGCCTGTATTGTGCTGTAGGTTTTCTATGTTTCTATGCTACTGGAGTAAACCTAGTCCACAAATCTGGAATGGAGCTCCTAAGGCAGCTGGACTTCATTGTACATCCTTCTAGTGCCTCTTGCAGCAAAGCTTTCCTTTGGACTACACTGGTAAGGCTGAGAAGGGGATCTCGAGCCTGGGCATTTCATGATCTCTATACCTTCCCCCCAGCATATCGACCTGCATATTGAAGTCCTCCATGACGATTCTAACTTTGCCCTTTTGGCATGCATTTTCTATCATGTTGTAATTTGTAGACCACATCCTTATTACTGTTTGGGGAACTGTATACAAGTTTCATCAGGATCTTTTCACTCTTGCTGTTCCTTAGATCTATCCACAATGATTCGACACCTTCCGACCCTATATCTTCTCTTTCAAATAATTTGATTTTTTTTTTACGATCAAAGCAACACCACCCCCTCTGCCTTCCTGCCTGTCCTTTCAGTACAATGCGCATCCTTGGATATTAAGCTCCCAACTATAATCTTTCAGCCATGATTTTGTGATGCTCAGAACAACATACCTTCCAATCTGCAACTGTGCTGCAAGTTCATCTACCTTATTCCATATATTGAGCTCATTCAGATACAGCACCTTCAGTCCTGTATTCATCCATTTCAAGTTTGTCACACCATGCTCAACCTTTTGAATCCTAACTTTGTCTGAGGTCTTACCAATATCTGCCTCCACTACCTCTCCACTAACAGTTCTGACACTCTGGTTCCCATCCCCTACAACTCTAGTTTAAACCCCAGGGTGGAGCATAAAGAAGCCTTGCTTGGTTGCTAGTCCCTCTCCAGTTCAGGTGCAAACCGTCCCTTCTGTACAGGTCTCATCTTCTCTGGAAGACAGCCCAATGATCCAAAATTCTTATGCCCTCCCTCCTACACCAACCCCTTAGCCACCTATTAAACTGTATGATCTCCCTAGCTCTAGCCTCACTAGCAATCCTGAGATCACAACCCTGAAGGTCCTCCCCTTTAATTTAACACTGAACTCCCTGAACTCCCTATGCAGAACCTTGTCATTCATGCTACCCATGACATTGGTACCTGCATGGACCATAACTTCCAGCTGTTCATCTTTGCACTTAAGAATGCTGAGGAACACACACAAAATGTTGAAGGCATGTAGCAGGCCAGGCAGCGTTTATGAAAAAGAGTATAGTCAATGTTTCAGGACTAGAAAAAAAGATGAGGAGTCAGAGTTAGAAGATAGTGGGTTAAGAGGAAGAGACACAAGGTGATATTTGAAACTGAAAGGGGGGAGGGGTGAAGTAATGAGCTGGTAAATTGATTAGTGAAAGAGATAGAGGGCTGAAGAAGGGGTGTCCAACAGGAGGGAACAGAAGGCTATGGAAGAAAGAAAAAGGGGAGGAGCACCAGAGGAAGATGATGGGCAGGTAAGGAGATAAGGTGAGGGAGAGAAAAGGAATGGGGAAATGTGTAGGAGTGGTGGGGGGGGGTGGGGAATTACTGGAAGCTCTGGGTAGCCTCCAGCTCACCCTCTCCTTCACCATTCCCATCCCATTTTACCAATCAACTTCCTTTATTTAAATAAACTCATTTCAATAAACAAAACATTTGCTTTTACTGTGATTGTTTTCTATTGACCTTAGCAGACTAGAGGGTGAGTAAACCATTTCCTCTGAGAAATGGCCAAGAAATTATTCAACTTCACAATCATAAATCTACTTCAAACAATTTAAATATATAATTGACGCTTCGGACACAAATATTTCAAACTTAATGGACCAACAATAATGGTATTTTGTGGTGAATTAATTGCACACAATAATTTATTTTTAATGAATACTTTTTATGCTACATTAGGAAATTATTTTTTTCTAGGCCCCACTGTGACCATATTTCATCATGGTTACCATCTTTCTCTGAGGCTGGTGCACGTCAACTCAAGCTTTGGAAATAATAAAGAAAACTTTATCAGAAGGAAAGACAAAGATCTACAAGAACGCCCACTGTGAAGGAACAAATCAACCCTTAATTATGGTGGTGGAGGAGCTGATTGAGCACTTATTCGCTGTGGCTGAAGCTCATTAGCACCAATTACAATCATCATTCTCCTTAGAATAGCAAGGGCCCTGAAATAATTTAAAACGAAAAGGAAATGCAATATTGGAATCAAAGTGAGGAGACAGAACATGGCCAAAACAATAAAAAAAGAAATGGCTAAATCTTAAAATGACAATTAAATTATTATCAGAATAAATGTGTTTCAACTGTTGAATCACAACGGATATGATGGCATTCAGTACTCTGTCTTCTCTTTGGCTGGAAACTGGCCTCATCTTGTCCAGCATTAAATACCTCTCCATCCAGGCCATGACCTCTTCTCGCTGCTGCCGTCGAGAAAGAGGGACAGAAGCCTTAGGGCCAACATCACCAGGTTCAGGAACAGTTATTACTTTTAAAGCATCAAGACACTGAACCAGCATGGATAACTTTATTCACCTCACCACTACACTGATTCCAAAACTTATGAGTTAAGTGTCAAGGTCTCTACAGTTTATGTTCTCAATATTATCTATTCATTATTATTTGTTTTCTTTGTATTTGCATAGTTTGACTTCTTTCGCACACTGGTTGCTCGTTAGTCTTTGTATGTAGTTTCTCGTTGATTCTGTTCTATTTCTTTGATCTACTGTGAATTCCCACAAGAAACTGAATCTCATGGTAGTATATAGTGACACATATGTACCTTGATTTATAAAATGTACATTGTACTTTGAATTTACCTTAACCACACTTTCTAGCTCTTGATCTGTCGACTTGCAAATTGCAGTTCTTCAAGTGTTTAACCTGGTAGGTTTTAAATGTGCTGAAAGGTTCTGTCTCCTTCTCTTTAGAGAGTCAATTCTAGGGCTAACCACTTGATGGGTAGATATTTTTTGCACGCCTCCTCTATAACCCATTTACAAATTAACATACTTCTATGTCCTTTAGTTATTGATAATCTTTCTAAGGTAGACTGGTTATAGAGCTATTCTGCATGGGAACAGTCTCTTTAGACCAAACTCATCCATGCTGACAAAGTTGTCTAGCTAAGTTAGTTCTATGGACCTGCATTTGGCCCAGAGCCATCTAAACCATTTCTATTCATGCACATGTCTAAATGTAATTTAAATGCCATTATTGTACTCATCTCAACCACCTCCTCTGGAAGTTTGTTAATTAAACTCACCACACTGTGTGAAAACACTTGCCCTCAGGTCCCTTTTATATGTTTCTAGCTTCACATTAAGTGTCTTCTCTGCAGTTTTGGAATACACTACCCTTCGGAAAAGCACTTTGGCTATTTCCCTCTCTATGCCTCTCATGTTTTATAAGCCTCTAGAAGGTCACCCTTCAGCCTCCTATGCTCCAAGGGAAGAAAGTCCTGGACTATCAAGCCTCTCCTTATAACCTAATCCCTCCAGTCACAGTAATATACACTAGTGGCCACTTTATTAGGAATCTCCAGTACCTAACAAAGTGGCCACTGAGTGTATGTTCATGGCCTTCTGCTGCTGTAACCCATCCACTTCAAGGTACAATATGTTGTGCATTCACAGATGCTCTTCTGCACACCACAGTTGAAACACATGATTATTTGAGTCATATGTGTTACAACTGTGCTGTGCGGAAGAGTGTCTGTGAACACATATGTTATACCTTAAAGTGGATGGGTTACAACAGCAGAAGACAAGCTCACTGAGATTCCATTTCTTCCCCATTCTGATGTTTGGTCTGAACAATAACTGAACCTCTTCTTCTTCTTTTGTGCTAATGGCTGCTTGTACCTATCCAGAAGATGAATTACCACCACCTACTGCAATGGAAGATGAAGGGAACCACGACAGGGATCAGATCAGATCCTAACTCCCAAACCTGTTTTAATTAAAAAATTCAACTGGGCCCTACACAACTTAACCATTCCTACCTCAGATGCCAGAATATCCTGCAAACTAGGCACCCAGATCTGCCCAATAATTGCGTAAACAGCTTCCCACATTCCAACAAATATCTGCGGCACACCATGATCGCATGTTCCACCATCTCTGGGACCTTACAAAAATCACAACACCCATTCCCATGCTTACCAACAAGTGCCAAAGTGGAGTGCAAATGGCTGATTGGATATTTACATTAACTAGCAAGTGCACATTTGTACCCAATAAAGTGACATTTGAGTGGATTGGTTTTGCACCCTCTTCAGTTCAATTATATATCTTCTTTAGCAGGGTGACAGGGAATGAATAATGCACACCAAATACAGCCTTACCAATGTCTTGTACAGTTGTGAATTGCTGTCCCAACTCCTGAATTCAATATTTTGCTTTATGAAGGTTAAGTGTCCCAGTGCCTTCTTCACCACTCTGTCTAGTTATTACCACTATCAAGGAACTATGTACTTTCATCTCTCGGTACTTCTGTTCTACATTACCCCTTTTTACTCTTGCACTTACTGTTTAAATCCTGCTCTGGCTTGTCTTGCCAAAATGAAAAACCTCTCATTTATCTGAATTAAAATGTCATCTGCCATTCCTCAGCCTACTTGCCTAGATGTTCAAAGTCCCATTGTAAATCTCAAAAACTTTTTCCGCCTTCTATTATAAAACATGTCATCCACTATTTTGCCTGGTCCAGGCCTTTCATTATTTCATTAGGGTCTCAGCTAGAAACATGACTGTTCAGTGTCCTCCATAGATGCTGCCTTTTCTGCTGAGTTCCACCAGAATTTTGTGAGTGTTGTTTTTGTTATTTTACAAGCCTCACATAAATCTTCCATTATTCCTCCTTTTTATGAAGAAAAACAACTCTATCTTAGACCTCACAACGGCAATCAAAGTCAATATTATTATTGCAAACATATGTCATGAAGTTTATTCTTTTGTGGCAGCAGTAAAGTGCAATATATAAAAAGCACTAGAAGTTAGAGGATGGGCTACAGCAGCAGAAATCCATGAACCTAAATGTACCTAATAAAGTGGCCACTGAGTTTATGTTAGACTACTAATATTGACTACAGCTGTCTCTTGAATACTATCACTTCAAGCTAACTCATCACCAAACTCTGAAACTTGGTGGTTAACACCTCCTTCTGCAACTGGATCCTCAACTTTCTGGCCAACAGACTGCAATCAGCAAGGATAGGGAGCAACATCTCTGCCATGATTATCCCCAAACACTGGTACTCCACAAGACTGCATCCTCAGCCCCCAACTCGACTCCCTGGACACGCATGATTACATGGCCAGGTAATGCTCTAACTCCATCTACAGATTTATGTATGATACCATTGTGGTTGGCCTTTTTCCACAAATGGTGAGTCATGACAGGAAAAAAAGTGAGCTAATTAGCACTGTGTCAATGTTCAAAGTTCAAAGCAAATTTATTATCGCAGTATGTACATGGTATGATGTACTATCCTGAGATGCATTTTCTTGCAGGCATTCACAGAAGAAAAAAGAAGTACAGTAGAATCAATGAAAACATAATAAAAAGGCTGACAAGCAAGCAATCTGCAAAAGAAGAGAGACTGCAAATACAAAAAACAAATAAATGAACAAATAAGTAAGTCATGTAAACATGTGTTTACTGATCAGTTCATTGTTCAGGTGACTAAAGTTATCTTCAAGAGCCTGATGGCTGAAGGGTAACAATTGTCCCTAAGCCTGGTAGTGTGGGACCTGAGGCTCCTGGACTTCGTTCGGATGGCCGCAGCAAGAAGAGAGCGTGGCCTGGATGGTTGGTGGAAGCTCTTGATGATTGATGCTACTTTCTTGCAGCAGTGCTCCTTGCCAATGTGCTCCATTATGGGGAGGGTTTCTCTTGTGATGGACTGGCCAGTCTTCATCACTTTTTGCAGGCTATTCCATTCTTGGGCATTCGTGTATCCATACCAGGCCATGACAACAACCTTTCCCCCAATGTCAGCTGAACAAAAGTGGTTTACATCAGCAACATTGAGGTTGAGAGAACTGCGAGTTCCAAGTTTCATGTTCAATATGAACATCACCAATAGAATGCCCTGGTCCACACAGTTCAATGCCATGGCCAAGATGTTCACCAATTCCTGTATGACAGCAAGATGCAGATTTATGGACACAGCTCAACATATTATGGAAACCAGCTTCCCCTCTATGCTGGTTTCACTGCCTATACTTGTCACTGCCTCAGCAAAACAACCAACATTGTCAAAGAACTCACCCACTCCAGACATTCTCCCTCTTCCATCAGGCAGAAAGTACAAAGACATGAACACATGTACTGACAAGTTCAAGGACAGTTTCCACTACTGTTATAAGGCTATGGAATTGTTCCCCGATACAATAAAATGGACACCTGACCTCACAATCTAGCTCACTATGAACTTTCACCTTATTTTCTACCTGCACTGCACTTCCACTTTATTCTGCATTCTGTTATTGGTTTACCTTGTGCTAACTCAATGCACTGTGCAATGAATTGTTCTGTGTGAATAAAATGCAAGAGAAGCTTTTCACTATATGTCCAATTCCAATTACAGTTCTAAATATCAATGACTGACGGCCGAGATCCAGAAATTACTATGTGTTGGGCTGAAATCACCAGCTGAATGGGAGTGGTTGTGTTTGTTCAGAACTACTGGAGGAAGTACTTTGACATAACTTAATATGGTGCTGGGCTGACTTAACAGGATGACTGTCTGTTTAGGGAGTGACTAACTGTAGCCATGTCATGGAACAATGTGATCTAATTTTCTCCTAAAACTGATCCAAAGGTTAGGAGGGAATGGTGTCAATTTATGTGTATCTCCGACAGAAATAAAATCAGAGCATATTCATGAAAAAATAACACATACAGAAAGCTGGAGGAGCTCGGCAGGTCAGGCAACATCTATGAAAAGGAATGAAGAATCGACAAATTGGGCCGAGACCTGATGAAGGGCCTTGGCCCAAAATGTCAACTCTTTATTCCTCTCCATAGATACTACCTGACCTGCTGAGATCCTCCTGCATTTTGGCTGTGTTTCTCTGGATATCCAGCATTGACAGAATCACTTGTGCGTCTTCAGGAAAGACCAAGGGCCAGAATGAAGTGAAAGGATGTTTCGAATGATCATTGCTACCTGTCATTCCAGGAAGATTCCCATTTCAGACACAGGACTCTAAAGTGAACACAACAACATCAAAGGAATTTCCTAACTGCTGAAACTGAATTATCAGGGAAATCTGTAATGGTCACTACCGATGCAGCACAAGCTCAAATTAGTGTCATCATCATCATCATTATGTGCTATGTTGTCTCAATACCATGATTGTTCTTGGCAAATTTTTTCAACAGAAGTGTCTTACTTTGCCTTCTTCTAGGTAAGGTCTTTATAAAACAGGTGACCCCAGCCATTATCAATACTCTTCAGAGATTGTTTGACTGGCATCAGTGGTCGCATAACCAGGACCTGTGATAGTGTACTGCTGAAAAACTCGGATTAAGTAATGGAAAGGATTGTTTCTTGTCTTGCACTGTTCCAAGCCATAGGTTCTAAATAACTCCAAACTCCTCAAGTTATTTGCACTGGTGTGACAGCCATGTTTAAAATAAAATATAGCGTTGAATGTTAGATGAGATTGTTACTAGTCAGAAATTCTTGCCCATCACCCTGAGACTCTCATACCATAGTCACAGCTCGCTCAGCAATTGTATGTTTTCTGATAGAAAGGGTCTTAAGTAGTGGGCCAGAGTTGGAACAATATGTTGAGAGTCAATATGGATAGGATAGGCCAAAATTTCTTAATTTATGCTGTAATCATTCTATGTTTCTATTAGAGATGGAACTAGAAATATCCATGTACACTTTCAAACCTCCTCTCCCATTCTTTAAGACCACAGGTTATCCTTTAATGAAAGTGGAAATTGTTGAAACACTCAGCAGATCAAACAGTATCTGTGGAGAGAAAAACACACAGGGAGTCCTGATGAAGGATCTTGGCCTGAATTATCAACTCTTTCTTCCTTTCCCTACATGCTGCCTGACCTGCTGAGTTCCTCCAGCACTTTTCGTGTGCGACTCTAGATTCCCAGCAACTGCAGAATCTCTGGAGAGAAACAGAGTCAATATTTCAGATGCTTGATCCTGTATCTCGGATCAACGCTCCCATCTTCCTCCTTCCTCATGACGACTGTACAGTTATTTGGAATTTGTCCATATGTTTAGAATGGCTCCTGTTGAAAGATAACTCACCTGCTCTGAACCCTCTCCAATGCCAGCATAAGATCCAAGATGGCGGCGCGACGCAGCTTGCAGCGGCCACTCCGGAGCTGATTATCTGTTATTCGTGAAGTGGGGTGCCGTGCGCAATCATAATTGGTTGAAAACAGATGTGGGATCACGGAGGAACATCTGGAAATCTCCAGGAAGACCTTCTTTGTTACTGCTGCTGCTGTGAAGTCCGGGTCTCTGCTGGGAAGAACAGGCCCCCCCAGTCCTTGGGCTCACGTTGCCAATGGTCATTGGCGGGGGCATCTTAATACGCTCGGCAGAGGATGGTGCTCGGAGAAGCTGTGCCGGAGGGGATGGTCGGAGGCTCAGAGGTTCGACGGACTCGGAGTCCACTGCGGTCAGGTCGCTTTCACTGTGTGCTGCGTCTGCAAGGCTGGGTTCGACAGAGCTTTCATTGTGTGCTGCACCTGTGAGGCTGGGTTCGACGGAGCTTTCATTGTGTGCTGTCTCTGCGAGGCTGAGTCGGGCGGTGCCATGGAAGTCCGTAGTGGGGGTATTCCCTTCTGCCGCCTGCGTGGGATGACGAGTCAAATTGGGACCTTGAGGACTTGTGGAATCTGTGTGGTGGTTTCTTTCGAACTTATAGTCTTTTAGCATCTTTGGACTATTTTTACTGTGCCCATGGTCTGTTTTTTTTAAAATCAATTATGCTATTGTTTGCACTGTTATAACTATATGTTGTAACTATGTGGTTTTGTGCAGGTCTTGTAGCTTTAGTTTTTGGTCTTGTTTTGTCTGGTGTATTTGGAGCTCCTTTCCGGGGAACGCGCTAAGATGGTAGCGCGATATTAATACGCAGCAGCCTCTCCGGACTCTGGATTTGGGATTGCCAAACGTTATGTGGATTTTCTGGTGTAGTCTGTTTTGTCATATGCTTTAGTGATATCATTCTGGGGGAACGTTGTCTCATTTTTTAACTGCATTGCAATTGTGGTTTCTAAATGACAATAAACTGAATCTGAATCTGAAATTTTCTTAGATGCAGAGCCCAAAGCTGTTCACAACACATAAGGTGCTCAAGGTGATGTCTCACCATTACCTTATAAAGCCTCAGCATCACAACCCTTCTCTTCTATTCTAGACCACTTGAAATAAATGCTAACATTGCATTTGCCTTCCTCAACACCAACTCTACCTGAAAGTTAACATTTAGTTTGTTCTGCTTAAGGACTCCCAAGTTCCTTTGCACCTCAGATTTTTGGATTTTCTCCCTATTTATTAGATAGTCTGCACATTTATTTCTTCTACCAAAGTGCATGACTGCATTTTTTAACATTGTAGTTCATTTGTCACTTTCTTGCCCATTCTACCAATCTATCTAAGTCCTTCTGCAGCCTACCTGATTCCTCAACACTACCTGCCCGTCCACCAGTCATCTGAAAACTTGGCAACAAAGCCATCTATTCCATCATCTAATTCATTGATATACAGCATAAAAAGAAATGGTCCCAACACTGATCCCTCGGAACACCACTAGTCACTGGCAGTCAACCAGAAAAGGATCCTTTTACTCCCACTCGCTGCCTCCTACCAACCATCCAATGCTCTAACCATGCCAGTAACTTTCTTGTAATACCATGGACTCTTAACTTGGTAAGCAGCCTTATGTGTGGCGCCTTGTCAAAAGCCTTCTGAAAGTCCAAATATATAATATCCACTGGATCCCCTTTATCTATCCTACTTGCGATCTCCTCAAAGAATTCCAACAGGTTCATCAGGCAAGATTTTCCCTTAAGGAAACCATGCTGACTTTTTACTATCTTATCCTGTGTCACCAAGTGTTCCATAACCTCACCCTTAACAAATAATTCCAAAATCTTCCCAACCGCTGAGGTCAGGTTAACTAGTCTATAATTTCCTTCTACTGTCTTCCTCCTTTCTTAAAGGGTGGAGGGACATTTGCAATTTTCCAGTCCTCTGGCAAAATGCCAGAGTCCATTGATTTTTGAAAATTCATTACAATGCCTGCACAATCTCTACTGTTACCTTTTTCAGAACCCTAAGCATCAGGTTATCTGGTCTGGGTGACTTACGTACCCTTATGTCTCTCAACTTTTTGAGCACCTTCTCCTTTGTAATAGTAATTGCACTCACTTCTCTTCCCTCACACCCTTCAACATCTGGCACACTCCACTATTTCTTCACTATTTATTTTTATATTTCTCATTGCAGACTGTAGTCATTTTTTAATGTATTGCGCTGTATTGCTGCTGCAAAACTCAGATTTCATGACATTAATCAGTGATAATAATTCTGATTCTGATTCTGGTGAGGTTACATTTAGCAACCCTATTCTTCCTCCTCTCTGGACAGCTTTGGCTCATTTCCACTCAGTTGAATGTATTTTTTTTCTTTTTCTCAGAAGGATGCCTAGAAAAAGAATAAGTAAAAGATGAAACTGATGTTCTAGTATTGGACGTAATGGAGGAAATATTGAGTATTTGAGGCAGGCTGGAATCCAATGTTAAATGGGTATGCTAAGTGATTGTGATAATCTCATGAGCAAGAATGATAAATTAGTTATCTGTTAGCCATAAAACTAGTTAACTGAATTTATGGAAAGCCTTTGTAAAGATTTGAAAATAAAGATCAGTTTGAAAACTTTCTTTTATAGTAATCAGACATTCAGACACACTTGCAGAATAGTTGTACAAAGATAAAGGAGATATAGCAATATTTGGATACATTCAATTGCTTTGCAGACATTTTCCAGTACATCTTAGCAGCAGTTCTACATTAGTAAATGAGCCTACAGAACTTTCTGGGGCTGAGTATTCCAAATGTTTATTATCGTTTGAGTGAAGACATTTCTCTTCAATGCAATTCTAAGAAATTGCAGCTACTGGAACCTGAAGCAACAAACAATCTGCTGGAAGAACACAACAGGTGGAATAGCATCAGTGGCAAGAAAGGAATTGCTGGCATTTCAGGTGCAGTCGCAGGATTTTGATCCAACATTGATAATTCCTTTCCTTCTACAGTGGCTGATTATTGACTTCAGGAGGAGGAAACCAGAGATCCATGAGGTAGTCCTCATTGGAGAATCAGAGGTGGAGAGGGACAGGAAATTTAAATTCCTCAGTGTTATCATTTTGGAAGACCAGTCCTGGTCCCAGCATGTAAATGCAACTACAAAGAAAGCACAGCAATACCTCTACTTCATTAGGATTTTGTGAATATTCAGCATGACATCTAAAACTTTGACAAACACCTATCGATGTGTGGGAGAGAGTATAATGACTGGTTGCATCATAGCCTATATGGAAACACCAATGACCCTGAACACAACATCCCACAAAAAGTATTAGATACTGCCCAGTCCAACTCAGGTAAAGACCTCCCCACCAATGAGAGAATCTATATGGAGCATTGCCACAGGAAAGCAGCATCTGTCATCAGGAACCACCACCATCCAGGTCATACTCTCTTCCTACTGCCATCAGGAAGAAGTTACAGGAACCTCAGGACTCACACCACCAGGTTCAGGAGCAGTTATTACCCCTACCATCAGGCTCTTGAAGTAAAGGGGTTAACTACACTCATTTGCACTTGCCTCATCTGTTCTCAATGTTTATTGTTTTTTATTTATTATTATCATTTCTTTCTTTTTGTACTTGCATAGTTTGTCGTCTTTTGCACACTGGTCGAATACCCACATTAGTGTGTGGATTACCTGAGTATGTCTTCAAGAAAATGAATCTCAAGGTTGGATACAGTGAATAAGGTGATAATAAATTTACTTTGAATTTTTAACTTTGAAGTTTTCTAGAAGATTGTTTTTTAACACCTAAATGGACTAAGCTTTATTTTCTGAGCAAAATAAAACTTTGTCCATTTAGGTGCAAAGAAAGTTCTAGTTGTGTTCACCAGAGAAAATCAACCCAGTCAAGGCATTTAAGATTTTTTTTTTTCAATTTTAATGAGATCTATTAGGGAAAAGTAGCTGTAGTAAAAGTATAAAGTTTGTGATCATTAATACAAATGAGAACTGGAATTCACAAGCTATTTTAACATACAACATACAAACAGTAATCAGTTTTGAAATCAAATGCTTCATGGAAGTACTATACTGTCTGCAGAGACATCAAACCTGATCAGAGACAGTTTTAGAGTCATAGAGCAATGCAGCACAGAAACAGACCCTTCAGCCCATCTATTGCCTGCCAGATTATTATTCTGCCTAGTCCCATTGATCTGCACCCGGACCATTGACCTCCATACCACTCCCATCTATCTACTTGCACAAATGTCTTTTAAATATTGAAATCAAACTCACTTCCATTGGCCTCTTATTCCATATTATCACCACCTTCTGAGTGTAGAATTTTCCTTTCATGTTCCCCTTAAATATTTTACCTCTCACCCTTAACCCATGACCTCTAGTTCTAGTCTCACCCAATCTCAGTGGAAAAAGTCTCCTTGCATTTGGCCTATCTATACCCCTCAAAATGTTGTATACTACTATCAAATCTCTCCTCATTCTCCTATGCTCCAGGGAATAAAGTCCTAACCCATTCAACGCTTCGCTATTACTCAGGTCCTGAGGTCCACCAACATCCTTGTAATTTTTCTCTGCACTCTTTCAGTCTTATTGATATGCTTGCTGTACGTAAATGATCAGAACTGCACACAATACTCTGAAGTAGGCCTCGCCAATGTTTTATACAACTTTAACATAACATCCCAACTCCTGTACTCAAAACTTTGATTTATGACCGCCAATGTTCCAAAAGCTTTCTATACAATCCTATACACCTTTCAAGGAATTAAGGATGTGTTCCCAGATTCCTCTGTCCTACTCAGTGCCCTAATATTTACCATGTAAGTCTTACCCTGCTTTGTCCTCCCAAAGGGCAACCCTTCACACTTGAAATCATTAACTTCCATCTGTTATTTTCAGTCCATTTATCCAGATCTTTCTGCAAGTATTGATTGTCTTTCTCGCTGACCACTATGCCCCCAAACTTAGTGTCATCCACTAATTTGCTGATTGAGTTTATCACATCATTATCCAGATTGTTGATGTAGATGACAAACAATACTCAACCCAACATCAATCCTTTCAACACACCAGTCATCACAAGCCTCCAGGCAGAGAACCATCTATTACCATGCTCAGGTTTCTTTCATGAAGATTTACTACCTCTTCCTGAATGTCAAACAACTGAAACTTCTTAATCAATCTCTAATATGCGAGCTTGTCAAAGGTCTTTCTAAAGTCCATGCAGAAAACATCCACAGCTTTTCCTTCATTAACTTTCCTGGCAACTTCTTCAAAAAACTCTATAGAACCTACCACACACATAGCATTGTTGACTATCCCTTAATCAAAGTAAATTTATTATCAAAGTACATATATTATCACCATATACTACCCCTACTTCAGTGATTGGTAAGTTGATGGAAAAGATCCTGAAAAGCAGGATTTATGAACATTTGGAGTGGTATAATATAATTAGGAATAGTCAGCATGGCTTTGTGAAAGGCAGGTAATGCCTTATGAGCCTGATTGAATGTTTTGAGGAAGTGACTAAACACATTGATGAAGAAAGAACAGTAGATGTAGTGTATATGGATTTCAGCAAGGCATTTGATAAGGTACCCCATACAAGGCTTATTGATAAGGTAAGGAGGCATGGGATCCAACAGGACATTGTTTTGTGGATACTGAACTGGCTTGCCCACAGAAGGCAAACAGTGTTTGTAGATGGACCATATTCTTCATGGAGGTCGGTGACCAGTGGTGTGCCACAGGGATCTGTTCTGGGACCCTTACTCTTTGTGATTTTTATAAATGACCCGAATGAGGAAGTGGAGGGATGGGTTAGTAAATATGCTGATGAGACAAAGGTTGGGAGTGTTGTGGATAATGTGGAGGGTTGTCAGAGGTTACAGCGGGACATTGATAGGATGCAAAACTGGGCTGAGAAGTGGCAGATGGAGTTCAACCCAGATAAGAGTGAGGTGGTTCATTTTGGTAGGTCAAATATGATGGCAGAATATAGCATTAATGGTAAGACTCTTGGCAGTGTGAAGGATCAGAGGGATCTTGGGTTCCGAGTCCATAGGACGCTCAAATCTGCTACGCAGGTTGACTCACTGGTTAAGAAGTCATACAATGCATTGGCCTTCATCAACTGTGGGTTTGATTTTAAGAGCCAAGAGGTAATGTTGCAGCTAAATAGGACCCTGGTCAGACCCCACTTGGAGTACTGTGCTCAATTCTGGTCGCCACACTACAGGAAGGATGTGGAAACCATAGAAAGGGTGCAGAGGAGATTTACAAGGATGTTGCCTGGATTGGGGAGCATGTCTTATGAGAACAGGTTGAGTGAACTCAGCCTTTTCTCCTTGGAGTGACAGAGGATGAGAGATGACCTGATAGAGGTATACAAGATAATGAAAGGCATTGACCGTGTGGATAGTCAGAGGCTTTTCCCCAGGGCTGAAATAGCAAGCACAAGAGGGCATAGTTTTAAGGTGCTTGGAAGTAGGTACAGAGAAGCTGTCAGCGGCAAGTTTTTTACGCAGAGAGTGGTGAGTGGGTGGAATGGGCTGCCGGCGGTGGTGACAGAGGCGGAAACAATAGGGTCTTTCAGGTGACTCCTGGACAGGTAAATGAAGCTTAGAAAAATAGAGGGCTATGAGTAAGCCTAGGTAGTTCCAGGGTAAGGACATGTTCAGCACAGCTTTGTGGGCCAATGGGCCTGTATTGTGCTGTAGGTTTTCTATGATTCTATGTTTCTACGTTTAACCTGAGCCTAGTCATGGGGCAACTCACAATGACTAATTAAACTACCAGTTGGTACATCTTTGGACTGTGGAAAGAAACCGGAGCAGCTGGGGAAACCCAAGGGGTCCTGAGTAGAACGTACAAACTCTTTACAGGCAGCAGCGGGAATTGAACTCGGGTTGCTTGTACTGTAAAGTGTTGTGTTCACCGTTCTGCCCCATGTCCTTTTACAAATTTCATCAGCTCCACCATTGAAGTTCTGGTTGGAGCACTCTTTGTCTGGAACCTCCCCCTTGACCTTTCCTCCATGAGTGACCCTACCATAAGCTAAGACCAGATGGCCTAACTCCAGAAGGCATCACTCTTGGGATCACAGAAACTCACAAGCCTCTTTAGCATGATAACGTGTGATCCTTGGAGTCACCTTGGCATCAGAACAGCAGTGAAGGATTGACAGTGTTGTTAAGAAGGCCTATGGCGTGTTGACATTCATCAACCGTGGCACTGAGTTCAAGAGCCATGAGTTAATGTTACAGCTACTTAAGACCTTAGTTAGACTCCACTTGGAGTACTGTGTTCAGTTCTGGTCACCTCACTACAGGAAGGATGTGATACTATGGAGAGAGTGCAGAGGAGATTTACAAGGATGTTGCCTTGATTGGAGAGTGTGCCTTATGAGAATAGGTTGAGTAAACATGGCCTTTTCTCCTTGGAATGACAAAGGATGAGACGTGACCTGACAGAGGTGTATAGAATAATGGGAGATGTTCATTGTGTGGATAGCCAGAGGCTTTTCCCCAGGGCTGAAATGGCTAAAACAAAGGGGCATAGTTTTAAGGTGCTTAGAAGTAGGTAAGAGGGGGATGTGAGGGCTAAGTTTTTCACACAAAGAGTGGTGGGTGCATGGAATACATTTCCAATGAAGGTGGTAGGTGGATACAATAGCGTCCTTACGAGACTCTTCGGTATATGGAGCTCAGAAAAATAGAGGGCTGTGTGCTAAGGAAATTCTGGGCAGTTTCTAGAGTAGGTTACATGGTTGGCACAACATTGTGGACTGAAGGGCCTGTAATGTGCTATAGATTTCTAAGATCCTTTGTTTCCATGATTCCCAGCCATTTTGCATTCCATGCCGTGGGCCCTGACCCCAATCTGTTAATGACTGTGTGATGGCTGCCCATGCATCACCCTCCCCGCGTTAAACAAAGTCATGCACAGGTATTATCCAATAACGGAATCCACCCTAGCATCCCAAAAATATGTGGATCTTGCATTGACCTCTATAGCCACCTGCAGAAGAATTAATAGACACCCTCTTAGGAGAACATCATATTCGACTTGAATGATCACAATACAACTACTAACATTTTGAAATTATCCCTGAAGTCTTTGGGAAGGTTGAATATTTCGTGCTGATATGGGAGTTCAAATGAACGGAAGGCTCAAAATGTATACTCTCATTTTCCCATCACATTTGATGACCATGCCGTGAATACTTCAATCACTTTCTTTATTATTAAAAAACTCAGCTGACCATTATTTTTGAGAGTTTAAGGATCAAAAAATTGATTGCACATAACCACACTGAAGCACTTGCAGCAGTGGAAAAGGTGATCAGTGGTTACAAAACTAAAGAGTCATAGAGCATTGCAGCATACAAAAACAGGCCCTTCAGCCCACCTAGTCCATGCCAAACTATTAACCTGCCTAGTTCCAGTGAGTATACTCCCTGAGCCATCAAACCAATGTGGTCACAGTGAGGATATACAAAATCCTTACAGGCAACAGTGGAATTGAACACAGGTGACTGGTGCTCTGATAGCATTTCACTGTTACACTACCATGTCACTCAACTATTCTTACATAGTCTTTAGGACCTTTGGAAAAATAATTGTTATTAAACAGTGCATATATCTATCATGTTTATAATATTAATCAGAGGTTTCAATTAACTAGCACATTCTTAAAGAGTGATAGAGTCACTAGAGTCATAGAAGACTACAACATGGTAAAAGGCTCTTCAGCCCATCTAGTACATGCCAAACTAGTAATCTGCCTAGTCCCATCAATTTGCACCCGGACCATAGCCCTTCATAGCTCTTCTATCAATACACCTACTGAAATTTCTGTTGAATGTTGAAATTATACCTGCATCCATCACTTCCACGGGCAGTTTGTTCCACACTCTCAGCACCCTCTGAGTGAAGAGGTTCCCCTTTATATTCCCCTGAAACATTTCACCTTTCACCCTTAACCTATGATCTCTAGTTCTAGTCTCATCCAATCTCAGTGGAACAGGCCTGCTTGCATTTACCCAATCAATACCCACAATAATTTTGTATCACCCCTCAACATTCCAGGGTTCCGTTGTTTTAGATGCAACAGAATGGGAGGGATTAAAGCAGGAGAGGGTGTTACTATCATGGCAGTGCTCATCTAGTGGGGCATTATGGATGGAACTGAGGAATAAGACAAGTGTAAACACATCAGTGGGGCTTTATTACAGAACACCCAGCAGTCCAAAGGAATTAGAAGAACGCATCTGTAGAGTGATCACAGACTGTTGTAAGAAACATAATTTTGTTATAGTAGGTGATCTTACCTTACCCCATATTGACTGAGACTCCCATGCTCTAAAAGAACCAGATGCGATAGAGTTTCAGGAAAGTTTCCTTAAAAGAGTACGTAGAAGACCCATTGAAAGATTGTGCAGTAACTAATCTGCTATGAGGGAATGAGCCAGGGCTGGTGACAGAAGTTTGTGTAGGGGATCACTTTGCATCTAGTGATCATAATGCCATTAGCCTCAAAGAAAACATGGAAAAATGCTGGACTGCATGTTGAGATCTAAATCAGAGAAAGGCCAATTTTGATGTTATGAGAAATGATCTGGGAAATGTGGATTGGGACAGGCTGTTTTCTGGCAAAGGCGTACTTAGTAAGAGGGAGGCCTTCAAAAGTGACATTTTGAGAATACAAGGCAGCACACACATATCCAGCATCTGCAGATTTTCTCTTGTTTTGAGAGTACAAAGCTTGTATGTACCTGTCAAAATAAAAGGCAAAGATAACAGGTTTAGGGAACCTTGGTTTGTTAGAGATATATTGAGGATCCTTGTTAAGAAAAACAAGGCTTATGGAGGATTAGAAATGCAAGAAATCAGAAAGAAATCAGGGGTAAAAGAAGGCATGATTTTGCCCTAGCAGATGAGGTGAAGGCGAATCCTAAGAGATTCTACAGATACGTTAAAAGGGAAAAGATAGCAAGGGACAAAGCTAGTCTTCTGAAAGATCAAAATGGTAATCCATGCCTAGAGCCAAAAGAGATAGGGAACTACTTAAAGGATTTTTTTGCATCTGTATTCACTCAGGAGACAGACACAGAGTCTATAGAAGTGAGGCAAAGCAGCATCAACTTCATAGACCCTATACAGATTACAGAGGAAGAGGATAAATCCCCAGGGCCTGACAAGGTGTTACCTCAGACCCTGAGGGAGGCAAGGGCAGAAATTGCAGGGGCCCTAGTAGAGATGTTTAAAGTGTCCTTACCACAGGATTGGAAGATAGACAACGTTGATCTGCTGTCTAACAAAAGCTCTAAAACAAACAAAGAAATTATAGACCAGTGAGCTTGACATCAGTAGTGAGAAAGTTATTGGAAAGTATTTTAAGGGACCAGGTATACGTATAGGTATTTGGATAGGCATGGACTGATTAGGGATAACCAGCATGAATTTGTACGTGGTAGGTTGTGTATAACCTATCTTGTAGTGTTTTTCAAGTAGGTTACCAGGAAAGGTGATGATGTCAAGGCAGTGAGTATTGTCTACATGGACTTTAGCAAGGTATTTGACAAGGTCCTGTGGGGGACTTTGTTCAAAAAGGTTAAATTGTTTGGCATTCAAGTTGACGTAATAAATTGGAATAGATAGTGGCATTGTGTCAGAAGACAGAGGGTGGTAGTAGATGGCTGCCTCTCTGACTGGAGGCCAATGAACCGTGGACTGCTGCAGGGATTGGTGTTAAGTTCATTATCGTTTGTCATCTATATCAATAATCTGGATGATAATGTGGTTAATTGGATCAGCAAATTTGCAGATGACAACAAGATTGGGGGTGTAGTGGACAGTGAGGAAGACTATGATGGCTTGCAGCATGATCTGAACCAGCTGAAAATAATGCGCTGAAAATTGCAGAAAGAATTTAATGCAGCCTACATACAAGGTCAGGAATCGAAAGGTTGAACATGATAGGATTAATATTCTGAGTTGTGTACGTTTCAATGCAAGGAATATTGTAGGGAAGGCAGATGAATTATAGCAGGTGCAGCACAGAAAAAGGCCCTTCAGCCCATCTAGTCCAGCCAAACAATTTGAACTGCCTTGTCCCATTGACCTGGACTCGAACCATATTCCTCCACACTATCCATGTACCTATCCAAACTTCTCTTTAACATTGAAATCGAGCTTGCAATCACCACTTGCACTGGCAGATCATTCCAAACTCTCATGACCCTCTGAATGAAGAAGTTTCCCCTCATGTTCACCTTAAATTTTCCACCTTTCACCTTTAGCTCATGGCCCCTAGTAGTTCACCCAACCTCAGTGGAAAAAGCCTGCTTATATTTACCCTGTCTATACCCCTATGGCCAAGTGGTCTAGTGATCTGAAGGTCGCTAGTTCGAGCCTCAGCTCAGCTAAGGCTGCGTGTTGTTCCCTAGAGCAAGGTACTTAACCACACACTGCTCTGCGACGACACCGGTGCCAAGCTGTATCGGCCCTTGCCCTTCCCTTGGACAACATCGGTGGCGTGGAGAGGGGAGACTTGCAGCATGGGCAACTGTCGGTCTCCCATACAAAGTAAAAGAGATGGGCTGCTCAGTTGAAGTCATGTAAGATGTTGGTGAGGCCTAATGTGCAGTATTGCATGTTGTTTTTGTTACCTACTTACAGGAAAGATGTAAATAAGATTGAAAGTGTACTGAAAAAATTTACAAGGATGTTGTCGAGACTGGAGGACCTAATTTATAAGGAAAGATTGAATAGGTTAGGGATTTATTCCTTAGAATGTAATCGACTGAGGGGACATTTGATAGATGTATGCAAAATTATGAGGGGTTAACCTGGAAACTTTCTAAGGTGCAAATCCATGGTCTTTCAAGACTAACAGATGCCAATTAATCCCTCATAATTTTGGATACCTCTATCAAATGTCCCCTCAGTCGACTACATTCTAAGGAATAAATCCCTAACCTATTCAATCTTTCCTTATAAATTAGGTCCTCCAGTCTCGACAACATCCTTGTAAATTTTTTCAGTACACTTTCAATCTTATTTACATCTTTCCTGTAAGTAGGTAACAAAAACAACATGCAATACTGCACATTAGGCCTCACCAACATCTTACATGACTTCAACTGAACAGCCCATCTCTTTTACTTTGACTTATGAAGGCCAATGTGCCAAAACCTTTCATTACTACCCTATCTAGCTGTGATACCACTTTCAATGAATTATGTGCCTGTATTCCCAGATCCCTTTCTCTGACAGAATTCCTCAGTGCCCTACTGTTCACTGTGTAAGACTTACCCTAGTTGGTCCTACTTAACTGCTGTAGAACTATTCTACTGTGCCAGTTATAGACTGGCACGTTTGAAGTATGCAACTGCTCTTTCCCATTGGTTGCCTTGTGTGCCAGGGCACCAGTGTCCGGTTTCAGGCATCTCAGGGGTGTAAGAATAGCATGTATTGGACACTTGGTCTCTCTTTCCCTTTGCCTCCAGGGCTCCTCTTCATACTGAGGTCACAACCAGTGCTCATGGACCATTGGGAAAGTATGCTCCAGACTCGCATTCTTTGCTAAGTATCTGTTTGTTGAACATTTAGTTTTGTAGTTTATGTAACTTGGGGAGTTAGATGTCAGGTCAAATATTTTACAGTTTGTAAATAAATGATTAATATGTTTATTTGTAATCAGTGTCTTCTCTCTCACCCACCAATCCCATGAATCTGCTTCCACATTACTGCCTCTTCTCGCTCCACTTCCCTTCTGAGTCACAGAGCCAGACTCAGTGCCAGAGTCTTAACTGCTGTGACCTTCTTCTGCTAGTTCATCCCCACCAACAGTATCCAAAGTGGTATTCCTGTTGTTGAGGGGAATGGACACAGAAGGACACAGGACTGACTGCTTGACCCCTTTCCCACTCCTGATAGTCATTTGGTTACCCATGTTCTGCATTTTCTGTCTATCTCTCTGTATTCTGTGTCGAGTAACTCTTCCTGAAGTCTCGCAAATGATCTGGAGTTTATTCAACTCCTTAACATGGTCTGTAAGAAGCTGCAGCTGGATGTACTTCTTGCAGTGTAGTCATCAGAGACACTGGAGGTCTCCCTACTTTCCCACATCACACAAGAGGAACATTCCACGACCTTACCTGTCATCCCCACTTCTCTAACTGTGCAATAAGAAAAAAGAAAAGTTAAATAAAAGTAAGTCTTCCTAGAGCCCCACATCTCCTGGGCAAAACCTTTACGGCTCAAAGCCTGTACTTCCCGCTCTAACACTGTCCCACTCACACAATGCCCGCTTTGCTTAAACTTAACTTTTTTTACTTGGACCTTGCCAAGTACTTAATTACGCAGAGTCCAACGTATCTTCAGGAATTGTACATAGAATGTCCTGAATGGTCACTTTCAATTCTCACTTGAAATCTCTCTGCTAATACTCAATCCAAAATCTCCTTAGGAATTGTGGCACACAGAATCTAGACACTAAATTACAAAAATAACTTGGAAATAACACAAATAACAGCAGATTTTAATTCATGTTTCTTTATTTTAATAATATAACCATGCAGCATTAGTGCTTGAGGACATTCATACATTATGGAAGCTTTCCATTTATGAACTTGCGAGGCAAACAGCAGAGCTAAAATCAGTTTCCCAACTAATTCCAGTGAATTAGAATAACAACAATCTCTGAATTTCCACAATTTGATTTCTGCCAGAGATGCATGGTTCTTTGGAATGTTTTGAGAGGAATTGCTTGATTAATAACAACAATATTGCATGCCAAACAATTCTGGGTTCCATTTAATAATTTCTTCCATAAAGCATTTTTTGATTACTTTGCAAAACAATTGTACTTTGTCTTGTGATTGTTAATACATTTTTTCAATTTAAAACTAAATCTTGAATTAATTATTAGTCAAATTGCTGGTGTAATCTTCTTATTAATCAATTTATTAATATATAAATCATTTATAGATATTAATAGTAATATTTCCATTAAAATTCATTATTCCACCATTGTAATTTATACAGCTACCTGAATTAGAACTATTTATCATTGAGCCATCATTACCCTCTGTGCGGGACATATTGATTGAAGGTGTAATCAATTTCCTAAGGGAAATGGAAAGGTGCAACATCCAGGAAAATAGGCAATTGAATATCGAGCTTGCAATACTTCTGAAAATAATAGTCATCTTCAGGTCATTTTCTCTGTTTTGCTCAGGTGCACAAGTTTTGCTCAATATGCGACAGAAGCAAAGGTCATTGTTTAAAGTGCAGTCCCAAAATAGAGTCGAAACTTCTGGAAGGCCAGCTCACCAACTACAGTATGTCATTGTTCGGGCTTGGTATGTATCCAGAACTGTCTTTAAATAAGCCAGTCTTACCTGAATCAAGATGATTGGGAGTTCAGAGATATTAAACTTGTCTCTGTTTTAAAACAGGTTCTTGCCTAATAGGTTTATTAAGTAGATTAATTCTGCTTCTATGAATAATGTTCATAACAAAAAAGTTGCCTTTCAGTTCCAGTATATTAATTGGTATTATTATACTATAATATCAATCAACAATTGGGGTACAAGAGTGATGTAGCAGTTGGTGTTGTAGTCTCAGAGTTCCAGTTAGCAGGGTTGCACCGGACCTTCAGACTGTCAATGGGTAAATTGAATGTTCTCCCCGTGAACTGGTGCATTTCACAAGGGTGTTTCAATTTCCTACAACATCTCAAAATGAAAACTGTCCAAATTCTGTTTTGGGGGTGGGAAGTAAATTATATATATACACACACACACACACACACACACACACATATATATATATATACGTACATATGCATTATAGATATAGATATAGATATACACGTGCATTTTTTATGTTGCTGTTCTGTTCCGACTTGAAAATGGGAATTAAGAGTCCATGATGACATCGACAAGGATGATTATCAGCACAAACTTGCAGAAATATCAGCAGTTTCAATGCATTTTAAGTGAGGCATTTGGAGGAAATGATGCCTCATGTAAGAGAGGAGCAAGACAGATTTTTGTGGGCTTTAAAATGGTGGCTCATTACTAATGAACAGAAAAATCTTCAAGTTTCACTTCATATGTACAGGTATATATTTCTCACTTTACTCCATGATCCTAATACTGTCTCCTCTATTTCACTAAATAAACTTAAGTAAGCTTAATTTAAAATGTTTGGATGTGAATCAAGCACATGCTTTCAGGCTGTGTTGTGGCAGTAAGGTCATCTCCTGTTTCAGCTTTACTGGTTGCGGAGATTGAAGTTGTTGTTAGCATACTGGATTAAACATTGGGTGTATTAAAGTAGAGATTGATAGGCTCTTGATTGGACACTACATCAAAGGTTACAGGGAGAAGGCTGGGAACTGGGGTTGAGGAGGAGATAGAAAAAAAGGATCCGCCATGATTAAATGGCGGAGCAGACTCGATGGGCCAGATGGACTAATTCTGCTCCTTTGTCTTAAGACCTTACGGTCTTAAGAGTGTGTTGGAAGACTGGTGGGAATACCACAAGAGGAGTATTTTTAGTTTTTGGTGGCTGGGTTCCTATCACTCTAGGAATATGGGTTTGCTGGATTATGCAATATGTCCCACTGTAGCTTTTTTTGGTAACCTCACCTTAATTTTTTCCAGCGACTTCAGCTGATTTTAGGTTCCATGACTTAATGAAGTCCAAAGATCCTGATATGCCTTGAGAGCCTGTTAGTTCATCAATATGTTAAGAAAAACTATCGTGATATGTTAACCCTATTTTTACTGATAGATCAAAAGATATTTTAACTGGCAATGTTGTGTGGTTGTTTTTGTGCCTGAATTACAGGTGACAATGAAGAAACGTCTTGCTAACCATCTATCAATATATACAGCAGAATTGGTTGTCGTCATTTTGAGCTTACAGAGGGTGGAGGAAATTTGTCCTTGCAAAGTTGTAATTTGGTCAGATTCTTTTTCAGATTTGACTAGTCTTAAAACAGGTCATTCTAGCGGCAGGTCAGATTTACTGCAGGAAGCTCTTTAAACTTTATTTCATATTCAAAGTATTAGTCTACATGCCCTTTTCTTGTGGGTTCCTGCACATAGAAGTGCTGAGGGGAATGACCCAGTTAATTGTTTGGCCAAAAAAAAAGCTGTTAAAAGTTCATCTGTGGATATAGACCTTCCACTTCGCAAATCAGAAGCAAAGAGGTTGGTGGAGCTAAGAATTAGGGGTTAATGACAAGACCTGTGGGATAATTGGCATAGTGGGAGACACCTTTAAAGAGTACATAAAACTGTTGGATTGATGGGAAAAGATGGTAAAACAAGAAGAGAAGGAATTATATTGACTCAGCCTAGAATTGGGCACCTTATGTTTAATTATTCCTTATATCTTGTTGGAAAACATCACACTGGGGTGTGTAGGTTCTGTCATCACTATGAACCAGTTAAGCACATTCTTTCACAATGTGAAGTACATAACATTGAAAGAAAGCAAATGCAGGCTGTATTACTATCTTTGTGGGTTGATAGTTTTCATTTAAAAACTTACTATGTTATGAAAGTGACTTGAAGTTAATTCACAATATTGTCTTTCATTATTTACATTCTATGGGGCATTTTAGGATAATTTAGTTTTTAGCTGATAAATAACTAGTAGGGGTTTCATTTCCCGACTCTTTACATCACACTCCAGAGCATCTGGTGGCCGTAATGCACCTTTAGGTTGGACTGCCAACCGCCATTAAAAGTCAGAAGAAGAAAGAAACTTAACTTGCCATGATGGCATTGCAGTTTATAGGACTTTGGTGTGCAAATATTACTGGTATTTGTTCTCAGATGAAATGGCATTTGAAGATCAGATATTCAGATTCATTTATGTAACACCTGTACATTGAAAAACACAGTCAAATGCGACGTTTGCAAGAACAGCCAACAAAGCGTATGGATGTGCTGGAGGCAGTTCACAAGTGCTGTCATGCATTCCAATGCCAACATAGTGTGCACACAAAGTTCAGATATAGGAGTAGAACTTGGCTATTTGAGTCTTCTCCACCAATCAATTATTGCTGAAGGCAACTTCTTCCTCAATCCCATTCTCTCAGCTCATTCTCATAATCATTACCTAGCAATCTTGTCCTTAGATACACCTAATGACTTGGCCTCCACAGCCTTCCGTGACAATGAATTTGGCAGATGCACCAACCTCTGGCTGATGAAATTGCTCCTCATCTCAGTTTTAAACGGATGTCCCTTAGTCTGGGGGTGTGCTCAATAAAGCGCTGACAGGATCAGAGACTGAACAGCCATAGTCATTAATGGAAAGTGCTATGTAAATGCAAGTCATTTCTTGCTTACAGCTCCTTAACTGGCACTTTTATAGCTACTCGCAGCAATGCCCTCAATTTTAAAACTCTTGTCATATCTGATCATCTGAGCTTGTTAAAGCTTTTGTCTTTTGCATATATTTCTTCACAGGTTTTGTAACCAATTAATTATTTAATTGCTTGCATAATTGTCGCTTTTGCTAACATCAAGGAGTTGATTTTTAGTAAATATGCAGCATATCCCTTGGAAAGAAACTTGAGCTGGATAATGTGCATTGCTTTTCTGAATTTTAAGTGAGTTTCTATCAGAGCTTCAAGAACGTCGCAAGATCATGCAACTATTACTGTAAAGAAGGAGGCCCTTTGGCCCACTGAGCCTTTTGCTGTTCTGTATGACCAATCCAAATGGGTGTGCATCCTGCTTTGAATATATAGGCTCCTTACTCATGAGCAATAAGTTCACCAGAACTCAGTTGACATCTTTTGTTTCTTATTCTACATTATTCTGGTCCACTCAGTATTTCCAGCATTTTCCCTGTAATCTCACTAACAGTGCTTAACTGGCCATGATTGCATTGCCGTTTCGGAGACTTTGGTGTAATTCCAGGTAATTTCCTGTAATTTCATGGGCTCTTACCTTGCTAAGCAGCTTCATGTGCAGCACCTTGTCAAAGGGCTTCTGAAAAATCCAAGTGCACCACATCTGCTGCATCTCCTTTGTCTACCCTGCTTGCAACTTCCTCAAAAAATTGCAGTAGGTTAGTCAGGCTGGATTTTCCTTTCAGGAAACCATGCTGGCTTTGGCCTATCTAGTCATGTGCCTTCATGTACTCTGTAATCTCATCCCTAACAATTGATTCCAATAACTTCCCAACCACTGATATCAGGCCAAAAGGTCGAAAGTTTCTTTTCTGCTGCCTCCCACCTTTCTTAAACAGTGGAGTAACATTTGCAATTTTCCAGTCATCCAGTACAATGCCAGGATATATCAATTCTTGAAAGATCATTGTTAATGCCTCCGCAATCTCTGCAGCTACTTCCTTCAGAACCCGAGGGTGCATTCCATCAGGTCCAGGAGATTTATCCACTCTCAGACCATTAAGCTTCCTGAGCACCTTCTCAGTCGTAATTTTCTCTGCACTTACTTCACTTCCCTGACACTCTTGAATGTCCGGTATACTGCAGATGTCTTCCACTGTGAAAACTGATGCAAAATACGCTTTCAGTTCCTCTGCCATCTCTGTGTCTCTCATTACAATATCTCCAGTGTCATTTACTATTGGCCCCATATCTACCCTCAACTCTCTTTTACCCTTTATATACTTAAAAAAATCTTTTAGTACCTTCTTTGATGTTAGTCGCCAGCTTCCTTTCATAATTCATCTTTTCCTTTCTAGTGACCTTCTTCATTTCCTTCAGCAGCTTCTGGATTTTATCCTGCTCCAGCTCCAATTCCTTAAAATGGTCTGTAAGAAGCTGCAGCTGGATGCACTTCTTGCAGCTGTAGTCTGGCTAGTCTGACCTCAGTAACTGAGAAGACGTTGAGTTGATTATTAAGGATGTGGTTTCAGGGTACTTGGAAGCACATGATAAAAGTAGGTCATAGTCCTTATGGTTTCCTTAAGGAAAAGGAATCTATTGGAATTTCTTGAAGAACTAACAAGCAGGATAGAAAAAGGAGAATCATTGGATGCTGTAGACTGGATTTTCAGAAGGCCTTTGACAAGATGCCACACGTGTGGCTGCTTAACAAGTTAAGAGCCCGTGTGTGCCAGAAGAGATAAAAACATGGATAAAGCAGTGGCTGACTGGCAGAAGACAAAGTGTGGGAATAAAGGAAATCTTTTCTGGTTGGCTGCCAGTGATTTGTGGTGTTCCACTTTATATGTCAATGATTTGAATGATGAAATTGATGGCTTTGTGCAATATGAAAATAGGTGGAGGGCAAGTACTTTTGAGGAAATGGAGAGGCTACAGAAGGACCAAGCAGATTAGGAGAATAGGCACAGAAGTGGCAGATGGAATATAGTGTCAGGAAGTGTATGGTGTTGTGCTTCGGTAGAAGAAATAAAAGCATAGAATGTTTTTTAAATAGAGAGAAAATTAAAAATTAGAGATGCAAAGGTACTTGGAGTTCTTGTGCAGGATTCCCTTAAGGTTAATTTGCAGGTGCTAAATGTGATGTAAACATTCATTTCAAGAGGACTAGGATATAAAAGCACGGTGTATTGGAGTATTGTGAGCTGTTTTAGGCCCCTTATCTAAGAAAGGATATGCTGAAACTAGAGTGGATTCAAAGGAATTTCACAAAAATTATTCCAGGATTTAATGGCTTGTTGAATGAAGAATGTTTGTTAGCGCTGGGACAGTATTCTGGACGAGCTGTAGAACCTCAGAATGCAGTCGTGAATGGGTTAATGAGTTTAACCAATTCTTCAATAGGTTTGACAATTAATCTCCTGTTCACGTCCCCCTCAGCACACCAGTCCAAGTGCTAAGGCATCCAATGCTCCCTCAGCACCAATGTCTCCCCTCCTGTTCAACATGTGAATGAACAACACAGACTACCACTGTCCATATCACCTCTTTACCTTCATCTGCCATCCACACTAACTGCTGTTGTCCTGATCACCTCCCCCAGCCCCCACCCTTCCACCATCCCCCACCACCCCTCCCCCAGTCATCATGAGCTAACCTTCACTACTGAGCCAGTGAGAAGGGCCCTGGGAAAGCTCAGACATGGCAAAGCATCGGGACCAGATGGGATGAACCCCAAGGTCCTGAAGGAATGAGCTGAGCAGCTGTGTGGAGTCCTTCAGCGCATTTTCAATCTGAGTCTCAGCCTGGAAAGGATCCCGACTGTGTGGAAAATATCATGTGTGGCCTTAGCACCCAAGAAGGGCCGACGAAAGTCTTGAATGACGACCATCCAGTTGCCCTGACCTCACACAACATGAAGACCCTAGAGAAGCTGGTCCTGGCTTACCTCTGATCCCTGGTCAGATCAGCCTTCGATCACCTGCAGTTTGCCTACCAGGAGCACATTGGAGTTGATGATGCTGTCATCTACCTGCTGAACAGAGCCCACTCCTATTTGGATAAGCAGAGCAGCACTGTGAGGGTCATGTTTTTTGACTTCTCAAGTTCCTTCAATACCGTAGAGCCCTCATTGCTGGGGGAAAATCTCCGTTCAATGCTGGTTAGCACTTCCATTGTATTCTGGATAATGGACTACCTGACTGGCAGACCACAGTTTGTGTGGCTTCAGAGCTGTGTGTCAGACGTGGCTATAAGCAGCACTGGGGCCCCACAAGGGACTATATTGGCTCCCTTCCTGTTTACCCTGATAACCTCAGACTTTAGATTCAACACTGAGTCATGTCATCTGAGGAAATTTTCTGACGACTCCACAATAGTTGGGTGTATAAAGGGAGGAAAGGAGGTTGAAAATAGGGCCGTGGTGGAGAACTTTTTCAAAAGGTGCAAGCTGAATCATCTGCAGCTCAATATCAGTAGGACAAGGAAGATGGTGATGGGCTTCTGGAAGACTAAGCCTGCACTGCTTCCTGTTACTATTGATGGTGAGGATGTGGATGTTGTGAGGACCTATAAGTACGTGGGGGCAAACCCAAATGACAGAATTGAGTGAAGCACCAAGACGGAGGCTGTGTACAAAAAGGGCCACAGTTGCTTCTATTTTCTGAGGAGACAGAGGTCCTTTGGTGTATACAAGCATCTCATTTACATGTCCTACCAGTCTGTTATCGCCAGTACAACCTTTTATGCGGTGGTGTGCTGGGGTAATGGCATCAACACGGGTGATGCCAACAGGCTCAAAAAACAATCAGAAAGGCTGGCACTGTTATAGAAGTCAGACAAGACACACTAGAGGCTGTGCTAGGTCAAAGGGCCCTACTGAAAATCCCGGCAATTCTGGACAGTGTTTCTCAGCCTCTGCATGCCAAACTGCACTTTTAGGAATAGACTAACAACAGCGCTGCTCCAAAGAGCACTATATGAGTTCATTCTTATCCTTGGCGATAAGACCCTAAAATGAGTTGACCTATAGCAGGGGAAGTGTTGGCCCTCTCCTGTTAAATTGTTTGAGGTAACTTGTAAATATTTGTATGTCTGTGCATTTGTAATGCTACTGTGAAAAATGTAATTTCCTCTGGGATTAAACAATGTATCCATCTATTCAGTCGAACTCAGAGGAATGAGGAGTGTCCTCGTTGAAAGGTCTCAGTAGAGTGGATGTGGAGAGGATGTTTCCAAAGGTGGAAGTGTTTAAGATCAGAGGACACAACCTCAGAATAGAGGTATGTCCTTTTAGAATGGAGGTGCAGAGGGATTTTTTTTGGCAAGAGTGATGAATCTGTGGAATTAATTGCCACAGGTGGGTGTAGAGACCACGTCATTGGGTTAATAAAAAGGGAGAGGTTTATAGACACTTGGGCATTCAGGGTATGGAGAGATATGGGGAGACTGGGGCTGAGAGGGTAAATGGATCAGCCACAATGAAATGCCGGAGCAGACTCGATGAGCCAAATGGCTTAATTCTGCTCCTGTATCTTATGATCTTATGAACTATCACTTTGCCCAAGGAGGACAGTTCCGTCTTTACGTGATCCTGATCGGGGGAGTGCTAAACAGGTACTACACCTTACCCAAGGGAGACCTGGAGAGAGGAGGGAAGGAAAATCTTACACCAGCTTTGGTTGAGATGCATCTTCACCCTACCAGCCAATGAGTACAAAACTGCCAATAGTCTTAACAAGAATGATTGGTCAATCAAGCAGTAAATGGCAAAGTCATCTGTGGGCAGCAATGTTTGTCTGTAATCAGACTTTTCCCTTTGTCCTAAACTGACTGTGAAGTGATGGCAGCATAATGGACCAGCCTCAAAGAGTCTTTGTCTAGTTGCCTTTGTACACTCGCAGTGATCCTCGTTCAAAGGGACGGCATATGTCCATAACTTCTTAATTACCTTAGGCCGTGAACAAACCTTGGCAATGTTCACGTCCTAATGTATGACTCCCTGAAAGTGGCCACACAAGTTCAAGTTCAAGTTGAGATCATTCAACCGTACACAAATACACCACCAGATGAAACAGCATTCCTCCAGACCAAGTTACAAATACAGTACATATAACTCGCAATAATATTACCACAAATAATAATAGAGAATTCATCTTCAGCTAGATACACAGTATACTATATACTACAACTTCTGTATACAGATATTGTCAGCAGAGTGAATTTTCAATTGTCCCATTTAGGTCTACCAATTTAATCATTGTGATTTCTGACTCTAGCAGGGTAATGTCTTTGCTGAACATGTACGGTATGTTCATTCAAGTCTTGGTGGTGAACAGCTCCAGTTGCTGTGCTAATGAGACCGAGGATTGAGGCAACTCTGGCTGCTCTGGGAAACAGGCCTTCAGACTCAGTCTGTTTCAGAACGCTGTCGCTTGCTTTTATTGTTTACATGATTGTGTAATCAGCAGCCGGAGTAGGCCTAAGCCTTGGTCTCCGTAGCACAGCAGCCAGAGCAGTTCACTGTCGAGAAATGAATATATATTGATAGAGTGGCAGAGAAAGCAAATGGTTGCTAATCCACACACACACAATGCTGTAGGAACTCAGCAGGCCAGGCAGCATCTATGAAAAAGAGTAAAGATCAGTCTGTTCATCTGGAATTCACCAGTCCCACTCATAAAATGGCCGCTCTCATTAAACATATCTGTTAATTAACAGGGATGGGTTAGTAAGTTTTCTTATGACACAAAGGTTGGGGATGTTGTGGATAGTGTAGAGGGCTGTCAGAGGTTACAGTGGGACATTGATAGGATGCAAAACTGGGCTGAGAAGTGGCAGATGGAGTTCAACCCAGATAAGGGTGAGGTAGTTTATTTTGGTAGGTTAAATATGATGACAGAATTTAGTATTAATGGTAAGACACTTGGCAGTGTGGAGGATCAGAGGGATCTTGGGGTCTGAGTCCATAGGACACTCAAAGCTGTGCAGGTTGACTCTGTGGTTAAGAAAACATATAGTGCAATGGCCTTCATCAAACGTGGGATTCAGTTTAAGAGTGGAAAAGTAATGTTACAGCTTTATAGGACTCTGGTCAGACCCGACTTGGAGAACTGTGCTCAGTTCTGCTTGCCTCACTATAGGAAGGATGTGGAAACCATAGAAAGGGTGCAGAGGAGATTTACAAGGATCTTGCCTGAATTGGAAAGTATGCCTTATGAGAGTAGGTTGAATGATCTCGGCCTTTCTTCCTTGGAGCGACAAAGGATGACAGGTGACCTGATAGAGGTGTATAGGATGAGGAGAGGCACTGAATGTGTGGATAGTCAGAGGCTTTTTCCCGGGGCTGGAATGGCTAGCACAAGAGGGCACAGTTTTAAAGTGCTTGGAGTAGGTACAGAGGAGATGTCAGGGGTAAATTTTTTACGCAGAGAGTGGTGAGTACATGGAATGGGCTGCTAGCAACAGTGGTGGAGGCAGATATAATAGGGTCTTTTAAGAGACACCTGGACAGGTACATTGAGCTCAGAAAAATTAAGGGCTATGGGTAACCTTAGGTAATTTCTAAGGTAAGAAAATGTTCGGCACAGCTTTGTGGGCCAAAGGGTCTGTATTGTGTTGTAGGTTTTCTATGTTTCTATGTTTCTAAATGTCGTCTAGTGCCTAATTTTACACACTTCAGTGTATCCTCAGGAACTGTGCTATGCAGAATGTCTAGAATGTCCCATTCTCTTCTCACTTGACATCTCTCTCCTGCAACACAGTCCAACATCCCGTCAGGAACTGTGGCACACAGTATTTAGTCATTAAATTACAAAAGTAACATAGAAATAACACAAATAACAACTGATGCTAATTAACATTCTTTATTTAGTACTATAAACAGATAACATTATTTCTTGAGGATATCATATACTTTACATCATGCAGGCACTCCATGTCTAAACTTGTGTGAAAAGCAGCAGAGTTACTATCAGTTTCACTAAATCCAAACAAGAGAAAATCTCCAGATGCTGGAAATCCAAGCAACACGTACACACAGTGCTGGAGGAACTCAGCAGGCCAGGCAGCATCTATGGAAAAAAGTACAAAGTTTCGGGTGGGGAATTTACAAATAAAGCCAGTGAGTTTGAATAAAAATAATCTCTGATTGTTCACGAGTTGATTTCTGCCAGAGATGTGTGGTTCACTGGAAAAGTTTTAGAGGAATTGCTTGATTAATAACAATTCCGCATCTGAGTCATTTCAAGATTACATTTAATCATTTCTTCCATAACTGTTTTCTGATTACATTGGAAAAGATTTGTACTTTGTCCCGTGTCTTGTTAAGACAAAAATTTCAATTTAAAACTAAATCTTGAATTAGTTAAAAGTCAAACAGCTGGTGGCAGCCTCTTTATAATTTCTTTCTCTGCATCATAATAATTAATGTTATTATTGTTGATATTAATGGTAATTTTCCATGAAAATTTATTATCCCACCGTTGTAATTTTTATAGCTTCCTGAATTAGAACTATTTATTGTTGAACCATCATTATCCTCTGTGCTGGATATATTGATTGAAGATGTAATCAATTTTCTAAGGAAAATATGAATATATAACAACAATAAAAATAGACGATTGAATATCCAGCTTACAATTCTTCCGAAAATAATAGTCATCTTCAGGTCTTTTTCTCTGTTTTCTCAGGTACGCAAGTTTTATTCAATATGCAACAGAATCAAAGGTTATTGTTTAAAGTGCAGTCACTAAATGGAGTAGAAACTTCTGGAAGTCCAGCTCATCAACCATGTCATTGGTTGGGCTTGATATGTATCCAGAGCAATCGAGAAGGTCGGGAATTCAAAGATATTAAACTTGTCTCTGTTTAAAAATTGGATTCTGCCTGAACAGGTTTATTATGTAAATTAATTCTGCTTGTATGAATTATGTTTATAACAAAAAATTGTTTTCTGTTCTGGCATATTAATTGGCATTTGTAGAATGCTGTAATCTCAGTCAACATTTGGGGTGCAAGAGAGACGCAGCAGTTAAGTTGCAGCCTCAGATATCCAGCGACCAAGATTGCACCGCACCTCCGGTCTGTCAACATGGATATTGAATCTCATATAGATATACAGAGAGCGAAAGTGAGATAGATTGATAGATACAAACATGTATTTGATATGCTGCTATGCTGTGTATTCAAACTTGAAAACTGGAACAAATATTCTGTGCTGACATCAACAAGGATGATAACTTGCAGAAATATCAGCAGCTTGCAGTCGCTTTAAGCGAGGCATTTGGAGAAAATGGTGCCACAAGTGTGAGAGATGCAGGGCAGATTTTAAGAGCTTTCAAATGGTGGCTCATTACGAGCGCACAAGAAATGTTTCAAATTTTACTTCATGTCTTTATTTCTCACTACAGTTTACTGATGTGTTCGGTGTTTCCAATATTGTCTCATTTACTTCACTAAACAAACTTAACTTGTTATGACTGTATTGCAAAGTATAAGTTCTTAGAGTCCAAATATCATTGCTATTCATTCTCACACTAAATGGTATTTGACATCAGATATTCAGATTCAGGTTCATTTATATTTATCACATGTAGATGTACAAATGTTCCCTATAAACATTTTAACTTTCACCCTATGACCGCTTGTTCCAGTCTCACCCAGCCTGAGTGGAAAAAGCTTGCCTGAATTTACCCCATGAATACCCTTTATTATTTTGTATACCTGTATCAAATCTCCTCTCATTCTCCTACACGTCGGTGGATAAATTCTTAAACTGTTTGACCTTTCTCTTTCGCTCAGATCTCAGTTTTTATTTTTCGTAAATTCATAACATTAAATTAATTTGAAAGGAAGAGACGAGAGTGGAAACTGTGAGTCTAAGTTTGGGTTTACTTTAAGCGAGGTGTATACCTGTCACATGATAGTGTGATGACATGTGCAATCTTGTATTTATACATAATGAATTATTTAAAGAGCAAGAATGATTACTCAAACAGTATATATGCAATACTACTCAAATATTGCTGAAATATTAAATACACAACTCCCTCTCTGCTTAGCTATAAACTCCAACAATAGAGAAATCATCTTCAACTTTATACACAGTATACTCTACATCACGCAGGCACTCCATTTATAAACTTGTGAGAAAAACCACGGAGTTAAAATCAGTTTCACAAATAAATCCAAACAGCAGAAAATCTTCAGATGCTGGAAATCCAAGCAACACGTACACACAGTGCTGGAGGAACTCAGCAGGCCTGACAGCATCTAAGGAAAAAAGTACTGTCAACGTTTGGGTGGGATTTCCCAAATAATGCCAATGAGTTTGAATAAAAATAATCTGCAATTGTCCACAAATTGATCTCTGCCAGAGATGTCTGGTTCATTGGAAAGGTTTTAGAGTAATTGCTTGATTAATAATAACAATTTTGAATCCCAACCAATTCAAGATTACATTTAATCATTTCTTCCATAGCCATTTTTTGATTACATTGGAAAAGATTTGTACTTTGCCCTGCATCTTGTTAATGCAAAATTTACCTTTTCTCTTGAGATAGCCCTGCACAAGTAGTACCTGCTTTTCTTGTGCAGACCTGGGTCATCAGACAAAAAGTGCCACAGATCTAGCTCTCAGCAGACTACGAAACCTCCTGGTTCACCCACAGTTTTTGAGTTTTGTGTGTGCAGCATGGTCTCATAATCACACAACTCAACTACACAGATTTTAATGAAATCAGTGACAGCTGAGGCATACCCATTCAGACTCAGAGATGGATCCATGAATACAGTCCAATCTATCGATTCAAAGCAGTCCTGTAAATCCTCCTTCGTCTCCCTTGTTCATACCTTCCTGGTCCTCACTACTGGTGTTGTGGTCTTCAGTCTCTGCCTGTGCTCAGGGAATAGAAGTAGGGCCAGGTGATCAGACTTTCAAGTCTGTGTGTCAGATAGCATGGTAGCACTCTCAATGGTGGTGTACACTACAAGTGATTACAAGATTACATTTAATCATTTCTTCCATAACTTTTTTCTGATTACATTGGAAAAGATTTGTACTTTGTCCTGTGTCTTGTTAAGACAAAATTTTCAATTTTAAACTAAATCTTGAATTAGTTAGAAGTCAAACAGCAGGTGGAAGCTTCTTCATAATTTCTTTACCTACATCATAATAAGTATTGTTATTATTATTGATATTAATGGTAATTTTTCATTAAAATTCATTATTCCACCATTGTAATTTTTACAGCTTCCTGAATTAGAACTATTTATTGTTGATCAGTCATTACCCTCTGTGCGGGACATATTGATCAAAGGTTTAATCCATTTTCTAAGGGAAATGTAAATATAAGACAACAATGAAAATAGATGATTTAATATCGAGCTTACAATACTTCTGAATCTGAATCTAAATCTTCAGTTCTTTTTCTCTGTTTGCTCAGGTACAAATGTTTTGTTCAATATGTGACAGAAGCAAAGGTTATTGTTTAAAGTGCAGTCCCAAAATGGAGTAGAGACTTCTGGAAGGCCAGCTCACCAACTACATCATTGGTTGAGCTTGGTATGTATCCAGAGCTGTCTTAAATAAGCCAGTTTTACCTCAGTCAAGAAGATCGGGAATTCAGAGATATTAAACTTGTCTCTGTTTTAAAACAGGATCCTGCCCGAATGTGTTAATTATGCAAATTAATTATGCTAATTATCCTCATATAAATTATGTTCATAACAAAAAAGTTGCTTTTTTTCTTCCGGCATATTAATTTGCATTTATAGAATGCAATCATCGCAATCAACAAATAATGTAGCAGTTGGTGCTGGAGTCTCAAAGTTTCAGTGATCAGGGTTGTTTCGGACCTCCAGTCTGTCAATGTGGAAGTTGTTTGTTCCCGTGGATTCATTTTTTTGGGAAATGAATAATTTCTAAATAGATATACACATGTACTCTTCAGACTTGAAAATTGGGAAATCTTAAAACACATTTGACTTCATACATTAAAACAAAATGGGAGAAGGAAGGAGGGATGATTATATCTGAGGAAGAATGGACAACAATATGGAGATATCAATGGAAGTGTACCAGTTCACAGAAATGGAGGGAGTTTGGTTGGAAAAACTTGATAAGGTGTTTTATTACACCCTCTCAGAAATCCCATTATGATAGTAACCTCCCTGCTTGCTGGAGAAATTGTGAAAATCAAAATGCAAACCATTATCATATTTTTTGGGACTGTCCTGTTATCAAAAACTATTGGAGGGGGATGCACAATGCCCTACAAGACATCTTTAAATGTGAAATACCCTTGGAGAGTAAGACCATATATTTTGGATATATACCTCAAGAATGGTTGAAAAGAGATAAATATTTAATGAATATACTGTTGGTGGCTGGTAAAAAGACTCTTACTAGGAAATGGTTATCACAGGAGAACCCAACTTTAAATACATGGATGGAAATTACAATGGACATTTACAAAATGGAGAAGATAACAGCATCTGTTAACCATAAGATGGAACAATTTGATTCATACTGGGAAAAATGGTTTAACTACATAATGCCTCATAGGCCTGATTTTATTCTCACAAGTCAATGAATCTGTTGTAAAAAAAAGATCACTCCCTACTTGTACATAATTCTTTCCTTTTGCTTGTTTTTTCTTTCCACTCTTTTCTATAAGTGTATGCCTCAGATAAATACTTTGTGGAGATTTGTGATATATATGATATATATGTACAATGTCTGAAATACATCTTATGGAAATGTTTGTTTGATGATGAACTTCAATAAAAAAATAAATTACAAAAAAAAGTTTGTGATGACACCAGCAAGGGTGATTACCAGTATCAACTTGCAGAAACATCAGCAGCTTTTATGCACTTTAAGTGAGGCTTTTGGAAGAAAGAGCACCACATGTATGAAAGAAGCAAGATACATTTCTGCGGCCTTTATAATGGTGGCTCATTAATAGAGAAAAGGAAATTTTTCATATTTCCCTTCGTATATATTTTTCTCACTCTACTGTTCTGACCTGCTTGCTGTGTCAAATGTTGTCTCTTATTTCACTAAACAAGATTCACTCATCATGATTACATTGCAGTTTATAAGTCTTTGTTGTCCAAATATCACTGGTATTCATTCTCACCTGAAATGGCACATGACCATCAGATATTCAGATTCAGATTTATTTACTTAACACATGTTCATTGAAAAATACAGTCAAATGTGATGTTTGTGACAATAACCAATGTAACATAAGGATGTTCTGTAGTGTTGCCATGCATTCCAGTGCCAACATAATATGTCCACAATGTTCAGATATAGGAGTAGAACTCGGCTATTTGACCACCTGAGTCTCCTCCACCAATTAATTATGGCCGATAGCTCTTTCTTCCTCATTCCCACTCTCTCACCTTGCTCTCATTATCATTACCCATCAATCTTATCCTTAAATAGACCTAATGACTTGGCCTCCACAGCCCTCCGTGACAATGAATTTGGCATATTATGTCATGGAGTCATGATGTACAGAAACAGGCCTTTAGCCACCTTCTCCATACTGAACTGTTACCTTCTCCATACTGAACCCACATCTGCACCATATCCCACCCACTCACTTACCTATCCATTTCTTTCTGAAATGTTGAAATCGAATCCGCATCTACTGTTTCCACTGGCAACTCATTGCATAATCTCACCACACTCTGCAAAGAAGATCCCCCATAATGTATCCAATAAACATTTTACTTTTCACCCTTAACCCATAACCCATAGTTCTAGTCTCACCCAACTTCGGTGCAAAATACCTACTTGTATTTACCCTATCTCAAGTCAAGTCAAGTCACTTTTTATTGTCATTTTAACCATAACTGCTGGTACATAGAAACATAGAAAACCTACAGCACAATACAGGCCCATCGGCCCACAGGGTTGTGCCGAAAATGTCACTACCCTAGAAATTACTAGGCCCTTTAATTTTCTAAGCTCCATGTACCTATCCAAAAGTCTCTTAAAATCCCCATTTTATCCGCCTCTACCACCTTTGCTGGCAGCCCCTTCCATGCACTCACCACTCTCTGAGTAAAAAACATACCCCAACATCTCCTCTGTACCTACTCTCCAGCACCTTAAACCTGTGTCCTCTTGTGGCAATCATTTCACACCTGGGAAAAAGCCTCTGACTATCCATGTGATCAAAGCCTCTCAACATCTTATACACCTCTATCAGATCACCTCTCATCCTCCGTCGCTCCAAGGAGAAAAGGCCGAGTTCACTCAACCTATCCTCATAAGACATGCTCCCCAATCCAGGAACCATCCTTGTAAATCTCCTCTGCACCCTTTCTATGGCTTTCATATCCTTCCTGTGGTGAGGCGACCAAAACTGTGCACAGTACTCCAAGTGGGGTCTGACCAGGGTCCTATATAGCTGCAACATTACCTCTTGGCTCCTAAATTCAATTCAACAATTGATGAAGGCCAATACACCATATGCCTTCTTAACCACAGAATCAACCTGAGCAGCTGTTTTGAGCGTCCTATGGACTTGGACCCCAAGATCCCTCAGATCCTCCACACTACCAGAAGTCTTACCATTAATACTATATTCTGCCATCATATTTGACCTACCAAAATGAACCACTTCACACTTATCTGGGTTGAACTCCATCTGCCACTTCTCAGCCCTGTTTTGCATCCTATCAATGTCCTGCTGTAACCTCTGATAGCCCTCCACACTATCCTCCAACCTTAGTGTCATCAGCAAATTTACTAACCCATCCCTCTACTTCCTCATCTAGGTCATTTATAAAAATCATGAATAGTAAGGGCCCCAGAACAGATCCCTAAGGCACTCCACTTGTGACCGACCTCCATGCAGAATATGTCCTGTCTACAACCATTCTTTGCCTTCTGTGGACAAGCCAGTTCTCAATCTACAAAGCAATGTCCCCTTGGATCCCATGCCTCCTTACTTTCTCAATAAGCCTTACATGGAGTACCTTATCAAATGCCTTGCTAAAATCCATATACACTATGCTGCTCTTCCTTCATCAATATGTTTAGTCATATCCTCAAAAAATTCAATCAGTTTCGTAAGGTATGAACTGCCCTTGACAAAGCCGTGCTGACTATTCCTAATCATATTATACCTCTCCAAATGTTCATAAATCCTGCTTCTCAGGATCTTCTCCATCAACTTACCAACCACTGAGGTAAGACTCACTGGTCTATAATTTCCTGGTCTATGTCTACTCCCTTTCTTGAATAAAGGAACATCATTCATAACCCTCCAATCCTCTGGAACCTCCCCCATCCCTATTGATGATGCAAAGATCATTGCCAGAGGCTCAACAATCTCCTCCCTCGCCTCCCACAGTAGCCTGGGGTACATCTCATCCGGGCCCGGGGGTGTATCCAACTTGATGCTTTCCAAAAGCTCCAGCACATCCTCTTTCTTAAGATCTACATACTCAAGTTTTTCAATCTGTTGCAAGTCGTCACTATTATCACCAAGATCCTTTTCCTTAGTGAATACTGAAGTAAAGTACACAGTAAAAACGAGACAACGTTTTTCAGGACAATGATGTTACATGAAACAGTACAAAAACTACCCTGAACTACGTAAAAGCAACACAGAAAAAAACTACACTAGACTACAGAACTACCCAGGATTGCATAAAGAGCACAAAATAGTGCAGGCGACACAATAAATAATAAACAAGACAATAGGCACAGTAGAGGGCAGTAAGTTGGTGTCAGTCCAGACTCTGGGTATTGAGGAGTCTGATGGCTTAGGGGAAGAAACTGTTACATAGTCTGATCGTGAGAGCCCGAATGCTTCGGCGCCTTTTCCCAGATGGCAGGAGGGACAAGAGTTTGTATGAGGGGGGCGTGGGGTCCTTCATAATGCTGTTTGCTTTGCAGATCCAGCGTGTTGTAAATATCTATGATGGCGGGAAGAGAGGCTCCAATGATCTTCTCAGCTGTCCTCACTATCTGATGCAGGGTCCTGTGATCCGAGTTGGTGCAATTTCTGTACCAGGCAGTGATGCAGCTGCTCAGGATGCTCTCAATACAACCCCTGTAGAATGCGATGAGGATGGGGGGGGGATGGGAGATGGACTTTCCTCAGCCTTCGCAGAAAGTAGTGACACTGCTGGGCTTTCTTTGCTATGGAGCTATCTATACCGCTCGTAGTCTTGTATTCCAGTATGAAATCTCAGCTTATTCTCTTTTGATCCAAAGAATAAAGTCCTAACCCATTCAAACTTTCCCTGTGCCTCAGGTCCTGAATACTCAGAAAAGTCTTTGTAAATTTTCTCTGTACTGCTTCAATCTTATTAAATTGTTTTGCTGGAGACAGGTGACTAGAACGTGTGCTGAATAAAGTCTAGTGTTACGTCTCTCCTATGAAACCATGTTCAGTACTCACAAATTATAAAATCTTTAACCAACAGATCTGCTAAGGTCTTGAAGGGCTGGGTTAGCATTATAAATTTTTATCTAATATATGAAGCATCTACAAATTTGCCTGCTATACATGAAAGTTGCCTCCTGACAAAAAGAAGCCAATCTTTCAATAACGATGCAGGTCTTCAGAAAGAAACTAGGCTTAAATGTTGTAACAGTACCTAGGCATTTTCTCCAGACCTGACACAAAAGCTAAAATGACACAGCAGAACAAAAGGATTTATTTCTGTACCCTCTGATACTCAGCTTTCCTACCAATTAGAATGATTTTTCTCTTTGTTCACTTTGCCAAGATCCTTCTTCTAAATCTAGGATGATCAAAGAGAAATGTAAGGAGAACATTGACCCCAATGGAAACATTGCTAGATATCAACTCTCATAATGATATATTGACTTACAGACTTTGCTCTGTTCAAAAGTAACATATCCTTCCTCTGAGTCACATTGCAACCATTTTTAGGACATTGTAAGATTATAAAACTTTCAATAAAATCATATGTAACGTAAAGATTTTTAAGACAAAGTAAAGTTACGCTCTTTAACAATACAAATCATCATCATCATCATTGTTATATGTCACAACATATGCAATCATGGTTTAAACTAATTTGGAAAGGGAATGTGAACTGGAGTGACTGTGCTGAGGATGGGGTAAGACCATAAGACCATAAGATACATATAGGAGCTGAATTAGGCCACTTGGCCCTTCAAGTCAACTGCGCCATTTCATCATGGCTAATCCAATCTTCATCTCAACCCCGATCTCCTGCCTTTTGCCATACCCTTCATGCCCTGACCAATCAAGAATCTATCAATCTCTGCCTTAAATATACATAAAGACTTGGCCTCCACAAATTCACCATTCTCTGGCTAAAGAAATGTCTTCCCATCTCCATTCTAAAAGGTTGCCCCACAATTCTAAGGTTATGTACCCTGGTCTTAGACTCTCCAATCATAGGAAACATCCTGTCCATGTCCACTTTATTGAGACCTTTCAATATTTGAAAGATCTGCTTATCAGGTGAGACTTGTGACTGTGAAAACTATCTCAGGTTTTGAGGCCTCCTCCATGGTGGTTGTAGGAGTTGACTCTGAAACTGCAGGAAGTGTTTCTGATATTGGTAACCACATTTCTTTTTCTTCTTCCTTTCTCTTCTTCTAGTTTGTGCATCTTGCTCTTGGGAAGGTGTATTTAATTCACTGAAGTATTCTCTTATTAATCCTTCTATTGCTCTCTTTACAATACGATCTCCTCTTGATTGTACAACATCATCTGATGAATCCTCAATTTGTGTATCTCTACTGACTCCTTTTTTTTTTTGGCCTTCCATTCGTCTAGCTGGGCTTTGGCATTTACATCCACTTTTACAAGCAGCTTTTCATCCTCCACTTGAATTTCATGCAATAACCTTAATGCACACAGAGTAGATTCTGATTCTTATATTCACTAAAGCCCAATGCATCCAACTTTCCTGAACTCCTCGAACTCTTGTCCCGCTTAAAACTCAGCCACATTTCACAAGTAACTGCTGAATCAGAAGCTTTCTCTGATATGTTCCCTACAAAAACTGTTGCAGTTGGACCACTGCTTACATTACTTTCCTGCTTCCTTCTTGGTCTAATACGCTTTCTGACCAAAGGCACAGAAGCTGGTACAGATGCCTGTTTGCCCTCCATTTGGCAATGGTTCGTGGTGTACAGCAAGGAGACAGCTGAGGGATCATCCAGTACCTTTCTTACTTCACTTTCAGTTGACTCCATTGCAGGGGATTTGGTATACAAATGGTGGATGGATCTCCAATCAAGTTGTAGTTGTCACAGCCAATCACATCCCCACAATGCTCGTCCTCCTGTTTTTACCACATACATGCTGACTGTAGTTCGTTGGTTGTTATATTTCACTGTTAAAATGTTATTCCTACAGGACTTATCTATTCTCCATTATAAGTTCCTATTGGATATCTGCAAGCTTCAGTTAGTATCTTAGAATGCTGTTGAAATTCAGTTTGTGGCATGACTGAACAACTGATCAACTGTCCCAATTCCAGTGTAATTAATCTGCCAATCACCTCTGGCAAAAAACATATTTTTGTCTAATGTTAGCAAATCTAAAGTTCAGCTAGTCCTGTTTCTCTTTCATCATTATCCAATTTTTCATCAACAGCATGCAAATTAATACTCTTTTTGAAAATGCAAGTGGATTTTTTTGCTTTTTCCCTGTGAAGTCCATTTATTTTTGTCTGCCTGGAATGCACTTTGTACTTGTCCTACTCCTTTGCATTTTCTGCAAGTTTTGCCCTGCCACAATGATAACACAATTTGTTTGGCCAGGCAAGCCTCCATCTAGATGTTGCAATTTTGTTCATGCCTGCTTTCATTCCTGACTGCAACTCAATTGTGACTCTGTCTGCTGTTTCCATTGATATGGTTATTTCACCTGCTCTTTTTAAATGTAAGCTGTGCTTCCGTTAGCTATTTTTGAATGTTGTGTTGTAAGATTCCACAAACTAAGTGATCTCTCAGTGCATCATTAAGCCCATTACCGAACTGACAATGCTCAGACAACTTCTTCAGTTCATCCACGTACGAGGAAATAGACCCCCTTCCATTTTCATTCCAGTTATAAAATACCTAAAGTGTTCTGCAATTGTTACATGTCAACGTTGCTTGGATTAACCATAAACTTCACTTAGGTGTGCCTTGATGAGCTATGGTATGGTATTATTTAGGTGCGCCTGGACGAGGTGTGGGGAATGGCATCATATAAAAATGAGTGGAGGCTTTTTTCTGTTCAGTTGGGGAGGTTTTCTGGAAATTTCGGCAGCTAATCAATACAATGGACTGTGAGCTACTAGGGAGGGTGAATTGAGTTGAGTGAGTTGAAGAGTTCACTGCAGCAGTGGACAATCCCAATATTTCTCTGTGTCAAGATCATTGTGGTAATTTGTGGCACCCAGTGCATAATGGATACATGGCTGTCACTTTGTATGATCCATACTCGGATTTATGGAGTATTCTGTGGCGACCACTTTTTGTTAATCGGTTTGGATTCGGATGTGTTACGTGGCAACCACTTGTGTTAAGGAATATTCCGTGATTGTCACCTTGTGATAAACCTACGTGGATTTTGGAACTTAGGAGTCACTTTGATATCCTTGCGTGGACTCTAGTATTTAAGTGACGACCACTCGACTTCTGGACTCTTCTGTGACTGTCACCTTGTTATCCCTGCGTGGATCCAATGTGTTATGTGATGATCACCTTGTCCTCTGGAATTTTCCGTGATTGTCACCTTGTGTCATCTTAATGTGGATTTATAAACCCTTTCTCACAGACACCTGTACCTGTTCCCATGGATTCCAGAACCTTCTGGATTGCCAACCTAGGAATCTGTTTAAGTAAGATTTGGGAAGAACTGTTTCCAGACCTCCACAGTTTGTGAGCAAAGATGCAATGCACTGGTAATTTTTGGTTAGGAGAACAGTTGTTTTAATTGTCTCTATTTTTGTGTAGGTATTGAAGATATATTTGTTTAACATTAAAATCTGTGTCTGTTGTCTATTGCTGCTGGCACATAACACAATCAATAATGGCTTTAGTTCTAAATGCTCCTGCATTACTTTCAAAATATTAGCAAAATTCTTATCTGCTGGTTTGATTGAAGCATTCAAACTTCAAAGAAAACTGTATGCCTTTAAATCCAAGGCAGTCAGCAAAATTAGTACTCAATTTTCCTTGGCTATATCTTTTGCTTCAAAATGGTTTTCAATTAGTTCAGTATACATGAACCAGTTATCCCTTGTGGAATCAAACACATCCAATCTTTCCAAAGTAGCCAGCTATTTCTGCTTTTTTATAATTGTTATCACTCGGTAATTGTGCTTTAAGAATGTGTGACTTCTTCCAATTTCCGCCCTTTTTTGTTAACTTGACAGACACTGCACTTGTTGCACTTTTTTACTCACAGTTCCTCAGTGCAGTTCAACAAGTTCGTAGTCATACCAGGTCGATTTTAAAAATATCTCAGCACCAATGTCATATTTTGTAACTTCAAAACATTAAACTAATTCAAAGGAAGACACAGGAGTCAAAAACAAAGTCTCACATCGTATTTACTTTAAGCGAGATGTGCACATATGTGGTAGTGTGATGATATATGCAATTCACGTATTTATACATGTAACCCTTAAATAATTACTTAACAAACAAAAATGCATAATCAAACAATATATCTACAAGATTACTCAAATATAATTGAAATATTAAATATACAACGTCAACAACATCCTCACAGTTTCCCCTGTAATTTTTAGATCTTATTAATATCTTTCCTGTTAGTAGGAGACCAGATTAGGCCTCAACAGCACCTTATACTTCAACATAGCATCCTAATGTTTTAACTCAATACTTTGATTCTTGAAAGCCAATGCGCCAAAGGCTCTTTTTATGACCCTGTCTACTCTATCTACCTATAGAACACATTCAACAAATTATGGATCTGTATTCCCAGATCCCTCTGTTCTATTGCACTCCCCAGTGCTCTACCTTTCACTGTGTAAGTCCTGCCCTGGTTTGTCCTCCCAAAGTGCAAAATGTCACACTCATCTGTATTAAGTTCCATCTACCATTTTTGGATGATTTTTCCAAATACTGCTGCAATTGAATGTGATTGTTATCTGTGATTTACATATTCATAGGATATTTTTGATGCTTTGCGGTCTCCAATGGAGTTCAGTTAGGTTGGGAGTGGAGTATGTAGCTTGGTGGCCTTAAGACCTGGAGATGGGATGCAAGCCCAAGATTGCCTCCATTGCTTCTCTGTGATTGAGGCATTGAGCAAGATTGAAGTCAACAAAAATGAGAGGGGAGGATGGGAAGGTGTTCAGTGCCATCTCCCCATGTTTGAGCGGTCTTCCTCTCCCTCTCGCTAGGTCCTGTTGTGAACCATGTTGCAGGGATTCATTGGTGAGACTCGTGGCTGTGGATTGATTTTTGAGGGACTTTGAGGTTCATGTCACATGTTGTTCTGGATTCTAGTTATTCTTTTTTTAATGGTTTTTGAGCAGTTTGTTCAGGGATCAACACAGACTGTGGTGCTTTGGTGAAGGCTGTCTCTGCAGCCAGCAGTCAACTAGCGGTGCTGAACTGGATTAAACTGAACTCCCCTGGACTCCAGGTTTGATGTTGATATTCTATGTGTTGTTCACTTACTTTTTCCATTTGCACAATTGGTCCTTTTTAGTACGTTTGTGTGTTTGATGTTTTCTTTGAATAGGTTCCATTGTGCTCCTTTGTTTCACGACTGCCTGCAGGAGGATGAATCACAGAGTTGTATGCTGTTTATGTACCTTGATAATAAATGTACTTTGAGTCTTTGAAGCTTTGATAGTCTTCTTTGCTGTGCACTACGCTCCCAACCATGGTATCATCCATAGATTTGCTGATCCAGTTTACAATGTCATCGTCTACATCATTGATTAGATGTGAAACAGCAATGGACCCAGCAGCGATCCCTGCAGTACACCTCTAGTCACAGGCCTCCAATTGGAGAGGGAACCCATTTACTACTATTCCCTGGCTTCTCCTGCAAAGCCAATGCCATCAATGAGGATCCTCATTTGACTCGTTACAGAGGAGCCATCAGTCTCTAACATGAGTCAGTCCAATCTCCACCTCCTGAATTAAATAGCAGTATCAGTGCTGAATCAGATTCATAGAGTTATACAAGGTCATTTGGCTCACCCACCAACAAGTCAGTGGCATCCTGAGGCTGAGAAGACTGACCCATTGAAAGTCATAACCATCTTTCTTTATGAGAGGTACGTCTCCAGCTGCTGAAGTGTTTTCCCTCTGAACCCGATTGACCAGTTTTACCATAGCACCTGGATGCCACATGTTGTCAAAATGCTGCCTTGATAGCAATACATCATACCTGGAATTAATCTCTTTTGTTCACTTTTGGACCAAGGATATCATGTAAATTTCTAAGCCACGTGTTCAGAGTAAAACCCAGATTCCCATGATGAGCAAGTTACTTGTGAGTGTTATTTATTAGTATAGTCAAATACTGCTAATGACTGAGAATAAACTATGTAACCAGAATGGATTTATACTACTTTATGTGAATAGTATATACCTGGACAGATTTCCAGATTTCCAGATAGTTTGAACTGTATGAAAATAGCTTGACTAAAAACACAAGTTAATTCTGTAGTGGAGGTCTTCAGTACTTCAACCAGGATATGAATTGAGCCTTTAACATTTTCCCTGCCCTTAACTGTTTCTTGATATCATAAGAAGTGAATTGAATTGGCTGGGCAATGACTTCCCTAATGGAAGATCTTAGGAAGACATCATGATAGATAATTTCCTTGACATTTCCGGTAGCCCATGACTGAATGACACTCTGTCCATTCTCCAATTGGTACTTTGATACACTGGAGATGGATTTTGCTCTATCCTGAAGAGTACAGTAGGTGATAAATTCAAGTGAACAAACTGGATAGAAATACAAAAATGATTGTCATATGCACAAGTACATGTACACACAGGTGCAATGAGAAACATCCTTTCAGCAGCATTGTGCACATAACATCAAAGACACAACATCCAAAAGTTAAACATAAATTAAATATAAATTATACAGAATTATACAAGACAAAATATAATTAGAACCAAAGAAACAAAGTTCATTTTAATGTCATGTGTTTATAGTGTTGCTTTACTGAGTGAGATGGTGATTAGGGTTGTGTAGATTAGTTCAGGAACCAAATGGTTGGAGAGAAGTAACTGGTGGTGTGGGAATTCAGGCTTCTGTACCTCCTGCTCAGTACCTGCAAGGAGATAGCAAGACCCGGATGATGGGGATTTTTGATGACAAATGCTGCCTTCCTGAGACAGTACCTCCTGTAGATATTTTCAATGGAAGGGAGGGTTGTGACTATCCAGCTCTTCACGTTTCTTCTCCTTCGAATTACTGTACAAAACCATGATGGAAAGTTTCAAAAGTATGCGTGTAGATATTTGTTACAGTGTTCAGTGATATGCTGAGCATCCTTAACCTTCTGAGAATGTTAAAATGTTGGCACGCCTTCCTTTTGATTGCATCTGTCTGGTGGGGCCAGGACAAGTCAGCCACCAGGAATTTATAGCTGATGACACACTTCAAGATTGATGCCTCAATATGGACGGGCACATGTTCAAGTTTAATTCTCATTCAACCGTACATGAATACCCATGAATACAGCCAAATGAAACAGCGCTACTCCAGGACCAAGATGCATATCACAGTTTCAGCAGTCATACATCACATAAGGCACATTACACCTATAAGATAGCAGTAAACTACAGACACGCAAAAAAAAAAATTCAAGTCCCTGAGACTATGAGCCTTGCAGCAATCTGTGGTCAAACACAATACGGCTTGTCTTCTGTTGACTGAACACTAGGGGCAGCACTGACTACAGCATGGATGCCTCACCACACTGCCTCTAGCACGCCGGTGGAGAGCACAACTCCAACACCTCCAGCAACTCCACAGGCAACACCACAACTCGGAGGCCTAGTCCACAGAGTTCCCTCGCCATACGCCAATAAACCAATGAATCAGTCTTGCAGCATTCCACAATATCCAACAGGGTCTTGCAATCACAAGAGAAAAGATGAAGGCAATCACTCACTGTTAAATTGCACACCACCTTCGCAGACATCTGAGGCAGGCAGCAGCATAATTCCCACCACGTCCAGCTCCTTCGGTTTCTCTACCAATGAGCAACTCAATGACGGGTTAGACCAACAGTACTTTAGTTTCTTAATGTCCAGCTGGGTCATGCATTCATAAAAAATAAAAACATTTATAAAAGATAATAGCACCTTTGTGGGTCTTGTAGAACCTGCTGATTCTGAGTATGCCACCATCTTACCAGAAGTACTGGATATCTGCCCTCCTTCCTCTTCCTGATGTCAACAACATGTTCTTCAGTTTTAGTGACATTGAGAAAGAGGTATTGTTCAGGCACCACTCAGTCAGGTCAAAAAATTGCCATCGCATTTTTAAGCTAACCAATTCTTTAAACTTTCTAGAAGGATACAGTTTACCCATGGTTTTGATTAGTGCACCTTTTTTCTAGTTCGCCAAGTTCACACTTTACTAGTTCACAAAGAATTAACAGAAAAGTATAAGAAAATAGAAACAGACGTTGTCCATCTCAACGGTAAAGCCTGCCCACAGTATCATCGCATTTTAATGCTAAATCTGCATATCCCTCAGCTCCATGACCACTGAAATATTATCTCAAAATTCTTTAATTATTTTCCAGTGATCTTTCACAGTCTTGGGAGCAGGGAATTCTAGAGAGCTGGACCCCTCATTTTGTTAACATCCCCTATTCATGGAAACAGCTCAAGCTCTGAATCTTCTATAAAACAACATAGACTAGCTGGCTTCCTTTTATGTTAAAAGAGAATGTGAGAAACGTGAAAAACAGAATGATTCAGTCAACATAATAATGAGGTCCAGCAGCAAAATATTCACACAAATATCAGCAGTTTTCATGCAGTTCATGAAAGGAACTTGCAGGATGCAGGGCCAGTGGTAGGAGAGGAGTAAAACAGTTGTCCAGGCATGATTTTGCAGACTCATTACTAATGAACAACAACCTGTCTAGAGTTAATTTCATGTGTCTTTCTTCACATGAAGGTAAAGTGTGAACGATAATATCCTAGGACATTTTGAAATGAAGGAAGATGTAGAGCTGGGTCTTCTGATAATCATTAAGGTGATAACTCCTCAGAGCCTAATGGCATGTATCCCAGAATATTGAAAGAGGCAATTGAGGAGATTGCTGCAGGTTTGACAAAGATCTCTGAGTCCCCAATAACAACAGGCAAGGTGCCAGAGGACTGGAGAGTAGCAAATGTGCTCTTGTTCAATAAACAAAATAGGGATAATCCAGGTGATTATAGACCAGTGGGCCAGTATAGTGAAGCTCTTTAGAAAAGCGTGGCTGAGGGTCAACCAACATGGCTTTGTGCAGGATAGGTCATGCCCTAAAAACCTGATTTTTGAGGAGGTAACAAAGGAGATTGATGAGTCTAAGGCAGTGAGCATTAACTACATGGATATTAGGAAAGTAGTTGATAAGGTTCCTCATGAATGGTTGATTCAGAAATTCAAAGATCAATGTAAATTTATCATCAAAGCACAAATATGACACTATATATAACTGAGATTCATTTTGTTGTGGGCATCCTCGCTCAATAAATCTATAGGTTAATAACTATAACAGAATCAATGAAAGACCACACCAACTTGGGCATTCAACAAACGTGCAGAAGACAACAAACTGCAAATACAAAAACAAGGAAATTATAATAAATAAATAAGCAATAAATATCAAGAACATGAGATGAAGAGCCCTTGAAAGTGAGCTCACGCGTTGTGGGAACATTTCTATGAAGGGGCAATTGAATTTGAGTGAAGTTACCCCCCTCTGGTTCAAGAGCCTGATGGTTGAGTGGTAGTAACTGTTCCTGAACCTGGTCGTGAACTCAGCAGGCCAGGCAGCATCTATGGAAAAGAGTGTAGTTGACACTTCAGGCCTAGAACCTTCATCAAGACTGGAGAAAAAAAAAAGATGAGAATTCAGTGTTAGAAGGTGGCGGGGGTGGGGAGAGGAGGAAGAAACACGTGGTGATAGGTGAAACCGGTGGGGGGGGGGGGGGGAAGGTGAAGTGAAGAGCTGGAAAATTAATTGGTGAAAGAGATACAGGGCTGGTGAAGAAGAAATCTGATAGGAGAAAACAGAAGCCCATGGACAAAAGAAAAGTGGGAAGTGCACCAGAAGGAGGTGACAGGCAGGTAAGGAGGTAAAGTGAGAGAGGGGAAAAGGGATGGAGAATAGTGAAGGGGGGGGGGGCGCATTATCAAGAAATTGATGTTCATGCTCTCAGGTTGGAGGATACCCAGGCGGAATATAAGGTGTTGTTCCTCCAACATGAGTGTGGCCCCATCGCAACAGTAGAGAAGCCATGGGAATGGGAATGCGAAGCGGCATTAAAATGGTTGGCTACTGGAAGGTCCCACTTTTTCAGTCAGACAGACATAGTTGTTCAGCAAAGTGGTCTCCCAATCTACAGTAGGTCTCATCAATATACAGGAGGCATGGAGCATCGAATACAGTAGATGACCCAACAGATGTGCAGGTGAAGTGTCGCCTGACCTGGAAGGACTGTTTGTGGCTCTGAATGGTAGTGAGGGAGGAGGTGTAGTATTTGTTCCACTTGCAAGGATAAGTGCCAGGTGGGAGATCAGTGGGGAGGGACAAATGAACAAGGGAGTCGAGTAAGGAGTGATTCCTATGGAAAGCAGAAATTGGGGGGAGGAAAGATGTGCTTGGTGGTGGGATCCCATTGGAGATGGCGGAAGTTGCAGAGAATTATGTGCTGGATGTGGAAGCTGGTAAGGTGGTAGGTCAGAACAAAAGGAACCCTATCCCTGGTGGGGTGGTGGTAGGATGGGGTGAGTGCCGACGTGCATGAAATGGAAGAGATGCAGTTGATGACAGCGTTGATGGTGAAGGAAGGGAATTTCCTTTCTTTGAAGAAGAAGGACATTTCCTTTGTTCTGGAATGAAAAACCCTCATCCTGAAAGAAGAGGCAGCAAAGACGGAAAAATTGAGGGAAGGGGTGGCATTTTTACAGGTAGGAGGTTGTTGTTATGGCACTACTCAGCCAGATTTCCAAGATCAGGGGGAAAAGCACAGCCTTGAGGTACACCTGTGCAGATGGAGATCATGGAGGAAATTTCGTTGCCAATCTGAACTGACTGGTATCTGGAAGTGAGGAAATCGAGGATCCAATTGCACAAGGAGGTATTGAGGCCAAGGTCTAGGAGCTTATTGATTAGTTTTGAGGAGATGATGTATTGAATACCGACTGAGCTGTAGTCAATAAAGTGCATCGTGATGTCCAATGTTTCAGGGTTGAGTGAAGAGCCAATGAGATGGCATCAGCTGTGGATCTGGTGCTCTAGTAGGCAAATTGAAATGGATCTACGACATTTCTCTGGCAGAAGTTGATATAAGACCATAAGATATAGGAGCAGAATTAGGCCATTGGGCCCATCGAGCTTTCTCTGTCATTTCATCATGGCTGACCCATTTCTCTCTCAACCCCAAAATCTTGCCTTCTCCCTGTAACCATACATGCCATGACTAATCAAGAACCTGTCAATCTCTGACTTAAAATATGTCTGTAGCAATAAATTCACTACTCTATGGTGAAATGAATTCATGAGCTCAATAGTGGGGAGAGTTCTACCCACAACAGCTAGGCCATATTCAGAAGACAAAGGTGCTTGGGGTTTAGGTCATCAAACATTATGGGGAGGATGCCAAAGAATGGGGATGAAGAGGATAATAAATCACACACACCCTTTCTGAGACCATGCCAAACAAATTTTATTGCAACTAGTTTCTGTGAGGCCTTCCAACCCGGATGTGAGAGGCCATGTATGGAGTCAAAAACAGTCCTTCTCCAGTTTGCAGGCACAAAGGGCTGAGGGCGGCCGGTTGAGACATTGCACAGGAGAGAAACCCCAGAAGCCCCAAACTTTATGTCAGTCAACTTAATGTCAAACTTAATGCCCTTGACTGTGTTTAGTAAGCCGGGAATTTTAGGTTAGTATGTTGGTTGACTGCCATGCCCGCATAGTCAAACCCTATGTGTACAGACTGGCCGTGAGGGGCAATCATCCACGGCATTATTTTTCTCCTTGATATGTTGTACAAGGGGTGATTAATAAGTTCATGGCTTAAGGTAGAAGGAGTCAATTTTAGAAAACCTAGCACATTTATTTTTCAACACAGTCCCCTCCTACATTTACACACTTAGTCCAGCAGTCGTGGAGCATACGGATCTTGGACCTCCAGAAAGTGTCCACAGCAGGGGTGATTGACAAGTTCATGGCCTAAGGTAGAAGGAGATGAGTTATTAACTTCAAACTTTCTGCATCATCACTCAAAGAGTTGAACTCCATGTGCCTGTAACCAGAGGCGTATCCTTCTACCCTAGGCCACAAACTTATCCATCACCCATGCTGTGGGCCCTTTCTGGGGGTCCACAATGCCGACTTCTACAAAGAAGGGATCCGTATGCTCCATCGCCGCTGGACTAAGTGTGTAAATGTAGGAGGGGACTATGTTGAAAAATAAATGTGCTAGGTTTTCTAAAGTTGATTCCTTCTACCTTAGGCCACAAACTTATCAATCACTGCTCGTATATCAGTTGTGAACTCAGATATGTAGGCCAGGTGGCATTGCAGCCATGCAGACCAAGGTTCTGATATTTTGGCCATCATGGGCACGAAGGGTTATGGTCAACAAATGCTGTCAAATTGCAACCCTCTAGAGGAAAACAAAAATGGTGGACAGCCAGATAGAGACCGAGATGCTCACGGCCAAACGCGCTGTAACTCTTTTCAGGGGTACAGAACTACCGGATGAAGAAGGTGAGCAGCTGCTACACACCTCTGACTAACTGTTCATGCACAGCACCCACAGCATAGTCTGAAGCGTCAGTAGTAATGGCTATGGGTGTGTTAGAGGAGTGAGTTCCTCAAAAGGGTTGCATTAGAAAGAGCTCGTTTGGTATCATTAAATGCCCTGGACATGTCCACTGACCAGTCAAGCACATTATTAGGGGTATAGCATTTAAGCGCATTATACAGGGGGAGCATAAGTTCAGCATCTCACAGAATGAAGCCGTGATAGAAATTTACCATGCCTAGAAACTCCAGTAGTTATTATATAGTATTATATAGTGTGGAGCAGTGAGAAATCCATAATAGCAGCTACTTTTGATGGGAGGGCTTTCGCAACTTCTGTGGAGATGCGATATCCGAGAAAGTCAATGGGTGACAAACCATAATGGCATTTATCAGAGTTAATAATCAACCCGTGCTGGCTTAAGCACTTGAAAAGAGTGCGGAGATGAGATACGTATTCGGATTTCGATGCACTGGCAACAAGTATGTCACCCAGGTAAACAAAAAGAGTCCATCAGTCTTTGGAAAGTCAACGCTGTGTTTTTCAAACCAAATGGCTTGAAACCGAAAGGCCAAACAGGTTAGTTATCACAGCTTCCAAGCATACAGGCACCTGAGGATAGCCCCCAACTCGATCGACTTTTGAAAATAATAACTATCCAGCTAAACGTGCCGCCGCGAAGTCCTGGATGTGTGGGATCCGGGAACGATGAGGGATGGTTGCCTTGTTAAGGTGTTGGTAATCACCACGTGGGCAGCAGCTACCATCAGCCTTAGGGACCATATAGAAGAGTGAAGCTCAGGGGCTATTCGACTGGCGTACAATGCCAAGTCTTTCCATGTTGGCAAACACAGCCTTCATGGTTGCCAGGTTATTTGGGCCCTGTAAACATGCATGGACAGGGACTGACAGGCCACTTATGGAAATATGGTGCTCGATCCCTTTGTGACTGTGGTCGAGAATCTGGGCTTGGTGAGGTTTGGGAATTCGACCAACAGTCGAGTAAACTCACATACACAAAGTACACTGCAGATGCTGTAGTCAAAGCAACATGTACAAACAAGCTGGAGGAACTCAGCAGGTCAGGCAGCATCTGTGGAAACGAGCAGTCAACGTTTCGGGCCGTGACCCTGAATGGCATTTAGGTATTCGAGCAAACTCACCACTCTCGCAGCCGTAGAATTGTTGTGAGATGTAACCATGTACTAGAATTTGGTGTTGTCAGCAGTGATTTCTCGCAGAGTGAACTAGTGCTCAGTTTGTACAAACCGAGAGACAGCATTTTGCTCCCAGAATTCTGGCAGTTCTAAAGCGACTGCGTTGGCCAACATGTTCAATAACTCTGGAATTGTCCTAGAGCATCAGGGTCACCAATATAGGTTTTTACAAACAAAGCAAGGTGAGAATTTTTATGTTTAATGAAATCCATGACACAACTTATTGAACTCCAGAACCTAAAGACAAAAATGCATTAAAAATTTTAATGTAATAATGTAATCACTTCATACTAGCCTGTTAAAGTGAAACCCCAACTCAATGTTGGTGGTTGGGAATTATGTATATTTCTCCCAATTACATTACCCTGTTGGACTTTGGTAGAAACCACCAGGGTAGGTCTTACACAGTGAATGGTAGAGCACTAAAGTGAGTGGTAGAACAAAGGAATCAAGGATCACATCTACGGGTAAGATAATTAAGGTGAAAAGAATATAGGGAAATTTTACAAGGCTATTGCCGGGCCTGGAAGACTTGAGTTATAAGGAAAGATTGAACAGATTAGGACTATATTCCTTGTGATGTAGAAGATTGAGGGGAGAATTGATAGAGGTATACAAAATTATGAGGGATATCTACAGGGTAAATTCCAGCAGGCTTTTTCCACTGAGTTGGGTGGGACTACAACCAGAGGCCATGGGCTAAGGGTGAAAGATGAGAAGCTTAAGGGAAACATGAGGGGGAACTTCTTCACTCAGAGGGTAGTGAGAGTGTGGAGTGGGCTGCCAGTGCAAGTGGTGCATGCCAGCTCGATTTTAATGTTTAAGAGAAGCTTAAATAGATATGTAGATAGTAGGGGTATTGATGGCTATGATCTGGGTACAGGCCATTGAGACTTGGCGGTGTAAATGGTTCAGCATGGACTGGATGGGCTGAAGGGCCTGTTTCTGTGCTGTACTTTTCTGTGACTCTGTGACACTATGACTCGAATGGAACTTACAGGAGAGTTCTGAGAAACAGCCCAAACACAATTGTATGAATGATGCCCTGTGTTCTCAGGAGACATGAGAAATAATGTGAGAAGTTCTGATCCATGGAAAAAGAAACATGAGTAGATGGTACAGGGGAGGAAATCCATGTTTTCCAATAGGGACAATAAAAGTTGTATATACCCACAATGTTCTTCAACATGGGCACCCAATCTGCATCGCATATCTCCAATATATGGTAAGCATCCAACCCAAGGCTTAAATGGGCTGAATTTGTTCTTACAATAAACAACATCTCCCTGAACTCCAATATATTTATCCTCCTACAGACTGCCTAGCTGTGATTAACAAGCATTAAACAACATCTTTGAGTGGGCAGTGACAGCATTTATATCACCTTCATAACCTTGGACTGCACACCAATGCAAACACTCCTTTTGTGTGCTCCATCTCTCCATAACTTTAAAGAGACTTGCTTTCTCACTTATATGACTTTGATGTAAGACTACTGACCTTATTTATTTATTGATCATTCTTACTAGTTGTTTTCCTTGTATTTGCACAGTTTGTCTTCTTTTGCACATTCCTTGCTTGTCAATCTTTGTGTGTAACTTTTCTTTAATTCTCTTGTGTTTTGTTGTTCTACTGTGAATGTCTGCAAGAAAATTAATCTCAGTGTAGTATATAGTGACATAGACATACTATGATAATAAATTTAGTTTGAACTTTGAACTCTGTTTCACTCCCCCACAGATGTTGCCTGACCTACTGAGTATCCCTGATATTCAGATTCAGTTTATTGTCATTTAGAAACCACAAATGCAATGCAGTTAAAAAAGGAGACAACGTTCCTCCAGAATGATATCAACAAAGCACATGACAAAACAGACTAGACCAGAAAATCCACATAACCTTTGGCAATCCCCAATCCAGAGTCTGGAGAGGCTGCTGCGTATTAATATACCATCTTAGCGCATTCCCTGGAAAGGAGCTCCAAACCCACCAGACAAACAAGGCCAAAAACTAAAGCTACAAGACCTGCACAAAACTACATAGTTACAACATATAGTTACAACAGTGCAAACAATAACATAATTTGATAAAAAATAGACCATGGGCACAGTAAAAATAGTCCAAAGATGTTAAAAGACTATAAGTTGGAATGAAACCACCACACAATTTCCACAAGTTCTCAGGGTCCCGATAGACTCGTCATCCCACGCGAGCAGCAGAAGGGAATACCCCCGCTATGGACTTCCATGGCACCGCCCGACTCAGCCTCACAGACGCAGCACACAATGAAAGCTCCGTCAAACCCAGCCTCGCTGACACAGCACACACTGAAAGCCACCTGACCACAGTGGACTCTGAGTCCGTCGAACCTCCAACCATCCCCTCCAGCACAGCTTCTCCGAGCACCATCCTCTGCTGAGTGTATTAAGACGCCCCCGCCACCAGCCACTGGCAATGTGACCCCAAGGACTGGGGCCCTGTTCTTCCCAGCAGAGACCCGGACCTCACAGCAGCAGCAGCAATGAAGAAGGCCTTCCTGGAGATTTCCAGATGTTCCTCCATGCTTCCATGTCTGCTTTTCATCAGATTAGGATTGTGCATGGCACTCCACTTGACAAACAACAGCTATCAACTCCGGAGAGGCCGCTGCAGACCGCGTCGCACCGTCATCTTGAAGATTTTCTGTTTTTATTTCAGTTTCCCAGCATCTGCTATCAGATTGCCATACGGAAAGTGAGTCTATGCTAAACATCAAGCACCCATTTACACTGCTCCTTATTTACTTCCTTCCTTACTTGAGCCTATCACCCCTACCGGGTCATAAGCTGGTGACAGCATCTCGCTATAATCCTCTATCTTGGGCCTTCTTTCTGATTATGCCCAACTTCAAGATCCTTCTTCTCCCAGAGACGTGGTCTTTGGAGATTCTGTTGGGGTCTCTGCAGTGCTGATTTTTTACAGGAGGGGTTGCTAGCCCCATGCCCAAACCTGCTCTCTTTACAGCTGGGCTTGGGATCATCATTGGTGGAGTCTCCTCCTTTGTTGATCCCATAAATGCTCCCCACGTTCTTGTCAATCACTCCCAGATTCTACCATTACCTACACACCAGGGGTGGGTCTCCACAGCCAATTAACCTACCAAGTGCACACCTTTAGGGCATGGGATGCAATCAGAGTACCCACAGTAAACCCAAGTAGCTTAGAGGGAGAAGGTGACAGCAGCAGAGGTCAAGATCAACAGCACATTTATTAGTTCTGCCACTAAGCCTCCCATTGGTTCAAAGTTCAAAGTAAATTTACTATCAAAGAGAGCCTATTTTATTTTTATTTTTTATGCAGGGATACAGTGCGGAACAGCTGCAGCACCTTGCAACTGATCCATTTAACACCAGCCTAAGCACAAGACAGTTTACAATCACCAGTTAACCTAAGAGCCATACGTCTTTGGATTGTAGGAGGAAACCAGAGCAGCTGGAGGAAACCCATGCGGTTCACAGGGAGAAATCTCCTCAATGAAAGCTCCAGAATTGAATGCTGAACTCCAGTACGCCCCGAGCTGTAATAGCACCATGCTAGCTGTTACACTACCATGGAGCCCTTATATGTCACCATGGACTGTCCTGAGATCCATTTTCTTGCAGGCATTCACAGCTGAACAAAGAAATACAATCGATCCAAGGAAAACACCAGTGATCATGGAAAAACAGGGGTGTTGACCTTCTTCCCATTGGAGCCTTCTGCTTCGCCTCTGCACTTCCCATGTCCAGAGAGACATTTTAATTCACATTTGCAGTTCAGGTCCTCATCAGTCCTCAAATGCCCTGGATATTTCAACCAATGCAGTCAACAAAATTCCATTAAGTTAATGCAGTCAAGCCCACAAGAATCTGTACTTGATTACATTAACTCCTGCAACATACTGTATAAAACGCTCCATAGAGCTCATAACAAAGAGCCATGGGACAGATATCTATCCAGTTAATCTAAAAGTGCCATTTGGACCACCAATGAATTTAATTCACTTCTACTTTTCCTAGAACAAGTTACTGAGTTTTTTTTCTCTGTTTAAAAAACGCTGGCAATAATTTCGACAAACAGGAAGTGTGGTTTATCCAATGAATGGCTGAGGCTGTCAACTGAAGACTTCGATGGCTTTGTCGATTCAGAGAGTAACAAACATACTGTTGTATAGTCGACTAAACATCCACAAGACTGTTGTTGAGTCATAGAGATATAAAATCATACAGCATAGGTATGGAGCAGCAAGGAAGATGCTGGAAAACACAACGGTTCAGGCAGCATCTGTAGAGGGAAGTGTACAGCTGACATGACATGTTGAGACCTAACTTCTGGACTCTAAGATACGCTAGATAGCCAGAGTCTTTTTCTCCAGGAGAGTGCGAGAGGGGTATGTTTCTGATATACCATGGAAACAGGCCCTTTAGTCCAACTTTTTCAAGTTGTCCAAGATGCCTACCTATGCTAATCCCATTTGTGTTTTGCCTCTATCCTACTAAATCTCTTCTACTCAAGTGCTTGTCAAAGTGTTTTTTAAAACATGGGAATTGTACCTGCTGCGGGCTCCTCCTCTGGCAGCTCAATCCACTTATACAACACCCTCTGTGTGAAAAACTGGACGACACTTAAATGTTGCTAATAGAGTCATAGAAAACTGTAGCACACAAACAAGCCCTTCAGCCCATCCAATCCTTGCCAAACCATTTAATCTGCCTCGTCCCATCAACTTCCTCCTGGACCATAGCCCTCCATATTCCTCCCATCCATGTACCTATCCAGCCTTCTCTTAAACATTAAAATTGAAATTGTGTCCACTGCTTGCACTGTCAGCTCATTCCACACAATCACCACCCTCTGAATGAATAAGTTTCCCCTCATGTTCTCCTTAAAAATTTCACCAATCACCCTTAAACGATGACCTCTAGTTGTAGTCTGACCCAAATGCAGTGGGAATAGCCTGCTTGCATTTACCCTCTCTAAACCCTTCATAATTTGTACACCTCTATCAAATCTCCCCTCAATCTTCTATATATTTTAGGGAATAAAGTTCTAACCGGTATTTCTAGAAGTTCATTCCAAATATGCGCCACCTTTTGTATGAAGAAGCTGCACTGATGAACATTTTAAATCTCCACTTCTGATCTTAAACCCTTGCACTCTTGATTATATCCCCCTGACCCTGGGAGAAAGACTGTTAGCTTTCACCAAGTTGATGCTCCTCATGACTTTATATAGCTCTGTCAGGTCACCATACAATCACCTACCATCCAGGGAATAAAGCTCTGATCTATGCAACCCCTCCTTCACCCTGGGAAAAGTGACAAAGTGAAAACAGATCTCTACAAAGTGATTGAAATTAATTACAAATATAAAATGCAAAATAATTGATTGTTTAAGTATTCACCCCCTTTAATATGACATACCAAATCATCACTGGTGCAGCCAGTTGGTTTTAGAAGTCACATAATTAGTTAAATGGACACCTGTGTCAAGGTGTTTCAATTGACTGTGGTAAGAGTACTCCTGTATCTGGAAGGTCCAACTGCCGGTGAGTCAGAATTGTGGCAAAGACTACACCATGAAGTCAAAAGAACACTCCAAGCAACTCCATGAAAAGGTTATTGAAAAGCACACGCCAGGAGATGAAAACAAGAACATTTCCAAGTCACCAAATATTCCTTGTAGTACAGTTAAATCAATCATCAAGAAACGGAAAGAATATGGCACAGCTATAAATTTGCCAAGAGCAGGTTGTCCTCATAAACTGAGTGACCATGCAGGAAGGAAAATGTGAGGGAGCCCCCCCCCCCCCAAGAGATTATGACAACCCTGGAGGAGTTACAGGCTTCAATGGCTGAGATGGGAGAGACTGTGCATATAACAACTGTTGCCTGGGTGATTCACCAGCTGCAGCTTTATGGGAGAGTGGCAAAGAGAAAGCCACTGTTGAAAAAAACTCACATCAAATCTTGGCTAGAGTTTGCCTGAAGTATGTGAGAGACTTTGAAGTCAGCTAGAAGAAGGTTCTATGGTCTGATGAAAATAAAATTGAGCTTTTTGGCCATCAGATAAAACACTATGCATATCATCAAAAACACACCATTCAAGCATGGTGGTGGCTGCATCATAGTGTGGGGATGCTTCATTGCAGCAGGCCCTGGAAGACTTGTAAAGGCAGAGGGTAAAATGAATGCAGCCCAAACTATGGGTAAATCCTGGAGGAAAACCTGATGCAGTCTGCAAGAGAACTGCAAGACAATGACCCCAAGCATAAAGCCAAAGCTACACACAAATGCTTAAAAACAACACAGTTAATGTCCTAGAGTGGCCAAATCAGAGTCCAGACCTCAACCCAAATGAGAATTTGTGGCTGAACTTGAAAAGGGCTGTACACTCATGATCCCCACGCAATTTGATAGAGCTTGAGCAGTTTTGTAAAGAAGAAAGAAAAATTGCAGTGTCCAGATGTGCAAAGCTGCTAGAGCCCTATCCACACAGATTCAAGGCTGTAATTGCTGCTAAAGGTGCATCTACTAATTACTGACTTGAAGGGGTGAATACTTATACAATCAATTATTTTGTGTTTTATGCACGTAGATCACTTTGTGGCGATCTGATTTCACTTTGACTCGTTTTCTGTTGATCAGTGTCAAAAAAGCCAAATTAAATCCACTGTGATTCAATGTTGCAAAACAATAAAACATGAGAACTTCTAAAGGGGATGAATACTTTTATAGGCACTGTATATGAGTGGGTGGGTGGGAGGGAGGGAAGGGACTGGTTTTGTTGAGCAACACACAGGAAACGGTGGAGGAACTAAACAGTTCAGGCACCATCTATGGAAATGAATAAACAGTCGATGCAGGAGACCCTTTGTTGAGTTCTGAAGAAGGGTCTTGGCCCAAAATTTCAGCTTCTTACTCTTTTCCGTCGATGCTGCCTGACCTGCTGAGTTCATCCAGCATTTTGTGTGTGTTGCTTTGGATCTCCAGCATCTGCAGATTTTCTCCCATTTGTTGTTTTGCTGTCGTCCTGCTGTTGTTGTCAATTTTTTGCTGTTGTTGCTTGTGTTGTTCTGCTTAACATTGTGGGCATGCTATGTTGGCACCAGAACGTGTGGCAACACTTGCGGGCTACCCCCAGCACATCCTTAGTTTGTGGTGTTTGTTAACACAAATGATACATTTTGCTTTGTGGTTCAATGTACACTTAAACCCCACTTAACACTGAGGATGCATTTCTTGGAGACGGAGCGCCATGTAAATCAGCACTATGCGGGGTCATTATAGCATTACGCAAAAGGACACGTGTGCCTGATTTTAAAAAATCAAACCTGAGATATATGATATATTATTTTCTGTATACTCAGTAACTCATGGAGTAGCAAACATGCAAATAGGCTTAATCTGTACATCAGTGAAGCAGCAACACATCACAGCAGTGGAGAGAAGTGGGTGTTGGTTACATGTTAGAGGAGGGACCAGGCTGTGGGTCCTCCTATAACTTTGGATTCTTCTTCAAGCAGGCATCGAGATTTGACTGCCTTTTCTTAAGTTTCCTCTCATGAAACAGTTCTCGGTAGGAAGAAATCATGTTGAGGACACCTCTCTTTGCCTTATTGCTTCGCTTCCATGTAGCCAACTTCAACATCAACCCAACGCTTACCAGCTTTCAAACACCGTATCATTTGCAGTTTCACATCCATGCTAATGCTTTCCTAGACACCTTAGATGTGCTACCCTCCGGGTGAAAAATATAGAATAAATTGGCGAGGGAGCAAGAATTTTTACACACGTGGGGGAGGCAGAGTGTGAATTAATACATGATTGGCTGTGAGTGGCTCAGAGTGCTTGTAAAGTGCTCTCATTGGCTGATTGAATGTTTACTGTAATGGTGGCTGCTCTCAAGAAGTTTTAAGCTTTGTTTAGAATGAAGTTTTGTCATTTTAAAAAATTTAATAAAGAATGGAATAACCACATTGTAACAAATCTGTGCTATGCGAGATAGCGTTATGCAGGATCTGAGAGTACATCAGATAAATAAATGAATATGAGTCTGAACCTTATGTCTTATATAACTGCAACATAACTTTGCATCTCCAATAGTCATTGCCCTGACTGTTGAAGGCCAACATGCCATATATTTTCTTCACCCCTTTTGACCTGTGACCAATTGTCCCTCTAATTTGTAATGACCAGTATGTGCAAAAATCTTACGCTGTGCAATTTTTCTGTCCCATGCCAACAACATGTACACATTGCATAATTTCTTCAATAAAAACAGTATAAATAAACCAGTTCTAAATCTGCAGATAAATCATTGCAAACTCCATATTGTCAACACTGCACCTGTCAGAAACTGGAAAAGGAAATGTGATTGTGTACAATTGTGAAACGTACTTAACATGCCAACGAGGTAGAAGGTGAAGAACTTTTCTGTGCAGTTTAAATTCCTTTGCGCACTAGTAGCAAAAGAGGTGTGCATTTGCACACCTTAGAGGGAGTATGCCTGTGAGCAAATTATGGACTTCTGCTCTGAGATCCCACTGTTTTATAAAACTTGCCAACGGCCCTACCATTTACTGTATAAGCCCTTCCTGGTTTGAGCTCACAAAATGCAGTACCTCAGAATCAGAATAGGTTATTTTTACTGGCATTAGTCATGAAGTTCGTTGTTTTGAAATTTGTTTTCTCACATTTGTCTGGATTGAAAGCAATTTGTCAACATTCTTAGCTGATCAAGATCCCCCTGTAATTTTCCATAACCTTCTACACCCTCTATAACACATTCTATTTTAATGTAATCTCCAAATTCGCTAATCTTGCCATGTGCATTCACATCAAATTATTTGTATAAATTACGGACAGTATACAGTACTGGAGGTACAAGTCTTACACTGCTTCATCTGGAAAGACAGGACAGCTTCACCTCCACTTCTTTCAGATTTCTGAAAGGACAACAAACCCATGACACTACCTCACTATTTTTGCTCTCTTTTTGCACTACTTATTTATATTTCTTATATATATTCCTTATTAAAATTTATAGTGTGTTTTATGTGTTCCACTATACTGCTGCTGAAAAACAACAAACTTCAGATGTACACGTGCCATGTCAAATGACATGGGCGATCTTGGTCTCACGGCCATGATTGATCTTGGCAAATTTTTCCACAGAAGTGGTTTGCCTTTGTCTTCTTCTGGGCAGTGTCTTTACAAGATGGGTGACCCCAGCTATTATCAATACCCTTCAGAGATCGTCTGCCTGGCGTCAGTGGTCACATAACCAGGACTTGTGGTATGCACCAGCTGCTCATACGACCATCCACCACCTGCTCCCATGACTTCATGTGACCCTGATCGGGAGGGGCGGATTAACCAGGTGCTAGACTTTGCCCAAGAGTGATCTGCAGTGCCTTGTGCCTCCTTTGGTAGACACATATCTCCACCCTACCACTCATGTCAAACTGAACTTTAGTGATAATAAGCCCAATTCTGACTCAGAGTGTTTGAATCGCTGGATGGTGGGAAGGGAAGAGATACAAGGGCTAGTGTTGCTCCACCTGCCGTTGCAAGGGGAAGTGCCAAAAGTAGAAAGCTGATTGGTGGGAATGGGAAAATGGACCAGCAACATGTTTTTTACTTTTAATTTTTCTCTCTAACGTCCTTCAACATGAAAGATTTTTGATTTTCTGTTTGTACAAATGCTGCTGAGTCCCTTCAGTAGTTTCCATTTGGGTTTAGACTTTCATCATAGCAAATGTAGAGTTTTTTTCATTTACAAGATTTATTTTTGTTTAGAGATACAGAATGGTAACCTTCCCTCCCACCCAATGTGCACGCACTACCCATTTACACCCACGCAGCCAATTACTAACCTGCAAGTCTTTCAAAGGTAGGAGGAAGTTGAAGCACCTGGAGGAAACCCCCGTGGTCATAGGGAGGACGTACATCTCATTGCATGCAGTGGCAGGAAATAAAGCTGAGTTGTTGACACTGTTGACATCACGCTCACCGCTGCGCTACTGTCCCACCCACCAAGCAGATAGAAAATGCTGCTTGGATGAGGAATGGTTAAAATCTTACAGCACAGCCAGTGAACGTGAAGAATTCCAGCATCATAGGACACAGTCCAATTCACGCGTTGCCATAACTAACTGAACCTTAGCAGGAAGAAAGTGAGTGGTGTATGGGATGTGAAGGGAGGCAGGCAAGGGCTATCATGAGGGGTACTCTGAGGCACATTAAAGAGAGTAAGAGGCTCAATTGTTGAGATGAGACAGTTGACCTGCTGGGAAGTGTAATCACACTTTACAGCATCTGACCGATTTCAATATGAGAAATGCAGCGATGCTGAGGAACAAACAGCCCACAACATTGTTTTATCTCAATGTCAATTGAAGTTCACTGTCCCTTGAAGATGGCAAGCCTGGGGGAGTTGCTTAACTTGGTGTTGACGTGCACTCAAGATCCTCAAAGAGACAAGTCAAACCTCCAGTGAGTTTTCCTGGGATTGGGTCAATAATAATTGATTTCTTCTTCTTTAATATCTGAGAGACTGGGGAAATGAAAGCATGCAGTTCTGAAATGGCATTCCCTGTCAAATCATTATATTGGAACTCCAATTAGGTTTCACTTTGTTTCTGGGCTAATTAGTGCTGAGTAAATAAGCATCACATTTCAGGATGTGATGCTGATTTACTTTGCAGCAACCATGAAGACTCCCAAATTTATGGTCTCCTAGGAATCAGTGTGAATAAAGGAGTAATTATGGGAGTCTTTACATTTTGTACATGCAAAAGGAGGCACACAACTCTCTTATAAACTGAATGAGTGGATGGAATGGGTGAAGGTGTGTACAGAGTGTGATTTCACCCTGATGAGTGACCAGCCAATATTTTGTCGCCTTGCTTTCTTGAGAAAGCCCTCTTGCATGATTCAACCAAACTGATGAATGGGTTTAGTCTTGTCACATGCACAGAAGTTCAGTGAAAAACTGTTTTACATGCCATCCATACAGGTTACTTCATCATATCTGCACGTCGAGGTAGCAAAAGGGAAAAGCTATAACGGAATGTGGACTGTACTGTTACAACAGGTTCCGCAGCGGCGTAGTGGTTAGCATGAGGCTATTACAGCTCAGGGTGTCGGAGATCGGAGTTCAGTCCTGGTGTCCTCAATAAATTCACTGCCATTATCCATTGTCCATATATCACAATCTGTCCCATTTCTTTAAGACTTTCTTTAGGTATTGTTTCAAAGGAGGTCTTCAGTAGAATGGGTATCTGAGGTTACAGTGGTAAACAGCTCTGGAGCCATGGAGTGAGTAACTGAAGAGGAAACATCTATAGCCAATCATGCTATGACAGGTCTTTAAAACTAATTTTCCATCAGTCTTAAAAGACTACAACCTCTCCATATCCATGAAAATATTCTCATTCAAACACGTACCCAATTCCTAATGGAAGGTTGTTATTGAATCTGTCCCTACTAGTAGAAGGATTGGATGTAAAGTCAACAAACTGTATGTGTCTCTCTCTTTCTCTGCACTTGCTGCCTGATCAGAATCAGAATCAGATTTATTATTACTGACATATGATGCAAAATTTATTCTTTTGTGCAGAAGTAGTCTGTAGGACATAAAAAAATTATTATCAGTTAATTTTTTTTAAAAAATATTCAAAAGAGGAATAGCAAGGTAGTCTTCATGGGTTCACGGAAGATTCAATGATCTGATGGCAGGGGGTAAGAAGTTGTTCCTGAATGCTGAGTATGGTCCTTCAGGCTCCTGTACCTCCTCACTGATGGTAGGGTCATAGAGTCATAGAACACTACAGCACAGCAATAGTCTCCCCTGTGATCCATCTAGTCTGTGCCAAACTATTTATCTGCCAAGTCCTATCAAACTGCATCAGGGCCATAGCCCTCCTTACCCTTCCATCGATGTACCGATCCAAATTTCTCTTAAATGTTGAAATCAAACCTGCATCCACCTCTTCCACTTGAGCTCATTCCACACTCTCAATACCTTCTGAGGGAAGAAGTTTCACGACATGTTCCCCTTAAATATATCCACGTTTATCCTTAACCCACGACCTCTATTTCTTGTCTCACCCAACCTCAGTTGAAAACGCCTGCTTGCATTTACCCCTCATACACCCCTCACAATTTTGTATATGATCAAATCTCCCCCACTTCCCCAGTGTTTAGGGAATAAAGTCCTAATCTTGCTCTATATACAAGATGCTGGAAATCTACAGCAACACACTCAGTGTCTTGTAGGAGCTCAGCAGGCCAGGCAGCATCTATGGATGGGTATAAACAGTCAATGTTTCAGGCCAAGACCCTTCGTCCTGTTACAGCTTCAACATAACTTCTCAACTCCTGTACTCAATACTTTGATTTATGAAACCAAAGTGCCAAAAGTGCCAAAAGCTATCTTTATGACTCCATCTACCCATAATGCCACTTTCAAGAAAGTATTGACTTGTATTCTCAGATTCTTCTGTTCTACTGCACTCCACTGTGCCCTATCATTCACATGTAGTTCCTCTCTGGTTTGTCCTCACAAATAGAAACATCTCACACTTGTCTGCATTAAATTCCATCCGCCACTTTTCAGCCCATTTTTCCATCTGGTCCAGATCCCACTGCAATCTTCGATTGCCTTCGTCACTGTCTACGATATCCCCAATCTTGGTGTAATCCATAAATTTGCTGATCCAGTTTATTACATTGTCATCCAAGTCATTGAAATAGGTAACAAACAATAATGGACCTAGCACAGATCTCTACGTCACTGAACTAGCTACCGGCCTCCATTCAGAAAGACAACCATCTACTAGGATCTTGATCCAAAACATCAACTGTTTACTTTTTTCCATTGATGCTCCTTGGCTTACTGAGTTCCTCCAACATTTTGTGTGTGTTGCTGCATTTGCAGATTTTCTTATGTTTGCACCTACTAACACGCTCTGACTTTTCCTGTCAAGCCAATGTCTAAACCAATTTATTACCTCATCTTGAATGCCCAGTGACTGAACCCTCTTGACCAAGCTCCCATGTTGGATCTGGTCAAAGGCCTTTCTAAAGTCCATGTAGACAAAATGTACAGCATTGCATTCATCAACTTTCATCATCACAGATCTACGCTGTGATGAGGAGCAGCTCTTCAGGCTCTGGAAGGAGGCAGTTGAGAAGAACCATGGCAATGACATTGCCTGCAGCAGACAACAGAGAGATTCCTCTGGGGTTACCACAGGCCTTTCTTGAAGAGGGTCCTGAAATGCAATGATATATATTTTCCTCTTCTCAAATTTGGACATCTGTTAAATTTTTGAACTTTGGAGGGATACTACCTACTCATGAGGTCATGCCTTTATTTTTCCCTTTTCAATTTAATGCCAGCTATGGTATCCAATCCTCCAAGAGGACCACAACCTTGCCATAGAGGTTGGAGGCTTGTGTGCCTCAATGACCCGAAGAGCTATGCTGGCCGGAAACAGGGCATTATGCTTTTCCTCCTTGTAGAGTAACACATGCCAAAAATCTCAGCCTGGGACTTGCATAACTGGCAGTAAACCAAGTAGAAGCTATTGACTTGATGAAGGAAGCCATGAACACTGCCAGAGATGGAGGACCTTCATTGCTGTCCTAAATGCCAGCAAAGAAGAGGAAGAATGGTATCAAATCTACACTGATACCAGAAGCACAGTGGACATGATCTTCACTATGTGACAATGACATGACAAATGATGGATGTGAAGGGTCAAAGAGCCCACTTCTATGCTCCAAGACTCAGACCTAAGGGGCTAGACAAGACTTCCTTCTTTATCAACTATCTCTTAATACAGTTGATGCATGTATAACAACTGTCAAATTTTCTAACAAGTGGCAGAAAGAAATTAATGTAATTTTCAAATGTGAAGCAATAAAAAAACATAACCCTTACTTCAGGGACTGGCATTACAGGTCAGCACACAATCCATCTACATCTTCAGATGATTGACTTCAGCGCAAAATAATAAGAAAGATGATAGATCAGGTTATCCAATTTTTGGCTCCTAATGAAATTTGCTATTCAAAAGCCTAATGGATTTTGTAAACAACATTTGTATAACTGCTCCAAGCCATTAATTTTCTGCCCATTCATCTGCTTTCACTTAAATGGTGCTTTATGCCCTTCAATTGCTTTATAATTCCATTTTTCAATCTATGAAATGCACCCCATGTTGTAGAGGCAGTCTGGTTATGCTGAGTCCAAGAATGTGATTTACTGATGAATATCATTATAAAATCATTTGGCCAAAAGGCATTTGGTCTGATTTTTATGTTGGAGTCAGGGTTATTGAGACTGATTTCCCCAAGACTGCTGTCAGAGCAGCCTCTGACTGTAACATTGTCTGTCAGAAGGTGGCCAGGGATACTCAAGAGTTAAGAGATCCTGGATCAGGTCAGGGTGTTTTAGCTCATGTGAATCAAAGCTTCGAGCCTCTTCAATCATACTGTCTGAGCAGTCTCTGCCCATTGTTCTTCCTGTGTGCCCTCCATTTATGTGTGGGATTAAAGATAACCTTCAGCAGTAACAGACAGAAATTTATTTTTCAGTCATAAATTTCACAGGAGATAGATATTCACAGCACAGTAAAAGCACATTAATCACATTATGTCTGTGCCTCCACAGACAACTCTCAGCTCTTGGCCCACAACACCATAGGACGCTAGAGTAGCGTAGTGGTTAGTGCAAAGCTATTTTAGCCCAGGATGTTGGAGTTCAGAGTTCAATTCTGGCACTGCCTCTAAAGAGTTTGTATGTTCTCCCCGTGATTACATGAGTTTGTTCCATGTGCTCTGGTTTCCTCCCACAATCCAAAGATGTGCCAGTTAGAAGGTTAATTGGTCATAGTAAATTGTCCTGTGATTAGTCTAATGTTAAATAGACCAGTTGCTGGGTAGCAGAAAAAAACTCTACAAACTTAGGAAGCATGTTGCGGTACAAGCCCCAGTCTGTATTGATGGTGCCGAGCTGGAAATGATTGAGAGCTTCACGTTCCTCAGTGTAAATATACCAACAACTTGTCCTGTTCCAGCCACTTTTGATGCTATGGCCAGGAAAGCACAGCAGTGCCTCTACGTCCTCAGTATTTTAAAGAAGTTCAGCATATCTCTGATGGTGCTCTCCAGTTGTTACAGGGGTACCTCAAAATGCATTTTATCCACATAAATCTCTGCTCAAAATTCAAAGTAGATTTATTATCAAAGTATATACATACTTTACATATATACAATGGAATAATTGATAAACTACACACAAAGATGGACAAACAACCAGTGCGCAAAAGACAACAAATGGTACAAATGCATAAGAAAAACAAAATAATAAAAATAGATAGATAAATAAGTAATAAAGAACATTGAGAACATGAGTTGTAGAGTCCTAGAAAGTGTGTCTGTAGTTTGTGGGGCCTACAAATGAATGCAGGATATTCTGAACACAGCCCACTGCATTACACAAATCTGCTGCCATTGACTCCATTTACATTTCCTTCTACCTTAAGAAAGCAGCCACCATAATCAAGGATCACTCCCACCCCAGCTATTCGCTCTTCTTCACTTTCCCATGGGAAAGAAGATACAAAAGCCTGAAAGCATATACCAAAATATCCAAGAAATCGTGCCAGAAAGTGGCTGGTCAAACTTTCCATTGAACAGGACATCAAAGAGAAATGAACACATTCTCTTCCAATTATTTTCAATAGACAATAGGTGCAGAAGTAGACCATTCGGCCATTCGAGCCTGCACCGCCATTCTGAGATCATGGCTGATCATCTACTATCAATACCCGGCTCCTGCCTTGTCCCCATATCTCTTGATTCCCCTATCCATAAGATACCTATCTAGATCCTTCTTGAAAGCATCCAGAAAATTGGCCTCCACTGCCTTCCGAGGCAGTGCATTCCAGACCCCCACAACTCTCTGGGAGAAGAAGTTTTTCCTTAACTCTGTCCTAAATGACCTATCCCTTATTCTCAAACCATGCCCTCTGGTACTGGACTCTCCCAGCATCTGGAACATATTTCCTGCCTTTATCTTGTCCAATCCCTTAATACTCTTATATGTTGCAATCAGATCCCCTCTCAATCTCCTTAATTGCAGCATGTACAAGCCCAGTCTCTCTAACCTCTCTGCGTAAGACAGTCCAGACATCCCAGGAATTAACCTTGTGAATCTATGTGAAATGATCTTTGTGAAATGATCAGTAAAAATCTGTTACTAAAACCCTTTGAAATACCCATTTAGAAATGAAACAGCCATCATTTCAAAACAATGTCTTCCACACTTTATTTCTGCACTTGAGTACAGGCACAAATAGCTTACTTCTACTCTAATTCTAGGCTACAGACTCTGATAACCAGTCCTGCCTTAGGATTGCATTGCATTCTTTTGAATTTATTGTTCCCTTTAAATTTAGATATAAAGCCACTACTATTGCACCAACTGAAAACTCTATCAGTGCAAAAACTAAAGCTATTTAGTGGATTCCAATAAATTCATGTAAATAATCAAAGCGTCCGCAATTTGATCCTTACATTCTGGTTTAGAGCCCACTTATTTTGGGTATTTTAATCCGTAAATGAATTGCCAGTGTTTTGGTGAGGACTCCATTAAAAATCATCCAGGACCTTGTCCATTATTTTATGGATGAGAATTCAAATCTGAATTGAGTTTTCGAAAATTTGGATTTACAATTTTTTAAAGAAATGATCAGTAAAAATCTGTTACTAAAATCCTTTGCAATACCCATTTAGAAATGAAATAGCCATAATTTTAAAGTTATAGAGTTATACAGCACAGGAACAGGCCACATGGCCCAACTCGGCCATCCCGACCAAGGTGCTAGTCCTATTTGCCTGCATTTGTCCCATACTCTCTACACATACCACCCTATCCATGAACCTTTTCAAATATCCTATAAACATCATAAATGTACCCAAATCTACCACTTCTGGTGGTTCATTCCATATATCTACTGCCTTCTATATGAAAAACTTGCCCCTCAGGTCCCCTTTAAATCTTGCCCACATTTTAAACCTATGCCCTCTAAGTGTTAGACCCTCTGCCCTGGGAAAAAGACTTACATATGCTCCTCATGATTTGATAAAGCTCTAAAACAGGGGTTCCCAATCTTTTTTGATGAACAGTAGGGGCCATGGACCCCTACTGTTAACCGAGGATGTCTGTGGACCCCAAGATGGGAATAACCCATGTTATTTAACATCATCTCCCACAGCTCTCTTCACTGCATTGGGGAACAGTCCCAGTCTTTAAAACTCAATCTCTCCAGAACTGGTAGCATCCTTGTGAAAGCTTGCTGCACCCTCTGTAGCTTAATCACAACTGTCTAATACAATAGCATTCAGACCTACCACAATATTCCAGGTGAGGCCCCATGAATGTCTTTACTTAATCTCTTCTTTCAGAGATTACAGCTCATCAAGGCTGGTGACAATGTGGTTGCATTATGAGCCTGGCATCCGAGAGGTTCTGTCTAACAATTGTCACCATCAATCGCTGGAGAACTTATCTAAATTTCCAGTTATGTTAGTTACACTGAAAGCTGGAGTTTAGAAGAAAGAGGGGGGAATATCACTGAAGCTTATGAAATATCGAAAGGCTTAAGTAGAGTGGACGTGGAGAGAATGTTTCCTGTAGTGGGAGACTCTAAAGGCACAATCCGCTTTAGAACATAGATGAGGAGGAATTTCTTTAGGTTGGTGAATCTGTGGAATTCATTGCCACAGACAGCTGTAGGAGCCAAGTCTTTGGGTACGTTTAAAGCAGAGGGTAATAGGTTTTTGATTTGTAAGGGTGACAAAGGTTACAGTAAAATAACAGGAAAATAGGTTTGAGAAGAATATCAAGTTAGTCAAATTAGTCAAGGTTGAGCAAACTTGATGGACTAAATAGTCTAATTCTACTCCTATGGTTTTATAATACTTAAGTTCACCAGCCACCCCACCCCACCCCTGCTTCCCAATCAAATTTTTCTTTATTGGAATTTCAGTATTAGGAAAGTTTCCTATTGTTTGAAATACATTCATCGCTTCCTTCTGGATAACTTGCTGCAGCTGGAGACAAACCTTTTTTGATTCTTGCACAAGCACTCCCAAGTTCTTCTGCACAACAGCACGCTCAGTCCTACACCATTTAAATAATAGTCTGAAATTCTCTTTTCCTTCCGAAGTGGATAATCTTCCAGTAAGATGGTGGTGCACCTGGTTGCAATGGCCTCTCTGGGTCCAACAAATGGTGCAAGTATGTGTTCTAAATGTTTTTCTTGTGATCACTGTTAGACATAGGTAATATAAAATACTGCAGGTCTGCTTCATTAGTTTTGTGGTGAGACGGACAGCGAGGAAGCTGTGTGGCCTCGCTTGTTACATGGACCAGGTTCTCACACTGCAGTGCCACATTTTACCGCCACCTAGCAGAGGCGCAGAGGCAGCATGGGAAAGAACGGAGGTGCAACGGGTGCACTGGATAATGGGGGATCTGCATGGTCCATGGCCTCAGTTGTTACGTGGATTAGGCGCTCATGCCACGGTGCCACCTGCTGCTGACACAGCATAAGATGAAGAACTGCTCTGTGCTTGTTCTTGCAGAAACATGACTCAGGACAATACCTCATGCACCATCAATCTTCAGGCTGTGCCACTCAGGGACATGTAACTGTATGCATTGTATGCGGTGTGTGACTGTATGTACTGTGCTTTGCTCCTTAACCCCAGAGGAATGAGGTTTTGTCTAGCTGTATACATATGCATGGTTGAATGACAGTTAAACTTGAACTGGGGCTTGAACTTGAGCTGGATTTACCAATGTTTATTTCTGTATATAGCCTACAGGTGCTTCATATACTATACACAATTTGCTTTTCCACTCCATTTGGTGCCTCCAGCAAACTTATGTACATTACACTCAGCCTTGTCTTCCAAATCAGTGCCCTCATCAACAAAGAAATTCATTGAATTTCTTCCAAAGAAACCTGCTATACCATGGAAGGATCACTTCCAGTAGATTTTGAAATGTCCACCATCTTTTTTTTTCTGTGGCAAGCCCCTATCTCTTGCGAATGAGGAAAACTTGATGCATAACACTATTATGTTGTCCATGATAGGTTATGTCAGGTACAGTATGCTCTTTAAAGCAGTGCAGGCTACCTCAGTAAATACAGTCGACAAGGTTGGTTAGATCTTTGCGAAGATGGGAAATTAAGGATTACGGAGAAAAGGCAGGTAGGTGGAGATGAGTCCATGGCCAGATCAGCCATGATCTTATTGAATGGCAGAGCAGGTTCAATGAGCCAGATGGCCTACTCCTGCTCCTATTTCTTACTTTCTTATGTTCTTATAAATGTTATACTACTTTATGACATGTAAAAGAAGGTGCAAGATCATGCCAAGATAGATTGTGTGGTTAAAAGTCCATCTTATTGTATTATGGGAGGTTCAATGTTCTTATAACAGCAGGATAGAAGTTATCCTTGAGCTTTTGAACTTGGTGGTATATTTTTTCAGGCCTTTGCCCAGTGGGAGGGAGATGAAGAGAGTGGGTGGGATTTCTATTATGTTTGTTGGTTCTGGTGGGTTGGCATTGTCTTCCACCATTGTTTGGTGTCAAAGAAAAATGATGAAATACAGCATTTGGTATGATGACGGGTCCTGAAATGCTCACTCTCCATAGATGCTACTTGTCCTGCTAAGATCCTCCGGCATTGTGTGTGTGTTACTCTGGATTTCCAGCTTCTGCAGCATGTCTGGTGTTTGCTATTTGGTCTAGGAGGTCTAATGCTAAGGTTTATTCTCCAAGTCATTTCCCTACCATCTGTGTGGTCTGATATCCCTTTCTCCCTCTATAATTAGCTTGATAAGCCTCTCTGCTGGTAGCCTCGGTTTTTGCCCAACCTGTTTTGTCGAGAATTCCTTAACTTTATGGCTTCCAGTTTTCAATGGAGTGTAGGCAGATTATGCAAAGCGAAACCTGGAGGACTGTACTCAGCAACAAGTCAGAGACAGTTTAACAAGGTGTACTCACCTAGGAGAGTGTGGGAAGGTTTATGCACTGACATGTATTCACCCTGGAAGCATTGCATTATGATTCATGTTAAAATGATATTGTTAAGCTAAATATAGCTTTATGTGGGTTAACTTCCTTAAATGGAATGACGAGATGTATGTTAGAGCCGGATGAGCAATTCTAACTAATGCAGCTTTGCGTGCACCCCGTCATCTTGAAACAATGAAAGTAGTTTTGACATTTCCATGGATCACCCACTTTGCGTTGTTGTGACAGTCCTATTCATCTGAGATTACTTACAGATGGCTCCAGGAGACACCCACCCGGGTCAGCTGTGTCAGCTGTATCTCTCAGTTGGTAATACAACTTCCTCTGAATCAGAGATTCCAGGTGCAAGTTTCAATCCTTTGGAGCACTGAAGGGATGATGCTCCGTTTGAGATGACTGCCTCTCAAATGCGATATTATCCCGCGTCCCGGCTGCTCTCTCAGATGGGTGTAACAGAATCCTTGGCTAGAGGTTTTTGCGCTTTGGGAGCCCAAATAAAAGGAGAAAGTATAAAGCTAATGGCTGGCCACTTAAGAGCATCGAAGTGCAGAGGGACCTTGAGGTCCATAGTGCATTGAAAGTAGTTAAGTGGGTGTATAATGAGGTAAAGATGGTGTGAAAATCAGAATCAGGTTTAACATCGCCGGGATACAGCACAGTACGTCATGAAAGTTGTTGGAATATGGCATTATTTCATTCGTTTGTAGGGGTATTGAGTATAAGAGTGAGGATGTCATGTTGCAGCTGTATAAAACTTTAGTGAGACTGTATTTGAAGTATTGCATGCAGTTCTGGTCTTCCCATTATAAAAATGATATAAAAAGATTGTGGAAAGGATACAGAAGAGGTTTACCAGGATGCTGCTTGGATTAGAGGGTATGAGCTAGAAGGGAAGGTTGGACAAACTCTGGTGTGCCAATGGCTGAGGGGAAACCTGATAGATATTTATAAATTTATTAGAGGCATAGATAGAGTTCATTGTTGTTAAGTCATTTAGACGAGTCCAACTCTTCGTGACCTCATGGACCAGAGGGTCCATAGGGTTTTCATGGCAAATACAGAAGTACAAACGTTTGTAGATTGCCAGGCTTTTCTTCCGCACAGATACCTCTGCTGCCCAGGTTGGGACCTGAACTCAGGACCATCTGTCTTAAAGTCCAGTGCTGATGCCACTACACCACCACCCGGCCCATAGATAGGGCGGAGAGTCAGAATATTTTTTCCCATGGTAGAAATGTCAAACACTGGAGGATATGTTTTGATGGTTGGAAGGGGGAAGTGTAAGGGCAATGTAGAGGACATAGTGTGGTAGGAGCCTGAAATGAGTTACCAGGGGTAGTGGTGCAAACAGGCAGCTTGATGGATTTTAAGAAGCTTTTATATAGACACATGGATATGACAGGAATGGAGGGAATATGAAAAATTAATAGGAGGTGGGCTCTTAGTATAAATTGGCATCAAGATGGACACAAGATTGGTCAGTCCAGTGCTGTGGTGTTCTATGTTCTATGTTCTTTACATTGGAAAATGTATGAGAATAGAGTTGAGACAAAAAAAAAACAGCCATGATCGAATGCCAGGGTAAACGGTCTAATTCCGCTTCCATATCTTATGGTCTTATAGTATTGATGCATAGTAATCACAAACCATTCGATTACCTGTTTAGTATCAAAATGCTATTTGTTGCAGCTTCCCATGAATAAAATTCTTGACCTACATATGTATATTCTATATCACAAAGAGGGACAGAATTTTTTACTGGGTGTGAATGTTTTGAGATGTTTTAAAAGTGGTGCAAAGTGTACCTGGGAGTCCCAATGGTAAGTAACAGAACAGGAGGTCCTAGAAGATAAGTTAGAGATGGAAAGGACATCCTTGGGGCATAACCTTGGAGGGAACATCTTGAATAGAACAGGGAGAGATCAAGATTTTCTTAAAATAGAGGAAAGAAAAACTTGTAGATGCTGGAAATCTGAAATCAAAACAGAAAATGCTGGAAGTACTTAGCAAGTCCTAGCAGAATCTGGGACAAGAGATGTAATGAAGGGATTTCAACTTGAAACTTTAACTCTGGTTTTCTTTCCACAGATGCTGACTAACCTGCTGAGTGTTTCCACCTTAAGATGGTGCTATTTTTCATTTACTTTGGAGATACAACACGGTAACAGGCATTTCCGGCCCAACAAGCCCGTGTCACCCAGCTACACGCATGTGACCAATTAAAGCTGCTAATCCATATGTGTGTGGAAACCAAAGCACCTGGAAGAAGCCCACACTATTACAGGGAGAATGTATGAACACCATTCTGACATTGATGCAATTGAATCTGGGTTGCTGGCTCTGAAATAATGTTATGCTAACCACTACGCTACTATGCTGACCTGGCCAGCAAACTGATAGTTTGCCCCAGAGCAGGAATATCGTGATGAATTATCTTATTCCCTTCAAAACAGTTTTAATGTTGTTGAATTGTGATGAACTCTGGTGAGGTTAGCTATAAATTTTATTCTGCTTATTTACTGAGCAATTACACAGTAAACCAATTTATTGATTTATATCTTGCTTCATCACACTAAAATATTGTTCAATCTACCTTTCATGTCTAGAAAAATAATATGGAGATAAAACAATTTTTTTCGAAATGGCAAGGGAATCCAGAGCAACAGAACCTAATTTACAAAATTAGTGTTTCTACGTACAAGTAAAATCAGGATGTGCCCTGTAATACACAAAAATTAACAGAAATGAGCAATATACTTCACTAAGGATTCAGAGTTATGAGATAACATGGATCTTTAAGAATGGAATTGCTTGTTTTTTTGTCAGGTTAGGGAATCCAAAGATACGAATCCTAAGTTGCAGGAATTTTTCATTTAGTCAATAAAATGAAGCATTCTGGACCCTTTAAAAATAAGACACGGTAGGTATAGAGTCGATAACGATATAAAGAATTTATATAAATTAAATTATTTGCCATTATTGAAAAAAATACAAGAAGATCGTGATAAATGGATGATGTTACCAATAACATTAGTAGGTAGAGTTAATGCTGTAAAAATGAATATATTTCCTAGATTACAATATTTATTCCAAACATTACCAATACAACTGCCCCAGAAGTTTTTTCAAGAGTTGAATAAATATGTGAGGAAGTTTCTTTGGAAAGGTAAGATGTCAAGAATATCGTTGGAAAAATTGACATGTAAATTTGACCTAGGAGGGTTAGAACTCCCAAATTTTAAGAATTATTATAAAGCAAATCAACTTAGATTTATTGCATCTTTTTTTGATGAAGAAAAACCAGCATGGATTAGAATAGAGTTAGATAAGATAGAAAAAATAAGACACGGAGAACAAAATTGTGGGGCAGTTTGGTGACAAAATGGTGAACTAAACTGAATGCTACTCATATTCTACGTGTTGTTCGCGTACCTTTTGCCACTTGCGTAATTTGCGTGCCTGACGTTTTCTTGAACAGGTTCCACGGTGTTTCTTTGTCTCATGGCTGCCTGCTGGAGGAGACATCTCAGAGTTTTATTCTGTACACATACTTTGATAATAAATGTACTTTGAATCTTTGAAATTATGCACCAGGTATTTGTAGGTCTGGACCATAGAGGCAGGAATTTAAATCCAACGGCAGTGCTGAGCAATTTACAAATAACTAACTGATTTAATTACACCTTAAGATATAAGATTAATTATACCATAGGAGCAGAATTAGCCATTTGCCCCATCAAGTCTGCTTTGCTATTCCATCATGGCTTATTTTATTATCTGTCTCACACAGTCTCCTGAATTAAAAATAAAGTTTTGGAACTATAATAGTTGAAACTTCTATATTTTCATGAGAAACCTTTTGTTGACACATGTGCCTTTTGGAGAAGGGAATCTGCCATCTTTACCTCTTCTGTCCTATGTGTGACTTCAGACATACTCTGTTGTTGTCTTTTACTTGCCTTACTCCATTCACATCTAATTAGGCTTCTTTCTCTATCCATAACCATGATTATTCTGGGCAAATTTTTCAACAGAGGTGATTTGCCATTGCCTTCATCTGGAAAGTGACTTTACAAGGTGAACCCAGCAATCATCAATGCACTGCACTGGTAAATCCATTCACAGGTTAGGTGATCAATTCACCAGGGTGGTCCTGAACTACCTGCGGCATACCACTTTACCAATCGCAGTCTCCAAGTGCGGCCAAGTGCAAGCTAAAAGAACAACACTTTGTCTTCGGCTGGGCAATCTGCAACTTTCTGGAATGAACACTGATTTTTCCAACTGCAGGCAAACTGCTCTCTCTTCATTCCCGATTATCATGTTTACATGTCTGAGGTATCTTAAACCCAAAATCAGAATCAGCTTTAAAATCACCAGAATATGTTGTGAAATTTGTTGCTCTGCTGCAGCAGTAAAGCAGTAGATAATAAAAAACTATAAATTAAATATATTTTTTAAATAATTGAGCAGCATAAAAAGAGAGTAAAAATAGTGATGTAGTGTTCATGGGTTCATTGTTCAGAAATCTGATGGTGGAGGGGAAGAAGCTGTTCTTAAAACACTGAGTGGGTGTTTTCCAGCTCCGATACTTCATTCCTGATGATAGCAATGAGAAGAGGGTATGTCCTGGGTGATGGAGGTTCTCAATGATGGATGCTGCCTTTTTGAGGCACCACCTTTTGAGGCAACTTGCCTTCATTTGCCGTTTTGTTTTGCAGCTCATTCCACCCCCACCCCCACCTCCACAGGCACAGGTCAAATCTTCAGTTTTGCATGCTGACAGCCATCCACTCTTTTCCCAGTCGCTGACCAGAAACATTGACTGGTTTCTCTTTTCACAGATACTGCTCAGGCATTTCCAGTATTTCTGATTTTGTAATTGAAGTGAGAAACAAACTGCTTAGACTGGGCTGGAGAATATCCTGGGATTTTACAAAGCTCCCAGTGTTCACCATCAGCAGCTTCTGAATTTGACAGCAACTTTGTGGACTTTGCGTGAGTTTAACAATGCGGAAATTCCCAAGTCACTGTCAGAAATAGGCCTTCAGAGGGAGTGCTGCTGAGAGCCTTAGGCAACAGAGGCAAGCTGAAATCATTTGAAGAAACAACAGCCTGAGCCTTTCAGGAACTAGTCCCATGGCAATATTCCCAGGAAGCCTTCCATGAGGTCTAAGTGAGCTTTAATGATGTGTTTAGCTGCAATTACTGCTTCATAAACAATTTGTCCCTAATATATCACCAATATTATGCACAGTTAATTTCCTCACACTATTTCCACTCTATGGCTCTAATTATTTCGTGAGGTAATAGAATCCATATAAAAAACAGATTTTTTTAACGTGTTGTAGGGGAAAGAATTGTGAGGGCTAATAACTAGTAAGCGAGATGCAGATTGTACGAATGTGGTAACAGGAAACTGCATATAATGCCTCAGATATAGAGTGCCGCAGCAAAGACACCTAATTTTCAGAAATTCAATGATTATAATTACATCATAGCAGGTACCCATTCCGTAATAGAAAATTGAATTTACTGTTAATAAAATTAGATATGTGGACAATCATTTTATTCAATAAAAAAGATCTAGACTGTAACTTAATTAAGTTTTTCTGTAACCACTATCAAAACCTAGTTTTACTGTCTCTATGTATTCTCATCAACTGGGAATGAAAAATCTGTACCAACTTCACACTCAGGTAGATCAACTTTGTCTGGCCTCATGGAGCACACCTTTTTTTAATAAATCATCTGTTATTTTGAACACCAACTCAATGTAGCCGTATAGTTTGCTCCGACAAAAGTGTATGATATTCTGAGGGACATTGAAAGATGGATGGGGAGAGAATGAACCACTAGGTTTAGGAACATTTACCCCTCAACCATCAAACTCTTAAACCAAAGGGGTTGTGATGATATCACGTGTCAGAACGTGATTGGACAGAGTTCGGAGGATGTGTAGAAATTGGAAAATGATTTAGAAGCATGGCGCTGTAAGACATGTTTAATTGTTACTGTTGTAAATAAATTTCTAGTTCTATTCTTCCAGAATATATTTCGTTATTAGAAACCCATGATACACTATGTATAAAGAACACAACATGGTGTCAGAAGTCAGTCTGGAAGAATAATACATTTCGCTAACAAGGGAGAAGCGAAGTGAAAATAATCGAAAAAAAGAGCGTAAACTGTTTTGGGTGTGCTCACAGTTTTAAAAATGGAAGTTTTGCAACCCCTATCGATGCTTCAGCTGATTGGAAACGTTGCTGAAAACTGGGAAAGATTTAAACAGCTTTTTGAAATTTATTTGTCGGCGATCGGAGTGGATAATAAAATGGTAGTAACCAAAACTGCAATTCTACTCCACGTAATAGGTGACAACACAATTGAGGTATATAACCATTTTACTTTTGAGAATGGAGATAATTTGAATCTAAAAGCAATAATCAACAAGCTTGAAGCATTTTGTATAGTGAAGCGCAATGTGAAGTATGAGAGGTACCAATTCTTTACGTGTGGGCAGAGAGCTGGTCAAACGATTGATCAATTTGTTACTGATTTGAGAAAGTGCAGTAAAACATGAGAGTATTAAGAGCTGACGGACTCTCTCATTAAAGACAGAATTGTTTGTGGCATTCTGGATAATGCTCTGAGAGAAAGACTCTTAAGAGAACCAGACGTAGATTTGGAAGAAGCTTTGATTCTTTGCAAAGTTTTTGAAACTGTGACATCGCAGGCTAAAAAGCATTTTATTGAGAGCTGCGTAGACACTGTAAAGTGCAAACATGTTAGAAAAAATAATAACACGACAACGAAACCGACAGAGAGCAAGACGTCATCTGAAAGAAAAAAACTTTGTGATCGCTGTGGGTGGGAGCACCGACCTAAAAAGTGTCCAGCGTATGGAAAAATGTGCAGTCACTGCAGTAAGAGTAATCAATTTTCATGCTGTTGCAGAAGTAGAAAGGAAATAAAACACGTAAATGCAGTGCTTGAAAATGAACATGAGGAGTATTATATAGATGTGCTTTGTGAAAATAAACAAAGTAAGAATGACTGGAATATTCCATTGCAAGTGAACCAAAACAATATTCTGTTTAAACTGGATACTGGAGCACAAGTAAATATTCTTGCAGAATCTGAGTTTAATGCATTAAAACCAAGACCAAAGTTACATCAGACAAATATAAAAGTGACTGGGTATTCAGGTGCAGACATTCCAGTTAAAGGTGCATGTGTGGCAAAAGTATCACACAAAAATATTGAGTACACGCTTTCATTTGTGGTGGTGCCAAAAAATGTACAGTCAATACTGGGTTTATCTGCCTGTGAGAGACTGAATTTTGTGAAAAGAATATTAGTCCTGGACAGTGACACAGAGTCAGAATACAGTGACTTGATGAAAGAACAAGAGAGAACAGAATTTGATTCCAACGTGGCAAAAGTAAAAGAAGTCATAAAGAAAAATCCCAGACCCATCCCTTTGTCACCAGCATCTGACAAAGCTTTGCCACCAAAACGAAACTTGCCGGTACAGTACAATACTGATCTGAAGCCGAAGAGTGACAAGAATCAGAATCCAATTGAAGTGAAAGCACAAGTGAAGGAATTGTGAAGTTTTATTGAAATGAAGTCTCAACATAAAAAAGAGATTACACAGTTAATGAATGAATTGTGATTTCTTCTCAAAGACCTCAAAAAAGAGCCAACTTCAGAGTTTCAGTTAACTTATGCAGACCAGACAAAACAAGGAAATAACAATGAAACACAAGAACTGTTTGAACCACTTAGAAGGTCTAATTGTATTCGTAAACCCTCAGAGAGACTGATAGAGACATATTAAATTATGCACCTGTTATGTTGCCAATTGTTTTCTTTTTAAGGAAAGGAAGCTGTGGTGATATCATGTGTCAGAATGTGATTGGACAGAGTTCGGAGCATGTGCAGAAATCGGAGAATGATTTAGAAGCATGGCGCTGTAAGACGTGTAGTTGTTGCTGTTGTAAATAAAGTTCTAGTTCTATTCTTCCAGAATATATTTTGTTATTAGAAACCCACAGTACGTATAAAGAACACAACAGGGGTAACGTCACTCAACTTCACCTGCCCCGTCACTGAAATGTTCCAACCACCAATGGACTCTCTTTCAAGGACTCTTCATCTCACATTCTCAATGCATAGTGTTTATTTATTTATTGTTATTATTTCTTTCTTTTTTCATTTGCACAGTTTGTTGTCTTTTGCATTCTGGTTGAAAGCCCAAGTTAGGTGGGCTTTCATTAATTCTGTTAATGGTTACTATTCTATGGATAATGAATCTCAGAGTTGTATATGGTGACATATATATATATACTTTGATAATAAGTTTACTTTGAACTTTTCCTGGGTAGAGTGTGGAATATTGAATATTTGAAAATAAAACATCATTCATTTAAGGAATGGATGAAGTGAATCTTTTGCCCTCAAACAATTGTGATTCTTTAGGATTCTTATCTTGAAAGTGGAAGCAGAATATCTTTAAGGCGAAGTTAGTTAGATTGGTGAAAAGCAAAAAGGAGCAAGGGTATTAGAAGCAGGAAAGTACATGGCATTGAGGTTACAATGAGAGTAGCCATGAGCTTATTGACTGACAGAATAATTGTGATTGGCTGCATTGCCTAACTCCTGCTAATAATTGCTGGTAATTTCAGAGCTTGTAAACTCATATCTTTCAGCTTTCAGTTCTTAAGTTGTTATTAGATATCTTGCAGGCACCTAGAAGGTGGGAATTACTGCCAAGAGCACTGGGAGAGCCATCGTCGACACAATTTCTGGGCTTTGGAATGAGCATACTATAAGCTGCCAGAAAATGTGGTTGAGGCAGGTAGAGTAAAGACATTCAAAAGACGTTTGGACAGCAAGGATTTAAAGGGATAAAGGCCAAACACCGGTATGTGGGGCAACTTGGTTGACACTTGGTTGGCATGGGCAAGTTGAGCTGAAAGGATTGCTTTCATGCTGCATTTATCTATGACTCTAAGTAGTTAATTTCAGGCACTTTGTGTGAAGAAGGATTTCAAATTCATTGTGGTGATGCAGAGAACATTTACCAGAACCACAAAAGTGATGAGGAATTTATTAAAGTAAAGACTTGAGCTGTTGTTCTTTGTAAAACAGGATAGATTATAGGAAGCTACAAGAGCACATTTAAAATTACAAGCTTTACTATAAAAGATAACAAGGAATAGTCCCAGTGGCAGAAGCATTGTCAAAGGAATCAGAGTGGAGGAGAGGAGATTAATTTTGTTTTGAGTTTGCTCTGATCTTAAATGCACTGATGAAAGGAAAATATATTCCATAAAGACGTTTGGATAATTATAGCCAGAATCAGGTTTATCATCACAGCTTTATCCAACGTGGAACTTCTTGGTTTGGAGCAGCAATACAGTGCAAAGACATAAAATTATAATTATTTTCAAAATTAATAAATAGTGCAAAAAAAAAGGAATAGCTGTTCATGAATCAGTCAAGAATCAGATGGTGGAGAGGATGAAGTTGCTTATAAATCATTGAGTGTGGGTCTTCAGGCTCCTGTACCTCCTCCCAGATGGTTGTACCACGATGATAAAAGTTTACAAAGCACGATAAAAAGATGTGGAGCAGGACCAATAATAATTTGTTCAGTGAGCCAGTACAGGCTTAATTATCATCCACACTCATGTGATAGCATACTCACATCTTCAGAGATCTTGAACAAAGAAGATTTATAGCAGCACACACAAAATGCTGGAGGAATTCAGCAAGTCAGGCAAAATCTACGGAGGGTGAGAAACAGTCAACATTTCAGGTTAAGACCCTTCATCAGGACTGGAAAGGAAGGGGGCAGAAGCCAGAATAAGAAAGTGGGGGAGGAGGAGGAAAGATTAAGAGGGATGGGTGAGAGATTACTAGAAGTTAGAGCGATCAATGAATTGTTGTTCATGTCATCAGGTTGTCCATCCAGCAAACTTCAGAGAGAGTGCCACACAATATCAGGTCAAAGTCTGGTCAATGGTGACTCTGATGAAATTATGAATTGGGGACAGAGTAAAAGAAGTGTCATTTATACAAGCATGAGAACGTCTGCAGATGCTGGTAATCCAAAGCAACACGTGCAAAATGCTGGAAGAGCACAGCAGGTCAGGCAGCATCTTTGGAAAAGAGTAAGCACTCAACATTTTGGGCTGAGGCCCTTCTTCAGGACTGAAAAGGAAGGATGAAGATGCCAGAATAAAAGCGTGGGGGTAGGGGAAAGAAGCTGGCTGGAAAGTGATAGGTGATGCCAGGTGGGTGGGAAAGATTAAGGGCTGGAGTTGAAGAGTTGGAGGGTATCAGAGGACACAGAGAGGGAGCAGTGAGAGAGGGTTTCACTGAACTCCTGTTCAAAGGCATATTTAAGTATCTTCAGGGTAGGCACCACTCGAAGAGACCTTGCAGTGGAGAGTCAATCATAAACACCTTTAAAACTCCTACCTTTTGGGAGGAGGTACAGGAGACTCAATGACCACACTCAATGATTCAGAAATAGTTTCAACCCCTGCAGTATCTATCGAATGACCCCAAGAACATTATTTTATTATTATGTGTTTTTTATAAATTGTGCATTATTTATTTATTTTTATATTTTATAGTAATTTAACATAGAAACCTAGAAAACCTACAGCACAATACAGGCCCTTCGGTCCACAAAGTTGTGCCGAACATGTCCCTACCTTAGAAATTACTAGGCTTACCCATAGCCCTCTATTTTTCTAAGCTGCATGTACCTATCCAAATATCTCTTAAAAGACCCTATTGTACCCACATTAAAAATTTAATGTTTTTTTTCACTGTACTGCTGCTGTCAAACAACATATTTTACATCATGTAAGTCAGTGATAATAAGTCTGTTTCTGATTATACTAAGTGGCTGGATTCTTGATGGAGATGATCCTTTGGATGAAATATTTATCTGAGGACCTGTTTGTCCTTTAATTTGAATACAAAGATCCCTCCGCCATTACTTTGAAAACAAAAATAGTAAGTGTGGTGCAGGTAATCAATAAGATACAAGGACCATGACAAGGACCTCTGCCATCCAATCCCAAAATGGACATTGTACTCTTGGACACTACCTCATTTTTTAAAATATATAGTATTTCTGTTTGTTGCACAATTTTAATCTATTCAAAATACATATACTGCAATTGATTTACTTATTAATTATTATTATTATTATTATTATTATTATTATTATTATTATTATCATCATCATTATTATTATTATTTTAATTTGTGTTTTTTTCTTTTATATTATGTATTGCATTGAACTGCTGCTGCTAAGTTAACAAATTTCATATGACATGCCGGTGATAATAAACCTGATTCTGATTCAGAGATAGGCTGTGATGTCAGGACTTCTTTTTCTGCACAAGAGGTCTATTCGAGAGTGGGATAGAAGCCATCCTTATCTCTGATGGAACAGGTTTTCAAGCTCTGTATATTCTGCCCCATGGAAGAGGGGAGAAGCGAGAATGGCCGGGTGGAAGGAGTCTTTACTTATGTGGGTTGCTTTTCACAGGCAATAGGTCCTGTAGACAGATTCCAGTAGAAAGGTCTTTCTACTTCATCCCCCCTCACCTACCCAACAGGCTTTGCATCTCACCTTCGAGCTTGTACTCTTTCCCCTCTCCGACCTTCTTATTCTGGCATCCTCACCCTTCCTTTCCAGTCCTGGAGTCCTGGCCTAAAACATCGATTGCTTATTTAATCATTTCCACAGATGCTGCCTGACCTGCTGGGTTCCTCGAGCAATTTGTGTGTGTATGGCTTGGAGAGGAGGCTACTTTTCGTGTCTCCCTCTCCTTCTCGATCACCGGTGCCGGGGGAAGGTGCAGGAGTCTTCGGTTTCAGGCACGGTTTGATTGGCACGGTTTGTGGATTGGACTCATTTTTAGAGGTCTCTGCAGTTCATGTTACCTGGTTGCATCTTTTTTATTGCTATTTTGCGAGATTTTGTTTGGGCACCAACGTGGACTGGTTCTATGGCCTGCAGTCAATGAACGACACAGTGCTAAATTGAACTGAACTGAACTACAGTGAACATTCCTAAAGTGCTTCAAGGACACAGCAGCTTGATGCTTAATATTTTTTGCTGCTTGCATAATTTGTTCTTCTTAAGTGTGCTGGGTGTGTGATGTTTTCTTTGAACGGGTTCCCTGCTGTTTCTTGTTTCATGGCGACCTGAAGGTGGACAAATCTCAAAGTTGTATACTGCATACATACTTTTATAAAAAATGTACTTTGAATCTTTGATTAAGTACACATAAGTTATTGATTATATTCACAACTGAGATTAAAAGGATTTTTAAACAACAAAGGAATCAGACTCTGTGGCAACTAGGTATCAAAGTGGAAATATTCAGGATCAGCCAAAGTGTTAACTGACAGAACAAGCTCAAACTATCTTCTGCTTCTTGTGTCTGCACATCAAAATCACAGTTTATCAAACTCCGTATGCAAATCAAAATAAGATATTATTAAAAGTTTTGGCAGATATTACCCTTGGTTTTCCTACCACATCCTCCCAAAGGAAACTTGGCTCAAGATGGACTTTGGCAAATTTAAAGGTGCCTACATTCATTTAATTATTATTAACGGTGTGTGTGTTCTTTTCAATGCGCAATATTGCACTGACAAAAACAGATGTTCCACATGTGCATATCATGTCACTAAGATAATCTAAATAGATAGTCCGTCTGGCAACTTGTGAATTCGTCTTTCATCTGCCAGAGGCTGTGTGTGGCTCACTGAAGATCAGATCAAACAGTAATTAACATGTGAAGCAATGATTTCAAAACACTTTATTTTTTTCAGACTGAGAGTCCCAACAGTACATCTCTGACAAAAGTAATGCAAAGATCAAAATATTAAAATCTACAAAAACAGGGATGAAGAGGCAGTGATCCCTTTGTATATACCACCAGACTTTTAGAAACTGATTGGGATTTGCAATTGTACATTGTGAGAATAATTAGAGTAAGAACTCTATTTATCAGATGGAGTCTTTCTCATTCAGCCAAAAATGACAGCAGGTGTTCAAAGGGCTGAACAGCCATCTTCATAAGAGTAGAACTAGGCCATTTGGCCCATCGAGTCTGCTCTGCCATTCAATCATGGCTGATCTTTTTTTCCCCTCCTCAGCCTCACTCCCTAACCTTCACCTGTAATCTTTGATGCTGCATCCAATCAAGAACCTATCAAGCTCTGCCTTAACTATACCCAACAAACCAACAACACAGCTGCCTGTGGTAATAAATTCCACAAATTCACCACCCTCTGGCTAAAGAAATTTCTCCGTATCTCTATTTGAAATGGATGCCCCACTATGCTGAGGCTGTGCCCTCTTGTCCTAGACACCCCCACCATGGAAAGCATCCTTTTCACATCTACTCTGAAACTTTTTGAAAGTTGAAAGGCCTAGACAATGAGATTCCTCCTTATCCTTCAAAATTCCAGGGAGTACAGACCCAGAGCTATCAAACGTTCCTTGTATGATAACCTTTTCATTCCCAAAATTATCATTGTGAACTTCCTCTAATGCCAGTACATCTTTTCTTAGTTGAGGAGCCCAGAACTGCTCACAATACTCAAGGTGAGGCCTCACAAGTGCCTTATAAAGCCTCAGCATCACATTCCTGCTCTTGTATTCTAGATCTCTTGAAATGAATGCTAACATTGCATTTGCCTTCTTCACCACTGACTCCACCTGCAAGTTAACCTTTAGGGTGTTCTGCACAAGGACTCCCAAGTCCGTTTGCATCTCAAATTTTTGGATTTTCTGCCCATTTAGAAGATAGTCTGCACATTTATTTCTTCTGCCAAAGTGCAAGACCATGCATTTTCCAACATTTTATTTCATTTGCCACTTGCTTACCGACTCTCCTAAGTCCTTTTGCAGTCTACATGTTTCATCAACACTACCTGCCCCTCCACCAATCTTCGTATCATCTGCAGACTTGGCAACAAAACCATCTATTCCATCATCTACATCATTGATATACAGCAGAAAAAAAGTGGTCCCAACACCAACCCCTGTAGAACTCCACTAGTTACTGGCAGCCAACCAGAAAAGGATCCTTTTATTCCCACTCGTTGCCTCCTACCAATCAGCTAATGCTCTAACTGCCAGTAACTCTCCTGTAATGTCATGGGCTCTTAGATTGCCAAGCAGCCTCATGTGTGGCACCTTGGCAAAGGGCTTCTGAAAATCCAAATATACAACATCCAATATATCCCCTTTATCTACCCTACGTGCAGTCTCCTCAAAGAATTCCAACAGATTTGTCAGGCAAGATTTTCCCTTAAGGAAACCATACTGATTTTTTTCCTATCTTCTCCTGCGACATCAAGTATTCTATAACCTCATCCTTAACAATTGAATCCAACATTTTCCCAACCACTGAGGTCAGGCTAATTGGCTTAAAATTTCCTTTCTGCAGTCTTCCTCCTTTCTTAAAGATTTTCTTAAAATCGCTTGTATTTCCATCTTCCCAGTTGAGTCTGGCAACTGTTCTGCCCAAGGCTACAAGAAGTTGTGTAAGCAGCCAGTCCATTGCAAAAACCATGCGAAAGATTTTAAAGTTTAAAGACTAGCTTTATTTGTCACAAATACATTAAAATATACAGTGAAATGTTTCACTTGAGCCAAATCAAATTAAAACAGCGAGGATTGTGCAAGTGTCACTGTGCTTCTGTCATCAACATTACATCCCTGCAAACAAGAGAAAATCTGCAGATGCTGGAAATCCATGCGACACGCACAAAGTGCTGGAGGAACTCAACGGGCCGGGCAGTGTCGATGGAAGAAAGTACAGTCGATGTTCCGGCCAAGACCTTTCAGACTATCAGACTCCCCCTTCCGCAGCCCTGTATCTTTCACCAATCAACTTCCCAGCTCTTTACTTCATCCCTCCCCCTCCCGGCTTCACCTATCACCTTGTGTTTCTTTATCTCCTACCCCTACTTTTTTAAATCTACTCCTCATCTTTTTTCCTCCAGTCCTGCCAAAGGGTTTCAGCCCGAAATGTCAACTGTACTTTTTTTGCCTGGCCTGCTGAGTTCCTCCACCATTTTGTGTGTGTTGCTTACGTGCCCACAATGCACTAACCCAACCCGTATATGTTTGAAATGTGGGAAGAAACCAGAGCACTCAGAGGAAACCCAGGCAATCATAGGGTGAACGTACAAACTCCTTACAGACAGCAACAGGAATCAAATCCGTCTCCTACAGCTGACACCATAAAGTGTTGCACCATCCATTATGCTACTGTTCCACTCCTTCACTGACTCCCATTTCAATTTCTGCTGCATCAGGAAAGCAGGAAACATAAAGAAGGACAACCCCCTCCTCCCAACTCATTCTCCCTCCTCACACAAAAGCTTGAGAACACATATCACCAGATTCAAGAACAGCTTCTATCCTCCTGCCAAGGCCCTTGAATGGACCTGTTATATAATAAAAATAAATGCTTAATACGTGAGTGCAGTTTGTCATGCTTTTTCACTTCCCTCACCTACCCACAGTGTACTTTCTCTGTAACTGTAACGCGATTCCCTGCAATGTGCTTTTCCTTCCTTTGCACTGGATCCACGTACTGACGCATGGAATTAATTGTTTGGATGGCACATACATATAGCTTTATGCTAGTTTAATACACGTGATGGCAATAAATAATTACAAAAAATAATTACAAATGTCTGTAAGAGTTTATACTGACATCCTCACAATCCTGTGAGATGAGATGTTTAGGCAATTTGTACGGTGATACTGAAGCTCCTGTCATATATGTCCAAGCTGAGACAGTGTATAACTTAGAGAGGATTTGTTGTTTCCCCGTACAACAGCTGCCTCTGTAGGTGGTGGTGGTGGAGTAGGATCCAAGGCCTGAGCAATACTGCTCTTTTGAGCGACCTGCAAATATCACTAGATCAAGTCTAATAGCCAGATTTGAAACTAATCCTGACTTCGTTACAGATTTTGCCATGACCAACTTTTGGATTGTTTGGTTCTGGATCTGTCAAAAAAATCCATTTTTCTTCATACCTGCTTGGATTTGTTCCCTCAATTCCTGGAAGTCTGCACTGGATACACCCATGTATTTGAGCAGATCACCCATAAGAGATTGGTTTTATGTCTGGTGGAGATCAGTTAATTTATATAAATACTTCTACTTTTGTCAGAAGCTTTAACCCATGCATCTTTTGTGTTACCTGCCTTCCACTGGTGTGAGCTCAACATGCTTGGAGGTTGAGAACAGAAGTGTAAACACAAGAGATGATGGAAAGTTTGAGCTATCCACACAAAATGCTGAAGGAACTCAACAAGTCAGGTGGCATCTGTGGAGGGGACTATACAGTCAATATTTTGGGTGGAGACCCTTTATCAGGACTGGAATGGAAGTGTTGGAAGTAAGAATAAGAAGTTGGGGGGAGGATAAGGAAAATGATAAGAGAGACCAGGTGAAGGGGAAAGGGAGTGAGAAGGGGAGGATGGGATAATGTGAGAAGCTGGAAGATGATAGAAGACCAGTGGACCATGGAATAAAGGGGAGCATGTGGGGAACTGGAGGGAAGTAATGGGAAGGTCATGAGAGCAGGAGAGAAGAAGAGAAGGATGGGAAGACCATCAGGTTGATTGTTTGAAATTGAGGAAGATGAAAAACAAGTTAAAGCGTGGAGAAGGTGAGGTGAGAGGGAAGTGCAATTGAAAACGATATGACAGGCAGCGGAGATCTCTGAATCACATTGGTTCTGCATTGGGTTTCACCCCGTCTGTGTTAGGTTTTTCCATTGTAGTACAGACCAAATGGTGAACACTAAATGCAATATTGGAAGTCTTATACTTTATGGTCTTAGAGTCTCAGTGCAAGGAAATCCATGCTTCACTTGGAGGGATTGTTTAGGTCCCGAGATGGTGGGAAGGGAAGAGACAGAAAGGACAGGTGGTTCATCCCCTGCTATTGTATTGGAAGTGTCTTGAAAGAAAAAGGGTTGTTGGTGGGGATAGAAGACTGGATCCGACAGCAGCAAAGAGGATGGTCGTTTTCAAAGGAGAGCAGAAGATATGGCTGGTGGCAGAATCTTGTTGAAGCTTGGTAGATGTTATGAAGGATGACCCTTGGAATGCAGAGGAAGCTGAAAGTCAGGGAAACTCTTTTTTTTGCTCTGGATGCTGAGAGGGAAGGTGTGGGGACAAGGCAAGATGCAGTCAGAAATTCTGACTACCATGTTAAAAGGAAAACTATGGTCTGGAAAGTAACAAAAAACATTGCAGAAACTTTGATAGAAATTATGTCTCAAACTGGAGAAAACGTAATTGAAGTTGAGTAACTGAGAAAATAGAATACAGTCTTTACAGGAAGCATGGTAGGAGGAAGTATAGCTGAAGTAGCTCTGGGAATCTACAGTACTATGCAAAAGTCTTAGGCACATATATAGCTAGGGTGCCTAAGACAATTGTACAGTACTGTGATAATTTTATGTATCACACTGCACTGCTGCAGCAAATAAAAAACAAATTTCATGACATTTGTGAGTGATGATAAACCTGATTCTGATAAGGGTCTCTATCGTGGACCGAGATTCGGAAAGGGGCAAGGAGAGGGGAATCATGGTTGGGAAAAGGTGAAGGGAGACGGGAGGGAGCAGAACACATCAGAGAGACATTCTGTAATGATCAATAAACCAGTTGTTTGGAATCAGATGACCTTGTCTGGTGTCTCAGGTCTGAGTGTGTCTGCACCTATGCTAACCCCCACCCCAACACTTCTGCTCTGCCATCTGTCCCCCACACCCCTCCTGCGGCACTCCAGCCTCCTCATTTCCAACACCTTTTACTCCCTCCAGATCTACAAACTCGCTCACCGCTCCACATTGACAAGTACAGTACTGTGCAAAAGGTCCCTCCCAGGCACTCTAACTATATACATGTGCCTAAGACATTTGCACAGTACTGTGTAGACTTGTGGTGAAAATAAAGATTCATAAATCTTAATTATCCCTTCAACAATTGCATCTTCAGAAATAGGATCAGGTTTATTATCACTGACACATGCCGTGAAAATTGTTGTTTTGCAGCAACAGCACAGTGCAACAAATAAAAATAGTAGAAGTTACAATAAGAAATATAATATATATGTAATAAGTAATGCAAAAAGAGCAAAAATTGTGAGGTATTGTTCATTATCTGTTAAGATATCGGATGGTGGAGGGGGAAGAAGCTGCTGTAATACTCCTAGTAATTTTCCTAGTAATGATTGATTATCACTGTAAGTGATAATCGATCATTACTAGGAAAGTGTCACTTTCTTTTTCACAAAGGTCTACAACGCTCTCGGAGAAAAGGTCATTATCATGATGGTAAAGGAACCTCTGGAGACTTGTTCTGACAATGTAACCAAAGCAGCATTTAATTACCAATGATACAAGGTCACCGTCTAAAATTGGTCAGTAAACAAAGTATCTTGCAGTTTCTTTCATGCTGATTATTTGTCTGTACAGCATGAAGTTCAGTCAAACTGTCTCTGGATGTGGGAGGTCTTGCTGCTTTCTGACCTCAGGTGACATCACCGCACTTGCATGGCAATGCATTTCAACAACTGTGGAATGGTTTCACTTCCCCGCCTGTATCCGAATCAGCTTCTGTCAGTCTTTGCAATATTTGTTCATAGCCCCTTTTCAGCATTCGATCTTTCTGCTATTACAGTCACAGTAAATGGGATGACATCATCGATGGCTTTTAGTACTCCGCTGCAGAAAGACCAACCTATCGGTTTTTACCGCATAAAATACTCTTGCAGTTACACACGCACACACACAGAATATGCTGGAGGAACTCAGCACCTACAGAAATGAATAGATAGTCAACATTTAGGGTGGAGACTCTTCTTCAGGACTGAGAAGGAAGGGGGAAGATGGCAGAATAAAAAAGGTGTTGAGAGGGAATGCAGGCTATCTGGAAGGTAATAGGTGAAGCCAGATGGTTTGGGAAGGTACAGGGCTGAAGAGGAAAGAATCTGATAGGAGAGGAGAGTGGTCCATGAGAGAAAGGGAAGGAGAAGGGAACCAGGGTGGGGGGGGGGGTGGGGTAGAGTAATAGGCAGGTGAAAGGAAGTAACTTGTCAGAGTACAGAATAGAGGAAGGGGGAAGGTGGTATTTGTTTACCGGAAGGAGAAATCGATATTTATACCATCAGGTTGGAGGCTACCCAAATGGAATTTAAGTTGTTGCTCCTCCAGCCTGAAGGTGGCATCATCTTGGTACAAGTGGAGGCCATGGACCGACATGTCAGAATAGGAATGAGAATCACAGTTGAAAAGTTTGTCCATCAGGAAGTCCCGCTTGTGACCAATGGAGCGGAGGTGCTCAACGAAGCGGTCCCCCTGATTGTAATGGGTTTCTCCAATGTATAGTAGGCCGCATCAAGAGCACCTGATGCAATAGACAACTTCAACAGATTTGCAGGTGAAGTGTTGTCTCACCTGGAAGGACTATATAGGGCCTTGAATGGAGGTGAGGGAGGAGATACAGATGTCGCATTTTGGCTGCTTGCAGGGATAAATGCCAGGAGGCAGATCAGTGGGGACGGACGAACGGGCAAGGGATTCAGCTGTCCAACTAAACATTGCAATTAGCTTGCTGTTAGTTTAACAGCTATTTTCTAATATCTTAGATATATTGAGATACATATGCAGGTTTATAAAGAGTCAGTGAATCATAGAGTTATACATAATAAAACAGGCCCTTTGGACCAACTAGCTGATGCCAACCCAGATTCCTATCCAGTCAAGTTCCATATGCCAGTCTTTGGCCCATAATGTTCTCAATCATTCCAATCAATGTACACGTCCAACTGTCTTTTAAAAAACTGCTTTGTATCTGTCTCATCCACTTCAGCTGCTTGTTCATTCCATTTAGGTACCACCTTTTGTGTTAAAAATAAATGTTCCTCGAGTTCCTGATAATTTTTCCCCTCTCACCCTAAACCTATGCCCTCTATGCTTGACCCTGGGAAAAATACTGAGAGCTGAACACATAAGATGCTGAAGGAACTCGGCCAGTCAGGCAGCATCTATGCAGGGGAAGACAATCTGGATAAGACCCTTCACCAGGATTCAGGGCACTTATCCTACCTTTGGCCTACTCTTGAAATTTAAACACCTCCATATAATCATATCTCAGTTTCCTACACGCTGTAGAAGGTACTACTGACAATGATTAATGGTGTATAGGTCTGGGAGAGGTCAGATTTCATGAATTCTTTTCATCCTGTTTACTTTGTGTGTAAGTCACGTGAAGTTAGTGGGAGGCATTGCTCGTCATCAACAGCCTGACTTTGTGTGACTTTGTCGAGTGCATGGAGTAGGACTATTTTGTCTGCTTTAGGCAAGGCCAGGACTGGCCTCACACTTCTTGTTTTCCACAGCACATCTTTCTGTTCCAGCTCATCTGCTTTGTTTGCAGCTTGACTCACGAGAACATATGGGACTTGTGTCAGGCTGGCATTGCAGCTGGCTATCCGTCTGGACTGGTGGGAAAGCATGCTTTCTCCCCTGCTTTACCACTGTGGTTTTTCACATTCCTTTCATACGTTTACAGCGAGGTGTCAGAGTGTTTCTTTGAAGAGTCAGAATTGAATTCTTCCAATCTGACTTCAGTAACTCACCTAATCCCAATTGCTCTCCTCTATACAGTTTGCTACAGTGATGGGTAGCTCCACTCACTGTCCGTTGTATTTCACTGTACACTTCATTGACCAAGTACCTGTAGAAACACAATAAAATAATTTTTCAGTTCAATGATGCTTTGTATTTATGTATTTGGCTGAACTTGCTGCAGTGTCATGACTCATTATCAAACAGTCTGCAGCAGTGTCAATTCACAAATCAATGCAGTAGTTGTTAATCAACAGCTTTACTTGCAAGTCTATCTGTTTGCTGTTGATACTTGTAATAACACAAATACTTTACAATCGCAGTTCTTCATTGTCTGAATGAACTTCCAAACTACGATCTCCTCCATTCTGCTGTAAACCTGAATCATTAATGAAAAGGATTTTGTTTCTTTTCTCGGCTGCGTCATCTGGGACATGCTCTCTTCTCGTCACTACCATCGGGGAGGAGGCACAGGAGCCTGAGGACCCGTGATCAATGATTTGGGAATAACTCCTTCCCCTCCATCATCAGGTTTCTGACCAGTCCACGATCCCATTATTCTTTTTTTTTGCACTATTCATTAATTTTGAAATTTATAGTAATATTATGCCTTTGCTTTATACCGCTGCCCCAAAACAAAAACATTTCATGCCTGGTAAGACAGTGATAATAAATCTGATTCTGGACAGGACAGATCATTTGATCCATGGTGTTATGCTGAGCTAATTAAGCAAGTGGTGCCTAATTAAGCTAATTTTGATCTACAGGCTGCCGAAACATGCCCTTTAGCAACTGAACAACAAGTGGCTTTTCACTGAAGTTACCCAGCTGTACAGCACAGAGAATGGCCCTTTAGCCCATATATACTAAACCCACTTGTCCACACAAGATCTGTACTCATCTATTTAGATGCTTTTCAGACATAGTAATTGACCTACCTCTGCCACCTCTGGCAGATTTCAACCATTCTCACTGATAAAAAGAAATCCTCTCAAAACCCCTTTAGATTATCCTTCCTTCCAAACCTATGTCTTTTTGCTCTTGATACTCTGTCTACTACAATTCAAGATTCAAGTATTTTTATTATTAAAGAATGTATAACTTATACAGCCTTGAGATTTGCTTGAGGAAAGGATTCTGACTATCTACCTTATCCATGCCTCTATACACCCCTTCAACTTTTTTGCTCCAAGTAAGATAACTGCAGCTTATCTAGTCTTCCCCTCTAACTAAAGCTGTCCAATCCAGGCAACAGTATCATGAATCTCCTCTGTGTTCTCTCCAAGGCAACCATACTTTTCCTATAGTATGCAACCAGGACTACACACAATATTCAGTGTGCAGTCTAGCCAGTGGTTTGTAAAGTTGCAACATAGCTTCCATATTGTAACCCTCAACCTATGAGTGCAAGTATACAGGTATCTCTTCTGTACTTCCCGATTGACCTGTTTTGCCACTTACAAGGAACAATGGATTTGGAACCCTCGGTGCCTTTATTCAGCGACAGTCTACAGCACCCTACGAGTTATTGAAAATGTCCTACCTCTGTTTGTCTTTCCAAAACTTCACGCTTGAATTCAACTGTAGCTGCCAATGATCCAAGCAAATCTCCATCTTGTTTCTATCCTTCGATAATCTTCTTGCTATTCACAACACCAGCAACTTCTGGTAGCAATGAACTGATTAGTCAGCTCTGCCTGCGATTACGAGCCTTTTAAATTCTTTGTGGACTGCAGACCTGTAATGGGCAAAATCCTTCAACATTTTTAGATTTCATTGACTTCACCATGTTGGCACTGGAATGTGTGGTGGTAACACTTGCAGACTGCAAGTGTCTGTTAGATAGAGCTCTTATAGATAGTGGGGTCAAGGGATATGGGGAGAGGGCAGGAACGGGGTACTGATTGTGTATGATCAGCCATGATCACAGTGAATGGCAGTGCTGGCTAGAAGGGCCAAATGGCCTATTCCTGCACCTATTGTCTATTGTCCCAGCACATCCTTAGGTGTGTTGGTTGTTAACACAAATGACACGTTTGACTGTATATTTTAATCCACGTGATAAATAAATCTGAATTAGATCTGAATCCGAATGGCAGATATTGTATGCTCAACAACTTTGAATGAATTCTTTCTCCCTGGAACAACACAAAAATGTATTGTGAATGGCGCAATTTTTTAAAAACTGCAATGCAGGCACAACTTCTTCAATGAAAGAACATTCTAAATAGTCGTTCAACTAGCTTCTGGCATCTTGTCCTAAATATATAGCTTTCAGCCGCTTCTAACAGATTTGGATTGAAGTAATTTTGCAGTTTCTCTAAACAAGATGCAGTATCTTTAGCCTTATGTGATATCTGAAGATTTGTCAGCATGCCATATATTTCTGGTTCAGTCTCCCATAGGAGTTGGATATTTTACACTCAAGTACTGAACCATTTTGGGCTTCCACAAAATCACTTTCTTCACTCTCCACCATACTATTGTGCCGTCGAGGGCTGTGTACTGAGCCCATTGCTTTACACTCTGCTCACACGTGGCCAAACACTCCAGCAATCACATTGTCATGTTTGCAGATGACACATTAGGGGTCCTAACATTTTGCATGGTATGTGTTGTGTATTTAATATTTCTATAATATTTTAGTAATTATATATTCTGTATATAGGTTGATTAAGTATTCTTGTTCATGTAAATAATTAATTGTAGGTTATACGTTAAAATAAGTTAATTGCAAACATCATCACGCTACCACATGATACGTGCATGCCTTGCTTAAAGTAAAGATGATATCACACCCATATTTCAGGCTCCTTATATCTTCCTTTGAATTGGTTTAATGTTTGAAGTTACAAAAACATAACATTGGCGATGAGTTATTTTTTTTGAAACAAACCCAAGATGGCTACCGACCCCTTCGAGCACAGTAAATCAGAATCAGGTTTAACATCAACGGCATATGCTGTGAAATTTGTTACTTTAGCAGCAGCAGTACAATGCAATACATGAGAATACAGAAAGGTAAATCAATTACAGTAAGTATATGTGTATATTAAATAAAATTAAAAATAGTGTAAAAACAGAGATAATTTTTAAAAGAGAGGTAGTGTTCATGGGTTCAATGTCCATTTAGGAATCATATGGCAGAGTGGAAGAAACTGTTCCTGAATCACAGTGTGTGCCTTCAGGCTTCTGTACCTCCTTCCTGACAGTAACAATGAGAAGAGGGCATGTCCTAGGTGATGGGGGTCCTTGATAATGATTCTGAGGCACCACCCCTTGAAGCTGTCTTAGATAGTATGGAAACCAGTACCCGTAATGGTACTAACTAATTATACAACTTTCTCTTAGCTTCTTTCAATCCTGTGCAGTAACTACCCACCACAACACCCCCCCCCCCCCCATACCAGACATTGATGCAACCAATCAGAATCCTCTCCACGGTACATCTGTAGAAGATATCGCATGTTTTAGGTGTTAAACCTAATCTGCTCAAACTCCTAATAAAATAAAACCACTGTCTTGCCTTCATTATAGCTGCATCGATACTATTTCAAGTTAAAAATAACAAAGCAGCAAGGAAACGATACAGCCCAGCACATGCAGGGTTCATAAAGATAGATAACTGGGTAATAATCATTATAAAAAAGCAGAAATGGCTGGCTACATCGAAATCTTGATGAATTTGATTACACACGGGTAATTGGCTCATGTATGGTGAACTATTGAAACAGTATTTTGAAGCAAATGAAATAGCTAACAAGAAGCAAGTGCCAATTTTGCTGAGTTCATTGAGTCTAAAGGCATACAGTCTGCTTTGAAGTTTGACTGCTCTAGCCAAATAACCATAAATGAGTTTTGCTGCTATTGCAAAAGTTATGCAGGAACACTTAGAACCAAAGCCAGTGTTGATTGCAGAATGCTTTAGGTTTCATAACCAGAATCAAAAGGAAAGGGAGTCCATTTCAGCATACATGGCTGAATCGAAGAGGTTGTCTGAGCATTGTCAGTTTGGTACTGGTCTTAATGTTGCACTGAGAGATCATTTAGTTTGTTGAATCTTACAAGAAAGCTTTAAAAACAGCTCCTAACTAAAGCACAGCTTAAATTTAAAAGAGCAGTGGAAATTGATGTTTCAATGGAAACCGCAGACAGAGCATGAACAGAAACCGGACCGACTGAACAAATTGTGGTAGTGGCTCGCATATACCAAACAAATGCAGATTTAAAGGCAAAACTTGCAGAAAATGCAATAAAGTAGGACACATACAAAGAGAAGGTCAGCTGGACAAAGATTAATGGACTGCACGGAGGGGAGAAAACACTAAAAAGTCAAGTTGCAGTTTCATAAAGCACGTTAATCATCATGCTGTTGAGAAAAAATCTGATAATGATGAGAGTGACCCAGGATTGTGTAGCCTTGAGATTTACAGAGTGGAAACTAACAATAGACAAGCAATATGGCTTATGCCAAAAATGAACGGTAAATTAATTAAAATGGGATTAGACCCTGGTTTGGCTATTCCAGTCATTCCACAAAATGAGTTTGAACAGCATTTTAAAGACACTAAACTGAAGCCTGTGGATATCCATCTAAGAACTTTTATTGGAGAAATGGTAACTCCAGTGGGAATGACATTCGTGACAGTGAGATACAACAAGCCACATTGAACTTGTATGCAGTAAAAGCAGGAGGAACAGTACTGTGGGGGTGTGATTGGCTGAGACAATTACAACTTGATTGAAGATCAATACACTATTTGCATGCCAAACCCCCTGCAATGGAGTCAACTGAAAGTGAATTAAGAAAGATACTGGACAATGCCACCACTGTCTCCATGCCAAACACCATGAACAGAGGACAAGCAGGTGTTGGTGTTCTGTGCCTCTGATTGGAAAGTGTATTGGACCCAGGAAGGACCATGCTGCTCAGAGGAAGCGTGAAAGTAATGAAAGCAGTGGTCCGACCAGAACAGTTTTCATAGGCAACATATCTGAGAAAGCTTTTGATATATTAATCAGGCAGTTAATTACAAAATACAGCTATGTTTTAAGCTGGAAGTGAGTTCAAGGAATCTCAGAAAAGTTTGCAAGCATTCGACTTTTATGTGTATAAATAACCAGCGTCTATTCTGTGTGCATTAACGTTATTACGTGAACTTCAAGTGGGAGACAAAAAGCTGCTTGTAAAAGTAGATGCAAAGACCAAAGCCTAACTGGATGAAAGGAAGGTCAAAAAGAAAGGAGTCAATGGAGATATGAAAACAGAGGATTTGTCAGATAATGCTGTGGATGAGGAAACCGAGAGGAGAGATGAGATCGTCAGGGAAGCAATAGAAGGATTTCTAAGTGAATTCTCCAGTGAACTAAATACACCTTCCCAGGATTAAGATGCACAAACCAGAAGAAGAAAATGGAGGGAATAGATGGAGAGAAAGAATGTGAATGAGAAAGAGAATGGCATGAAAGAGAGACGGAACATGAGAAAGAAAAAGAAAGGGATCTAATTAGAACCAGAGAGAGAAAAGGAGAAGAAAGGTGTCCAGAGCTGTCAGAGCCACTTCCTGCAGTCTCAGAGTCAACTCCTACAGCCACCATGAGGGATGCCCCAGAGTGTGATATTGTTTTCACAGCACACAAATCTCACTGGCCAAGTAAAATGATTTCACTTATCAGGAAATACATTACCCGAAAAAGAGCAAGAAACCCTCCACAGTGATCAAATCTTTAAGGCTGAATGGGACAATTTAAAATTTAATATTCTGTGGATGTTTGTATATAGTAGTTGCCTTGCATTATATACTGTGTATATAGTTGAAATGCACTCTCTATTGAGTATTAAACTAAGCAAGGAGGAGTGTTGTGTATTTAATATTTCTATAATCTCATATACATGTGTGTGTGTGATTAAGCATTCTTGTTTGTTTAAATAATTCATGATGTAAAAATACATTAATTGCATACATCATGATACATGCATGCCTCACTTAAGGTAAAGATGAAGTTACACTTTATGCACCTTCCTTTGAATTAATTTAATGCTTTGAAGTTACAAAACACCACAAGATGGAAACCACACTGCGGCCGACAGGAAGGCTCTACAACAGATAGTCAAAATTGCCCAACACATCACCAGCACTAGCCTACCAAATATGAAGGGCAATTATACAGAAGGTGCTGGAAAGGAGCCAGTATTGTCCCACTCCCATCAGGGAGGAGGTATGTAGTATCTTCATCAGGACCATCATAGTCAAAAACAGTTACTTTTCCCAAGCAGTAATGCTGATCAATGCCTCCACCCACTAATCCAACCCGTCACACCCCACCCTCCCCACCATCATACTTTATCATTTTCTGTCAGAGTCACCTTACGTACAGGCACTCCTGTGCATAGTGTCACTTTATATACATACAATTGATCAATGCATGTGAGTAATCTTAGGTATTTATATTTATTGCATATTTTTATTATGCTTTTTATCTTATTGTGTTTTTTGTGTTGCATTGAATCTGGAGCAACAACTATTTAATTCTCCTTTATATATGTGTACTGGAAATTACATTGAACTATCTTGAATCTTAGTTGGAAGTCAAGGATCTAGTTGCAGAGGGAGGCGCAGTGTCCTAGGGTGAAGAGTTTGGAACTGAATTGGTTTGGATTTATTGTGTTGTAAGTGGGACTATAGGAACCTGACATTAGGTGTCTTTGCTATCTAGATGATCCAGAGATGAGTGAAGGGCCAGGGAGATGGCATCTGCTGTAGGCTTGGTAGGCTTGAAGAAATGGGCAGACTACTCCTGCTCCAATTTTCTTTCTTTTATTACAGCTGATATCTGAAAATGTGCAGGATAACATCACAGAATATGTCTTAATGGGAAGAAGTTTCGGTCTTGATGAACCTATTCTGCCTTACCTGAATAAAAAAAAAACTTCTCAATTATTTTTTGTAACACATAAAATACTGGAGGACCTCAGCAATTCAGGAGGGGAATAAAGAGTCGATGAGATCCTTCATAAGGACTAGTATTCCTGTGGCAACTTGATTGTATATTTTCCTGTACCTCCATATCCTTTCATACTGTGGAGCTTTAAAGACCTCTACCATCCAAAGCATGCCCTCTTCTCACTATTACCATTAGACAAGGGGTATGAAAGCCTTAGGTCCCACACCACCAGGTTCAGGAACATACATTACTTGCAATCATCAGGCATCTGAACTAGAGTGGATAACTACACTCACTCAACTCTGAGCTGATTCAACGACCTGCAGACACACTTTCAAGAACTTTTTACAACTTTTTTTCGTGTTATCTGTATTCTTTTATATTTGCACAATTTGTCATCTTTTGCACATGGTTGCTTGTCAGTCTTTGTTTACGTATAGTTTTTCATAAATTCCATAAGACATAGGAACAGAATTAGGCCATTCTCCCCATCGAGTCATCTCCACCATTCCATCATGGCTGATCCCAGATCCCATTCAAACCCATACACCTGCCTTCTCACCATATGCTTTGACGCCCTGACCAATCATGAAACAATTAATTTCCACTTCAAATATACCCACAGACTTGGCCTCCACTGGAGTCTGGCAGAGCATTCCACAATTCCCCTTACCTCTGTTCCCTCTAATTCTGGACATCCCCACCATAGGAAACATCCTGTCTCCATCCACCCTATCTAGTCAATGAGATTCCCCTGCATTCTTCTAAATTCCATTGTATTTCTTTATTTTCCTGCAAATGCCTGTAAGAAAATGAATCTCAAAATGGTATATGGTAGCATCTATGTACTTTGATAATAAATTTTATTATGAACTATATTTTGAACTTCAAATGTTTGCTCCATCCAAGGTTTGAAGAGGGCACACCGCATTGTATTATCCTAGCAATATCCTAGCGGGGAGGTTTGCTAGGGCTACGGGGCAGACTTTAAACTAGTAAGATGGGGGGGTGGAAATCAATTTGAGGAAACTATGGGAGAGGAGGTTAGTTCACCAGTAGAGCAAGTAAGTAGACCGTGTGTGAGGGAGGACAGGCAGGTGATGGAGGAGGGATGCGCTCAGCCCGAAGTTGTAGGGGAGAAGAAAGAAAAGGATAATAAATTTGAATGCATTGCTAGGGATGAAAAGAGAGGAGGAGGTGGAGAGTATCTTAAATGTATCTATTTTAATGCTAGGAGCATTGTAAGAAAGGTGGATGAGCTTAAAGTGTGGATTGATACCTGGAATTATGATGTTGTAGCTATTAGTGAAACATGGTTGCAGGAAGGGTGTGATTGGCAACTAAATATTCCTGGATTTAGTTGCTTCAGGTGTGATAGAGTAGGAGGGGCCAGAGGAGGAGGTGTTGCATTGCTTGTCCGAGAAAATCTTATGGCGGTGCTTTGGAAGGATAGATTACAGAGCTCCTCTAGGGAGGCTATTTGGGTGGAATTGAGGAATGGGAAAGGTGTAGTAACACTGATAGGAGTGTATTATAGGCCACCTAATGGGGAGCGTGAGTTGGAAGAGCAAATGTGTAAGGAGATAGCAGATATTTGTAGTAAACACAAGGTGGTGATTGTGGGAGATTTTAATTTTCCACACATAGATTGGGAAGCTCATTCTGTAAAAGGGCTGGATGGTTTAGAGTTTGTGAAATGTGTGCAGGATAGCTTTTTGCAACAATACATAGAAGTACCGACTAGAGATGGGGCAGTGTTGGATCTCCTGTTAGGGAATGCGATAGGTCAGCTGACAGATGTATGTGTTGGGGAGCACTTCGGGTCCAGTGATCACAATAGCATTAGCTTCAATATAATTATGGAGAAGGACAGGACTGGACCTAGAGTTGAGATTTTTGATTGGAGAAAGGCTAACTTTGAGGAGATGCGCAGGGATTTAGAGAGAGTGGAATGGGTCAAGTTGTTTTATGGGAAGGATGTAATAGAGAAATGGAGGTCATTTAAGGGTGAAATTATGAGGGTACAGAATCTTTATGTTCCTGTTCGGTTGAAAGGAAAGGTTAAAGGTTTGAAAGCGCCATGGTTTTCAAGGGATATTAGAAACTTGGTTCGAAAAAAGAGGGATGTCTACAATAGATATAGGCAGCATGGAGTAAAGGAATTGCTCGAGGAATATAAAGAATGTAAAAGGAAACTTAAGAAAGAGATTAGAAAAGCTAAAAGAAGTTACGAGTTTGGTTTGGCAAATAAGGTGGAAGTAAATCCGAAAGGCTTCTACAGTTATATTAAAAGCAAGAGGATAGTGAGGGATAAAATTGGTCCCTTAGAGAATCAGGGTGGTCAGCTATGTGTGGAGCCGAGGGAGATGGGAGAGATTTTGAACGATTTCTTTCTCTTCGGTATTCACTAAGGAGAAGGATATTGAATGGTGTAAGGTGTGGGAAACAAGTAAGGAAGTTATGGAACCTATGACAATTAAAGAGGTGGAAGTACTGGCGCTTTTAAGAAATTTAAAAGTGGATAAATCTCCGGGTCCTGACCGGATATTCCCCAGGACCTTGAGGGAAGTTTGTGTAGAGATAGCAGGAGCTCTGACGGAGATCTTTCAGATGTCATTAGAAACAGGGATTGTGCCGGAGGATTGGCGTATTGCTCATGTGGTTCCATTGTTTAAAAAGGGTTCTAGAAGTAAGCCTGGCAATTATAGACCTGTCAGTTTGACATCAGTGGTGGGTAAATTAATGGAAAGTATTCTTAGAGATAGTATTTATAATTATCTGGATAGACAGGATCTGATTAGGAGTAGCCAGCATGGATTTGTGCGTGGAAGGTCATGTTTGACAAACCTTATTGAATTTTTTGAAGTAGTTACGAGGAATGTTGACGAGGGTAAGGCAGTGGATGTAGTCTATATGGACTTCAGCAAGGCCTTTGACAAAGTTCCACATGGAAGGTTAGTTAAGAAGGTTCAGTCGTTAGGTATTAATGCTGGAGTAATAAAATGGATTCAACAGTGGCTAGATGGGAGATGCCAGAGAGTAGTGGTGGATAATTTTTTATCGGGATGGAGGCCGGTGACTAGCGAGGTGCCTCAGGGATCTGTTTTGGGCCCAATGTTGTTTGTAATATACATAAATGATCTGGATGATGGGGTGGTAAATTGGATTAGTAAGTATGCTGATGATACTAAGGTAGGAGGTGTTGTGGATAATGAGGTGGGTTTTCAAAGCTTGCAGGGAGATTTATGCCGGTTAGAAGAATGGGCTGAACGTTGGCAGATGGAGTTTAATGCTGAGAAGTGTGAGGTTCTACATTTTGGCAGGAATAATCCAAATAGAACATACAGGGTAAATGGTAGGGCATTGAGGAATGCAGTGGAACAGAGAGATCTAGGAATAACAGTGCATAGTTCCCTGAAGGTGGAGTCTCATGTAGATAGGGTGGTGAAGAAGGCTTTTGGAACGCTGGCCTTTATAAATCAGAGCATTGAGTACAGAAGTTGGGATGTAATGTTAAAATTGTACAAGGCATTGGTAAGGCCAAATTTGGAATATTGTGTACAGTTCTGGTCACCGAATTATAGGAAAGATATCAATAAATTAGAGAGAGTGCAGAGACGATTTACTAGGATGTTACCAGGGTTTCAGCACTTAAGTTACAGAGAAAGGTTGAACAAGTTAGGTCTCTATTCATTGGAGCGTAGAAGGTTGAGGGGGGATTTGATCGAGGTATTTAAAATGTTGAGAGGGATAGATAGAGTTGACGTGAATAGGCTGTTTCCATTGAGAGTAGGGGAGATTCAAACGAGAGGACATGATTTGAGAGTTAGGGGGCAAAAGTTTAAGGGAAACACGAGGGGGTATTTCTTTACTCAGAGAGTGATAGCTGTGTGGAATGAGCTTCCTGTAGAAGTAGTAGAGGCCAGTTCAGTTGTGTCATTTAAGGTAAAATTGGATAGGTATATGGATAGGAAAGGAGTGGAGGGTTATGGGCTGAGTGCGGGTAGGTGGGACTAGGTGAGATTAAGAGTTCGGCACGGACTAGGAGGGCCGGAATGGCCTGTTTCCGTGCTGTGATTGTTATATGGTTATATATGGTTATATTGCATAACATACTGTACAATTACACTGAAAAAGACTGAAAAGGTCAGTGGCATCTTTAGATCAGCACTTCCAACACACTTTTGACATATCAATGATTTCAAACATGAGCATTAATTGTATTTGTAATTGCATCTCAGTTTATTGGACGATGCAGATCACTACATATGCCGAGGAGTCTACACATTGTGTCTTACCTAGTTAATAATGAACCAGGTGTCCATCATTTTGGATATCTTTTTCCGGGTTGGTGTTATTGAAAACGGCTGTGAACAGAGAAATGAAGCGTTGACAGGCCCAAATCAATAAGTGTCTTCATGTTATTTGTTCTTGTTACACATTATTACAAAGTCAACAGAAATGAAAGAACAGACATGATCCACATAGTAACTATTTCGCAATTTTCTCTAACTGCATAATTAAAAAGGTCAGTGCAGTTCTCATAGTGGAATGGAACATTGCAGCACAGAAAAAGGCCCCTTAGACCATTTTGTCTGGGTTGACCATCAAGCAACCATTTGCTTTAATACTATTCCATTATCATTTGGACTTAGACCTTGTGGATAATAGGAAGATTCTGGAGTGTTAGGAGATGAGTCACTCAGCACAGAATATCCAAAACCTGACGTTCACTTCAAACCATAGTACTTACACACCTCATCCAATTTGGTTTCTGATCAACAAAGACCACACCCAGTGTGGTGATGATTAGGAAACTGGGATATGTAATGCCATTCAACACCTATGCTGGGTGGTTCAATAATTTCTCATTGGAGATGGGCATTGCCTGGCATAAATGTTATTTATCTTGTGTGCACGCCAGCATAGTGGTTCAGTGTCAATGATCAGAAGATCAGAGTTCAATTCCTTCTGCTGTCTGTAAGGAGTTTGTACATTTTTCCCATGACCATTTACACGTTTCCTCCCATCTTTCAAAAGACATATAGTTAGAACTGGTAGGTTGTGAGCAAGCTATGTTGGTGCTGGAAGCATGGTGGCACTTACGGGACTGCACAATTTCTGGACCGTGCTGGTTATTGATGCAAATAACACATTTCACTGTATGTTTTGATGTACATGCGACAAATAAAGCTGATCTTATCTCATAACGTTGTCCAACGTTGAATGTGGTCCAACAGTGTTGCATTCAAGCTGCTTTATTTGTTGAGCATTGTGAATGAAAATGAGCATTGTATGTAAACACCAGCAAACGTTGATACTCCTGACATGATGAACATCATTGGTAAAGATGGCTTAACTTTCTTCAACAACCTGCATCTTCCTTTTTGCACAAACCATGACTCCAAACATTGAAGTGTTTTCCCTAGATACCCATTGATTTTACTTTTACCAGAAAACCTTGATACCACTTATAGTCAAATGCTGGCATGATGTGAAGGACAGTCAATTCTGTCTCACCTCTGGAATAGAATTGAGTGGTCCCAGTGAAACCCAGTGTTGGCTTCAGTAAGTGGGCTAGTGGTGCAACTTCATATCATTGTTGATGATACCTTCCATCACTCAATATTGGGTGGTGATCAGCTGGATTGGAATTGTCTTGTTATAGATGAGTTGGATATATCTGAGCTCTTTCCCATATTGTCAGATACACGCAAGTTGTTATAAACTCCTGAGCTGGATGCTTGACATCTTGAGTCCAAGTGCAATTAACACAGCCTGGAGAAGTCAGGTTCCACAGTCTTGGAGAGAAAATTCAAAAGTCCGCGGTGGAAAGGGATGTGGGATTCCTCTCACAGGGTTCTGTAAAAGTTAATTTGCAGGTTGATTTGGTGGCGAGGATGGAAAATGCAATGTTAGCATTCATTTCAAGAGGACTAGAATAGAAAAACAAGGGTGTAATACTGAGGCTTTATAAGGCACTGGTGAAGCCTCACTTGGAGTACTCTGAGCAGTTTTGGGCCTATTATCTCAGAGAGCATGTACTGACATTGGACAGGGTTCAGAGGGGGTTCACAAGAATGATTCCAAGAATGAAGGGGTTTTCATTGGAGGACTGAATGATGGCTATGGGCCTGTACTCCCTGGGATTCAGAAGAATTATGGGAAATCTCATTTAAACCAATCAAATGTTGAAAGGCCTTGATAGAATGGATGTGGAGGAGTCTAGAACCAGAGGATAGAGCCTCAGAATAGAGGCACATCCATTTAGAATGGAGAACAGAAGGAATTTCTTTAACTAGACTGTAGTGAATCTGTGGAATTCATTACTACAGACAGCTGTTGAGGCCAAGTCTTTGGGTATACTTAAGGCAGAGGTTGATAGATTTTTGTTTAGTTAGGTCATGAAGGGCTATGGAAAGAAGATAGAAGATTGGGTCTGAAAAGGAAATAGATCTAACATGATTAAATGGGCCAAATGGCCTGATTCTGCTCTTATATCTTGTCATCTTCGCATATCTAGTTTTCTCAACTATTTCTGATATCACAAGGAATGAATCAAATTCTGCGATATTGGGGATCTTAAGGTGGAGCACTGGTGGCCATACTTCCTGGCAAGTTCTTCGGCCTTGTCTACAGTGCTCACTTGCTGAGCCCTGCCCATGTTGAGAATTGGGGCTCTGGGATCCTTTCTTCCCACTAGCTGTTTAATACATGTGGTCGGATTGCAGTGTTTTGTTCTATTCAATGGGTTGTCGGATCATTGCGTTCTGCATTTGCTGCTTTTGCTGTATAGCACGTCACCATTTTACAAGGTTGACATGTTATTTTGTAGGAATGCTAAATGCTACCCATGGCATGTCCTTCTACTATCTTCATTAAACTGGGATATTAAAATGAAACAGCTTAACTATGCTGACCCTGTCACTGTCTATCATGTTATTGTTGGGAAGAGGTGAGGAGAGAGTTCAGATAAAGCTTCTTCTTTTTGCATTATTAGCAGTTATTAATTGCTCCCATGTGCACTCTATTACTAGTCTATACAGAACAGATAAACATGGTGGAGTGCAATGATAAAACCTTTTTGCTTTCTTTCCTCTATTTGGCTCCTTCAGATTGCTGCTCCGGCTATTTATATGTACCGTAATCAAATATTTTTTTCTCAGTAATGAGCTTTGGTGATGTCTATTGTCAGGCAACTTGACCATAGTTAGAATGGTAAAGTTTGATCGCATCCATGACATTTATAGTTCAAGTCTAACAAGGGGAAACAAGAGCAGACTGCTTCTACAAAATGGGGACTTACTGCTGGCATGTAAGCAATCGCAATCTCTCTCTCTCACTCTCATACACTGGCTATTGTTTCAGATCCTGTTGAATGGTTGTGTTTTGGAGTGGAGTGATAGCCTTGAGGTATCAAGAATACTGAGCTTGCTCACCTTTATGGGGCAAAAGAAAGCAAATGGATTGAAAAAAAGAAATAAAACTGCACAGTATATACAGTCAGCAGAAATAATGAACTGATTGGAATGATTAGCAATGATCTAAATTCCTCATACGCATTGGTTATTATAGATTTATAAAAATGTACAGTGCAAGTGAAGCCTATCAGGACCAGACCAGAGACAAAATGCTGTCAGAGCATATTCCACTTCCCCATTTCTAATCAGCAGAGTTTTAGCTTATCAAGTGTTCATTTTACACATAAACAACGCAGAAAGGGGCTGTTTGGCCCATCAGGTGCCTGATAGCTCCACAAAATGGTAAGGAGTCCACATTAACAGCTTTATTTTGTACGGCAATACTCAAATCTGAAGAACTTGGCTGTCCTGTTGAATTTTGATACAGGACCTAATTTTCCTGTAGAGCCAAACAATACACGAGCTGTTCAGGATTGAGAAATTAAGCAAAGAGAAGGGACAAAAAAACTACTTGCAAGTAAAGTCAAATAATTCCAAAGATGTTTTATAAATAAAAAGAAAGAGGATAATTAGGGAAAGGGTAGGGTCTGTGCAAAATATTTTCCCCCATAAACAAGAGGAAGCCTGTAGGTCCTGATTACTTTATTTTCCCTCATGGATGTCCAATTGTTCTTCTCTTAAGTTTCTCCCCAGATTTTAATGGCTGTATCTTCAACCAATCACTTCAAATCTGCATCCCATATTCTTGAATGATCTGCTACGGAGGAAATCTTCATCCACTTTATCCTGTTGAAACCTGTTATGACTTTGTACGTTTGTTCATTATGTGCTGTGTCATATGACGTGGGCGATCATGGTCTTACCATGACATGATAGATCTCAGTTTGCTTTTGTCATCTTCTGGGCAGTGTCTTTACAAGCCAAATGACCCCAGCCATTATCAATACTCTTCAGAGATTGTCTGCCTAGCATCAGTGGTCACGTAACCAGGACTTGTGATGTGCACCAGCCGCTGATACGACCATCCACCACATGCCGCCATGGCTTCACGTGACCCTGATCGTGGGGGACAAGCTGGTGTTACGCCTCTGCCCAAGGGTGACCTGCAGGCTGGTGGAGGCAAGGAGCGCCTTACATCTCCTTTGGTACACTTCTGTCAAATCTCCTTTAAGCACTGAAGTGACATTCACTTCCAATAGCTTTGCAAACTCTGATCTTTCAGATATAGTTCCAGCTCCCTTTAGAATGTTACAATTGAATCTGCCTCCAGCACTACCTCTGAGAGTGCATTCCAGACTCTAATCACTTTACTGGGTAAAATAGTCCTCTAATCATTTTAAGTTTATTGACAGATCAACATCATTCCATGTCCCCTGTTCTCAAACCATCCACTAAAAGCAGAGTCATACAGAGAGGACATAGGTCTTTCAGCCTAACTAGTCTGTATAGCCTGCCTACTTAGATAAACTTTCAATGCTCAATTTATCATTGACTGGATTTTTTGAAGCCTCATTTAAAACTGCAGTTATTTGATTAGGCAGGGTAGGTGACTCAAGCTGAATGAAAAGTAGTCTGTCCCACTAGAGCACCTCCTCCTTTCCCCAGTAGTGGTGCCACTACCCAGTGAAGTGAAACCAATTTCTCCCACACCTATCTTTCTGATCTTATTTACTCAATGAATTCTGCACATACACTATGGCTCTCTTGAACCAGCAAACATTGTAACACTGGGGAGGAGTTTGCAACACAATGCAGCAAGTCAAGTCACTTCTTATTGTCATTTTGACCATAAGTACTGGTAGAGTACACAGTAAAAATGAGGCAAACGTTTTTCATGACCATGGTGCTACATGAAACAGTACAAAAATTACACTGAACTACTTAAAAACAACACAGAAAAAACTACACTGGACTATAGACCTACCCAGGACTGTATGAAGTGCACAAAACAGTGCAGGCATTACAATAAATAATAAGCAAGACAATAGGCACAGTAGAGGGCAGTAAGTTGGTGTCAGTCCAGACTCTGGGTATTGAGGAGTCTGATGGCTTGGAGGGAGAAACTGTTACATAGTCTGGTCGTGAGAGCCCAAATACTTTGGTGCCTTTTCCCAGATGGCAGGAGGAAGAAGAGTTTGTATGTGGGTTGCTTGGGGTCCTTCATAATGCTGTTTGCTTTGCGGATGCAGCATGTAGTGTAAGTGTCTGTAATGGTGGGAAGAGAGACCCCGATGATCTTCTCAGCTGACCTCGCTATCCACTGCAGGGTTTTGTGATCCGAGATGGTGCAATTTCTGAAACAGGCAGTGATTCAGCTGCTCAGGATGCTCTCAATACAACCTCTGTAGAATGTGATGAGGATGGGGGCTGGGAGATGGACTTTCCTCAGCCTTCGCAAAAAGTAGAGACGCTGCTGAGCTTTCTTTGCTATGGAGCTGGTGTTGAGGGACCAGGTGAGATTTTCTGTCAGGTGAACACCAAGAAATTTGGTGCTCTTAACAACTTCTACCGAGGAGCCGTCGATGTTCAGCGGAGAGTGGTCGCTCTGTGCCCTCCTGAACTCAACAATCTTCTCTTTTGTTTTGTTCACATTCAGAGACAGGTTGTTGTCTCTGCACCAGTCCGTTAGCCGTTGCACCTTCTCTCTGTATGCTGACACGTTGTTCTTGCTGATGAGACCCACCACAGAATAAAATGAGCTGTATCTTCATTGTATTGAATCCACATATTTTTTCAAGATACAGTATTTTTAAACATGTACATGAACTCCAAGGCCCCGCTGTTCTACAACAGTCCTCTGAGTCAACCCATTCACTATGGAAGTCCTACCTTGATTTGACTTTTCAAACTGCAATACTTTGCACTTACCTGAATTAAACTCGATTTGCCACTCTTTGGCCCATTTACTCAACTGCTCAAAACCCCTGGAATTTTTGATAATCTTCTTTGCTTTCCACGATCCTATCTACTTAAATGGAATTACTACATATCTTATGACTAATTTTAGAATTCTCACTGTGCATAAACCAGAAGTTTAAAGAATATAGTTTCTCTTTCAACATGACGAAGTATGCAGTCTCCAAACCAAAAACAAAAAGAAAATAGTAAGTATTGCAGAAGTGGATGTTTGTGCCAAGATGATACTGCTTCCAACTTTGTTACGCAGAGCTGCAACAATGCATGGCAATACATTTCACGGTCTCACCCACAAGAGTAACAGAAACTGATGTTCCTATCCTCTAAGTAATTTGTTTACCAAAGAAATACCCTAACACTTCATTTATTTTGAAGCATAGCAAGAGGCATACCAAGCACCCAGTTGGCACTAATTCCTGAGATGGTTGAATTACTCTGAAGAAACATGAGATGAATCTCCCTGGCATGACAGCAAAATATCTGATTCCTTGCTCAGGATAACTCAACATCTGATGAATCATCAGAAATCTGTAACGTTGAAGAAATGTGAAGCAGCATGAAATGAATTTGTTGAAAACAATGCATATTTTATCCTGTTGACATCACCTTCATGCAAGTGAAGATTTTGAACTACTCCTGGGAGTTTTTGAAACATGGTCCCTCATTTTCTGACCTACAGCCATTAAGGTGACAAAGAGGGTGAGGTTAGAGGGATAAGAACTTTATTAGTCCTTGTAAAAGTATTGAGGATATTTTGCTTCAAAGCAGAAGGAAAAGCAAAAGTTGCAGCAACCACTTAATAAGATCCTTTGCCTCAGGATCACTTTCCTGACCAATCAAGACTATTCTAAGACTGAATCGCAATATCCCCTTTTCCCCTTAGATTTCAATAAAACTATTGGAAAATATTCCAAGCTCTTACAATTTTCTGATGTGCGGAGTTTGAAAGGCATGTATGAGCCTCCAAAGTAAATAAGTTACTTGTCCTCACAACCCTAAATGGTCTACCATTTTTCTGAAGGGAAGTTTCCTGATTCAATCTGTAGCCTCCTAGTCAGATGGCAGTGGGATCTCAAGAACTGTTCAAGAGGACTTAGTACATGAACTAGGGTAATATTTCAGAAGAGTGATGAAAAGATGGATGGGTTCGCCAGGAAGGCACTGGTAAAGCACAGCAATGTGTTGCAGGCAGCTTACGAAACTTTTAAATATACTTCTTCTGAACTACTATCACTATAACCTGCAACCTGTACTTTCCCATTAATTAACATATGTTTGAACTGTCCTAACAAATTAGTGATTTCACGATCTTTTGAAGGACTCGGCAGACTTAATGTCTCAGAAATGCAGTTACAGCACCTCTAAGCTGACGAAGGTACATCACCATGGCCAGAAGAGATGGAGGAGAGGAGTCGTCCAAGCCAATCTAAAATGACAGGGCGTAAAAAATTTTCTACCTAATATCTGGTTAGCGAATGTACAGTTGCTGAAAAATAAGACTGGGGAGGTAAGGGTAAGATTGCTGTATCAGAGGGAGGTGAGGGATTGCTGTGCTCTGCACTTCATGGAGACATGGCTCACCTTAGACAAGTCACATACTCCGGTAAGATGTGAAGGATTCTTGCTACACCAGATGGACAGACTGCTGATTCAAAGGTTGGGGAAGGGTGCCTGTGTTTCATGATAAACTCTTTGTGGTGCTCAGACATAGCGGTTTTGTTGCACTCTTGTTCCCCAACTTGGTACCTTGTGTTGATGCGTGGCCAAGTGGTTAAGGTGTTCGTCTAGTGATCTGAAAGTCGCTAGTTCGAGCCTTGGCTGAGGTTGCATGTGTGTCCTTGAGCAAGGCACTTAACCACACATTGCTCTGTGACGACACCGGTGCCAATGGGTCTTAATGCCCTTCCCTTGGACAACATTGGTGGCGTGGAGAGGGGAGACTTTCAGCCTGGGCAACTGCCAGTCTTCCATAAAATAATACCTTGCCCAGGCTTGCGCCCTGAAAACTTTCCAAGATGCAAGTCCATGGTCTATCGAGACTAACAGATGCCTACACACATTTCACATCTGATGATTAAGTTCTAACTGTTTACTTACCAAAAAAGTTCTCCTCTGTGTTCCTGACTGCAGTTACATACCACCAAAGGCTGATGTTAAGCAAGCACTTAAGGAATTTTCTGCAACGATTAGCAAACAAGAAACAGCCTACCCTGATGCTTTTCAAATCACTGTCAGGGATCACAATTAGGCTTGTCTGAATAAAACTCTGCCAATTATCATCAATATATCACCTGCAGCAGCAGGGGCCCTAACACACTCAACCACAGTCATACTATGATTAGGCATGCCTGCTGTTCCTTCTCTAGACTGCATTTTGGAAAATCTGATCATCTCTACCTGCGTACAGGCAGAGGCTAAAAAGCAAGACTCTGGAGATAAGAACAACAAAGAGGTGGTCACAGGAGACAGAGGAGCACCTGCAGGATTGCTTTGAGTTGGTGAACTGGGCCATGTACAAGGACCCATCAGAGGATCTGAACAAATATGCCATGGTTGTCACAGACTTTATAAAAAGAGTGGGGCATATGTGGGTCCCCACAAAATCATTCAGAGCCCTCCCACTTATGCACTAATGACGATGTGGCTAACCACAACTTCAATGACATATTTACGTTCGCTGACAACATCGCTGTTGTAGGCCAAATCAAGGTTAGATAGATAGATAGATACTTTATTCATCCCCATGGGGAAATTCAACTTTTTTTCCAATGTCCCATACACTTGTTGTAGCAAAACTAATTACATACAATACTTAACTCAGTAAAAAATATGATATGCATCTAAATCACTATCTCAAAAAGCATTAATAATAGCTTTTAAAAAGTTCTTAAGTCCTTAAAAAAGTTCTTAAAAAGGTTGGTGACAAATCAGCCTGTAAGAAGGAGATTGAAAGTCTGGCTGAATGGTGCCTCAACAACCTCTTACAGAATGTCAGCAGGACCAAGGAGTTGATTGTCGACATCCTGTCTGAGAAGCAACTTGAATCCACTTCAATTTGCATACAATCACAACAGGTCAGTAGCAGATGCCATTTCATTGTCTCTTAACTCATTCCCTGGAACACCTGGATACCAAAAATGTATACATCAGAATGCTCTTCATTGACTGAAGCTCAGCATTCAATACTATCGTCCCCTCAAAGCTAATCAACAACCATCAAGCCTCAATGCCATCTCATGCAACTGGATCCTCGATTTCCTCACTTGCAGACCCCAGTCAGTTCAGATTGGCAACTACATCTCCCCCACAATCTCCATTGGCACTGGTCTGGCTGTATGCTTAGCCCCCTTCTCTATTTGCTTTATACTTATGACTGTGAGGCAAAACACAGCTCCAATGCCATATTTAAGTCTGGTGATGAGCCAAATCAAATGTGGCGACGAATCAGAATATAAGAGGGAGACTGAAAATCTGGCTAAGTTATATCACAACAACAGCCTTTCACTCACTGTCAGCAAGACCAAGGAGCTGATTATTGACTTCAGGAAGAGGAAACCAGAGGTCCTTGAGCCAGTCCTCATCAGGCGATTAGAGATGGAGGGGATCAGCAACTTTAAATTCCTTGGCATTATCATTTCAAAGGACCTGTCCTGGGCCCAGCACATAGATGTAATTACAAAGAAAGCACGAGGTGGGTAGAGAAAGTAAAGGACTGGAGAGAAAGGAATCTGATCAAAAAGGAAGAATGAACCATAAGAGAAAGAGAAGGAGGAAGGTGATAAGCAGGTCAGAAGTGGTCAGAGTGGGGAATAGAAAAAGAGGGGAGGAAGAGGGGGAAAAAAGTACAGGAGCCTCAGGATTCACACACCAGGTTCAGGAACAGTCTTTTACTCCTCAATCATCAGGTTCTTGAATCAAAGGGCATAACTTCAATCAACTTCACTTACTCCATCACAGAAAATTTCTTGCAACCCAGGACCCACTTTCAAGGATTCTTCATCTCATGTTCTCAATATTTATTGTTTATTTATTTATTATTATTATGTATTTATTTTTGTATTTGCACAATTTGTCGTCTTTTGCACTCTGGTCAAGTGCCCCGTTGGTACAGTCTTTCACAGATTCTATTATGGTTATTGGATTTATTGAGTATGCCCATAAGAAAATAGATCTCGGGGTAGTATATGGTGACATTATATGTACTTTGATAAAAAATTTACTTTGAACTTTGATGCAGATGCCATGAATGAATCAAGAGAACTGCAATCTGCTGAAGGCCATATCAGTGGTGTTCAGGTCTGGCAACCAAGAAAAACACAAGGGATCCATGTACACCTTCAGAAAGCCATCTCACATGACTGCCTCCATCACAGCCTGGTGCGGAAAACCTAATGCCCTTGAACAGAAAAGCCTATTGTTATGATACCAGCCCCCTCCTTTGTGAGAATTGCAAGAGCCCTAGTGAAAGGGGGGTCAATGACCCGAGAGAGAGAGAGAGAGCAAGAGAGAGAGAGAGACAGGCTGAATGGACACAGGAAATGGAAAGACAGCGACGTGCTGGATACCGCATTCCACTGGGACAAAAGCTGGCGACTGTGGCATTGTTCTCAGGAGACACCTGGGAACTGCAGACGTGCCAACTCGCAGGAACATTGTAAAGCCCTCGGGCAAAGTGGGCTGGTTGAGAGAGAGATTGCATCACCTGCAACCTGATTGACACCTGAGATCCCGTGAGGCAGTATAAAGAAGGGTCTGAAAGAGGACGACCCTCAGACGCACCAAGGAGACACCAAGAAGCACGATAACGCTTCCCGTGGGAACGGGAAGCCATTTTGAAGTAAGCCACGTGCGTTAAATTCCGAATGCGGGGTTTGTGGCTGGCACCAACGGAAGATCGCTTTTAACTAACAACGGGGAAGATCGCTCCCCTGATTCCACGGATGTTTTTGGGCAAGTTTTTCCGTTTTATCTCTCTCTCTCTCCAACACGTGAAACCAAAAGGGAAAAGCCTGCAGACTGCAGAGTGACTCTTTATATTTCCAATTGGACTCAGTATTATACCCTAGACAACGAAAGAGCTTATTTCTGAGTGATTATTAATGTACCTGCGTTTTAGATTGAGTATTGACGCATGTTATCTGAATGTTTGTATTAACCTTAATTTTGTGCCCCTTTATTAATAAAACTTTTGAAAATAGTACCATTGGACTTCAACTGACATATCTATCTTTGCTGGTAAGTGAAACCAGTTACTGGTTTCATAACAAGTGGGGTTCTCGTCTCGGGATTTGACACCAAAAAGGGGGAGGTCTTTCAATCGGGATTGTAAGTCAAAAAAAAAATTTGGATCTGGTACGCAGGTAGCCAGACAGAAAAACCAGCAAAGATGGACGTGTGTGAATTTATGAGCACCAAATCAGACTTGTTAAATTTGGCGAAGGGGTTAGAGGTGGAAAACGAGCAGGATCACGCTGAGAGGCAAAGACAGCATGAAATTCGGATCAGAGAGTTAGCAGCAGCCGAGAGAGCGGCAGCAGGGAGAGAAAGAGAGAGGGAGGAGCTAAGGAGAGAGCGGTTTAATGTTAGTCGGGAGCTGAGAGTAGTACCTCCGTTCGAAGAGACGGATGTTGATAGTTATTTCTTGTTTTTTGAAACGGTGGCAGCTATGATGCCGACCCGCAGACGGGCAAGTGCGGTGGCCCCGCCCCTAGAGTCCCAAAGCTATCGCGCATGCGCGGTCACTCGCAGCCTGTCGGAAAAAGCGGCTGAGAAAGAGGACAGTTTAAATGAAGCCAGCAGTAATCTGGCCAAGATGTTTGTACCGACCCTGTACCATGAGGGTTCCGAGGGTGGTAAAACAGAAAGCAGTATAGTAAAAGGGGGTAAGGGAGAGGAAATAGCCCTGCCCTTAGTGAAGAGAAAGGTCCTAGAGGTAGGAACTAAAGTTGAGAAACGGATAAAGTTGTTAAAATGTCCAGAGTTGGACATGGTTAATCTGTCTGGTTTGGCAGAATTGTTTGAAGAAGTTCAGAGTTCTAATGGTGTTCTCGATGGTCCCGAGAGTGAAATGAGGGCAGTCTTAGAGAGGAAGGGTATCCTTGCTGTGGAGAAGTCAGCTGAAATGGCCGAGGAGGTTGTTTCAGCTCGCAGGGTTGCGCCTTCCCCAACGGGGGGCTGCCTAGAGAGTAACTGGAAGGATCGGGGGACGTTAGAATTTGAAAAAGGTACGGGTATTGAAAGCCTGGAAGGGGCCAATGTCCCGTTTGAGTGTGTCCAAGATGGGGGCGCACGTGGTGCTGAACCTGGTAACAGAGCTCAGGGGAAGTCTGAGGTGTTTGATTCAGGGGGACGGGGCGGCCGTCTTTGTGGATCAGATAGGGTTGGTTCAGTAGGAAAAGGGTTAACCTTGGTAACCGTGGGAAGTGTGAGTTCCACGGTGTTTGTATTCGAGAGTGGGGCCAAGGTTAATGCCGAATTTAAGGGGGGAATGAGGATTGTTATTGAAGGAAACGGAAAGTCTGTAGTTCCCAAGTCGAAGGAAGAAATTTTAAACCTGGCTGATCGCTCACAGAGTGAGTCGGGAAATAGCGGGGCCCCCCACTCTATTGTTACGCCAGGGTGGGGTGTGAAGAGGTTGCATTCGAAATGCTACCTGAAAGAGGAGTTGGAATTAAAAACAAATAGCCTGAAGGGTCTTGACAGTTTGCGGCATGGTGTTGAAAAAATAGCCCCGATGAACGAGGCGGGCGGGAGTTCACCACGCCAAATTACTCAAAGTCCCAACGGGGGGACTCGCCAGAAAAGAGGTGACGGTTAATGGGGATGCCATTTTTTTTAAACAGCAAAGCAGGTTTTTACGGGTTGCGCCAAAGCCTGTGAATAATAAAGACAGACCTTTGGAGACCTGCCGGCGAAGTAAACCGACCGAAACGATTAGTATTCGCATAAACTTTTGTAGATGCACCTAAGCTAAGATCACACCTCCGCAGTTATGTTGCTGAAGAAAACAAATAAATAAGCTGGTTATTGAGCTGAAGTCTGATGCTGCTAGGCGTTAGCATGGCACGTGAGGTTAAGGTATTAAAGGAAAGGGGCACTGTACTTGTTACCTGTTTAGATGCTGACTTGAATGTATAACTGTATTACTCTGTAGTGAAAAGAAAAGCTTCTGTATTGTATTAGATTCAAAATTTCTGTAAGACTGTACCACTCTGGGTTTTAACCGCTGGTAAAAACCTTTTTAAGAGGGGAGGTGTTATGATACCAGCCCCCTCCTTTGTGAGAATTGCAAGAGCCCTAGTGAAAGGGGGGTCAATGACCCGAGAGAGAGAGAGAGAGCAAGAGAGAGAGAGAGACAGGCTGAATGGACACAGGAAATGGAAAGACAGCGACGTGCTGGATACCGCATTCCACTGGGACAAAAGCTGGCGACTGTGGCATTGTTCTCAGGAGACACCTGGGAACTGCAGACGTGCCAACTCGCAGGAACATTGTAAAGCCCTCGGGCAAAGTGGGCTGGTTGAGAGAGAGATTGCATCACCTGCAACCTGATTGACACCTGAGATCCCGTGAGGCAGTATAAAGAAGGGTCTGAAAGAGGACGACCCTCAGACGCACCAAGGAGACACCAAGAAGCACGATAACGCTTCCCGTGGGAACGGGAAGCCATTTTGAAGTAAGCCACGTGCGTTAAATTCCGAATGCGGGGTTTGTGGCTGGCACCAACGGAAGATCGCTTTTAACTAACAACGGGGAAGATCGCTCCCCTGATTCCACGGATGTTTTTGGGCAAGTTTTTCCGTTTTATCTCTCTCTCTCTCCAACACGTGAAACCAAAAGGGAAAAGCCTGCAGACTGCAGAGTGACTCTTTATATTTCCAATTGGACTCAGTATTATACCCTAGACAACGAAAGAGCTTATTTCTGAGTGATTATTAATGTACCTGCGTTTTAGATTGAGTATTGACGCATGTTATCTGAATGTTTGTATTAACCTTAATTTTGTGCCCCTTTATTAATAAAACTTTTGAAAATAGTACCATTGGACTTCAACTGACATATCTATCTTTGCTGGTAAGTGAAACCAGTTACTGGTTTCATAACACTATAAAAAGTAATGGACATGGCCCAGTCCATCACAGGTAAAGCCCTCCCCACCATTGTGGACATCTACATGGAGCACTGCCACGGGAAAGCAGCATCCACCATCAAGGACCCCTAAAATCCAGGTCATGTTCTGTTTTCACTGATGCCATGAGGAGGGAGGTACAGGAGCTTCAGGAACAGTTACTACCACTTAACCATCAGGCTCTTGAACCAAGGGGGTTAACTTCACTCACTCCAACACTGAACTGCTCCCACGAGCTATGGACTCAATATCAAGGACTTTTTACCTCATGTTATTGATATTTATTGTTTATTTATTATTATTATTATTATTATTATTTTGTTTATTTCCTTTTTACATTCACACAGCTTGTTGTCCTTTGCACATTCATCATTTGTCCATCTTGCTGTGTGTGGTCTTTCATTGATTCTATTGTGTTTTTCTGTGTTTACTGCGAATTCCCATAAGAACATGACTTTCAGGATTGATATGGTGACATATATTAGAATTAGAATTTATTTCAATCTTACATCCATCCCATAATGTGGGATGTTCTTTGATTATAAATTTACTTTGAACTTTGAACCCAAAGGCCCGGATGAACCAAGAAATTCACTATCTACTGAAGGCCAGATCACTTCTTTGAGCTTTGTAATCTGAAAAGGCGGTGGTAAAACTGACAGAGGTGCTCTAGAGGAGAGACGAAGGAGGCCAAAGTCTCCTCTTAGGGAAATACAAGATTGTCAAGGCAGTTTTAAAGAAGAAGGAATATCTGGACCCCAGACATCACCAAGAGAAGAAGTCATTCTCTCTTATTTGTTGGACATTTGTCGTGTGAAAATTGACTATTGTATATCAAAAATAACCATCACATCTATACTGCAAGAGTACATTATATTGTATGGAACAAGTAAAGGGTCAACAGAGGCAGCTTATAAACTTTATAAGGACAAGTAAAAAGCATTTGGCAAAGTAGTATCAAGTTAATAACCTTGAAATAAAGGAGAAAATGTAATGTTATCTTGAACAGCTTTACTTTAGTCAGGAAGCTGATGGTAAATAAGTCCAGTAGTCAATCATCTCACTGTGTGAGATTTAGTAAAAGCCGTGAAATTACTTTCATTACCCTCTTCCCCCTACAACCTTAAACAGTTTTCTATTTAACCATACTTTAAATGGATAAAGAATGTCCATGTAAGTTTTCCAAGATCCTGTTTGAACTTTGGCAGATCAGTTTGAGAAATGTCGTTTGCATTGTGGGTTATATCAGAAGATGTCATGAAAATTTGAATTTTTAAAATTGTTTTGTCTAAAAGCATGCAATACGGTTAAGATCAATGTTGTCAGAGTTGACTGTATATGGCATAGAACATAGAACATAGAACAGTACAGCACATTACAGGCCCTTCGGCCCATAATGTTGTGCCGACCCTCAAACCCTGCCTCCCATATAACCCCCCACCTTAAATTCCTCCATATACCTGTCTAGTAGTCTCTTAAACTTCACTAGTGTATCTGCCTCTACCACTGACTCAGGCAGAGCATTCCACACACCAACCACTCTCTGAGAGAAAAACCTTCCTCTAATATCCCCCTTGAACTTCCCTCCCCTTACCTTAAAGCCATGTCCTCTTGTACTGAGCAGTGGTGCCCTGGGGAAGAGATGCTGGCTGTCCACTCTGTCTATTCCTCTTAATATCTTGTACACCTCTGTCATGTCTCCTCTCATCCTCCTTCTCTCCAAAGAGTAAAGCCCGAGCTCCCTTACTCTCTGATCATAATGCATACTCTCTAAACCAGGCAGCATCCTGGTAAATCTCCTCTGTACCCTTTCCAATGCTTCCACATCCTTCCTATAGTTAGGCGACCAGAACTGGACACAGTACTCCAAGTGTGGCCTAACTAGAGCTTTATAGAGCTGCATCATTACATCGCATCTCTTAAACTCTGTCTCTCAACTTATGAAAGCTAACACCCCATAAGCTTTCTTAACTACCCTATCTACCTGTGAGGCAACTTTCAGGGATCTGTGGACATGAACCCCAGATCCTCTGCTCCTCCACACTACCAAGTATCCTGTCATTTACATTGTACTCTGCCTTGGAGTTTGTCCTTCCAAAGTGTACCACCTCACACTTCTCCGGGTTGAACTCCATCTGCCACTTCTCAGTCCACTTCTGCATCCTATCAATGTCTCTCTGCAATCTTCGACAATCCTCTACACTACCTACAATACACCAACCTTTCTGTCGTCTGCAAACTTGCCAACCCACCCTTCTACCCCCACATCCAGGTCGTTAATAAAAATCACAAAAAGTAGAGGTCCCAGAACAGATCCTTGTGGAACACCACTAGTCACAACCCTCCAATCTGAATGTACTCCCTCCACCATGACCGTCTGCCTTTTGCAGGCAAGCCAGTTCTGAATCCACCTGGCCAAACTTCCCTGGATCCCATGCCTTCTGACTTTCTGAATAAGCCTACTGTGTGGAACCTTGTCAAATGCCTTACTAAAATCCATGTAGATCACATCCACTGCACTACCCTCATCTATATGCCTGGTCACCTCCTCAAAGAACTCTATCAGGCTTGTTAGGTACAATCTGCTCTTCACAAAGCCATGCTGACTGTCCCTGATCAGACCATGATTCTCTAAATGCCCATAGATCCTATCTCTAAGAATCTTTTCCAACAGCTTTCCCACCACAGATGTAAGGCTCACTGGTCTGTAATTACCTGGACTATCCCTACTACCTTTTTTGAACAAGGGGATAACATTCGCCTCCCTCCAATCCTCCGGTACCATTCCCGTGGACAATGAGGACATAAAGATCCTAGCCAGAGGTTCAGCAATCTCTTCCATTGCCTCGTGGAGCAGCCTGGGGAATATTCTGTCAGGCCCTGGGGACTTATCCGTCCTAATGTATTTTAACAACTCCAACACCTCCTCTCCCTTAATATCAACATGCTCCAGAACATCAACCTCACTCATATTGTCTTCACCGTCATCAAGTTCCCTCTCAGTGGTGAATACTGAAGAGAAGTATTCATTGAGGACCTCACTCATTTCCACAGCCTCCAGGCACATCTTCCCACTTTTATCTCTAATCGGTCCTCCCTTCACTCCTGTCATCCTTTTGTTCTTCACATAATTGAAGAATGCCTTGGGGTTTTCCTTTACCCTACTCACCAAGGCCTTCTCATGCCCCCTTCTTGCTCTTCTCAGCCCCTTCTTAAACTCCTTTCTTGCTACCCTATATTCCTCAATAGGGAGTGAATCTCGGGTGACGGGCTGTGGATGGCCTTAAGAAAAAGGAGAAGAACAAAATAAAAATAAGAAGACAATAACAACAACTTTGGTCTGTAACCCACAAACTTTATTCAATTCTTTCTGCTTTTTCAATGCTAAACTCACCCCATCCTTCTTCCATTTTTTCCTGCAGACATTCAGGTTGTTTCTTTGCTCTATGCCTCTTTGACTTAACGGTGAACTAAATGCAGGCAACTGGGAATGGCACAGACAAGTACAAAGGTTAGCATGAAAATGGTGGCCTGAAGTGTCTGCTTTTGTGTTCTACAACTCTATGACTCTCTATGTCTTTATCCAATCACATGAGCAATTCCCTATATCCCTTCATCTCAACCAACTTAATGACTACACATGTCTGTCTAGCTCACCTTTGTTCATAATCTGTATAAGTAACAAAATGGATGACAGATTACATCATAGTTACAGCATAGGAAGATTAATTTAATGAACAGTAATTTATATGTTGTTTTCCTTCTGCAGCATCTTCTCAGGTAATTATAAAACCTAACTGACACAACAGATCTCTATGGTGTATATTTAGCTGATATATCTATGGTATGGTATGTCTTTTAGCATGAACATACTTTGACAAACTTTGCATCAAAGTGCAATTTTACAACTATGAAAAAATCAGCACTCTAAAAATGAAAGTAATCAAAAAATAAAAGATGAAGAGGAGTTTGCTCTTTTCTACATAGATCTGGAGGGAATGCTTCATTGTAAGGAAGAACCTAGAATTGGTGATCTGGTTATAGGTTGTTTATTTAAGACAGAGATGAGGAGATTTTATTATTCTCAGAGCATAGTGAATACTCTTTCTCAAAAAATAATGGAATTGGAGTTTAACATAGAACACAATGTTGTGCTGACCACATAACCTACTCTAGAAGCTGCCTAGAATTTACCTACCGCATAGCCCTATATTTTTCTAAGCTCCATGTACCTATCTATGAGTCTCTTAAAAGGCCTTATTGTATCCGCCTCTACCATCTTCACTGGCAGTTCATTCCATGCACACATTTGTGGAATGATTTTCTTTTTGTTTGGGTTAATGTGTCTCGTCATATTGATGTGTTGGTCATGAAAACATATTAGTGTACATACTTTCTGAGGCACCTAAGAACATTTGGCTTGTCCACAAGGAGTCTCTCGAATTCAAGCAAATAGTCTGGTATAGCTACTGCTCTGTTCTGGAGCATCTGAATCTGTAGAGAGTGATAAACAAAATCCAGTTCATCACTTTCCTCTATCTAGCCCATCTTTGTATTAGTAGGGCAAGAATGCCGGCCACCCTGGCTACCTTTTCTTTTCTTCCATCTCCCTGTAGAAGATACAGGATCTTCAAAGCCCCGACAGCCAGACCCAGGGAAAATTGCTCCCTGCTGTTATTAGAAACATAGAAAGCCTAAAGCACAATACAGGCCCTTTGCCCACAATGCTGTGCTGAACATGTATTTACTTTAGAAACTACCTAGGGTTACCTATAACCCTCTATTTTCTAAGCTGCATGTACCTACCCAAGAGTCTGTTAAAAGACCCTGAACTTTTGTCTTATTTACCGTCAGCTTCCTGGCTAAAGTAAAGTTGTTCAAGATAACATTACATTTTCTCCTTTATTTTGAGGTTATTAACTTGATACTACTTTGCCAAATGCTTTCTACTTGTCCTTTTAAAGTTTCTAAATTGCCTCTGGTGAGCCTTTACTTGTTCCATGCAATATAACGTACTTTTGTAATATAGATGTGATGGTAATTTTGGAGAAATTTTTTTTAACTACTTTAGACACCTGAACAAAATTCCTCTTTCACTTCCCCTTCCCAATGGCTCTGACATGTTCCTTAATCCTAATTTCTACTATTTCTATTGTTGACACCTTAACATTTTTTGTGTACTGTTTCAGGTTGCACTGCAGTACTTAGCATCATTTTGTTACTTTTGCACTCATCGTTGTATTTACTACAATATTGATTATTACCAGATAGATAGATAGATAGATAGATAGATAGATACTTTATTCATCCCCATGGGGAAATTCAGCTTTTTTTTTTCCAATGTCCCATACACTTGTTGTAGCACAACTAATTACATACAATACTTAGCTCAGTAAAAAAATATGATATGCATCTAAATCACTATTTCAAAAAGCATTAATAATAGCTTTTAAAAAGTTCTTAAGTCCTGGCGGTAGAATTGTAAAGCCTAATGGCATTGGGGAGTATTGACCTCTTCATCCTGTCTGAGGAGCATTGCATCGATAGTAACCTGTCGCTGAAACTGCTTCTCTGTCTCTGGATGGTGCTATGTAGAGGATGTTCAGAGTTATCCATGATTGACCGTAGCCTACTCAGCGTCCTTCGCTCAGCTACCGATGTTAAACTCTCCAGTACTTTGCCCACGACAGAGCCCGCCTTCCTTACCAGCTTATTAAGACGTGAGGCGTCCCTCTTCTTAATGCTTCCTCCCCAACACGCCACTACAAAGAAGAGGGCGCTCTCCACAACTGACCTATAGAACATCTTCAGCATCTCACTACAGACATTGAATGACGCCAACCTTCTAAGGAAGTACAGTCGACTCTGTGCCTTCCTGCACAAGGCATCTGTGTTGGCAGTCCAGTCTAGCTTCTCGTCTAACTGTACTCCCAGATACTTGTAGGTCTTAACCTGCTCCACACATTCTCCATTAATGATCACTGGCTCCATATGAGGCCTAGATCTCCTAAAGTCCACCACCATCTCCTTGGTCTTGTAGTAATACCATGTAGTATAGGTAAGTGTATAGTGTATGGGTAGAGTGAGTCTGTATGAAAATGGATACGGTAAAGAAGTGGTTAACAATTAGGAATTTCTGGGCCTGTTATGTTGTTGGGCAATTGACCCTTGTTAATAGATAAGGGAAGAAGAATATATGCCTCTGGTCTACCGGATGACATGCCTGAGAGCAAGCTAAAAATGCTGATTTGCGTAAAAGCAATCAATTACCTTGTCTCTAAGATGTTTTTTTCACATTGTTTGGTTGTAAGCTTAATAGGATGCATTGTCCCTGGGGAGGCAGAGACCGATTGTTGAAGGTCACATCGACCGTGGCACTTGCAGGTGTGGAGGATGTATGTTGGCTTAATACGTGACCAGGACTTGGATTGGCTAAGCTAGTGTCGTGTAAGCGTGGGATTGGATGCCTAGCCCCTTCCAGCTGGACTGGAAGGTGCTGACAGTGCTATAAAGGCGGGAAAGTTCCTTCCTGGGCAGACCGCTCACCTGGGTCTCACCTTCAGGCCAAGCAGCTGAACTGGTGCTAAGGACCTCCACCCTAGCCAGTCCATGGTTGATCAACTGCTTCAGGGATCACGCAGATGTTACTAAGTATATTTGGTGGTGTAGATTACTGGGGGTTGCCTAAGTAATCCCTACCTATTAGTGGTGTAGGTAGTGTACAATATAAAGCATTTCTTGCAACTATTTCTTCTCTGTATTAACAATAAAGTGGGTTTTGAAGGAACTACCGAGTTTGGGTCCATTTGTTCAAGCGAAACCAAATAGTTGCAGCATCGACCCATTACGATTATTCTATTTAGATCTTAGATTTGTGGAAAACATGTATACCCATGTATGCACTGTCTATTGTTGTCACTGTCCCAGCCAAGCAGACAGCATAATCAAAATACCCTACCCACCCTTGACAGTCTCTCTTCTCCCATCTCCCATCGGGCAGATGATAGAAAAGCCTGAAAGCACATGCCACCAGGCTCAGGGGACAGCTTCTATCCCGTGGCTATCGGACATTTGAATGGAACTCCTGTCAAGTTAGATGGGCACATAGCCTCACAATCTACCTCATTAGGATCTTGCACTTTACACTACACTTTTTAAAGCCGCTTTTACACTTTATTCTGCATCGTTATTGTGTTACATTATTCTGTCGCAATGTGCTGTGCAATGATTTGATCTGAATAACAGAATGCAAGATAAGCTTTTCACTGTATCTTTGCACATGGACAATAATAACCCCGAACAAACCCTCTTCTCTGTGAGCTTCACATGAGCAAGGAATTTCATGATAACTTTATGATAATAAACTAATCTGAATCTGAATCTGGAAAAGTAATCTTCCAAGTAGCTTCCCAGTGGCTGTTGTTGTCCCCAGTATACCAGCTGTACATACATGTGCTGAGTAGTTGACTCCACATACCAGATATAATTAATTATCAATTAGTTATGTTGACAACCTGTCCGAAGAATTTATTTGGGCAAGAAATGTTGACATAAGTAAGATTGTACAATGAGCGATAGAGTGAAAGATTAAGTTCAAAGTACAGTTATCAAAGTATGTATACTGCATACACACTTGAGATTTGTCTCCTTACAGGCAAACATAAAACAAAGAAACCTAAAAGAACCCATTAAAAAAAGAACACTGTCAAATACCCAATTTGCAGGAAAAAAATCATGCAAACAATAAGAGCAAGCAAATAGTGCACAGAACGGAAGTCCATCTACAGAGCCTCACTTCAACGCAGAGCTCAGTAAACGTTGTGGAGCAGCAAGCTGAACCGGCCCATCTCTAGCGTTGAGTCCTTGACACCCAGACCTTTTTAATCTGGCTCAATGCTTAAGTCGTCGTTCAAACATTGGGTTCAGTCACTTCGACCCGCCCTGGGACCTGGACCCCACCGCCCCAGTGCAACCTGTACCTGAATTTCCAAACTTTGCCGGGTCATTAAATCGATTGAACCTCGGGACTTCCCTTGCTTCTGACGATGGGCCTATTGCCTCGCCTACACTGCTTCAGCTTGCCTTGGTGCTACCACTTCAAATTGCCTCCAAGTCCAAAGGGAAGTTAAAGACTATTGTTTGCAGTGATCATTTACCAGAAAAAGTGTGATTAACTCAGTATTTAGCTGTTTTCTTTGTTTCAATGGCCATCAGCAAATGGTCGCTGAGCTTCACCAGTGCTGTTTGGGAAGCTACTTGGAAGATTGCTTTTCCAGACACTGGATTACTGCAGCTAGGAAGAAATGCAGATCTCAGACTGCAATCATTATTTTGTCAAATGGTGGAGCAGACATAAGTAGCCTTTTCCTACTCCTAATGTTCTATTTCATCTCTTAATGGAAACCTATTTCATTCAGTGTCTCCTCTTCACAACTTAGAGCCTTGGTTCCACTCTTATTTAAACCATCTATGAATCTTTTCCAGCACATTAAGAACTAAAAAGAACCAGAAGTAGGAGTAGTCCCATCATTCGATAAGATTAACTTCAGAGGGCTTAATTCTTGTTCTGTGCCAGTTCCCCATAACCCGTAATTCCAAGAACTTTTAATTATGTATCTATCTTCTTTCAGATAACTCCAATGATCTCGTCTAAACAAGTCTTCAAAGCTGAGAATTCCATATGCCTTCTGTAAGAAGGATTTCTCTGTGTTTCCCTTTGAGAAGGGCATGGAAGTAGTAGGATCAGGAGTAGGAATAGTGATATCTTAGCATATGTTAACACCATGAAAGAGGAGTTGTTGGAGGTCTTTATAATTGACTTTATTACTAACATCCTTCACATACATGAGGAGTAAAAGTCTTTACAATGTGCAATTTATAGTAATTTGTAATAAATAGTATGTACAACCGGATGGTCAATATAGCGTACAAGTACAATTGTATCAGCATGAATGAATCTGTCTGATGGCCTAGTGGAAGAAGCTGTCCCAGAGCCTGTTGACCCTGGCTTTAATGCTGCGCTACTATTTTCTGGATGGTAGCAGCTGGAAGAGTTTGTGGTTGGTGTGACTCAGGTCCCCAATGATCCTTTGGGCCCTTTTTACACACCTGTCTTTGTAAATGTCCTGAATAGTGGGAAGGTCACATCTACAGATGCACTAAGCTGTCTGCACCACTCTCTGCAGAGTCCTGCAAATGAAAGAAGTACAGTTCCCATACCAGGCAGTGATGCAGCCAGTCAGGAAGCTCTCAATTGTGTCCCTGTAGAAAGTTCTTCGGATTTGGTAGCCCATACCAAACTTCTTCAACCGTCTGAGGTGAAAGAGGCACTGTTGTGCTTTTTTCACCGCACAGCTGGTATGTATAGACCACGTGAGATCCTCAGTGATGTGTATGCCAAGGAACTTAAAGCTGTTCACCCTCTCAGCCCCAGATCCATTGATGTTAATAGGTGTTGTTAGCCTGTCTCCATTCCTCATGTAGTCCATAACCAGCTCCTTTGTTTTTGCAACATTAGGGAGAGGTTGTTTTCTTGACACTGTGTCAGGGTGATAGGTTCTTCTCTGGCTGCTTCGGTATAATTTGAGTTAGGCCCATCAGTGTAGTATCGTCAGTAAATTTAATTAGCAGATTGGAGCTGCGGGTGGTGACGCAGTCATGGTTATACAGAGAGTAAAGGAAGGGGCTTAGGATTCAGCCCTGAGGGGCACCTGTATTGAAGGTCAGAGGTGCAGAGATGAGGGAGCCCGCTCTTACCAGCTGCCAGCAATCTGACAGGAAGTCCAAGATTCAGCTGCACAAGTCAGGGTGAAGGCTGAGGACTCTGAGCTTCTTGTCAAGCCTGGAGGAAATTATGGTGTTGAATACTGAACTGTAGTCCAAGAACAACATTCTCACATAAGCATCCCTCTTCTCCAGATGTATAAGGACAGTGTGTGGAGCAGTGGCTATTGCATCATCTGTCAATCAGTTGTGTTGATAGACGAATTGTAGGGGGTCCATTGTAGGTGGTAGCAAGCTGGAGATGTAGTCCTTGACCAGCCGCTCAAAGCACTTGCTTATTACTGAGGTGAGTGCGACAGGGTGCCAGCTGTTCAGACATGCTACCTTGGTCTTTTCGGTACTGGGACAACGTTAGATGTTTTGAAGCAGGAGGGCACTTCTACACTGGGAGAGGGAGAGATTAAAAATGTCTGTAAACACACCTGCCAGTTGTGCCACGCACATCCTGAGTACCCGCCCTGGGATGTCATCCAGTCCTGCAGCCTTGCGGCTGTCCACTCATTGGAAAGAACCTGAGAACTTCAGCTCAGAGATGACCAAGCTGCAGGTCGCTTCAGTGGCTCTCCTTGGGGGCTCATCATTGGCGATATCGAACCGAGCGTATAAAAGACTTAGCTCATCTGGGATAGAAGCAGCGATGTTGGCAGTACCACTGCACTTAGCTTTGAAATCTGCGATGGTGTGCAGACCCTTGCCAAAAGGTGCATGTGTTGTTGGTGGCAAGTTGTGTCTGGATCTTTTCCCTGTATTGTCATTTCGCTGCCTTGATGACTTTGTGCAGATCATAACAGCATTTCTTGAGCTTCTGCTGATTACTGGCAACATAAGCTCCATGTCATGCGATAAGTGCTGTTCACACGGAACTGTAGATCTATGGTCAGACGAGATGTACCCCTGGAAGTTGCGAGAAACAAGGGAAGACATTGCTGGGACCCTGGCAGAAATGTTTGTGTCTTTGTTACAAAGATACCAGGAGACTGAAGGATTGTTAATGTTGTTCCTTTATTAAAGGAGTCTAATCAAGGAAACGTCAGGCTGGTGAGCCTTACATAAGTCATGAGAATATCATTAGATTTATTTCCATTTGATAAGAAAAGGACTGGGTAGGGATCGTCAGCATGGCTTTGAATAAGCTAAATAATTTCTCATGAACTTGACTAATTTTTTTGAAGAGGTAACAAAGAGGATTGATGAGGACGGGTCTGTAGATAACATCTAGATAGGCTTCAGTAAGATCTTGACAAATTCCCACATAGTAAGTTGGTCCAGAAGTTAAGAATATGTGGAATCTAGGGTGAGCTGCCCAATTGTATAAAATGTTGGCTTACTGGAGGAGTAGTGGAGAGTTGTTTTGAGGTTAGAAACCTATACCCTGTGGTATACCACAGGGACCAGTGCTGGGTCCTCAGATGTTTGTCACAATCTGGATGAGAATGTTTGAGGAATGATTAATAACTTTGCAGATGGCACCTAACCTGGTGAAATAGTAACATAATATAACGATCATAGTTTGAGCTGATTGTCAAAATCTTTCTTCCTATGTTGGGGGTATCAAAAACAAAATTTAAAGTGAGAAGAATTAATTCTAAAAGGCACATGAGGTGATGGTTTATTTTTAGCATACACAGTGGTTGATATCTGGAACATGCGACTAGAGGAGGTAGTGTTGGCCAGAAAGAATGACAATCTTCAAATCAGTGAATTCAAATGAATCAAGGACAGTGGAAGCAGTCTTTGTTCTTGCTGTGTGCTTGGGAGATGGAGGCTGTCATTTTGTGAGCTTGACATGCTGGACTTGATTAGTGTTTTAAAGAAGGCACAAAGACTCTTCAGGTAATCTGCTGGACTGGAGGTCATTTCCAAATAAGGAGGTATTTGTGAGGTGTTCTTTGGTTGGCTATAACATGCAGGATTGTGAATGCCTGAGGCAATTCAAGCTCATTGCTGACTGAGAACAAACAGCCATGAGTCAGCAACTGTCCCTTGATGGGGAGAGGACAACAGATGGATGCTGGCTTGGACCAGAGCCAATGACCAGGTGTTAAAGGCCAGACACATGACCTGCAGCCAATGACACGGGAATGCGACATTTGAATTAATAAGCAATGGATATAAAAGTGGATGCTTTGTGTGTGCCGGTGGCAGTAACTTTGAAGAATAACCATCGCAGATACAAGCAAGAAGAACCCGGCATGAAGCACGTGGAGAGTGAATTGGGACCACGAGGAACAAGGAGCGCCTGGCCAGCGTAAATTCCTCCACCCGCGTAATACCTTTGCTATTCTTTGACTATCTAGGAGAGTCAGGGATACTTAGCAGGTGTGCGCACAAGGTATTTAGTGTATGAATTCACGTATTTGTTAGTTTGAACAATAAGTGTAATTGTCAGTAAATACAGATCTCTCTGTGCCTCACTCAGAATCATTGGAAGAGGTAGAAGCGGTATCTCTCTCAGTAGCTTAATCAGATTCAATTGCTATGTTTAGGAAACAGGCATAGGCAAGGAATAAGTCTATACAACCATAAGATATAGAAGCAGAATTAGACCATTCAGCCCATCGAGTCACCTCTGCCTTTCTATCATGGCTGACTTATTATCCATCTTAACCCCATTATCCTCCTGAGGGACAGCATCCTTGACGTAGGATTTGAAGACACACATGCCTTGATGACCCAAAGAGTTATCTTGGCTGGAGTCATGGCCTTGTGCATTGATTCTTGGTAGGATCATCCATGCCAAACAGGTCTATTTTTAGAGGCCAGACTATGGGTGGTCCAATGGTCTTCTGGGTTTGGTGGTTCAGCTCAGAACTAACAACCCTGACTTGTCAAAAAAAACTGTTACGGAAACAACAATGAAGATTCCTTCCGGAGTTTCCACTCAGGACTTGCATGGCTGTCAGCAGTGAAAGCTGAGAAGAAGCTACTACCTTTGGTGGATAGGTCAGCCAGAGAAAGACTGAGACCATGACCTTCAATGTAGAGTCTCCTCCTCCCATCAAGGCATATGGCATCGACTTACACCGATTCACCCACCTGGGCAGCATCATTCGGCAGGATGTTGGGACCACGGACAACATCCAATGCAGACACAACAAAGCTAGAAATGTCTTCAAATCAATGAGCAACATATGGGGATCAGCCATCTACAGTGTCCACACCAAAGTAAAGCTGTACCAGAGCTCTGTTCTGTCCACACTCTTGTACAGGACAGAACATGACCTTGCCAAGCTGACTTCATTCCACACCATGAGCCTCCGGAAGATGCTCTGCACTTTCTGACCAAGAAAGATCTCCAACCATGCCCTTCTCCTTCAATGTCATCAAGAGGACATGGCCATAATCATCATGAGGAAATGGTGGAGAAAGAAAGGGCACGTGACGAGAAAAGAGGCCAGCACCAATATCAAGACAGCGCTTCATTAGACCCCTGAAGGGCCGAGGAAATGTACAAAACCAAAGACAACTTGCTGCCATTCTATAGAGGCAGAAATGAGGATCCTGAACCACACCTGGGGCACAAAAGAGAAGATGGCCAAGGACAGACAGAGAAGGAGGACCTTCAGTGATGCCCCAAGTGCAAGTTTGGCAATGGGCAGTATATAAGTAAATCAACTCCATTCTCCTTCCTTCTCCCTGTAACCCTTACAAATCAAGAACCTATCAAGACCATAAGGCCATAAGACATAGCAGCCAACTTAGGCCATCAAGTCTGCTCCGCCATTCAATCGTGGCTGATCCTCTTTTTTCTATCTCCTCCTCAACCCCAGTTCCTGGCCTTCTACCCATAACCTTTGATGCCATGTCCAATCAAGAACATATCAATCTTGGCCTTAAAAACACCCAATGACCTGGCGTCGAACAGCTGCATGTGGCAACAAATTCCACAAACTCATCACCCTTTGGCTAAAGAACCTCTGCTATAAGTATACCCAATGACTTGGCTGTCTGTGACAATGAATTCCACTGATACATCTCCCTCTATCTAAAGAAATTCTTCCTCATCTCTGTTCTAAAGGGACGTACACCTATTCTGAGGCTGTTCCCACTGGTCCTAGACTCCCCCACTAGGGGAAGCATCTTCTCCACATTCACTACATCTCGGCCTTTCAGTATTCAATAGTATTCAATGAGACTCCCTCTTCTATTTTCTAAACTGCAGCGAGTATAGGCCCAGAGCCACAAAACATTCACTTAAGGGATACAGACCTATATCCCTGGTATTTGTATTTATGTACAAAAATGGTCTGCATGGACAGGGTGAGCCCATTTCTCTGATGTATAGCTTTATCAATACACCCCTAATCCTGGAGCTATATTCCAGTGGGAAGACAGGGAATCATACTTTTTGGAACTTTGGAAGTCGAATCCTTGATATTTTTAAGGCAAAGTTTGGCAGTTCCACAGAAGCAAGGGGCTAGAATGTTATAATCTGAAAAACCATTATATTATTCAGTAACAGAACAGGCTTGATTGCCCAAGTGGCCTATTCATGCTCTTAATTTTTATGTTCAAGAATGCCCATGGCTACTCTTTCAGGGTAATTAGATAATCAATGGGATTTTGCAAGGTCACTGACAATTAACATGCAAAATAAGTCAAATGATACAACATATTTTATCACAGTCAGGCCATCTGCCACCGATGAACTGTAGTTGTAGTAATGTACCATCCATAGGATGTATTGGGGCTTTCTATCAAGCTTATTTTGACAGCTCTCCTGCCCCAGAATAAAACCAGAGCAAAGCTTGTGTATTATTTGTGTAATAAATTATTTTTCTACGTTCAACATTGAATGAGCATATTTGCTAAAGACGCTTTTTATTCAGACCAAAGATAAGAAGAAGAAATAATTCAATATATTTGTCTACCAAAATCTGTTTACCAATAACAAAATATGGCTGAACCTTAAGGTAAGGTAGTTACCCCCAAAACTGAGGGGACACCACAATGATAATAATGCAATAAATGTGTGAAAAATATTCCACGATGAGAGACTGGTGTCCATCCCCCCAGCGTTATCAGATGAATGTGCACCATTAAACTCTTTATTACTTCTTTACCTGAATAATTTTACCTAATTAATGTTTAATGTATAGCATAAACAAAGTGTACTCAGGAGAGCTGAGGGATGTGATTATGTGCCTCTATTGTCATTAATCATGGCTCCCCCGTGACTTTGTTATTCATGAGCTATCAGGCCAGCCTGCTAGTGATATATAAATCATAAACCATGGGTCTCCAAACGGGGCCATTTATGTACATGAAGTATCTTTATGAACTGAACTGATTCAATGTGCCAAATCATTCAACGGTAATGATTGTAATGTGTGTGTTTTTTTTGTGATTATTGGACTTGATAGAATATAGATTCCCATCCAGAGTTAATAAAAGCAGCAACAATTCAGGATATTTGAAATCCTCTAAAATCACAACAACATCATTGCTAGTGGTGGGTTTAACCCAAAATACAGTGGTAATAGCAAAAATTAATCCTTCTTCTTCATAAAGAATGACATTATCTATTGAATAGGAAATTGAAGAGACCACAACAGAACCAAATCAATAGCAATGTACTTTCATATACTGAACTCAAACCCATCTATTTCATTCCCCAAACAATTTATGCTCCTAAATGCACCAGATCACAGCACTGCTAAAATAATGTACACAAGAACTAAATTAAGAAATCGATGGATGAAAATGAATTAGTGTGTCATAGAATTGATATTCAGAAGCAGGAGTACTTGGGTGCAGGGGAAGAGATTCTTATCTCTGTTACACCCATTAGACTAGAGCACACCTGAAGACTTGGTGGATGCCCCGATATCTGCTCAATCTGTGCATCAAAAGCACAAGGTGAAGGCTCTCCACTGAAGGAGAATGAGTTTCATTGCAATTTTATCTTCTGTATTGTTTCTGCACTGGGAAGGATGGAGCAAAGTGACTCGTTATACCTTTGATAGTATTTCTGAAGTTGCAAACACTTTCTCTAAACATGCATTTATAGTTTAGTTACAAATAACCAACAGATGAAATCTCTTCTCTTTTTATTACGTATATTTATGTTTGCAGCCTCACTAAACTTTAACCTTCAAACAATCGAACATCTAAATCCCTTTTTGACTTTGTTATGATACGGCATCAATAAATATAGAATTGAGACAGGTTTATTATTAACAAATAAAACATTTATTAAACACTCAGCTCAATGACAAATGAAAAGTAAACAAACAACTAACTTAACCGGAAGTTAACTGCTATACAGCAACGCGAACAGTTCTTCAAGCGATTAATGCAAACACAGTTCTTAAAAATGGTAAATGCAAAAGTCCAAATGATTTACACAGTCAATTAGGAGAGACTTTCCTGAAGTAACAAATTCCTCGACGACGTGACGTTACTGCTGATCATAGATGACATATGCCTTGCCCGAAGGGTTTACGACGAAGGAAATAAAAATGGCTTAAAGGCACTGACCTTTCCTTGGCGAATACCCCTGCTCCAGCCCTTTCTGCTCTTATAGCAGGGACTATCTCGGATGCAGGTTACTATCTCTTCCGAACGAGGATTCAGTAATGTTGATCCTGTATTACCGATGACGAGACCAACTTTACTTGATCCTTCGGGTCTCCATACTTCCATAAATCTTCACTCTCCGACTGGACTAAACCGGCAGCGTTTGGCGAGACTGCCGGCAATAACCTTTGTCACTTGAGGCAGAAAGTAAAACTCCACTTTAAAACAAAAAATCATGAGATGAACACGCAGCAGAACGGAGTCACTGACGAATTAAACCATGAACTGACCTGCGTCACAGCAAGGCATTCCCCTTTTATACCTGTTGAAACAGGCTATCACATGACCTCTTACTGGCGGGAAATTACTTCACTCCACCATCACAAGACCATTACATCATGCTCAGCAGAGACTCAATTACATCATGGTCATGTGACAGTCACAAGATATCCACAGGGTATGTAACAAATTTAAATTTATAGTCAGTGTAAATTTACACGGAATATACTGTATTTACTTGGTCTTTTGCTGCTGTAGTCCATCCACTTTAGGGTTTAGAGTGTTGTGCATTCAGAGATGCTCTTCTGCACACCACTGTTGTAATATATGGTAATTTGAGTCACTGGTGTCTTCTGGTCAGTTTGAACTAGTCTGGCCACTCTGCTCTGATCTCTCTCATTAACACGTTTTTGCCTCACCATTCTCTGTAAACTCTAGAGACTGTTTTGCATGAAAATCCCAGAAGATAGTTGACAGATGCATTAATGAGCATGAGTACAGATACAGTATACCTAATAAAGTGGATACTGAGGCTACATCCACACTATGCTGGATAAATCCGTAACTGAAGTTTTTTCTCTTCATTTTTAGCCTCCATCCACACTAAAACGGCGTTTTCATCCCCCGAAAAGAGAGCTTTTCAGAAACGCTTTCCAGGGTGGGTTATTTTTGAAAACGCTGCTCGGACAGATCAGAGTGGACAGCGTAACCGGAGACTTCTGAAAACGCTATCAGACAGCAGCGCGCTATTTCATTGTTTTCTTGAACGCAACCTAACAATTTCAGAACAGACGGCAAAGAGACTGAAGCCAGAAGAGTTAGAAATGTACTCACCAAATACTTTGATCCATAACTTACTGAATAAATAAGTATACTGTATTCACTTTACCCTGTTTTCTGTCCTTGCTCGTATGAAGATGGTTTACCTATTTATGCAAGTACTTCTCTGACAATAGATGTGTAACAGCCTGATGTAACATTGTATGGAAATACAAGATAACACTGACACAGGCATGTTTTATACATTTAACAAGGTACTTTATTAATGCAACAGAGTTAGTCAGTTTTTCAATGTTCGTCATCAGCCGGGTTAATCTGTCCGTGAACTCCCTGTCGGTTGCTGCCATACGCTCCAGTATTTGTTTTTTTTAGTTTTAAGTTTTCCTGCACGAGAGCCAACAGCTGTCTGTCGTTTTAAGTTTTTCTAGTCTGTAACTACACAAACGCGCACTTTTACAGCGAGATTCGACACCAAACATGTCGCTTGTTTTCGGTAGATGTGTCCTGCACATGCGCAGTAGGAGGAGATTCGCTGAAATCTCCGTTTCAGTGTGGATAGAGATATTTCCAAAAACGCATAGTGTGGATGCCTATCATTTTTACGCAAAACCAGCTTTTTCAAAATTATCCAGTCTAGTGTGGATGTAGCCTGAGTGCGTATTTAGGTTTGGGATCTCACCTTCTTTATCTTTCCCACACCACCTTCCCCAGCCTCACAGTCTCTAAGCCTATGAAATGTAACACATACTTAGCTAAATACCAGAATTACAACTGTTGCTGGTTGAAGCACCATTTAAGTGTACCAATATCTTATGCTTAGTTAGGGTGATTTAAGCAAAATGAACCAAAACTAGTTTTTTTAAGAATGGCAACCATAGAGTTATGGAGTAAGCTCTTCTGCCTACTGGGTCTGTGCCAAGCATCATACCTATCTATAATAATCCCACTTGCCTGCATTAATTCCCTTTGTCTCTATAACCTGCTCATTCAGACACCCGTTATTTCACTTTGAGTTTCCTTGTCTGGATGACAGGTTAATGACTGTAAATAACAAATATATTGAGCTCTATTCCAAATCTATTTCAATTAATGGACTCGTAAGTTGTTTTCCACAACTAAGGTTATCCCTGGTTGATATACTCAACGGCCTTCCTGGGAATCATTTTTATCTAATTCTGCCTTGATTCAGAAAAGTTGAATTCATCTCAAGAGAATGTGTGACATTTTCATCTGCTGTATATGTAGTTTTCCTGCCGATCTTCTCCTATTTTCTTGAATTCATGTTGTTCTTTGTCTGCCAATACTGTCAGTACTGCAGCCTTATACTCACAGAGACTGGTGTAACACACATTAAAACATTTAAACCTTCCAAATCAAAATCTTTCCACTAAGAACCTGGCATTATAGTTTGTAATCCAGAAAACAGATCTATACTTTATTGGATACACCTGTACACCTGCTCGTTAAAGCAAATATCTAATCAGCCAATCATGTGGCAGCAACTCAATGCATAAAAGCATGCAGACGTGGTCAAGAGGTTCGGTTGTTGTCCAGACCAAACATTAGAATGGGGAAGAAATAAGATCTAAGTGACTTTGACCGTGGAATGGTTGTTGGTTCCTGACTGGGTGGTTTGAGTATCTCAGAAACTGCTGATCTCATAGAACATTGAACACAAAACAGTACAGCACAAGAACAGGCCCTTTGGCCCACAATGTTGTGCTGAATCAATTAAATTAATAGTCAAATGGCTAACTAAATTAATCTCTTCTACAAAATGTCCATATCTTTCCATTTTCCTCACATTCATGTGCTTACCTAATTGTCTCTTAAAAGTCTTTAATGTTCTACCACACCCAGACAGCACATTCCAAGCACCACCACTCTCCGAGTAAAAAAACTTGCCCTTCACATCTCCTTTGACTTTTCCCCCTCTCATTTTAAATCCATGCCTTCTGGTAGTAGACATTTCAACCCTTGGGAAAAGATATGGTCTGTCTACTCTATTTATGGCTCTTATCATCTTATAAACCTCTATCAGATCCCCCCTCAGCCTCGGCTCCTCCAAAGAAAACAACCCAAGTATGTCCCCCCTCTCGTTATAGCACATGCCCTCTAATCCAGGCAACATATTCGTAAATCTTTTCTGCACCCTCTCTAAAGTCTTCTTATAATGGGATTTTCACACACAACAGTCTCTAAAGTTTACATAGAATGGCATGAAAAACAAAAGAAAAATCCAGTGAGTGGCAGTTCTGTGGGTGAAATTGCCCTGTTAATGAGAGAGAGGAGAATGGCCAGACTGATTCAAACTGACAGGAAGGTGGCAATAACTCAAACAGTCATGTGTTACAACAGTGGTGTGCAGAAAGGCATCTCTGAATACACAACACACTTGAAGTGAATGGGCTACAGCAGCAGAAGACCATGAACATACACACAGTGGCCACTTTATTAGGTACAGGAGGTAACTGAGGTAACAGGGCTGACGAAGGGTCTCGACCCAAAACGTTGACTGCTTCTTTCAATGGATGCTGCCTGACCTGCTGAGTTCATCCAGCATTTTTGTACGTCTTGATTTGACCACAGCACAGTGTTGCCAATAACCAATTAACCTGCTTCCCATTGCATCCTTGGACTGCGGGAGGAAACTGAAGGACTCAGAGGAAACCCATGTATATGCAGGAAGAAAGTATAAATTTCCTTACAGAGGACGTCAGAAATGAACTCCGAGCTCTGATGCCCTGAAGTAATATTGCTTTGTGCTAATGGCAACATTATTGTGGCATCCTCCAGACAATTCAGATTATTATGGGCCTTGCTTAGATTCCCATTCCCATTCTGACATGTCAGTCTTATCCCCATTCCAAAATGACCATGGCCTCCTCTACTGCCATGATGAGGCCATTCTCAGACTGGAAGAGTAACACTTCATATTCCATTTGGGTAGCCACCAAACTCATGGCATGAACATTGATCTCCTCTCCTGCCTATCACCGCCCCCTGATACCCCGCATCCTTCCCTGATTGTTCGCTCTTCTATCTGTTTCCTACTTCTGCCATTTACCACTTCCACTTATTGCCTCCAGTTTCTCACTTCACTCCCACCAACCTACCTTCCCTCCACCTTGCTTCACCTATCACCTTCCAGCTTGAAGTTCTTCCCCTCCCCCTTTTTTATTCCAGCTTCCTCACCACTTCTTTTTCCAGTCCTGATAAAGGGTGTCAGCTAGGAATATCGATTGTTTATTCCTTTCCATAGATACTGCCTGACTTGTTGAGTTCCCCCAGCATTTTGTATCTGTTGCCCTGGATTTCCAACATCTGCAGAACCTCTTGTGTTTATGCCTTGCTGTAGACATTCTTCAGCCCAAACCACAAAACCAATAATATTCATGATTCAATTCTAATTGGATGACAAAACCAGACTGGGCAAAATGTATTTGTAGTTTGTTTAGTGTTTCTGGTTCTTTCTGTCTAGTCCCATCGACCTGCACCTAGACCATAGTCCTCCATACCCCTCTTGTTTATGTATCTATCCAAATTTCTCTTTACTGTTGAAATCCAGCCCACATCCACTATTTGTGCTGGCAGCTCATTCCGGACTCTCACGCCACTCTGAATGAAGAAGTTCTTCCTCAAGTTCCCCTGAGACATTTTGCCTTTCACAACTATGCCAAATATTAATTGGCAACTCGAGACAATTAAAAGAATACCTTAAAATTTGTCGACAATTTGAGAGCGTCAAATGTGAGACAGAGTGGTACTTGCAATGACTCAGCTGCTAATTATCAAAATCAAAGTAAAATTTATTATCAAAGTACCTTGAGTTTCATTTTCTTGCAGGCATTTACAAGAAAATAAAGAAATACAATAGAATTTATGAAAAAGTATACATAAAGACTGACAAACAACCAATGTGCAAAAGTAAACAACCATAAAGAGTCATTGAAAGTGAGTCTGTAAGTCTTAGAATTAGTTTGGAGTAGTGGTCAGTGATGTTATCCACACAAGCTCAGGAACCTGATGGTTGTAAGGGTAATAACTGTTTCTGAACCTGGTGGTGTAGGACTTGTGGTTTCTGTATCTCCTGCCCAATGGTAGGAGCAAGAAGAGAGCATAGCCCGGATGATAAGGGTCATTGATAATGAATGCTGCATTCTTGTGCCAGCACCCTGTGTAACTGTGCTTTCGAAGCAGAGTACAACACTAGACAGTGCAGTATCCCATGTTTACTGCTACGGATCTGTGGATGAATTACTCCAAAGACATTTGTGATGATTATTGCCAGCATCCCTCTCACAATTAATCACCAAGTGTTGGATAATTTTGTACAGCACATTACAAATGAGTAGGAATTTTCTGTCCTCACCCAGAAGCCTGAAAAGCTGCCTGACTTTTTCTTCTTAAGCTGAAGATATCAAGGTTAGCTGGTGGATATCCAGCTGGAATCAGTTAGGACAACAGAACAAGGCCTTGAACCATTTTTAACATTAAGGCCATTGTGACATTAAGAGCAATAGAAGGATGAGCCTTGAGGACGTGGCACAGCTGGCAAGTTCCTTTCAAGTCACTCATCATCATGACTTGACTACATTTAGCAAATCTTTGTTGTTATTTATTTTAAATCCTGGCACTTGTTTCCAATTTCTCGATAGGAGTACTTTCAAGAAAGTGGTTCAACACCATCTCCACAAGGGCAATATGAATAACGAATAAATGCTGGACATGCCAGAGATACCTATGCCCCATCAAGTCACTTAAACAAAATACAATGATGCCTGCCTTTGTCATTAGATTCGAATATACAAAAGATGAATTGTTTAGCCAATAAATGGTGATGCGGCGTGGCACTGCAGTGGAGTGGTTAGCACAGTGCTTTACAGTACAATTCCCCTCGTTGTCTGTAAGGAGCTTGTACGTGCTCCCCGAGACTGCATGGGTTTCTTCCCACAGTCCAAAGACCGGTTGGTAGGTTATTTGGTCATTGTAAATTGTCTCGTAATTAGGCTCAGGTTAAATTGGATGATTGCTGAGCTGTGCAGCTCAAAGGGCTGGAAGGGCATACTCCATGCTCTATCTCATAAGATAAATTAAATATCAGAAAATAAGTAATATACACTCATTACTTTATTAGGTATACCTGTTTATTAATGCACATCTCTAATCAGCCAATTATGCAACAGCAATTCAATGTATAAAAGTATGCAGACGTGACCAAGAGGTTCAGATGTTGCTCAGGCCAGACGTCAGAATGGGGAAGAAGTGTGATCTAAGTGACTACTGATCATGGAATTACCATGCCAGATGAGGTGGTTTGAGTATCTCAGAAACTGCTGATCTCCTGGGATTTTCATGCACAATAGGCTCTAAAGTTCACAGAAAATAGTGCGACAAACAAATAAAAATCCAGCGTGCAGCAGTTCTGTGAGTGAAAATGCCTTGTTAATGAAAGGCCAGAAGAGAATGGGCCGCCAACAGAAACTTAAATAAACACACAATACAACAGTGGTATGTAGAAGAGCATCTCTGAATGCACAATATGTCAAACGTTGAAGTAGATGGGCTACAGCAGCAAAAGACCATGAGCGTACATTCAGTAGCCACGTTATTAGTTACAGGAGACACTTAATAAAGTGGCCACTGAGTGTACACAAAACAGAAATTCTACAAGATCGTATGGACTGCAGTGTTGAAATCTCAATACCTAAAGAATTATTTATCAGTGTGCTTGATCTTATAGTAGAATGAAAGCATTAATCAATGATTCAGATGACCTTCCATAGTCACACTGCCTACTATTCATTGAGCCTGAGTTTATTGGGAAGACTCACTCTGATCTCCATCTGCCAATATTAGAGAAGAAACATTGTATTTAGTTGCATTCATTAGCAATATATGAGTACTAATGATAATATAATTAGGGATTGATTAGTCTTTAAAGCAATTAATATTCAAGGAGTTAAAAAAAATGGATCTTTAGAGCAGAAGATGAATCTCACGCCTGCATTCCTGTTCAGCAGTAGATTAACTCCTTCATTGGTAGCTGAATTTGTGATGAAGCTTTACTCAGATATGATTGCTTTTCAGAAATTTTTTAGACATAAATCACAGCTCATGCAAAGACTCATATTGGAAAGTGAGCTGTCAACATGACATCTTGGGCCATAAAAGTGAAACATCTTCACCTTATTCCAAATAAGCAGACAAACTCTTCCTCCCTCCCTCGGGTGCTGCTTCTCACTGCCTTGATGCTGTCAGAGGATGGTGCCAGAGCAAAGTTTCATCAACACGGTTTGTGGATTGTGGAATTTAATTCACATTTATGATACGTTCTAGTTTCTGGCTTCTTTTTTTTTGTTACTTGTTTGGGCATTTTTGAATTGGGGCGGCCAGCGGATAATGAACTCTGAGCTGAACTGAAATATCCCCTTTGATTTTGCTTTTTATATCCTATGATTTTGCTGGTGGTTTTTTTTATGTTGTTGCTCTTTAAGTGATTTTTTTTGTGTGCCTGGGGGAAATGGGGTGTTTGGTTTTTTTTAATTTGAATGGGTTTCATGGTTCTTTGTTTCACGGCTGTCTGTGGGGAGATGGATCTCAGAGCTGTAGACTGCATACATACTCTGATCATAAATGCCCTTTAAATCCTTTGAACTAGAGTGGACAGTGAAGTAGCATAGTCTGGATTTGAACTCCCCATCTACCAGCTCTTGTGGAGTACCTTTATCTCTCAAGCAGAGGCCTCAGCAACCATTTTCTTAAGGGCGATTGGTGATGGGCAATAAATGTTGGTAAAAGTCATATCCTGAGTGGTTAGTGTGATGTTATTACAGCTCGGGGTGTCAGAGTTCGGAGTTCCATCTGTAATGAGTTTGTACATTCTCCCTGTGACCTTGTGGCTTTCCTCCCTGTGCTCCAGTTTCCTCCCATTGTCCAAAGATGTACTGCTTAGTAGGTTAATTGACATTGCAAATTGTCCTGTGATTAGACTGGGGTTAAATAGGTGAGATGCTGGGCAGCACGGATTATTGAGTCAGAAGGGCCTGTCCCACACTATAACTCCAATTAAAAATAAATATAAAAAGTAATATATTTTTAAAAAGCTGTGAGACAATGGGTTTGTATGGAATTAGAAATTAATGTATCCGCATTAAAGCAATGGGGATTTAGGAAACTGTCTCTGACCTATCAACCCACATATAATTGATTCCCATTCAACAGGAAGGAATCTCCATGGAGGAGATGATCTCCATAACTCATTCCATACATCTGGGTTCTTGATCTTTGTAGACCTCACAAATGACATTGGAAGGAGCTAAAGCTTTCAAGAAGATATTTATGATTAAATATTTGAACCTCACAGCTGTTCTCTCAAGTGGACCAGTTTAAAATCAGAATCATGTGAGTAGGTTGAGTAAACTCGGCCTTTTCTCCTTGGAGCAACTGAGGATGAGAGATGACTTGATAGAGGTGTACAAGATAATGAGAGACATTGATCATGTGGATAGTCAGAGGCATTTCCCCAGGGCTGAAATGGCTAGCATGAGAGGGCATAGTTTTAAGGTGCTTGGAAGTAGGTACAGAGGAGATGTCAGGGGCAAGTTTTTTACATAGAAAGTGGTGAGTGCTTGGAATGGGCTGCCAGCGGCGGTGGTGGAGGTGGAAACGATGGGATCTTTTAAGAGACTTCTGGATGGCTACATGGAGCTTAGAAAAATAGAGGGCTATGGGTAAAGCCTAGGTAGCTCTAAGTTAGGGACATGTTCGGCCCAGCTTTGTGGGCTGAAGGGCTTGTATTGTGCTGTAGGTTTTCTATGTTTCTATGTTTATTATCACCGGCATGTGTTGTGAAATTTGTTTTGGTCACTGAAACTATGGCAAGAAAATTTTGAAGATATTTGAAGTATTTTTGTTACCTTTGTAGTTCCTTGGATGTTACTAATTGCGATCCGAACTAGACACTCTCCAGAACCACATCACAATATGCCTTCTTCATAATTGCATCAAAGTATGTTCTGTAACTTTACACACATCTGGTGAATTGAATTGAATTGACTTTATTACTTACATCCTTCATAAACATGAGGAATAAAACCTTTACGTTATATCTCCATCTAAATGTGCAATGTGCAATTATAGTAATTTATAATAAATATTATGCACAACAGGATAGTCAATATAACATATAAACAGAGTTGCATCTGTATAAATTAAGCAGTTTGATGGCCTGATGGAAGAAGCTGTCCCGAAGCCTGTTGGTTCTGGATTTTACCATTTCTCAGATGGTAGCAGCTGGAACAGTTTGTGGTTGGGGTGACTCGGGTCCCCAATGATCCTTTGGGCCCTTTTTACACACCTGTCTTTGTAAGTGTCCTCAATAGTGGGAAGTTCACATCTACAGATGCGCTGGGCTGTCCGCACCACTCTCTGCAGAGACCTGCGATTGAAGGAAGTACAGTTCCCATAGCAGGCAGTGATGCAGCCAGTCAGGATGCTCTCAATTGTGCCCTTATAGAAATTTCATAGGATAGGGGGCCCATACCAAACTTCTTCAACCATCTGAGATGCAAGAGGTGCTGTTGTGTCTTTTTCAACACACAGCCTGTACATACAGACCACGTGAGATACTTGGTGAGGTTTATGTCAAGAAACTTTAAGCTGTTCAACCTCGCAACCCCAGATCATTGAGCTAAAGTGCTGACTCAGAGATTCAAAGTACATTTATGATCAATGTCTGTATGCAGTATACAGCTCCAAGATCCGTTTTCCCACAGAGAGTCTCGAAACAAGGGAAGAAAACCATGGAACACATTGAAAGAAAAACATCAAACCCCCAAAGTGCAAAAAAAGAACAAACCATGCAAATGGCTAAGAAGATGGAGAAGCACAGAATTTAAAACACCAAACCACAAGCCATCGAAACATTCCAGGCATATTCAGTTCAGCTCAATTCAAACTAGCGCTATATCGTTGGTTAACATCAGGCCACAGAGCCGGTCCGCCCTGATCAAAATCGCACAAAATAGCGAAAAAAGGAGGGAGCAATAACTAGAAGCACATCACAACAAAAACTACAGAGTCCAATCCACAAATTGTGGTAATTAAACCTCACTCTGGAGGCATCGAGCAAGAGAGAGAGAGACCATTCGAATGCAAGAACTCCACTTCTTTCTCTTCAAATCCTACCTGACCTGCTGAGTATTTTCAGCTTTTATTGCACTTTAGCTAAGTAAACAGAAAATCAAGGAGACTATAATGTGCTAATCAAATACATGGTTAGCTCAAGTATATCAAAATGTCTGTTGATTATTCCAAAACTTTGTGATAAAAATTTGGGAAGATTCATTGCATAGCTGATCTGGCCATAGGGCTATCCTAGGACCAACATTTTGATGCAATCACGAGAAGGCATGAAACCATAAGGCCATAAGATATAGGAGCAGAGTTAGGCCTTTCAGCCCATTGAGTCTGCTCTGCCATTTCATCATGGCTGATCCCAGATCCCATTCAACCCCATACCCTTGCCCTTTCACCATATCCCTGATGCCCCAACCAATCAGAAATCTATCATCTTCCGCTTTGAATATACCCATGGAGTTGGCCTCCACCTTAGTCTGAAGCAGAGCATTCCACAGATTCACCACTCTGGCTAAAAAAAAAGCCCCCTTACTTCTGGTCTAAGTTTTGAGGCTGTACCCTTTAGTTCTGGACACCCCCATCTGAGGAAACATCTTCTCCACATCTGCCTTATCTAGTCCTTTCAACATTCAGTAGGTTTCAATGAGTCCCCATGCATTCTTCTAAATTCCAGTGAGTACAGGCCCAAAGCTGTCAAACGCTCCTCATATGTTAACCCCTTCATTCCTGGAATCATCCTTCTAAACCTCTTCTGTACTCTCTCCAATGACAATAAACCCTTTCTGAAATAAAGGGGTCCAAAACTGTTGGCAATACCCCAAGTGCCACCTGACTAGTGTCTTATAAAGCTTTAGCATTATTGCCTAGTTTATATAATCTATTCCCCTAGAAATAAATGCCAACATTGCATTTGCCTCCTTTACCGCAGATTCAACCTTTGAATTAACCTTCTGGGAGTTTTGCACAAGGACTCCTATGCACCTCTGATATTTGAACTTTCTCCATATTTAGATAATAGTCTGCACAATTGTTCTTTTTACCAAAATGCATTATCATACATTTCCCAAAATTGTATTCCACCTGCCACATTTTGCCCATGCTTCCAACTTGTTTAAGTTCTGTCTCATTGCTTCGTCACCACTACCTACCCCTTCACCTATTTACCGCCTGGCATGGAGGCTCAGGATTGAGAATAAGCTGTAGGGGGTTGTAAGCTCAACCCGCTCCATCAAGGGCACTAGCCTCCCCACTATTCGTGTCTGGAGAAGGCAGCATCCATCTTAAAGGACATTGATTATCGAAGACATGCCTTCTCATTAATAACATCAGGGTGGAGATACAGGAGCCTGAAGACGTACACTCAACGTTGAGGAACAGCTTCTTCCCCTTCACCATCAGATTGCTGAATGATCCATGAACACCACCTCACTATTTTGTTCTCTTTTCACAATATTTATTTTTTTTTAATATATTTCTTACTCTAGTAATTCAATGTATTTCACTGTGCTGCTGCCTCAAAGCAACAAATTTCAGGACATTCCAGTGATAATAAACCTGATTCTGATTCAAATTCTAATTCACATTCTAATTAATTAGTTTGGATAAGCTATGTCCCTCAGTGTTTCTTGAGTTTGGGGCATACTGTTGTGCATCATGTGGTGGGGGGTGGTGTTAAAGTAAGCTTGCCTCTTATTCCATCATGATAACAATGATTTGATGGAACTTTGTGAATTTGAAGGAAGCAGATTCTGTTGTGATTTTTAAAAGCAAATTAGATAAATATTTGAGAAAGAAAGTGGCTAGAAGATGAAGACAAGAAGATGGGGAGTGTGCTGTGGAAGCAATACAAGAGCCAAGGCTGGTATCACAGGCCAGGTGGCCTCTTCCACAGTGTAAAATGCAATGATTTTGTAGGCAACATCACTCCGTGGAATCTGGCAGATCACAGTATGAAGCATCCGTCCCACCACCTGCTGCAGGTATATTCATCGAGTCTGAGCAGGAAGTAGGAGAGGTGGGAGCAGTACACTTGTTCTTTAACCCAAGCCAGGTCGGATTGAGTTCTTTGAAACATTTCATAAGACTGAAAACTCTGAGGTACTCTTCAGTGTGCTTGCTTTATTCCTTTAATACATGTGATTACATGGTCCTCTGTAGAGAGGGCTCAGTGTACCAAGCTCCTGGGAGTTCACATCACAGATGACCACACCTGGTCCCTTAATATCATTTCCCTGTACAAGAAAGCACAACAGCACCTCTACTTCCTAAGGAGATTGAAGCAAGCAAGGTTAACCCCTGCCCCCCATCTTAACCGCACTTCACAGGAGCACCATTGAGTTTGCCCTGACAAGTTGGATCTTCATCTGGAATGGGAGCAGCTGAGCATTGGACCAAGAGACTCTACAAAAGGCTGTGAGAACAGCTGAGAGGATCATAGAGGTCTCCCTACTATCCATCGGGGACATTTGTCAGGAGCGCTGTGTACGCAGGCCCCTAATATTATTAAGGATCCCACCAATCCATCGAGCATCCTCTTTGACTTTCTACCATCAGGCAGGGCACTCTGATGCATAAAAGCACTAATGGGTATGATGGGAAATAGTTTCTTTCCTCAGGACATTAGGCTTCTGAACTGCCTGGTGCATCGTATTCGAAGTCACTGGTTGATCTGTTCCATACATTACAGTTTTTAATTAATGCTCTTTAGTTTGTTATTCATATGTGATTCATCTGTAGATTTTATTATTACCTTCATAAGTTACTGTTTGTTATGTGTGTTATATGTACAACTGTGCTTGACACCCTGGTTTGAAGAAACATTGTCTCATTTCTATATACATTATATGGTTATATACATTATATACATGCATATAGTGTAATAACAATAAACTTAACTTGGCTTAATTTAAATTCCAGGTCACAGTCCCTATGCTCTTGAACCAAAGGGGACAACTTCACTTGCCCCTTCATTGAACTGTTCCCACCACCAATGGACTCGTTTTCAGGGACTCTTCATCTCATGGTCTCATTATTTATTGCTTATTTATTTATTATTATTATTTTCTCTTTTTGAATTTGCATAGCTTGTTGTCTTCTGCACTCTGGCTGAACACCCTAGTTGGTTTCATGGATTCTGTTATAGTTATTATTCTATGGATCTATTGGGTATACCCACAAGACAATGAATCTCAGCATTGACTACGGTTACATATATGCACTTTGATTGTAAAGATTTGCTCTGAACTTTGAACTTTTCGTGCTCTCAAAACTTCTTTCTATTTACATAAATTCCAAAATTAAGACTATAAAAGCAAAGATGTAATGCTGAGGCGTTATAGGCATTGATCAAACCACACTTTGAATTTGTTGAGCAGTTTTGGGACCCTTATCTCAAAAAATGATGTGCTGACATTGAAGAGTTTCCAGAATAGGGTCACATGAATAATCCTGGGAACGTAAAGACTAATTTATGAGAAATGTTTGATGGTCCTGGGACTGTACCCACTGGAGTTTAGAAGAGTGAGTGTCCTTACCATTAAAACCTTTCACAAGTTGAAATGCTAGATAGAGTGGATATGGAGAGGATGTTTCTTACAGTGGGATAGTCTAGGACCAGAGGGCATAGCCTCAGAATGTAAAGACATCTCTTTAGACTAGAGATGAGGATGAATTTCTATAGCTAGATGATGGTGAATTGGTGCAATTCATTGCCTCAGATTGCTGTGGAGGCTAAGTCAATGGATATATTTAAAGGGGCGGTTGATAGGTTCTTGATTTATAAAGGCATAAAAGGTTATGGGGAGAAGGAAAGAGAAAAGGGGTTGAGAAGGATAATAAATGAGCCACAATGAAGTGGTTGAGCAGACTTGATGGGCCAAACGGCCCAATTCTGCTCTGATGTCTTATGGTCTTAAGATGTTACAGCACAGAAAATTAGCTAAGAGTTGAAATTTTGACACATAGTTCAACTTCATAGCAGAGCTTTTCTTAATGACAAGAAATACTTCCCTCTCCACAGATACTACCTCACCTGCAGAGAATCTCCTGCCTTTTCTATTTCTTTATGATAGACACCAGATGTTCACAAATTCAAAAGGATGTAAATCAGTTCTATGTGTTGTAGGGTTTTATGCAGCATCGCACGTACATCTGGAGTAAGTCAGGCCCATGGTGCTTTATCTTTTCCTGCCACTACTGACTTTCACCACTTCCAGATTATTTTTAATCTTGCATCTAGCTGGTTAATTCTATAATGCCTGGAGGCAAAGTCTGAGTCAAGGTGAGGAATAGATTGCAATAAGTGCCTGATGAGACATCAGTGCCACCACTCAAAGCATGAATATACCATCTTCCTTACACATATGTCCCAAGGCAATGAGATATAATAGAATTTAATATTGGGCTTATATTTTGCATGAGAGATTTATGGTAAATAAATCCTCTCTCGCTGCTGTCTAAGATTGAAAACTGCAGTGGTTAACAGCAAAACATCACCGTCCTTCTTTGGGCTTCTGCATGGTTGTCAGGGCTACACCTATGATGGATTTTCCTTGACAGATCAAAGGTTGATATGCAAGGCTTTATTATCAGCTGTGGCTCAGTGAATAACACTTTCACCTCTGACTTAAATGTCTGGATGTTCAAATCACCAAAGATCATAAGACCATAAGACACAGGAGCAGAATTAGACCATTCGTTCTATTGAGTCTGCTCTGTCATTCCATCATGGCTGATTTATTATCCTTGTTAAACCCTTTCTCGTGGTCTTAGACTCTCCCACTATAGGAAAACTCTTCTCCACATCCACTCCAACTAAACATTCAATATTCGATGGGTTTCAAAGAGATTCCCCCCACCCACCCCGTTATTCTAACTGCAGCAAGTACAGGCCCAGTGTAAGCAAGCACTCTACATACATTAACCTTTTCATTCCCTGGATCATTCCCGAGAACCTTTGCACCCCAGTGCCAGTACATCTTTTCGTAGATAAGGAGGCTAAAACTGCTCACAATACTCCAAGTATGGAATGCATCCAGAAGATACTGCCTCAGAGTACAAGGACATCCCTTTAGAACAGGGCTGAGGGCGGTGAATCTTTGCAATTCATAGCCACATGCAGCAGTGGAGACCACATCATTCAAAGTGGTTGAGAGGTTCAAGGGTGACAAAGATTACATGGAGAAGGCAGGAGAATAAGGTCAAGAGGGTTAATAAATCAGCCTTGATGAAATGTCAGAGCAGACTCGATAGGCCAAATGGCCTAATTCTGCTCCTATGTCTTATAGTCTTAACACATTCCATGGACCTTGGCACGAAGTCTAATTTGATGCTTCCTGTGAGGTGCTGAGAGGGGGCTGCATTGATAGTGATGCCTTTTTAATGAGACTTTAAGCTAAAGCCCTGACTTGGCTGCAGTTCAGATACAACACATCCTATGGTGCCTTTTTGAAATCAGGGGAGCTTTCCCCAAAAGGCTGACATATTCCCACAACTAACATCACTGAAGACCAATTATTAGTCATTATCACATTGCAGTGTGTGGGAGACGTGATATATATGCAAACTGCTTGCCACATTTCATATTTAATATTCTGAGAAGTGTGAAAGGTGTTTTATAAAATGCAAGCCTCTTTCTAGCTATTTGACTCACAATAAATCAGCACGGAAGAGGTACAGAAGCCTTAAGTCCTACACCATCAGATCCAGGAATAGTTACTTATCCTTCTGCTATCAGGCTCCTGAACTAGTGTTGATAACTTCACTTACTTCAACTCTGAGCTGATTCCACATCCTATTAATTCACTCACTTTCAAGGTCTCTACAACTCATGCTCTCAGAGTTAGCTAGTTAGTTATTATCTGTGTTTTTTTATTGTATTTGTATAGTTTGTCTTCTTTTGCACATTGGTTGTTTGTCAGTCTTTGAGTGTAATTTTTCACTGATGAAATAACAGAGCACATTCAATAGGCTGAATGGCCTAATTCTGTTCTTACATCTTGTGGTCTTAGCACATTCTGAGGAACTTGACACAAAGTCCAGGCTAATACATCGTGTGAGAACCTGAGAGAGCTGCACTGATAGAGATGCTGTGATATCTGAAACTAATAATATCTTTATTCTACTGTGAATGCCTACAATAAAACGAATCTCAGGGTGGTATATGGTGGCATACTGTAGCACAACGCTTTCCAGTACAGATGACCCAGGCTTAATTCCCGCCACTGCTTGTAAGGAGTTGTACATTCTCCCCGTGACTACATGGGCTTCCTCTGGGTGCTCGGGGTTCCTCCCATGGTCCAAAACGTACCGGTTGGTATTTGGTCATTGTAAAAAATGTCCCATGATTAGGCGAGGATTAAATCAGAGGGATTGCTGGATGATGAGGCTTGAACGGCCTATTCCACACTGTATCTCAATTAAATTAAAATTTAAAATATACATACGTTAATCATAAATTAAGTTTGAACTTTGTTATCCACTTGGGCAGGTGCATTATCCATGTGAGTATATTTGAGAAATGTTCTAAGGGAGTTGGGGGAATATATGAGTGACTTAGAGCATTAATTCAGCAGCCCTAGAGCCCTCTCTCTCTAACTCTAGAAGTGCAGAATTTGTGAACATCCCCTGTCCTCTGATGAATCCGTTCCAGCAGGACTATTGTTGTAATAAAATTGCATCTAAAAGCAATTTGAAGCACTCCCAGTTTAGTAAATCAATATGCATCAGGCGTTTTACTTGAGGGGGTTACCTCCTCCAGAAGGAAAAGGGGTTAAATTTAATATTCTGCTAAATCTTCTCTGAAATGTCCTACTCCTCATTAATGGAGAGTTCACTGCAGTGGCAACACCCTGCAGGAAAAGTAATGAACTGTAACTTCACTAACAGGAGTGCCAGGTTCTTGAGAAAATTCATGCCCCTTCAATCCATTATTGGGCCAAAAGTGTAATGTCTCAACAAGCCTCAAGAGGAGCAAAGTTCTGTGGAATTTACACATTCTGAGGGAAGAGAAATAGAACGAGAGAGAGAGAGAGAGAGAGAGAGAGAGAGAACTTTCTTTTTTGTTTCCTACTGTCCTTGACTGCCCATTGGTTATAAAATCCCATCGTAATTAATACTCCATCATGTTTATATTTGGTTTATTTATATACATTACACAGTAGAGTAATTTTTAAAATTAAGTTACTGAGTTTGTAGGGAGAAGGAGGTAGAATCTATTGAGTTACAGCCTGTTTGTTTCAGATTGTCAAAGAAAACTCTGGAGAAATTGAGTTGTATGTTGTGGCGACCTACTTCCTATATGCAGGCGAACCGGCTCACAAAATGGCGCGTGCATCGGCAGAGAAGCCAGCCCCAAAATGGCACTGGGCCTTCTTCTTCATCAGCAAGGGGAGAAAGCCTGCGCGCGGGAAGAGACTTTTGTAATGCACCTCTGACGTCATTTCCGCCCAGAGAGGGCAGGAACGGAACTGTGTAAAAGACAGTGCCACAAAGTTTGAATAAACCAGTCTCGAGTGCAACTTACAGACTGTGTGTCATTATTTCTAGCTCTGTGTGTAGCACATCACTACAATGTACAGTTTTGGTTACCCTGTTACAGGAAAGATGTGGCTAAACTGGAAAGGGTACTGTCATGATTTATGAGGATGTTGCCAGGATTAGAGGGCCTGAGTTGTAGGGAGACATTATCAGATAAGGTCTTTATTCTTCAAAATGGTAGCGCCGTGGTAGTGTAATGGTTAACAACATGGTAGTGTAATGGTTAATGACATGGTAGTGTAACAGTTAGTGCCATTCTAGTGTAATGGTTAGCACCACAGTAGTGTAACTTAGCGCAATGGTAGTATAACAATTAGCGCCATACTATTACAGCCTGGGGCAATATAGAGTTTAGGTTTCAATTCTGTGCTATTGGTAAGGAATTTGTACATTCTCTTTGTGAAACAAATGGGTTTCCTCTGGGTGCTCAAGTTTCCTCCCACAGTCCAAAGACGTATGGTTAGTACAGTCATTGGTCATTATAAATTGTCCTGTGATTAGGCAATGATAAGTAGGCCAGTTGCTGTGTAGCTCATTGACCCGGAAAGGCCTGTCCTGTGCTGAAACTTGAAATAAATAAATAAATAATCAGGGCCCACCTTATGGATGTTTTTTTTGATCCTGCACAGTAGCCTCCCCCCTGCCACCATACCAGACAGTTTTTGAGTTTAATTGTTGACATGCCAAAACTCTACAGACTCCTAATAACGTATAGCCGCTGTCTTGCCTTCAGTTAGATACTCAGAGATCTTGACGCCCAGGAACTTGAAAATACTCACTCTCTCCACTTCCAATCCCTCTATGAGGATTGGTATGTGTTCCTTCATCTTACCCTTCCTGAAGTCCACAATCAGTTCTTTTGTCTTACTGACGTTGAGTGCCAGGTTGTTGCTGCAGCACCATTCCACTAGTTGGCATATCTCACTCCTGTATGCCCTTTCATCACCACCTGAGATTCTACCAACAATGGTTGTATCATCAGCAAATTTATAAATGATATTTGAGCTATGCCTAGCCACACAGTCATGTGTATAGAGAGAGTAGAGCAGTGGTCTAAGCTCACACCCCTGAGGTGCGCCAGTGTTGATTGTCAGCGAGGAGGATATGTCATCACCAATCTGCACAGATTGTGGTCTTCCAGTAAGGAAGTCGAGAATCCACTTGCAGAGGGAGGTAGAGACGCCCAGGTTCTGCAGCTTCTCAATCAGGATTGTGGGAATGATCTAAATGGACTAAGTGGGTGTAGACTACAGGAACCTTTCTCCCAGGGCAGCAATACCTGAGGACATCCATTTAAGGAATGTGGATGAAATTGTAAAGGAGATGCCAGAGGTAGTTTTTTATTTAATATAGAGAATAATTGGAGCATTGAGTGGTGGTAGAGACTGGTAGCTGATAGAATAGAGACATAAAAAGACTCAAATCAGTAGTTATGGGCAGTGTAGGAAGAAAGGATTAGACATTAATTATAGAGGTAGGTTCAGATTGGTTGGCATTACGTTGTGAGATAAAGGGCCTGGGCTGTTCTATGTTTAATTCTCCTGTGCAATTAGCAATCATTCTGTTGCGCGTCAACATGCAGTATGCCCTAGTGAAATTGAAATTTCTGCCCAATATCTTGTCAGACTATATCTTATGGTACTGGTGTGAGCGTTTGAACTCCCTTAATGAAAGGGAGTCGCAGATTGTCTGAAGTTTTCTAATGTGCACTGGTACTCGGTAAAATCTCTGGAGGTCAGACGAACCCACTGATGGGTACAGTGGAATGTTGGACAATGCTCATGAGAGATGCATCCCAGAATATTCTCCCTCGTGATACTTTCACCAGTCATTCAGTTGTTGAAGGTTTCTAAAAGTGTGGAGACTGTAGAAGAGCCCATGGGTTTATTGATAGACAGTAGATTATACCACGTACGTTAAGAAGGTGCTCCTGCTCTAGGAGTCAAAGGAGAGTTGGACCCAAATTAGCCAGCATTGGGGACATGAACATCATCCTCTCATAGCCTTGGCACAATACTTGACATCCCATTTGGTAGAATGCCATGGTAAATATCTCTCACACTGCCCTGGGCCTTTCATCCACCTATAAATTTAAAGTCAGAGATGCAGCAGGTGAAACCATTGTAAAAGAAGGTAATCCAATGCATTCCTTGGCTTTGTAAACACTTAATAAAGTGAGGCGATTCATTCAGAATCGCTACCCATTAAGCAGATGCCATCCACTTTGCAGAAATATTAGTTTTATTTTTCATTAGCATGGAGTTGGATCTTCTGACGCTTTGAGCCACGTCGCCCCGGCAACCTCCGACAAACCGGATTAACCCTAATATTGGAGCAATTTACAATGACCAATTAACCTATACGGTACATCTATCGACTGTGGAACCGGAGGACCCGGAGCAAACCCATGCGTTCCACGGCGAGGAAGTGCACAGACCCTTACAGAATGGTGCCCAGATTGAACTCTGAACTCCAGAACACCCTGAGCTGTAATAGCATCACGCTAACCGCTACATGGCGCGGTGAAAAGAATGGCGAAGATATGTCAAGTCTGATGTAAAATGGTCCATTATAATTGATTTGCATTCTGATCTGTTTCTCCTTAAGTATTTCTCACATAAAATTATGCAGAGTATCCAAAATATGGCTGAGATCTATGTTAGTAGGGTCACTTGTGAAGACAGGTTTTTCCAAAGATCCCAAGGCACATAATTACTGAATCACTAGCCCTGAATTTGTCTGATGTTATTGTCATGAGCTCCGTCTTGGCAGAGGTGTTATGCCAATTATGTAAATGTCTCAGCAGAAATTCAGATGTTTTCTGGATGGGACAAATTGCCTCGACTCAGCACTTCATCAGATTACTGCAGCTCCTCCAAATTTGTCCAATTACATGCTTGAGCAGGTGAACATTACATAAGATCGAATGTTAATTCAAGTAGGCTCGGAATTCTCATGAGGATTTTTCCTGCCCATTACATGGGAACTATGGAAATTGCAGATGCTGATACATCAATCAAATTCAGATGCCTGAAAGAATTCTTAAAAAACAGATTTACAAATGGGCGGCACAGTAGCATAATGGTTAGTGCGATGCTCTTACAGCTTGGGGCGATCTAGAGTTCGGAATGCAATTCTGGCGATGTTTTGTGAGGAGTCTTTGTAGGTCCTCCCCGTCGAATGTGTGGGTTTTCTCCTGGTCCTCCAGTTTTCTCCTGAAGGCCAAAGATGTACCAGGTAGGTTAATTAGTCATTATAATTTGTCCCATGATTAGATTAGGGTTAATAGGAGTTGTGGGGTCAGTGTAAAGGGCTGGAAGAGCCTACTCCATGCTGTATTCCTAAGTAAAATAAATTATTTTATTGAAATCTGTAAGCAGCCAAACACCTGCAACAAGTTCCCTTTATTTTCAGAGAAGTCTAGCTCTGAGTGATAAACACACAAGATTACTTGAACGTTTGAAATCCAGAGTAACACATGCAAAATGCTGAAGGAACTCAACAGGTCAGGCAGCATCCATGGAGAGGAATAAACAGTCAACATTTCAGGAAGAGACACTTATATGGGTAGCAAAGGGGAAGAGGTCCTGCTCAGAGAGTGTAGGGAAGAGACTGAAGTGCAGGACACTAAGGTAGTAATCTCTGGATTACTCCCAATGCCACATGATAATCAGGGCAGGAACAGGATGAATGTACAGATGAATGCGTAGCTAAAGATCTGGTGCAGGGTCCAGATTCCAGATCAAAGGGATCTCTTCAAGGGAAGGTATGACTTGTTCAAAAAGGATAGGGTACACCTTAAGTCATGGAGGATCAATATCCTTGGGGCCAGGTTTGCTGGGGCTGTTGCGAGTGGTTTAAACTAACTTAGCAGGGGGATGGGTACAGAAACAGTAGGGCTAAGGATGAGGCAGCTGGTATGCATGTCGATGGATTGTGTAGTGCGACTGTGAGAAAAGACAGGCAGACAGCATCAAAAGGGTGATGGATACCAGGACTAAAGGTGTTATATTTGAATCCATGCAGTATATGGAATACGGCAGATGATCTTGCAGCATATTTGGTAGGTATGACATTTTGAGCATCACTGACTTGAGGCTGAAAGAAGATTATAGTTGGAAAATTAACTTCAAAAGATACACATTATATCGAAAAGACAGGCAGGTGGGCAAAGGAGGTGGGGTGGCTGTGTTGGTAAAAATTTAAATCAAATCATATAACCATATAACAATGACAGCACAGAAACAGGCCATCTTGGCCTTTCTAGTCCGTGCCGAACACTTACTCTCACCTAGTCCCACTGACACGCGCTCAGCCCATAACCCTCCATTCCTTTCCTGTCCATATACCTATCCAATTTTACTTTAAATGACAATACCGAACCTGCCTCTACCACTTCTACTGGAAGCTCGTTCCGCACAGCTACCACTCTCTGAGTAAAGAAATTCCCCCTTGTGTTACCCCTAAACTTTTGCCCCTAACTCTCAACTCATGTCCTCTTGTTTGAATCTCCCCTACTCTCAATGGAAAAAGCCTATCCATGTCAACTCTATCTATCCCCCTCATAATTTAAAATACCTCTATCAAGTCCCCCCTCAACCTTCTATGCTCCAAAGAATAAAGGCCTAACTTGTTCAACCTTTCCCTGTAAATTAGGTGCTGAAACCCAGGTAACATTCTAGCAAATCTCCTCTGTACTCCCTCTATTTTGTTGACATCTTTCCTATAATTCGGTGACCAGAACTGTACACAATACTCCAAATTCAGCCTTACCAATGCCTTGAACAATTTTAACATTACATCCCAACTCCTATACTCAATGCTCTGATTTTAAAAGGCCAACATACCAAAAGCTTTCTTCACCACCCTATCCACATGAGATTCCACCTTCAGGGAACTATGCACCATTATTCCTAGATCATTCTGTTCTACTGCATTCTTCAATGCCCTACCATTTACCATGCATGTTCTATTTGGAATTATTCCTACCAAAATGCAGCACCTCACACTTATCAGCATTAAACTCCATCTGTCAACAATCAGTCTAACTGGCCTAAATCTCCCTGCAAGCTTTGAAAACCTACTTCACTATCCACAACGCCACCTACCTTAGTATCATCTGCATACTTACTAATCCAATTTACCACCCGATCATCCAGATCATTAATGTATATGACAGACAACATTGGACCCTGAGGCACACCACTAGTCACCAGCCTCCAATCTGACAAACAGTTATCCACTACTACTCTCTGGCATCTCCCATCCAGCCACTGTTGAATCTATTTAACTACTTCAATGTTAATATCTAACGATTGAACCTTCCTAACTAACCTTCCATGTGTAACCTTGTCAAAGGCCTTACTGAAGTCCATATAGACAACATCCACTGCTTTACCCTCGTCAGCTTTCCTCGTAACCTCTTCAAAAACCTCAATTGTCAAACATGATCTTCCACACACAAATCCATGCTGACTGTTCCTAATCAGACCCTGTCTATCCAGATAATTATATATACCATCTCTAAGAATACTTTCCATTAATTTACCCACCACTGACGTCAAACTGACAGGCCTATAATTGCTATGTTTACTCTTAGAACCCTTTTTAAACAATGGAACCACATGAGCAATACACCAATCCTCCAGCACAATCCCCGTTTCTAATGACATTTTGAAATATTTCTGTCAGAGCCCCTGTTATTTCTACACTAACTTCCCTCAAGGTCCTAGGGAATATCCTGTCAGGATCCGGAGATTTATCCACTTTTGTATTCCTTAAAAGTGCCAGTACTTCCTCCTCTTTAATTGTCATAGTTTCCATAACTTCCCTATTTGTTTCCCTTACCTTACACAATTCAATATCCTTCTCCTTAGTGAATACCGAAGAAAAGAAATTGTTCAAAATCTCCCCCATCTCTTTCGGCTCTACACATAGCTGTCCACTCTGATTCTCTAAGGTACCAATTTTATCCCTCACTATCCTTTTGCTATTAATATAACTGTAGAAACCCTTTGGATTTATTTTCATCTTACTTGCCAAAGCAACCTCATATCTTCTTTTAGCTTTTCTAATTTGATTCTTAAGATTCTTCTTACATTCTTTATATTCCTCAAGCACCTCATTTACTCCATGATGCCTATATTTATTGTAGATATCCATAGTTATATTGAAACTAATGGCATTGTGATCACTGGACCCGAAGTGCTCCCCAACACATACCTCCGTCACCTGACCTATTTCATTCCCTAACAGAAGATCCAACACTGCCCCTTCTCTAGTTGATACCTCTATGTATTGCTGCAAAAAACTACTCTGCACACATTTTACAAACTCCAAACCATCCATTCCTTTTACAGTATGGGCTTCCCAGTCTATGTGTGGAAAATTAAAATCTCCCACAATCTCAACCTTGTGCTTACTACAAATATCTGCTATCTCCTTACAAATTTGCTCCTCCAATTCTCGCTCCCCATTAGGTGGTCTATAATACACCCCTATAAGTGTTACTACACCTTTCCCATTCCTCAATTCCACCCAAATAGTCTCCCTGGATGAGCCCTGTAATCTATGCTGCCAGAGCACCGCTGTAATATTTTCTCTGACAAGCAACGCAACACCTCCCCCTCTTGTCCCTCCGATTCTATCACACCTGAAGCAACGAAATCCAGGAATATTAGAAAGAAGTAACATAGAATTGGAAACTGTGAACTCCTTGTGGGTAGAGTTAAGAAAATACAAGGGTAAAATGACAGGCCCCTGAACAATAGCCAAGATGTGGGATATAAATTATAATGGGAACTAAAAAAGCTATGCAAAAAGGACAATGTTATAATAGTCATAGGGGATGTCAATATGAAAAGGTAGATTGGAAAAATCAGTTTGGCGCTGGAAACCTAGAGAGACAATTTGTACAATGCCTGTTTCCAAAGATCCAAACAAAGGAATCGCCGTTTAGAGCTTAGTTATGATGGCGCTAAACTCCTTTGCTTGCATCTTCAGAAACAGCTCTATTTCCACCTTTAATATCTCTATTTTTCCCTTTCAGGGTTCTATTGAAGACCCTGACCTGGAGTTACACGCTGACTTCAGTTCTTTGCGGGAATGGGACCCTCTCTTAGGATTTCACGACTGGCCATTATTCAACATGCCAATGATGCAGCCTAAGAGCTTCGCTCGCCTTTGGAGGTCCAAGATACCATGGCTCTGGAGACAGGTGTATCGAAAGTCGGTGTCCCAGAAGGAGATCAGTGTGTCGTGGGAGTCGGAAGATCTCTGGCTTTATGCCCAGAGACCTGAGATCTTTGGGCACAGAGCTCGGAAAAAGCAACACAACGAACTTATAACATCATAAACCAGTGAGTTGTTTGTTATGTATCTCCTCTCACTATGATACAGAGACACCCCTTTCTCCCTTATTAGGGAGAATGAGAGCCTGTGCATGTTGATTACCAGTTGAATGAATAGTCTTTGGGGTATTACAAGTCTGTGTCTTTGTTGTTGCTTTGCTGCAGGCTTGAGTGCTTTTTCTTGCTAGTGGGGGGAGGGGGATCATTGCTTGCTGCCGCTTACGCGTGGGAGCGATGGGAACTAAGATTGGGGTTCTAACATTTATTTGTAATTCATTCTTTGGGGTACTCCTCTGTTTTTGTGGATGGTTGTGAAGAAAAAGCATTTCAGGATGTATATTGTATACATTTCTCTGACATTAAATGTATCTTTGAAACCATTGAAATGGCTTTTAGAGCAGCTTGTGGTTGAGCCCACTAAGGAAAAGACAATTCCAGATTGGGTGTTGTGTAATCAATCAGATTTGATAAAGAAGCTTAAGGCAAAAAAAAAAACAGAGGAGGCAGTGAAAATAATATGATATAATTCACCCTGCAGTTTGACAAGGAGAAAATAAAATAAGATGCATCCATATTACAGTGGAGTAAAGAGAATTACAGAGGCACGATAGAGGAGCTGGTCAGAGTGGATTGGAATGGAACACTAGCAGGGATGATGGCAGAGCATGAAAGGCTGCAGTTTTTGGATGCAATTCAGAAGGCACAGGGTAGATACATCTCAAACATGAACAAGTATTCTAAAGATGAGGCAATCATGGCTGACAAGGGAAGTCATAACAGCATAAGTGTAAAAGAGAGAGCATATATAATATTGCAAAAAATAGTGAGAATTTAGAGGATTGGGAAGCTAGTAAAATCAACAGAAGGCAAATAAACAAGCTGTAAGGAAAGAAAAGATTAAATATGAATGTAAGCAAGTCAGTAGTATAAAAAAGGATTCCAATTAGCATTTTCAGATATACAAAGAATAAAAAAAGGCAAGAATGAATATTGGACCACTGGCAAATTATGCTGGAGAAGTAGTAATGGGGGGTAAGGAAATGGTGGACAAACTTAATATTATGTGTCAGTGTTCACTGTGGAAGGCACTAGCAAAATGACAGAAATTCAAGAGTATGATGGGTAGAAATGAGTGCAGTTGCTATTACTAAGGAGAAGATGCTTGGGAAGCTGAAAAGTCTGAAGGTAGATAAGTCACCTGAACGAGATGGATGGGATTCTGAAAGAGGTAACCAAAGACATTGTGTAGGCATCAATAATGATCTTTCAAGAATCACTAGGTTCTGGAATAGTTTTGGAGAACCGGAAAATTGAACTCTATGCTTTAAGAAGAGAGGTGGACAGAAGAAAGGAAATTATAGGCCAGTTAGCCTGTCTTCAATTTTTGGGAAGATGTTGGAGACCATTATTAATGATAAGGTTTTGAGGAAAATCTGAGCACATTTCACCAGTTTTTGCATCATTACACTGGCTGAAATTAGGATCAATTTTAAAATAGTCTTAATTGTAAATAGTGGTGGCATCCGTCGGTCTCGAGAGACCATGGATCTGCGCCTGGAGTTTCCAGGGAGCAGGCCTGGGCAGGGTTGTATGGGAGACCGGCAGTTGCCCAAGCTGCAGGCCTTCCCCTCTCCACACCACCGATGTTGTCCAAGGGCACTAGGACCCATGCAGCTTGGCACCGGTGTCGTCGCAGAGTAATGTGTGGTTAAGTGCCTTGCTCAAGGACACAAACACGCTGCCTCAGCTGAGGCTCGAACCAGTGACCTTCAGGTTACTAGTCTGATGCCTTGCTCACTAGGCCATGCGTCAACACATAATTGTAAATAAGGCTTTGAATAATCTAGCTCCCATGTACATTTTGGAGTGTCCATCCCTTTACATCCCCAATTGTAATCTTAGATCCATGAATACGGGATTGCTTAATGTTTCTAGAGCCAAGAATATAAGAACTAGTGACATGGCTTTTTGCTTTTATGCACCAAAAATCAGGAATACTCTGCCAACTGAGATATGCCAGGCTAGTACCACGGAACATTTCAAAACACTTCTAAAAATATACTTTTAAAAAATTTGGCCTACTTATTATATTACTTATGCATTTTGATGTTGATAACATTTATATAAATTGGTATATTCAATTACATTTTATTCTATATAATGCTTCTCTTTCCTTGTGATTTTTAATTTTATCTCATTTTTATGACTATATTGATTTATCTTTCCAATCTCTGTAAAGTACTTTGCACTTCCATCATAATGTATGAAAGGTGCAATATAAATAAAGTTATTATTAACATCATTATTATTATTGCATATGAGAAAATAGACCAACGTCAGTACGGTTTCATTAAGGAAAAAAAATCTGCTGGAATTCTTTGAAGAAATAACAGGCAGGATAGACAAAGAAGGGGATGTTTGTTAAATGGATTTTCAGAAGGTCTTTGACAAGGTGCCACACATGAGACTGGTAACAAGATAAGAGGCCAGGATATTACAGGAAAGATACTACCCTGGACAGAATATTAACTGCCTGGCAGGAATCAAAGAGTAGGAATAAAGGGGTATTTTCTGTTTGGCTACCAGCTACTGGTGGTGTTCCATAGGGTTTGGTATTGGGACCACTTCTTTTTGCATTATATGTCAATGATTTGGATGACAGAATTGATGGCTTTGCAGATGATACGAAAATAAGTGGTTGGACAGGTAGTGTTAATAAAGCAGTGCTTCTACAAAAGAAATTAGGCAGACTGAGAGAATGGGCAAAGAAGCAGCAGATGGAATATAGTGCAGGGAAGTGTATGATTGTGTACTTTGAAAGAAGTAATAAAAGCATAGACTATTTTCTAAATGGAGAGAAAATTCAAAAACCTGAGGCACAAAGGAACTTTGAAGTCCTTGTATGGGATTTCCTGCAAGTTAACTTGCAGGATGAGTTGGTGGTAAGCAAGGCAAATACAATGTTAGCATTCATTTCGAGAGGACTAGAATATAAAAGCAAGGATGTAATGCTGAGGCTTTATAAGACATTTGTCAGACTGCACTTGGAGTATTGTGAGCAGTTCAAAGAAAAAACGTGCTGGCCTTGGAGAGGGTCCGGAGGAGGTCATGAGAATGATTCCGAGAATGAAAGGGTTAACGTGCAAGTAGTGTTTGATGAAGCTGAGCTGTAGTTTAGAAGAATGAAGAGGAATCTCATTGAAACCTACAGACTATTGAAAAGACTTGATAGAGTGGATGTGGAGAGGATGTTTCCTCTCGTGGGTGAGTCTAGGAACAGAGGACGCAGCCTCAGAGTAGAGGGACTTCCCTTTAGAACAGAGATGAGGTAGAATTTCTTTAGCCAGAGGGTGGTGTATCTATGGAACTCATCACCATGGATGTCTGTGGAGGCCAAGGATTTGAATATATTTAAAGTGGAGACTGATAGGTCCTTGATTAGTCAGAGCATCAAAGGTTGCTACTGAATATTGAAAGGATTAGATAAGGTGGAGGTGGAGAGGATGTTCCCTATGGGCAGTGTATCTAGAAATAGAGGGCACAGCTTCAAAATTGAGGGGAGATGTCTTAGAACAGAGGGAAGGAGAATTTTTTTTAGTCAGAGAGTAGTGAATCTGTGGAATGCCCTGCCACAGATTGCGGTGGAGGCCAAGTCTGTGTGTATATTTAAGGCAGATGTTGATTGTTTCCTGATCGGTCAGGGCATCAAAGGATATGGCGAGAAGGCAGGTGTATGGGGTGGAGTGGGATCCAGGATCAGCCGTGATGGAATGTCGAAGCAGACTTGATGGGCTGAATGGCATAATTATGCTCCTATGTCATATGGTTTTATGATCTAAGCCAAGTGTGGTGGAAGGTAGGTGGGTGGAAAAGGGAGGATGACTTGAGAAGCTGGGAGGTGGTAGGTGGAAAAGGCTGAAGAAAGTATCTGATAGCAGAGTGGAGTGGACTATTGGAGGAAGGGAAGGAGGGAGGGGCACTAGAGAGATGAGATATCCAGATAATGAGAAGAGACAGGGTAAGAGGGGAGTCAAAATGGGGAATGGATAAAGAGAGGAGGAGGATGAGAAGTTTACAGAAGTTAGAGAAATTGATGTTCGTGCCATCAAGTTGGAAACTTTCCAGACAGAAAATGATGCTGCCAGTCCTGCTGAATTCCTGCAGCATTTTGTGTGTGTTACTCCAGATGAATGTTGTGAAGGAAAATATTGTCCTTGGATAGAGTGAACATCACAGACAAGTGTATCAAGGCACAGAATACATTGGCAGGTATGGAAGTATGAAAAAGGGACACATTGTAAACTAGGAGTAGGTGCTGGTTGTTCATCCCTGCTTCACCAGCCAATCTGCATATGGCTGATCATCTCCCTCTATACCACTCTCTCCCCATGCCCCATGATGCCTTTTGCAACTAGAAATGTATCTATCTCCATTTTAGTTCCTTCCCCTTGTGTCTTGGAATTGATAGGAACAGCCACTGCCAAAAATGCTCAAGCTCTTAGTTACACAGTGGTAAATCTCAGTGACTAGGCTAACATCCCTTTGAGTGGGGCCCTTGGGGAAAATCTGTGGGAAATTAGATCAGTTCTGATTGTACAACTTTCTACAACACCTGTCATGATCCTCATTCTTTGCCATCTGCTGTGTATTAATTTAGCCTACGTTCTAGATATTATACTGGGCGCTTAGAAAAATTCACAGTAATTAGGCAAAAGTCAACATGGCTTTGTGAAAGGGAAGTCGTGTCTGACTAATTTATTGGATTTCTTTGATGAAGTAACAAGTGCCGTGGATGAAGGAGAATGTGTAATTGCACCCTGATTGATTTCCAGAAGGTTTGTGATAAGATGCGGCATTAAAGACTACTGTAGAAAATAGAAGTTTATGGTGTAGCAGCTAGTGGGGCTGATATCACAGAGTTGCAGAAACCTGGATTGAATTGTGACCCACAGTGCTATCTGCACTGTGGCTTCTCTCTATGACTTCCTGGTTTTATAGAACATAGAACATACACCTAGTGGCCAGCTTATTAGGTACAGAAGGTACCTAATAAGGTGGCCAATGAGTGTACTTTCAGGGTCTTCTGCTACCGAAGCCCATCGATTTCGAGGTTTGATGTGTTGGGCATTCAGAGATGCTCTTCTGCACGTGCTGTAACATGTGGTTATTTGAGTTACTGTTGCCTTCCTGTCACTTTGAATCAGTTTGGCCATTCTCCTCTGACCTCTCTCATTAACAAGGCATTTTCACCCACAGAACTGCCACTCCCTGGATTTTTTTTTTGTTTTTTGCACCACTCTCTGAAAACTCTAGAGACTGTTGTGCATGAAAATCCCAGGAGATCAGCAGTTTCTGAGATACTCAAACCACCCTGTCTGGCACCAACATCATTCTACAGTCAAGATCACTTAGCTCACATTTCTTCCACATTTTGATGTTTGGGCTGAACAACAAATGGACCTCTTGACCATGCCTACATGCTTTTATGCATTGAGTTGCTGTCACATGATTAGTTGAATAGACACTTGTATTATTGAGCAGGTGTAAAGGTGTGCACAATAAAGTGGGCACTGAATATAGAACAGTACAGCACAGCATGGGCCAAGCAGCCTAAGCCTTCCTTCCTACATAGTTCATAACCCTCCATTTTTGTTACATCCACCTATATTTCCAAATTCCCTATTGTATCAGCCTCCACCATTATCCTCAGCAGTGTGTTCCAGGCACTCACCGTTGTGTGTAAGAAATCTACCTCTGATATGTCCCCTAAAACTTCCTCCACTCACCTTAAATGAATGTCCACTGGTAATAGTCATTGCCGCCCTGTGAAAAAAGATGCTGCCTGTCCACCCTATGAATGACTCACATAAGCTTAAGCAACTCTGTCAAGCCATCTCTCATCTCATCCCTAACTCTAACTCATTCAGTTTTTCCTCATAAAACTCAGTTTCATGGCAGTACTACGGTTTCCTCCCATATTTCAAAGGCACGTGGCTCCTATTAGTTACTCCTAGTGTGTGGTTGAGTGCGAGAATCTCATGGGGAGAGGAAGATGTATTTGCTCAAATATGGGGAGAATGAAATGGTATCTATGTAGTAGCAGTGTAAACTATTTTGTGATGATCGATCTTTTCCTAGGACTGTCACCTTGCCTGGTGGAGAGGCTTGTGAGTTCCTGAGATCACAAGAGCGGTGCCGTTTGGAGCTTAGTCATCTGGCATTTAGCTCCTGGTAGGGTTATCCACAGTGGTAAATTCAAGAGGGAGGTTCCAGGCAAGGAGCAATTGAAGCTGGCGGAAGTTGATGACACATCACAACAGCAGTGAATGGTCCTCAATCATCTTTCGTTCAACGCCACTGGACCCTATCCCAGATTTCTCAAGGACCATGGAGTGGCTGCACATGCATCAACATCCCCACATTAAACAAAGTCACACACAGGCATTCTCCAGTCAGGGAATATCCGAGATAGGCTAAGGTACCTGGTTCTGTGCTGTTTGTTGCTTTACTGTGTTAATATCTTACCTAGTAGATTCACAGAGCCAAACAACTATTTGGCTAACAGGAAACAGAAAATAAGTGTAAATGGATCATTTTTCTAATGGCAAGATATAACAAGTACTGCACCCCAGGGACTAAAGATGGTGTTTACTTCTTTAAAATTGATGTATAATGACAGGGATGAAAACACCAAAGGTACGATTTTAAAATTTTCTGATGACACAATAATAAGTGGGAAAATAACTTGTGAGGAGGAGAAAATAAGATTGTCATTGAAAAATCCGAATATTTCCAGATTGGAGTATGACATAGGAAAAGTGAAATTGCCCATAATGAAAGGAAAAGTGAAAAAAGAAGCAAATTGTGTAAATGATGGAAAGATAGCAGAATTCTGATCTGCATAGGAATCTGGGTGTCCTAGCCGTGATTCATAAAAGATTAGTATGCAAGTCCAGTGAGTAATTAGTAAAGCTAATCAAATGTTAATGCTTATTACAAGGAGAATGAATGCAATAATAGGGAGGTTATGTTTCAGTTATGTAGGGCATTGGTGAGACTTCACCTAGTGTGTTCTGTACGGTACTGGTGTCCTGTGGGTGGCATGGCTTATTTCGAGTGAAAGTAGCTTCCGTCATGATTGGTCAGTTTAAAAACTGCAGCAGCTCTTCCCATTGTTTGGCTTACCTGACACAGTACCTGGGGGAATAAAGAATAGCACATGTGAGAGATCCTCTCTCCCTCTCCTTTGTCCTCAGAACCATCGGAAAGGTATGCTCTGTGTGTGTTTTTAATTGGAATATTTAGTTCTGTAGTTTGTGCAACAGGGAGGAACAAATATTTGATTGAATTTTTTTTACTGTTGTAAGTAAGTGATTAATATACCTTCTCCGTGGATTGTCACCTTGTTGAGGTGGAGAAGCTTGTGTGGTCCTGAGATCCCAAGAGCGACGCCATCTGGAGCTACGCTCCTGGTAGGGTCACCCATGGCAGAAAGGTCGAGGGTGAGGTCCCTGACAAAGAACAATCCAATCAAGACCTCAACAGTGGAACAGGCGGATGAAGTTACTTCAAACTCAACGGCTGTGAAGGCGGATGAAGGCTGCAACAAATCCATCAACTCCATTCATCGTGGTTTCCATGCCATTGGAATCAGTTGGTTGATTTGTGAAGTATCGTGTGCTTCTTGGAGTGCAACATCAAGTACACGTTAAACAAATACACGCACAGGCATCTTCACTCTGTGGAAAAGGAACGAAGACCATTATCCTCATTCTCAAGGGATAGCCACGACGATGACAACCTGACAATTAATATACTTATTCACAGTCAGTTATCTCTGTCTCGCTCACAAGATCCACGAAGCTGATTCAACGTTACAACTGGTCTCCTTATTTATGGAAGGATAAAAATAGATTAAGCCTCATTTGGATCCTCTGGAATTTAGAAGATGGATCTCAAACATTGAAGGTGAAGATTATGTTCCTTTTTGTAGGTAATTCCGGAGGTGTTTTTTTTAAAGAGCTATTTTTAATAAATAAGTGGTCACCAACTGAAGAATGAGGTGATAAGGCAAAAATGTTCTCTCTCAGAATTGTTGGTGCTCTTTCACAGAGGGCAGTGTGTTGTGTCTTGTAACTGCAAAACATAAAACTAATTCTAAGGAAAACAAGAGGGCCAAGAGATGCAAGTCTTAGTTCGTCATTTACTTTAAGCAAGGTGTGTCATATCATGTAGAAGTGTCATGATAAATGCAATTCACATATTTTTATAAATAACCATAACAAATTATATAATCAGCAATGAATGCCTAATCAAACAATATATTTACAAGATTACTCAAATATTTCTAACATATTAAATACAGTGGAAGCAGAGACTTTGAATATTTTGAAGGTAGAAGTAGATATAGTGTGTAAGAGACAGATTACTGCAAGTGGCTGCTAACAATCAAAGTTCAATTTATTATCAAGTACAGAAATGTCACCAGATACTACCCTGAGATTAATTTTCTTGCAAGCATTCACAATAGAACAAAGAAGTGCAATTGAATCAATAAAAAAATTACACATGAACAAATGCTGACAAACAACCAATGTACAAAAAAAGAAAATCTGTGAAGGTAAAGTTACAATCAGACTACCCATGATTTGATTAAATGATAGAGTAGATTTCAGGGGCTGATTAACCCATCCTGTTCGTAATTTCCCTAACTCCTATGCTTGTATGTTCGTATGATATCTTCTCCACCATTTCATCCTTCCCTTTCCATTACTGGAGCTACTTAGACATGACATTTCCATTGGTTACATTGTTGAGGACACAATAAATAATGACAAAGCACAAAAGTGAACGGAATCAGATGAGAAACATGACAGAATTCTCCAACATGCTCCACCAGGCTTTTGGTAGTCTGATAGCTCAACTGCACTTGTTAGAACCCAAGTGAGGTTTAGAAACCAAGGACAGAGGAATTATCCTTTATCTTCCAAAATCCAGCCCTTAAGGTGGAATATTGGCTGGATTTACTGAAGATAAACAACCCAGATAATTAATGACAAACAAGAGAAATCGAAGTAACACAGACAAAATGCTGACGGAACCCAGCAGGGCAGGCAGTATCTATGCAAAAGAGTCAACAGTCGATGTTTCAGGCCGAGACCCTTCATCAGGACAGATAACTAATGAGGTGAATACTCATACAAGTCATACAAGTTTCCACTTACACAACACGGATTTGTAATGGTCAGCCTCAACCATTAAATCCTGTTAGGCCTATCCATGCTTCCACCGCTCTCTGTAGAGAAAATGTGTCTTTGATATCTCGAATTCCTAACTGGAAGACCACAGCCTGTATGGATTAGAGATAACATGTCCACCTCACTGACAATCAACACTGGCGCACCTCAGGAATGTATGCTTAGCCCACTGCTCTACTCTCTCTACACCTGCGACGATGTGGCTAGGCACAGCTCAAATACCATCTAGAAATTCGTTGATGATACAACAACAGTTGGCAAAATCTCAGATGGTGATGAGAGGGTGTACAGGAGCAAGATATACCAGCTAGTTGAGTAGTGTCACAACAACAACCTTGTACTCAAGGTCAGTAAGACCAAAGAGCTGATTGTGAACTTCAGGAAGGATAAGACAAGCGAACACACACCTCAAAGAGGGATCACAAATGGAGAGAGTGAGCAATTTCAAGTTCCTGGGTGCAAATATCTCCAACAATATATCAATGCAGCTGCAAAGAAAGTACAACAGTGGTTAGATTTCATGAAAAGTTTAAGGAGGTTTGGAGTGTCACATAAAACACTTGCAAATTTCTATAGATCTATCGTGACTGGCTGCATCATTGTCTGGTATGGGGCCGGTGGGGGTGGGGGAGGCGTTACTGCACACAGGATTGAAATAAGCTGCAGAGAGTTGCAAATTTAGTCAGCTCCATCATGGGCACTAACTTCTGTAGTATTCAAGACAGCTTAAAGGAGTGGTGCCTCAAAAAGGCAGCATTCATCATTAAGGACCCCCAAACCATGACATGCCCTCTTCTCATTGTTACCATCAGGGAGGAGGTACAGAAGCCTTATTAGCTTTAGAAAGCCTTAATTATAATAAAAGCCTTGAATACATTATTCAAGAACAGCTTCTCCCCTCTGCCGAAAGAGCATTGAACCCATGAACATTACCTCACTAGTCCTATTTTTATTTTGTTTTGGCACTACTTATTTAATTTAACTATGATATATATATTTAATGTAATTCACAATTGTACCCTATATTAATATGTATTGCACTGTACTACTGCTGCAAAGTTTACAAATTTCATGACATATGCCAGTGATATCAAACCTGATTCTGATTCTGTTTCCATTCTTTCCTCCAATCACCTTAAAATTATGTCCCCATCATATAAAATATTTCTGCCTTGAAAAAAAGTCTCTGGCTATCCACTCGATCGACACTTCCTATCATCTTGTACAACTCTATCCACAACCAGGAGAAAATCTGCAGATGCTAGAAATTCGAGCTACTATGGAAAGTGAGGAGGAGATTTCTGAGCCTTTTGCAATGATCTTTGGATCACCAATAGGGATGGGATAAGTACCAGAGGATTGGAGGGTTGCAAATGTTGTTCCATTGTTCAAGAAAGGGAATAGAGATAACCCAGGAAATTATAAACCAGTGAGTCTGACTTCAGTGGTGGGCACATTGTTGGAGAAGATCCTGAGAGGCAGGATTTATGAGCATTTGGAGAGACATAATCTGATTAGGGAGAGTCAGCATGGCTTTGTCAAGGGCAGGTTGTGCCTTATGAGCCTAACTGAATTCTTTGAGCAAGTAACAAACCACATTGATGAAGGTAAAGCAGTGGATGTGGTGTATATGAATTTCAGTAAGACATTTGATAAGGTTCCCTATGTAAGGCTCCTTCAGAAATCAAGGAGGCATGGGATCCAAGGAGACCTTGCTTTTGGATCCAGAATTGGCTTGTCCACAGAAGATAAAGGGTGGTTGTAGATGGTTCATATTCTGGATGGAGATCGGTGACTGGTGGTATTCTGCAGAGATCAGTTCTGGGACCCCTCCTCTTTGTGATTTTCATAAATGACCTGGATGAAGAAGTAGAAGGTTGGTTAGTAAGTTTGCAGATGACACAAAGGTTGGGGGTATTGTGGATAGTCTGGAGGGTTGTCAGAGGTTATAGCGGGACATTGATAGGATGCAGAACTGGGCTGAGAAGTGGCAGATAGACTTCAACCCAGATAAGTGTGAAGTGGTTCATTTTGGTAAGTCAAATTTGAAGACAGACTATAATATAGATGGGAAGACTCTTGGCAATTTGGAGGATCTGAGAGATCTTGGGGTCTATGTCAATAGGACACTCAAAGCTGCTTTGCAGGTTGACAGTTTTGTTAAGAGGCTGTATGGTGGGTTAGCATTTATCTTGTTGAGTTCAAGAGCCATGAGGTAATGTTACAGCTATATATGACCTTGGTCAGACCCCATTTGGAGTACTGTGCGCAGTTCTGGTCACTTCACTACAGGAAGGGTGTGGATACTATAGAGAGAGTGCAGAGGAGATTTACAAGGATTGGAGGGCGTACCTTATGAGAATAGGTTGAGTGAAGTTGGCCTTTTCTTCTTGGAGCGACAGAGGATGAGAGGTGACATGATAGAGGTGTATAAGATGATAAGATCATGTGGATAGCCAGAGGAATTTTCCCAGGGTTGAAATGGCTAACATGAGGGGGCATAGTTTTGAGGTGTGAGGGGATGTGAAGGGTAAGTTTTTCACACAGAGATTGGTGGGTGCGTGGAATGCACAGCTAGCGACAGCAGTGGAAGTGGATACAATAGGGTCTTTTAAGAGCCTCGTAGATAGGTACATGGAGCTTAGAAAAATAGAGGGCTATTGCTAAGGAAATTCTTGGCAGTCTCTGGAGTAGTGGTTGGCACATTGTGGGCCGAAGGGCCTGTAATGTGCTGTAAATTTTGATGTTCTATGTTCTATGAAACGTCGACTGTACTTTTTCCCGTAGATGCTGCCAAGCCTGCTGAGTTCCTCCAGCATTTTGCGTGCACAACTCTATCCATTGACCTCTCATTCCACTTTGCTCCAGAGCGAAAAGACCTAGCTTGCTCAACTTATCCTCATAAGACATGCATAGGTCCATAATTCAATTTTACTTTTGTAGGCATACATCATGGTGACAGATCCTTCTGGTCCAAAGATCCTACACCACTCAATTACACCCATGTGACCAATTAACCTACTAATCCTTTCCCATCATGTTGAGACATTCAATTAGGCCAGTTTGAAAAAGTCTCTAAGTAATCATTATCAACAAATCACCTGTAGTACCAGAGAAACCAACACACTGGAGCACTGTTACACTACCATCAAGTGTGATTACCATGCTATTCCACACCCACGTTTTGGAAAGTTCATTACATGGCTGTACTTCTACTCCCTGAGTCTAGACAGAGACAGAAGACTGCAACACCAGTAGTGAGGACAAACAAAGTACGGACAAGGGAGGCACAGGAGTGTTTACGTATAAAATTCTAAAGGGATTAGACAGGCTAGATGCAGGAAGATTGTTTCCAATGTTGGGGAAGTCCAGAACGAGGGGTCACAGTTTAAGGATAAAGGGGAAGCCTTTTAGGACCGAGATGAGGAAAAACTTCTTCACACACAGAGTGGTGAATCTGTGGAATTCTCTGCCACAGGAAACAGTTGAGGCCGGTTCATTGGCTATATTTAAGAGGAAGTTAGATATGGCCCTTGTGGCTAAAGGGGTCGGGGGTATGGAGAGAAAGCAGGTACAGGGTTCTGAGTTGGATGATCAGCCGTGATCATACTGAATGGCGGTGCAGGCTTGAAGGGCCAAATGGCCTACTCCTGCACCTATTTTCTATGTTTCTATGACTGCTTTGAATTCGTGGACTGGATTGTATTCAAGGGTATCTTTGAGTCTGAACGAGAACTCCATAGCTATCACTGACTTTATTGAAACCTGTATGGATGTGAGTACGCCTACGAGAACCTATTGTACATACCTAAATCAAAAGCAGTGGATGAACCAGGAGGTTCATAGTCTGCTGAGTGCTAGACCTGTGGCATTCAAGTCCGGTGACCCAGGTCTGTACAAGAAAATATGGCACGATTTGCGGAGGGCTATTTCAAGAGCTAATGAAAAATTCAGAACAAGGTTGGGATTGAAATCAGATGCACGTCAACTCTGGCAAGGTTTTTAATCCATTACTTCCTACAAGGCAAAATCTAACATCAGGAATGGCAACGATGATTCACTCCCAGTCACCCTCAATGTCTTGTGTGCTCACTTTGAAAGGGAGAATACAGCTAGAACTATGAGGATCCCTGGAGCACCAGTGGCCCTCTGATCTCTGTGTCAGAAGCCAATGTCAGGATGTCTTTCAAGAGGGTGAATCCTTGCAAGGCAACAGGCCCCAATGGAATACCTGGTAGAGTTCTGAAAACCTGCACCAACCAACTGCTGGGGGTGTTCAAAATATATTTTCAATCTATCATTGCTACAGTCAGAAGCTCCCACCGGCTTCAAAACCAGTGTCCAAGAAGAACAGGGTGAGCTGCCTTAATGACTATCATCCAGTAGCACTCACATCTACAGTGTTAAAGTGCTTTGAGAGGTTGGTTATAGCTAGAATTAACTCCTGTCATTGCAAGGATCTGGATCCACTGCAATTTGCCTATCACCTCAGTAGGTCTCTGGTGGATGTGATATTATTGGCTCTTCATGCAACCTTGGATCACCTGGACAATACAAATACCTATGTCTGGAAGCTGCTTATTGACTATAGTTCAGTGTTTAGTGCAACAATTCCTACAATTCTGATCAAAAAGCTCAAGAACGTGGGCCTCTGTAACTCCCTCTGCAACTGGATCCTGGTCTTCCTAATTGGAAGACCACAATCTGTGCAAATCGGAAATAACATCTCCAGCTCACTGAAAATGCTGGTGCACACCAGGGATGTGTACTTAGCCCACTGCTCTACTCTCTCTACACCTGCGACTGTGTGGCTAGGCACAGCTCAAATGTCATCCATAAGTTTGCTGATAATACTGCCATTGTTGACAGAACTTTAGATGGTGACGAGACAGTGAACAGGAGAAAGATGAGTAGTGTCGCACCAAAAGCTTTTTACTCAATGTCAGTAAGATCAAAGGACTGAATTTGGACCTTAGAAAGAGTAAGAAAAGGCAACATATACCAGTCCTCATAGAGGGATCAGAAGTGGAAAGAGTGAGCAAATTCAAGTTCCTGGGAGTCCGTATCTCTGAGGATCTAACCTGGACCCAATACATCAATGCAGCTACAAAGAAAGCATGACAGTGGCTATATTTCATTAGAAGTTTGAGGAAATTTGCTATGTCTACTGCACAGGATCGAAGTAAGCTGCAGAGAGTTGTGACATTAGTCAGCTCCCATCACGGGCACTAGCCTCCATTGTATCCAGGACATCTTCAAGGAGCAATGCCTCAGAAAGGCAGTATTCATCATAAAGGACCCCCATCACCCAGGTCATGCCTTGTTCTCATTGCTACCATCAAAAAAGGAGGTACAAAGTGTGAAGGCACACACTTAATGATTTGGGAACAGATTCTTCCCCTCTGCCATCCGATTTCTGAATGAACACTACCGCACTACTTTTTTTATTTCTGTTTCTGCACTACTTATTAAATTAACTATTTAATATACTATATATATTTTTGTTTACTGAAATTCACAAGTTTTTTCTATTATTATGTATTATATATTACTGCTGCTACAAAGTCAACACACTTCACAACATATTTTACCTGATTCTGATGTCGTACATCTTTGGAATGAGGGAGGGAACTGGAGCACCCAGAGAAAATTCTCACAGTCATGGGGAGAAGGAATAAACTTCTTAACAGTTGGCACTGGAATTGAATTCCAAACTCCAATGCCTTACATACAGCAGCGTGGAATAAACCCAAGTCACGGGTGCTGTAACAGCATCACACTAACTACTACTTTACTGTGCCACCCAACTCATTCATCAGGGGATTTGATCTTTAATACTTAGACGTTGGTGGCCGCTTGCTGTGCATTATGTAATCATTTCCTAGATTACATAATTCCTAATAAAGATAAAACAGAGAGGTTTAGTGGTGCCTTGTGTATGTAGAAGGGGTTCTATAAATGTAGCTCATTTTGTTCTGTCTAACAGTCCCGCAATAATCTTGCAAGCCTTCCACTATGCCTGGCATCCTTTGCGTTGGTACATTTGTTAATTACCTTGCACCATTTTTTTGTTGTTGTTTCTGAACTGGGCTACAGTGAAATTAATTTTTGCAAGAAAAAAAATAATAATTTAATGGATTTTCTAATATGTATCTTTGCCTTTCTTCAAGGTGGAGAAAGTTTCTACTCATTTACTTAAGATATTGGCACCAGCAGTGAACGCCAACATAATCTCACACTGAGATACACAAAATTCACATTAAACAAGTTAAAAATAAATATAGCATCTGTACTAACATACCAATGCCACATTGTCACAACACCTTGCAAAGTCTTCTGTGTTATTCTATTGCTGCATCTTTTGCACACACACCCACACAACACAGTTGGTCCAATAAATTTTCCAAATATTTGATCAGAAAATATGGTGTGTGGGATTATCTCTGCTTGTCTTTGCCATTGCCTGGCCAAGAAGGTGTTTCTTAGCTAACCGGAATGAGAAAGGCACAAGGGTAGGTGAAATCAAAAGTTGATGAAATAATGTTTTCACAACAACAGTGCATGGGTGACCTCAGGGTAGCTGAGAATAGGCAGGAAAATTAATTTGTGAATATTTACACCATCTGCCGCACATGGAGGCAATACAGAGATTATAATGGAATATGTGGAGGGTTAGGATGATGTTATCTTCTGGTCAGAGACTCATTCAAAGTTCAAAGTTCAAAATTCAAAGTAAATTGGTTGTAAAAGTATGCATATGGTACTATATGTTACCCGAGATTCATTTTCGTGAAGGCATTCACAGTAGAATCAATAAAAACTACACACAAAGAAAAACCAACAAATAAAACAATGTTCAGAAGCTGTGCAAATATAAAAATAAAGAAATATTTAGATAAATTAATAGATAGATGGTTAAATAGATAAATAATGCTGAGAATATGAGTTGTAGAATCCTTGAAAGTGACTCCATAGATTGTGGAACATGTTCAGAACTGAAGTGAGCAATGATGTCCTTCCTTGATGGCAATTCCAATGATGTCCAACACAATCTGCTCTTGTGTTGGAAGGGATAGTGGATTAGAAGGGAAGATAATGGGCTGAACATTATTGGTAGGTTATGGAAATTGGGGAGAGATGGGGAAAATGATTCATATATTTTAAGTACACTACTCTACAAGACCCTTGTCCAGTACCTTTCCTGCCCTCACACATCCCAACCTGGCAATCTCCACCAACTATCAAAACCCCTCTGGATCCAACTGCGCCAGCCCCAACTCCTGCAATTCTGGAGAACAACCACCAGCCAGTGTCTTCCCATCCAATTCCCTGCCTTTTAACATTTTCTGGTCCATTCTTTCCATAACACCATTCCTCCACATGGGCTTACCCAGCTTTGTCCATGTGCTCTTCTTTCATCCTTCAAGTCACTGAAGCTTCCAAGTCAATAAAGTTCCCATTGTCTTAGGACAAAGCATTCATTATCCTGCTACCAACTTTAACACAGCTAATCTCACACCTTATAAATTCCGGAGAACACACCTTTTCCATTACTTTTTCACGTAACTTCCAGTGACACACTATTTTTGTTTTGCACCATGCTGCATATCTACAATGCCACATTGCAGCATTCCCTAGCCCACACCACCTGGAATGTAACATGCTTACAATTAGAATTGGAAACTGTTCTGACTGAATAATTGAGACCAACATAATTATCATGAAATTACTTAATTTTTTAATGTCTGTGGGTTATTGAAATGGAATAATAAGGGCATAGTCTGATTTTGCATAGCATCAAGGTCTTTCAAACGTAAGACCATAAGACATACGAACAAAATTAGGTCATTCGCTCCATTGAGTCTGCTCTACCATTGAATCATGGCTGATGTATTATCCCTCTCAACTCCGTTCTCTAGATTTCTCCTTGTAACCTTTGAGGCCCTACTAAACAAGGTCCTATCAGACTTCACTTTAAATATACGCAATGATTTGGCTTCCGCAGCCACCTGTGGTAATGAATTACAAAGATTTGCCACCCTTTGGCTGAAGAAGTTCCTCCTCATTTCTGTTCTAAATAGATGAACTTCTATTCTAAAATTGTGCCCTCTGGTCTAAGACTCTCCCACTATTGGAAACATCTTCTCCACATCCACTATCTCTGGGGCTTTCAAAATTCAATAGGTTTCAATGAAAACCCTAATCATCCTTCTAAGTTCTAGTGAGTACCTGCCCAGATCCATCAAATGTTATTCATACATTAACCCTTTCGTTCCCCCAGGATCATTCTCGTGAAACTCCACTTGACCCTCTCCAAAGCAGACAATTCTTTCTTATGTACAAGGTCAAAACTAATGATAACATTCCAAATATGGTCTGACCATCAGTCCCAAGCTAATAAAAGAATTGTTATGGAAAACACTGTTACTAAAATGGTAAAGGCAGGTTCGGTATTGCCATTTAACGTCAAATTGGATAGGTATATGGACAGGAAAGGAATGGAGGGTTATGGGCTGAGTGCGGGTCGGTGGAACTAGGTGAGAGTAAGTGTTTGGCATGGACTAGAAGGGCCGAGATGGCCTGTTTCCGTGCTGTAATTGTTATATGGTTATATGGTTATAAAATCAATTTCAAGGTGTGGGTATCTTTGGAAACACCCACATTAATTGCCCAACTCGAATTCCCTTGAGAAGATAGCAGTGAGACACCTTCTGAAACTGCTGCAGTCCTTCTAGTAAAGGTACTCCCATAGTATTGTTACAGGGAAATCTAGTTTCTAGTGGTAATGAACAACCTTCAATATATTTCTAAATTAAGATAGTGCCCATATTGGAGAGTGACCTGTAGGTAATGTTGTTCCCATCCATTTGCTGCCTCTCATTATTCCTAGCAACAGAGGTTAAATGTTTGGGAGACACAGTTTGAGTATTTTAGTTGATTAATAGACTGTACATCTGTGATGGAGTGAACAAAAGGTTGTGGATACTGTTCCCATCCATCAAACAGGCTGCTATGTCCTGTATTTGCTTCTGGACTGATGAAGGATCTCAAAACCTTGGCTCTTTATTCCTCTCCACAGATGCTCCCTGACCTGCTGAATTCCTTTAGCATCTTGGTATGTACTCTGGATGTATGGCATCTGCCAAACTTCTTATTATCTTAAAACAGTTTTAAACTGGATTTTGGATGATATTTCATTTATTTTCCTAAAAGCACTATGTTTTAGTATACCAGAGTTGGATGCAAACCAGTCTCTAGATGTTTGTTTTGCTCTTTCCTAAGCCTCCATAATTGTCAACGATGTTGGGATCAACATAATGCACTACATATGGGAATGACTTTGAAAGGACACAAGACACTGTTGGAGTAAAGTGGAACTGCCAGATAAACTTTAACATGTCCACCACTGACTGCAGAATATAAGTAAGGGGTCAGAGCAAAAGAGGACAGAGCATGTGTATTTGGGAGGCTTGCTCCTATAGCACTCAATTCCTCCCTCCAGAAAGTCCGAAGTTCATGTATGTGACCATAAGATTCATTTTCTTTCAGGTAATTACAGTAGAATGTAGAAATACAATAGAATCAAAGAAAAACTACAAGCAAACAGAGACTGATGAAAAACCAATGTCCAAAATAAGACAAAAGTGTAAATAAAAAAAAAATTCTCTTTGTCAACTGAAATGCTGCAAGTGCTCCTGCTGCTCTCTAACTCCTTGTACCATAAGGATAACTTTAAACCTAATTGTCTAGGATCTATACCCATCCCCATTAAATTCTTTACAGAAGCCAACTGGGAGAAAAAGGGAGATATCAGACAGGAAATAGATCCATTCATTTCTCCACCTAGTAAGACATCTTGTCTCAGCGATTTTCAGTAATTTAATATCCTGATCAAATCACCCAAGCTCCTACATATTTTTGAAGCTCAGTAATATAAATCAGAAAGACGAGATTCCAAGCACTGGAACCTATTGGGTTCAAAGCAACATCTCACAACTCGACAATAACATCTTCAGCTCTCTCGTTCAGAGTAAAACATAGAAACACAGAAAACCTACAGCACAATACAGGTCCTTCGGCCCACAAGTTGTGCCGAACATGTCCCTGCCTTAGAAATTACTAGGCTTACTTGTAGCCCTCTATTTTTTTAAGCTCGATTTACCTATCCAAAAGACTCTTAAAACACCCTATCGTATCCGTCTCCACTACCTTTGCCGGAAGCTCATTCTACATACTCACCACTCTCTGAGTAAAAAACGTACCCCTGACATCTCCTCCAAATCTACTCCCAGCACCATAAACCTCTGTCCTCTTCTGACAACCATTTTAGCCCTGGGAAAAAGACTGTCTATCCACATGATTAATGCCTCTCATCATGTTATACACCTCTATCAGGTCAACTCTCATCCTCCATCGCTCCAAGGAAAAAAGGCCGACTTCACTCAACCTATTTTCATAAGGCAATCTCCCCAATCCAGGCAACATCCTTGTAAATTTCCTCTGCACCCTTTCTATGGCTTCCACGTACTTCCTGTAGTGAGGCAACCAGAAATGAGCACAGTACTCTAAGTGGGATTACTGTGACCAGGGTCCTATATAGCTGCAACATTATCTCTGAGCTCCAAAATTTAATTCCATGACTAATGAAGGCCAATACACCGTATGCCTTCTTAACCACAGAGTCAACCTGCTCAGCTGCTTTGAGTGTCATATGGACTCAGAACCCAAGATCCCTCTAATCCTCCATACTGCCAAGAGTCTTGCCATTAATACTATATTCTACCACCATATTTGACCTACCATTTTGAACCACTTCACACTTATCTGGGTTGAACTCCATCTGCCATTTCTCAGACCAGTTCTGCATCCACATCAATGTGTCACTGTAACCTCTGACAGCCCTCCACACTATCCACAACACCTCCAACCTTTATGTCATCGGCAAATTTACTAACCCATACCTTCATTTCCTCATCTAGGACATTTATAAAAATCATAAAGGGTCTGAGAACAGACCCCTGAGGTACACTACTGGTCACTGACCTCCATGCTGAATATGGCCCGTTTACAACCACTCTTTGCCTTCTGTAAGCAAGCCAGTTCTGGATCCACAAAGCAATACCTCCTTACTTTCTCAATAAGCCTTGCATAGGGTACCTTATCAAATGCCTTGCTGAAATCCATATACACATCTACTGCTCTACCTTCATTAATGTGTTTAGTCACATCCTCAAAAAATTCAATCAGGCTCTTAAGGCACAACCTTCCCTTGACAAAGCCATGCTGACTATTCCTAATCATATTATTCCTCTCCAAAATTCCTGCCTCTCAGGATCTTCTCCATCAACTTACCAACCACTGAAGTAAGACTCATTGGTCTATAATTTCCTGGGCTATCGCTACTCCCTTTCTTGAATAAAAGAACAACATCCGCAACCCTTCAATCTTCCGGAACCTCTCCCATCCCCATTGATGATACAAAGATCATCGCCAGAGGCTCAGTAATCTCCTCCCTCACCTCACCTGTAGCCTGGGGTCCATCTCATCTGGTCCGGCAACATATCCAACTTGATACTTTCCAAAAGCTCCAGCACATCCCCTTTCTTAATATCTACACACACTTTCCCACTGTCATACTTGATAGGTCCTATTCTTTCACGTCTTATCCTCTTGTTCTTTACATACTTGTAGAATGCCTCAGGGTTTTCCTTAATCCTGCCTGCCAAGGCCTTCTCATGGCCCCTTCTGGCTCCCCTGATTTCCTTCCTGTTAGCCTTATAATCTTCTAGATCTCTAACATTATCTAGCTCTCTGAACCTTTTTTAAGCTTTTCTTTTCTTCTTGACTAGAATTATTACAGCTTTTGTACACCACAGTTCCTGTACCCTACCATAACTTCCCTATCTCATTGGAATGTACCTATGCAGAACTCCACACAAATATTCCCTGAACATTTGCCAGATTTCTTCTGTACTTTTCCCTGAGAACATCTGTTCTGAATTTAAGCTTCCAATTTCCTATCTGATAGCCTCATAATTCCCCTTACTCCAATTAAACAATTTTCTAACTTGTCTGTTCCTATCTTTCTCCAATGCTATTGTAATGATCACCATCTCCAGAATGATCTCCCACTGAGAGATCTGACACCTGACCAGGTTCAATTCACAATACCAAATCAAGTACAGCCTCTCCTCTTGTAGGCTTATCTACATACTGTGTCAAGAAATCTTCCTGAGCACACCTAACAAACTCCACCCCATCTAAACTCCTTGCTCTAGGGAGATGCCAATCGATATTTGGGAAATTGAAATCTCCCATCACGACAACTCTGTTATTCTTACACCTTTCCAGGATCTGCTTCTCTATCTATTCCTCAATATCTCTATTACTATTGGGCGGCCTATAAAAAACACCCAGTAAGGTTATTGACCCCTTCCTTTTCCTAACCTCCACCCACAGACACACCATAGACAATCCTTCAATGACGTCCACCTTTTCTGCAGCCGTGATACTATGTCTGATCAACAGTGCCACGCCCCCACCTCTTTCCTCCCTCCCTGTCCTTTCTGAAACATCTAAAACCTGGCACTTGAAGTAACCATTCCTATCCCTCAGCCATCCAAGTCTCTGTAATGGCCACCACATCATAGCTCCAAGTACCGATCCACACTCTAAGTTCATCTGCTTTGTTCATGATACTCCTTGCGTTAAAATAGACACATCTTAAACTGTCCATCTGAGCGCGTCTCTTCTCAATCACCTACCTATCCTCCCTCACACACTGTCTCCAAGTTTTCTCTATTTGTGAGCCAACTGCCTCTTCCCCAGTTTCTCCTGTTCGGTTCCCACCCCCCAACAACTCTAGCTTAAACTCTCCCCAGTAGCCGTAGCAAACCTCCCCACCAGGGTATTAGTCCCCCTGGGATTCAAGTGCAACCTGTCCTTTTTGTACAGGTCACACCTGTCCCAAAAGAGGTCCCAATGATCCAGAAATCTGAATCCCTGCCCCTGCTCCAATCCCTCAGTCACGCATTAATCCTCCACCTCACTCTATTCCTATACTCACTGTCACATGGCACAGGCAGTAATCCCGAGATTACTACCTTTGCGGTCCTGCTTCTCAACTTCTTTCCTAACTCCCTGTATTCTCTTCCCTTTTCCTACCTATGTCATTGGTACTAATATGTACCACCACCTCTGGCTGTTCTCCCTCCCACTGCTGGATATTGTGGACGCGATCAGAAACATCCCAGACCCTGGCACATGGGAGGCAAACTACCATCCGTGTTTCTTTCCTGCATCCACAGAACCACATGTCTGACCCCCTAACTATAGAGTCCCCTATCACTACTGCCTTCCTTTTCCTTTCCCTACCCTCCTGAACCACAGGGCCAGATTTTGTGCCAGAGGCACGGCCACTGTTGCTACCCCCAGGTAGGCTGTCCCCCCCAACAGTACTCAAACAGGAGTACTTATTGTGAAGGGATACAGCCACAGGGGTACTCTCTAGTATCTGACTTTTCCCCTTCCCTCTCCTGACTGTTACCCACTTGTCTGTCTCCCGTGGCCCTGGTATGACCACCTGCCTATAACTCCTTTCTATCACCTCCTCGCTCTCCCTAACCAGAGGTAGGTCATTGAGCTGCACCTCCAGTTCCCTAATGCGGTCCCTTAGGAGCTGCAGCTCTACACATCGGGTACAGATATAGCCGCTGAGGAGGCTGAGAAACTCCAGGACCTCCCACATCTGACACCGAGCACAGAAAACTGGCCTCACACACATTCTTCCTTTACGCAATTAACACAGGTAAACCTTGTTACCGCCTAAGCCCGTTGAGCCAAAGCCCTTTCACTCTGCTACCTCTCACTCCACTGCCTGCTCCAAATCTTAAGTCGTGGATCCCATGGATTTTGGTTTAATTAAAAGTCTTTCATGCTGTCTTTATGTACAAAGATTATTTTAGTAATTCTCGCTTAGAGTCATTTCTTGAGAAAATAAGATACCTTATGGTTGAGATTCCAATAAAATACAAGCGACCTCCTGCTTGGTCCTTCATAAAGAGGGTTTAGCATGCCCCCTTAGCATCGCTCTGCAACAGACACGACTTCCCTGTGACCAAACATTTTAATTCCATTCCATTTTCCCATTCCAACAGGTTGGCCCATCGCCTCTACTGTCATGATCAAGCCACCTTCAGATTGGAAAATTTCATATTCTGTCTGGCTAGCCTCCAACCTGGCAGCATGAACATAAATTTCTCTCATTTCTGGTCATTTCTCTCTCCTCCCCCTTCACTCATTTCAATTCCCCATTTTTGGCTCCCCTTTTAGCCCTTCTCCTCACCTGTCTATCACATCCTTCTAGTGCCACTCCTCCTTCCCTTTCTCCCATGTTCCACACTCCTCTCCTGTCAGCTTCTTTCATCTTTGGCCGTTTAAATGTTCCATCTATCACTTCTCACATCACCCCCCCCCCATCCCACCCACTTTCCTTTCCCCTCAGCTGGCTTCACCTATCACCAGCCAGCTGGTACACCTTCCCCTCCCCCTCCCCCCACCATCTTATTCTGGCTTCTTCTCCCTGCCTTTCCAGTTCTGGTGAAGGTCCTTAGCTCAAAAAATAGGTGTGTGTGTGTGTGTGTGTGTGTGTGTGTGTGTGTGTGTGTGTGTGTGTGTGTGTGTGTGTGTGTGTGTGTGTGTGTGTGTGTGTGTGTGTGTGTGTGTGTGTGTGTGTGTGTGTGTGTGTGTGTGTGTGTGTTGCTCTAGATTCCCAGCACCTGCAGAATGTCTTGTTTTATGTTAGCAGGTCTCCTGCTTTCTATTCTTTCCCAGAACCCAACCCCCCTCATGCACTTTCTCCTATTGTGTTCTCCAGATCAGAACATCCATTCACTGTGAATAGGATTGATGAGATTAATCTTCAAGATGGCATAAACTTGACAGGTTGACTGAATGTTCTCTGCCTAAAATCGAGGAGCAGATAGGGAGAGAGATTCTGTAAATGTGTAATAATAACAGGGTCGTGCTGGTGGAAGATCTTAATTTCCAGAATATTGATTGGCATTGTCCGAGAGCGAGGGGTTTAGATGGGATGGAGTTTGTTCGGTGTGTTCAGGAAGGTTTCCTGACACTATATTTAGATAAGCCTACAAGAGGAGAGGCTGTACTTGATCTAGTATTGGGAAATGAACCTGGTCAGGTGTCAGGACTCTCAGTGGGAGAACATTTTGGAGATAGTGATCATAATTTTATCTCCTTTACCATAGCATTAGGGAGGGATAGGAACAGACAAGTTAGGAAAGCACATAAGTGGAGTAAGGGGAAATATGAAGCTATAAGGTAGGAACTTGGAAGTTTAAATTGGGAACAGATGTTCTCAAGGAAATGTACGGCAGAAAGGTGGCAAATGTTCCGGGAAATTTGAGTGAAATTCTGCATAGGTATGTTCCAATGAGACAGGGAAAGGATGGTAGGGTACAGGAACCATGCTATACAAAGGCTGTTGAAAATCTAGACAAGAGGAAAAGAAAAGGTTACGAAAGGTTAAAAAAACTAGGTAATGATGGAGATCTTGAAGACTATAAGGCTAGTAGGATGGAGCTTAAGAATGAAACTAGGAGAGTTGGAAGGAGCCATGAGAAGTCCTTGGCGGGCAGGATTAAGGAAAACCGCAAGGCATTCTACAAGAATGTGAAGAGCAAGAGGATAAAGCGTGAGAGAATAGGACCAATCAAGTGTGACAGTGAAAAAGTGTTTATGGAACTGGAGTAGATAGCAGAGGCGATTGTAGGGATGACATAGAGTGGACTGAAAAGCTAGAGCATGTAGACATTAAGAAAGAGGATGTGCTGGAGCTTTTGGAAAGCATCAAGTTAGATAAGTCACTGGGACCAGATAAGATATACCCCAGGCTACTGTGGGATGTGAGGGAGGAGATTGCTGAGCCTCTGGCAATGATCTTTGCATCATCAATAGAGACGAGAGAGGTTCCAGAGGATTGGAGGGTTGCTGATGTTTTTCCCTTATTCAAGAAAGGGAGTAGATATAGCCCAGGAAATTATAAACCAGTGAGTCTTACTTCAGTGGTTGGTAAATTGATGGAGAAGATCCTGAGAGGCAGGATTTATGAACATTTGGAAAGGCATAATATGATTAGGAATAGTCAGCATGGCTTTGTCAAAGGCAGGTCATGCCTTATGAGCCTGATTGAATTTTTTGAGGATGTGACTAAACAGATTGATGAAGGTAGAGCAGTAGATGTAGTGTGTATGGATTTCAGCAAGGTATTTGATAAGGTACCCCATGCAAGGCTTATTGAGAAAGTAAGGAGGCATGGGATCCAAGAGGACATTGCTTTGTTGATCCAGAATTTGCTTGCCCACAGAAGGCAAACAGTGGTGGAACATGGGTCATATTCTGCATGGAGGTTGATGACTAGTGGTGTGCCTCAGGGATCTGTTCTGGGAACCCTTCTCTTCATGATTTCTTCTAAATGGCCTGGATGAGAAAGTGGAAGGATGAGTTAGTAAATTTGCTGATGACATAAAGGTTGGGGGTGTTATGGATAGCATGGAGGGCTGTCCGAGGTTACAGTGGGACATTGATTGGATGCAAAACGGGCTGAGAAGTGGCAGGTGGACTTCAACCCAAATAATTGTGAGGTGGTTCATTTTGTCCAATATGATGGCAGAATATAGTATTAATGGTAAGACTCTTGGCAGTGTGGAGGATCAGAGGGATCTTGGGGTCCGAGTCCATAGGATACTCATAGCTGCTGCGCATGTTGACTGTGTGGTTAAGAAGGCATAAAGTGCATTGGTCTTCATCAACCGTGGGATTGAGTTTAAGAGCCAAGAGGTAATGTTACATCTTTATAGGACCCTGGTCAGAACCCACTTGGAGTACTGTGCTCAGTTCTGGTCAACTCACTACAGGAAGGATGTGGAAACTATAGAAAGGGTGCATCAAGGAGATTTACAAGTATTTTACTTTGTACTTTATAGTTTATTGTCACTAAACAATTGATTCTAGGGCGTACAATCATCACAGTGATATTCGTTTCTGCGCTTTGCGCTTCCTGAAGTACAAATTGAAGTAAATATAATAAAAAATAAAATTATAAATCATAATTAGAAAAATAGAAAAGGGAAAGTAAGTTAGTGCAAGTTAGGTCCAGATATTTGGAAGGTACGGCCCAGATCCGGGTCAGAATCTGTTCAGCAGTCTTATCGCAGTTGGAAAGAGGCTGTTCCCAAATCTGGCCTTACGAGTCTTCATGCTCCTGAACCTTCTTCCGGAGGGAAGAGGGACAAAAAGTGTGTTGGCTGGGTGGGTCTTGTCCTTGATTATCCTGGCAGCACTGCTCCGACAGCGTGTGGTGTAAAGTGAGTCCAAGGATGGAAGATTGGTTTGTGTGATGTGCTGGGCTATGTTCACAATCTTCTGCAGCTTCTTCCGGTC